>NC_142067.1:36319969-36935385 GCF_059756535.1 Pantherophis guttatus | reverse complement strand
TGTTAAGTAAATAGAGTTGAACTGAATGAACTATGGATCTTGAAACTGCATCACTTCATTGTTGTGTTTATTTTTGCCCTTATGTTGTCTTACAGATTTAAAGTAACTAGTTGTTCTTCAAATAGGGAAGCACTAATGACAACATGAACCCAGAAAAGGTTTGTCTTTCACACCATATCATCATGGATACTACATCTTTCTATACCACTCATGGATACTAAATCAATCTTCCTATCCCAAAATGTACTTATCCTGGAAAAGAGATTGGCTTTTATACATCATTTTTTGCTACTTTAGAATTCAAGTTTTTTTGAAATTGTCCAGCTTGCTTGGGAGTTGCAGACTGGGGGTGGGGCAGATATTACACTTAAAGTTTGGAAAAATGCATTATATTCCCCAACCAACACCAATTTCTTCTCCACCAAACTACTAAATTGTTCTATTTATTATTTAGGTACATATTCTCATTCTTCAAATATATTAGGTGACTTACAATAAAATTGTCAAAACGCAATAAGATAAGTTAGATAAATAATAACTTTATGCATGTTGAATCTGAATGAAGTAAACAAAAGTTCAAATAGAGTTTGAATCTGACATTTTTGAGAAAAACAAAAAGATCTTTAAGTGCTCCCAAAAAGATATCTGAATGCATGACATATTAATTATCTTAGAAAAACATTCAAAATAAATAATTCCACCATTATAAATGTTCCTTTCTCCACATTTATGTGCACAGTTTAGTTAGCGGAAGGACTTATCACCTCAAGGTTTAGAACATAAAATATATTTCTGTGACAAGACTGAGTCATCATGCAAAGACATAGTTTTGTTGAAAGCACTTGAAAAGATAATCTATGAGTTTTGAGTGAGTTTGCCACCAGAAAACTGATAATAATCAGCTGAATTACTGTATGGGTGGTCCTCAGGTTATGACCACTCATTAAGTGACTATTCAAATTTGAGACAATGCTGAATCAGAATGATTTATGATAGATTCTTGGGGTTTCCTTGGTCAAATACCCTATTTTTCGGAGTATAAGATGCACCTTTCCCTTTCCCCACCCCCCAAAAAGAGGGTGAAAATCTGGGTGCGTCTTATACTCCGAATGTAGTCCCGCCCAGCTTCTCAAACAGAGGTTTCAGAGGCTGAAAAAAGCATCAGAAACAAAGCATCAGAAAAGAAGCTCCTAAACAGAGCTTCAGAAAAGAAGCCCCCAAACAGAGCTTCAGAGACTTTTTTCCTGAAGCTGTTTCGGAGGCTTTCAGAAGGAGGCTTTTTTTGCAGGAAAAAAAGAAAAAAAAAAAGCAAGGCACAGAGCTCACAACCAAGGAACCTGCTGCTAAAATTCACCTCTGGAAACAGCTGATGGGGGGGTATTCCGGGAGGCTGATCCACCTGTCAATCAGCTTTTTTCTTATGTCAGTGTATGACATCTCCCAAAAGTCTTTTATCACCTTAGATTGAAACAGTAAACATTATTTGCTGTTCACTGTCTAACCTCGATTCAAGATAGTCACTATGGTGCATTATGATGTATAGTGAGCAGTTCCATGAGCAGGGACAGCACCATTGGTGGCCAAGTGGTAGGATGTGGTTGATGAAAATATCTTCAGAGAACAAGAGATCAG
This sequence comes from Pantherophis guttatus, assembly GCF_059756535.1. NCBI lineage: Eukaryota > Metazoa > Chordata > Lepidosauria > Squamata > Colubridae > Pantherophis > Pantherophis guttatus. The sequence goes on along the minus strand of NC_142067.1, from coordinate 36,933,753 downwards.
GGAATTGCCTATTTGCACTCTGGAGAACTGTTCCTCACAAAGAGATCATAGGAATCGCTTTAGGTTTCTTCTGGTTGGTCACAAGTTGAATGGCTTGAGAGGTGAGAGATTATCAATGCATCTTCAACTGCTATGCAGTCTGTATCACGGGTGAAATGCTACTGGTTCGGGCTGGTAAAAAACGCTACTGGTTCACAGAACTGGTAGTAAAAAAAATGTAAAAAATTGTGGACGATCAGCTGAGCAACGTGCGATCATCGGAACTTTTTTGTTTTACTTTTTAAGCATTTTTTTTACTACTGGTTCTCTGGATCCAGTGATTAAAAATGCTTTAAAAAGTAAAACAAAAAAGTTCCAACAATCGCACATTGCTCAGGTGATTGTCAGAACTTTTTTTTTTTTTTTACTTTTAAAGCATTTTTTTTTTTTTTGCTACCAATTCGGGCGAATAGGTAGTAAAAAAATGCTTTAAAAAGTTTTTTAAAAGGCTCAGATGATCATGCAGCACAGCTGTGATCGTCTGAGCCTTTTTTTTTTTTTACTTTTTAAAGACATTTTTTCACTACCTATTCACCCGAACCGGTAGTAAAAAAAATGCTTTAAAAAGGTTTAAAAAAGGTTCCGACAATCACAGCTGTGCTGCGCGATCATCGGAACCTTTTTTTAAACCTTTTTAAAGCATTTTTTTTACTACTGGTTCGGGCGAATAGGTAGTAAAAAAATGCTTTAAAAAAGTAAAAAAGAAGGTTCCTACGATCGTGCGATCGTGCGGCACAGCTGTGATCATCGGAACCTTTTAAAAAAACTTTTTAAAAGCATTTTTTACTATCTATTCGCCTGAACCGATAGTAAAAAATGCTTTAAAAAAGTTTTTTAAAAGGTTCCCAAGATCGCGTGCCACTGCTGATTGCCCCCCCCCCCCGCTGTTCTACTTACCTTCCCAAGCCTCCTTTTGGCACATAGTGCTCATATGCGTTCAGCATGCATTTGGTGTGAACTGCACATGCGGGCGCGCAGCATGCCAGCAAACCGGTTTAGATTTCACCACTAGCCTGTATGGACATAAGAGCAGTAGGTTCTGCCTTTTCCATGGTGGGGTTATCATTGTGGAGCAAACTGATATTAAAGTTTATAAAGGGGTATCAAGCCTATTTATCTATATCTTTTAGGATTTCAGGAATTTTATTTATTAGATTTCTATATTTTTAAATCCAATAGATTTGTGGTTTTTAAAAATATTTTAAAGTATGTGTTCTAATATTGATATATTTATATTGTAAACTGCCCAGAACCATCTATAAAATAATTTTTGAGTTAGATTCCTAGAAAACACTAACATGCTATTCTTCCAAGAACAATCTCATCACCATGATTACAATTTTTGGTTTGAGGGATTAGCTGAAGCTCTGAGATCAATACTTCCACTCCTTTTTGACTAATGTATCCAGGGATGAATCAAGTGATGACTTGACTTCAATTACATTTTCAAATGTAGCAAGTACTCTATTGCTAATTAGAATGAACAATCAGCTTCTATAGCATGATTTCATATCATTTCATACCATTCTGTCTGGAATAAGAAGAGATTTCAGACACACATCCTTAGTTGCTTTCTTTAGAAACATGTAACATGCATTTTTCCCCTCCTTCACATGCCAATTTCTCTTCTCTAGTGAAAGAATTGTAATTGATTCATAGTAGTTCACAAGCATTGATGCAGAAGGTTTCGGATTCAATCCCAGGTATCTCTGACTGAGGACAAAAATACGCAGCTTGAAATCCTGTAGACTTGCTGCAAATTAGTGTCAATAATACTGGGCTAGATGGACAGCGTTTGTTGCTTCCTATGTTCACACATTATATTCATAAACAATATAAACAGGTTCAGTTTCATAACAGTAATGTGAGGCTATTATACTAGAGCAATGATGGGTAACCTTTTTGTCATCGCGTGCCAAAAGTGCGCATACGCATGCAGGTGACAGCGCACATTCCTGCCTGCACCCATAATGCAATGTGCGACCCCGACGCATGCGTACGTGACGCCCCCACATTCCTCCATCCCCCTGCACATGCGTGCGTGACCCCCCAACCCGTTTTGGGCCTAGTAGGCTCCCTGCAGCCTCCTGCCCTGCTGCCTGTTTTTGATCCCAGGAGACTACAGGGAGACCTGCTAGGCCCAAAATGGGGTGCGGGAGGGTGCGGTGACCCCCCCAAAGCGCATTTTTGGTCCCAGGAGGGTGCAGGGAGGCCTACAAGGCCCAAAGGGGGGGTGCACCACACACACACACGCTGGGTGTGCGTGGGGGAGCACGCTGCTCCCCCACACATGCATGCATGACCCCCCTGGAATGCATGCAAATCTCCTGCATGTGCCCCGCCCCCACTGGTGCATGTGCAGCAGAGACCCGAAAATTAGCTGGCCGGTGGGAGGCATGTGCGCATGCGGGGTGGAGCTGAGTCGTATCAGTCCCTAACTGGTTCATGTTTCAAACCTTTATGCAAGCAATATTAGCACTGTTAACCCTGGCCCAAGTTGGTTTGAAAAAGGACTTTTTCTGTGTGGTCCCTTGCAGAGTATTATACAAAGAATTTTTTTCTATTACTTTTATTAAAAAGTTTAAAAAGAAAATACAAACCATAACTCATACAGAATAAAGAAACAAGGAAAGAAAAGGAGCAAAGACAAAGGGGCAAAAAGAAAGGTTAAAAAGAAATAAAGAAGCTGCTTCCGATTTTACTTGCATACAAATAAAACACAAAAATGATTATAAAATTACCTCTTAATCTACACCCCTCACTTTTCTATTACTTGATTTTTTCATAAAAATCAAGACACCAAGTCAAAAGTGCAATTTTGTCTGTTTCAACTCCGGTCAGCTATATATGCAGAGATTGTCTTTAATCTTTTTGTGAGCATAAAGAGATTAGAGAAAAGAGAAATAATAATCTGGCTGCAGTTGTTTTACACACACACGCGCGCGCACACACACACACACACACACACACACACACACACACACACACACGGCATTTTTCTAGCTATCTATCCATTAGTCCCCAAAGAAAAGCCTCTGGATTCAATTGTACATTAGTGCATAGAGGAAATTTTAGAGAATAATTGCAATAAGATCAAGATTACAGTATTTGCAAAATGCCCCAAAGTCCACAGATGGAAACTAAATGGGCATAAGCCATACCATGTCAAATTATTTTAATAACTGAGAATAGTTTTCCATGTTACAGGAAGCCATTTATAGTACATTATGTAAAATGCAAAGACATCAAGCTTAGTTATTCAAGCCCTTTATAAATCTTGAGGAACAGCATGTATCACAATGATGATAATTTAGCAATTAAACTACTTTTTGCTAAATAACCAGTGCAACCTCTATATGGAATACAGGTAGGATGCTGTAAAAATATATCATTGATGGTGTGAGGTACTATACATTACATAGTATATGTAAATTCCCAATAAATATCTTTCAGGTACTTCTATTTTCAAAAATTATCCTGCTAAAAGATGATGTAAATAAAACTGAAACTGTGATGAGGTCTAATACACTAAATTATTGCCTAAAAGTTTTTCACCTCATCAGATTAGTTTCTTCAATTTCATCTGATAAATGTATGTTATCTATTTTATATATTGAATCACTGTGATTATACACAGCATGCTGTACTATCCATAGGACCCGATTGTGCCAGAGCCTAGTTAGCCAGAGAATAACATGTATAATAAACCAGAAAACTCCATCTTGAATGCCAATGGGGATCTACTTCAATGTTCAACCTTCTAGTTATGCAAAACAGATACTAAAATAACTAGATACAGACATGCTATGATGCTAGCACATTTTAAAGTTTAAGCAATTGCAGTATCGTTTTTTTTTCTGTGCTGCCTTTTTTACAGAATGCTTTTTTATTCTACAATTAGCAAAACTGAGAGCAACTAATCAGTACAGAGCCAAATTTGACTCATCCAGAAAGCAATTTAAAAGTACATTGACAAAGATTCATGTCATAGAGGCAATATGATTCCTTTCAATGAAACAAAGATGGGATATGACTCACCTTGATGAAGCATGGATGTTGCATTTAATTACTTTAGCACTAGCACTTAGACTCATATGATATACCCCATTCATAGTGCTTTACAACACTCTCTAGACCAGTGGTTCTCAACCTTCCTAATGCCGTGACCCTTTAATACAGTTCCTCATGTTGTGGTGACCCCCAACCAGGGGTGGGTTCTAAATTTCTTTTACTACTGGTTCTGTGGGCGTGGCTTATTTTGTGGGCATGGCTTGGAGGTCATGTGACCGAGTAGGTGTGGCTAGCTGGTCATGTGACCGGGTGGCCATGGCTATGTGTATAGGGACTACTCAGAGGGCTGAAAAAAAGTCATTTCTGACAGGTCCTCGCACTTTTGACTGGTCCTCACACTTATGACCATCCTCACATTTATGCCTGTGCAGCATTCTTAACAACCATGTCACTCATTTCACAACTGCTTCTCTTCACCATGGTGACAAGATAGGGCAAAAACGTAAAATGTGAGGACAGTCGTAAGTTCGAGGACTGGTCAAAAGTGCGAGGACCAGTCAAAAATAACTTTTTCAGCCCTCTGAGTAGTCCATATGCATAAAAGGATACAGCAATAGACAGGGATGAAGGAAGGGAAGGGAAATTAGAATAGGAGTGAAGGTAAGAGAGGGAGGAAGAGAGGAGGAAAAGGAGAAAGAGGAAGTAGGGAGAAGAAGAAGAGGGGGGGAAGAGAAAGTAAGTAAGAAAGAAAAGACAAAGGTGGTAGGTTTGAGGAGAAAGATTGCTGTACAATAAAAAAAGATGAAAGGGAAGAAAGCCAACCCCAAACAAATATAAAGATATTAAGATAAAGAATGAATTGTTAAACTTTAAAGAATAAAAGAGAACAAATATGAATAAATAGCAATAATTAGAAACACACATACAAACATACAACATATTTTCTTTGAACAGAGTATTTGGCCGGTCCACAAATTTAAACAGTTGTAGGAGGTTAGCAGCCACCCCTTTCCTAGAAGAATGAAATATTTTGGGAAATATTAAAAAGGCAGAATATTATATTTCCCTGGATGAGAAATGGAGAAGCATATTTTACAGACAAAGCAGCTCCCACCTTCCTGCCCCCCACCCTTTGTTAATGGGCCAGAGGCAGAAACTCAATCCTTTGTCAAAGGACATTTGCAACACAATAGCAACAGAAACTAACACAATGGGCCCCATCAAGCCATGTGATCCTGTCCACCATTAAACCATCTTTCCAAGCAGTCTCCATGTTTCCAGTGTCTTTTTCCCCACTTGGAGCAGAACCCAGAAGGATATTTCTTCCAACACAGTATTTAGTCATTTCAATTAAATTTAAAATTTCTATATTTCCTTTTTACCATATTTATTCCTCAACTATTTTTTAAAAAAACCAATATTACCCTTCATCCTCAACTCTAATCTTAATCAAATTCAATTTTTCCCTTCTATTCTATATTATAACCCTTTGCATTGTCATCTATTTTTATATCCATCCTCACATTGGTTAATTATGTAATACAGTTGTTTAATACAAATTCAACATTTTAATATAAATCAATTAGTTATATAACTATCTTTTTTGTATATTTATCAATATGAACATGAATATTCCAATTATTTCCATGCAATCCAATTTCTTACAAATCAATTAATTATATTTACCAATAATAATAAAACAAATAATTTCCCCCATATATTCCTCCAAACCACAACTTAACCATTTCTGCTTTCAACACAATATACAATTAATAGTATCTCAATTATTACAATTCCCTAGTTAAATAGAGCTTTTTTTCTTTTGTGTTTTAAAATCTTGAACCTCCTCTTGCCCTAAATTTCCCATTGTTTGCAGTTTTGTACCTACCTTTTTTGGTGAGGAAAAAGAAAAAGAAACCTCTCTGCCTCATTTTGTCACGTTGCAGCTAAGACCCTGCTTTCGCTTTCTCTTTTCAGTATAGCTAGGGGGAAAAAAACTTGCTCCAGGAATTTACCTCTTTGCAGCTAGCTCTTTGAAGCCCCGCAGCAAGAATTTAAAGTTTTTTTTCCCTCTAGCCATCAGCTGGGACTCCGAAGCAGCAATAGATTGGGAATGGGCGGGGTAAGCGAACGGCGACTGGGCGATCCAGCAGAGGCAGAAGGTGAGTGAAGGCGGGGGGGGGCAAGAGAGGGCTTTGGCGACCCCTGGGAAATGGCCGTTCGACCCCCAAAGGGGTCGCGACCCCCAGGTTGAGAACCGCTGCTCTAGACAGTTTACAGAGTCAGCATATTGATCCCCAAAATCTGACTCCTCATTTTACCAATCTCGGAAGGGTGGAAGGCTGAGTCAGCCTTGAGCTGGTCAGGATCAAACTCCTGGCAGTGAGCAGAATTAGCCTGCAATACTGCATTCTAACCACTGTGCCACCACGGCTCCACTTTAGACCAATGCTGCAGGTGACTTCTCACCTGTCTCTCCCAACTCTGGCTGAAGTGCTTTCAGGCTGGACATGTGAGAACTGCAATTAACACTATAGCAGTAGATTCCTTTATCCTTCAGCATTCACTATAGAATGAGTCTTTCAGTCCTCCCACATAATACAAGTTCTGCAGACAGTGTCTTAGAGCAGGGTTGTCAAACTCATGGCCGGTGGGCCAGATGCATCATGCGCTGGCCACGTCCACCCCTTGGTTAGTGAAGGGGGAAAAAGTTGCGATATGTCATGTGACAATAACATGACGCCCCAAGTTTGACACCCTGACTTAGAGGGCCTGCGAAGCTCAGCAACATAAAATTACACAGACATTCCACTCTTAAAAGCAAGGTGACCACATTGTTACATGAAGAGCTTTGAGGAAGTATTTTGCTTGAACCATCTGGGTGAAATGGTTCTTTAAAGTTTTGCACAGATTTATTAGTAAGCTAGTCAGGTTGGTTCTGAGGGTATAATTTCCATTAAGTAAGTTCAGCATTTTTGCCAGGAGCTACCAGATAGCCTACTCATTGCATAAGCTTTCTTCCATGCTGTAGCTTACCCTAAATACATAATGATGTTAAGTGGGGAAAGAGGGAAGGATGAGTTAATGCAGAGAGAGTAAGTTAAATGAGAGAATAGCTCCAAATGGGCTGAAGTAGCTGTGACAAGAAAATGCTATGATTTCCTGGCCATCAAACCAAGCAACAGAGCCCAACAGCTGTCTCTAATGTAGCAAGGCATGATTAACTTTTGTTTTTTATTGCTTAACATCTTCCCTTGCTTCTTGATCCTTAGAAGCATCTCTAATTTTTTCTTTGTGGGAAAATGGCGGGATTATTAGATGGATGTTTTTAAGACTGAAATTCCTAGAATCTGTCATTTAAAAATGGTTTGGAGAAAACTCAGATACAAATTTGGGGAGCTGTGGTTCCAGCTCATTCAAGAATAAAAGGTTGGGAAAACTGTTATTCATCCATTTCCTTTTATATAAAACTGTTTAATGAATTTTAAAGAGATTCTGACAGGTTTCTTCATCAGGACATCTCTCACTTGCAAATTATTTCTAGAAGCATAAACCGCTCACTAAAATAATAATTGTTTCAATAGAAGAGAGTAGCTCAGCATTGAACTATGGACTCTCAGAACTTATTTACTTACAGATGTTTTGTTATGTAACTTCACTGCAAGTGAGTGTGAGGTTTGCTCCCTGTTAATAAATAGAGGCTTGCCATGCTACTATTGGTGGGGATGTGGTTTTCTCCTTATTGCTTCCTTGATTGGAGTTGGTTTTCTGCCTGATCTTTTGTCTAGTATTTGATCCCTGCTTATCTCAGTGTTGGCTGTTGGAAGATATGTGTTGTAGTCTTTTTCTTTCTGCCTTTGTGTGTGTGTGTGTGTGTGTGTGTGTGTTACTTTTTTACATGGCTTTGTCTGAATGCCAGATTTCCAGGTCATTAGGGATAAGTAGGGATCAATACCAGGCAAACAGAGAGACATAAAACAATATTTGGGAATTCAAATTATGACATAATCTATATTAAATAGTTTGATTAATATATTATTGGTTAATATACCATATTTTTCAGAGTATAAGATGAACTTCCCTCCCAAAAGAGGCTGAAAATTTGGGTGCGTTTTATAATCCGAATGTAGCTTTTTTGAAGCTTTTTTTCAGCCCTAACAAGGGGCTAGCGAGTGAAGCGATCTCCGTGCTTTGCCTGCTCCCTCCGACTCTCAGCTGTGCTTTAGAAACTTTTTTTCAGCCCTAACAAGGGGCTAGCGAGTGAAGCGATTTCCGTGCTTTGCCTGCTCCCTCTGACTCTCAGCTGTGCTTTAGAAATAGGGGATAAAAAGTGTGCATGCACATGCTCAAAACCAGCAAACTAATGTGCTGAAGCTGACCAGACTAAGGACACTAGACAATAAATACCTGCTAGGCAGATTTTTTTCTCCCTATTTTCTTCCCCCAAAACTAAGCTGCGTCTTATACTCTGGAGCTTCTTATACTCCGAAAAATACGGCATATATATTTTTTTAGTGTAGTAGTAGTCTCATTCTAATTGAATCCATCAAAGACAAACTTGGCTCTCCACCCCTTCTTACAGATTTAGTTTTAGAAATCCACAATATGTATCTCAACTTATATCAGAGCTGGAGGGTGTGTGATGGAATGAAACTTTGATGAAGCAGAGGATTTTCAGAAAGATTGAAGACTTCTCTTTATGTATGGAGTAGCTTTGATTACATAGGTCTTACGTAACCAAAACCATGAAGAGGACTAATTGCCTTTCCAGAATCACTACATAGTTATTGGAGAAAGAAGCTATTCTGTCATTACTGTCTTTAGGTTTTTCTTCTGAAATCCAGACCAGTGGTGGGTTGCCCTCGGTTCGGACTGGTTCTATAGAACTGGTAAAAAAACTGGCAGGAGGCTCCGTCCACCAACCCCGACATCATCAGAACACTTCTGCACATGTGCGCGACCCCACTGCAAACCAGTAGTAAAGGTAAGTAGAACCCACCCCTGATCCAGACCAGAAAATAAAAACCTATGGTATTTGGAAGGCAAATGAAGTTAGGCTCAAATAATCTAATCTCCCTCTGCATGCAAGATAGGATGTTTTAAGTTGTGGGAGTGCAAGATCTAAGCCTTTTTGTTCAGTATTCTCTCACACATTTCATTTTAAAGTGACTAGAGTAGCAAAGATAAAGTCAAATAAAACTGTGACTATAGCTGTACAGCTTCTATTAGCCTGAATATATGCATCCATTACACATGTAATGGCCAACTCATTATGTTTGGGAAATTATAGCTCTGGCAAAATTGCTGGCATTACATTGTAAGGATGTGCTGAAATTACATGGGACCACTTTCAACAATTAGCTCTGATATTTCCTGTTAGATATCCAACTACGTGCTTGGTTACATGCATTTTGTTGTTCTTACCAGATTGCTGACTTTTAATCTGCACCATGGATGAACATTAAACACCAGAATCAAACAGAACGACTATTCAGAATCTTCTATTTTGCGGAAAGAGGCAAAAATGAACAAAAGTGTTTAAGTCATACAACATATTCTAGGTTCATTAAATTTGAATTATTGTTTTTGTAGAATAGAACTTTAAGCAATGACTCCTTTCTCAGTCTGCAGATTATACCAATATGTGTTTAGGCATTAGTGAACATCATTTGAACATAACTGTTAAAAATGAATCATCTGCTTTTAAGTGGATGCCTGGAGTATGAAAGCACTTATTAGAATTGCCACTAATTTTATTTATATGTACTCTAAGATTCAACACAGATTGGATGTTTACTTTAAAAAGCTGATCGTTCATCACTGTGTGAGACACTCTAGGGGAGAAGGGTGTGTGTGCGAGAGAGAGAGGGAGGGAGGGAAGGAGAGAGAGAGAGACTGAGAGACTGAGAGAGAGAATAACTTTTATATCTATCAGGTATCCAATCTGCTAAGAGGCGAGGTGGCTCAATGGCTTAAAGATGCTGAAGATGACCTCTGCTTCAGCAGTTCGAGTCCTAGCACTGTGTGGCAGAGTGAGCTTCCATCACTTGCCACAGCTTCTGTCGACCTAGCAGTTTGAAAGGATGCTACATGCAAGTAGATAAATAGGTACCACTTTAGTGGGAAACATGGTGGTGTTTCAGGCAGATGGTCAGACCCCTGCCAGTGTTGGACCTGCTCAGATACGATGCCTGACTGCAAGGAGACATCAGTGGTGAAAGAAGCCTCTGGATGATGCCATAGAATGCCGCTCATCTTTCTGGTGCAGAGCAAGTTCTCCCCCTGTGGTGCACCCCTGGATAAGTGTATGAGCACAAACTAAATGGACTAGCACTCTTCGGCAGCCAAATAACTACTATGTATTAACATTGTAGTCTCCTTGTTAATTGTACCATTGTCATATGCTAAATAAATAATCCAATTTGCTGTGCAGTGAGCCTACAAAGATGAAGCTCTTACAGAAGGGTCCAAACTGGTAGGGAAGGGGCTGTTAGAAAATATCCAGTAGTCACCGTTCATACTTGTGTGTTGCTATATCCGAGTAACTGATTGCTCAGTAAAATAGGGTGAATGTTTTGCCCTTCACCATGATTCAAATATTCAGGTAGTTCTCCACTTGCAATCACAATTAAGCCCAACATTTCTGTTGTTAAGTAAGTGTTAGGTAAGTCATACCCCATTTTATAATTTTTTTTTTGCTATGGTTGTTAAATGAATCATGCAATTGTGAAATGAATCATGCATTTGTTAAGTGAACCTGCTTTTCCCATTGACTGCTTGTCAGAACCTCCCTAGGAAGGTTTCAGTTGACAATTCCAGACCCTGAAATGCTACAACCGTTGCATATACATGCTATTTGACAAGCGCCCAAATTTTGATCATGTTACTATTGGGATGCTGCAACAGTCATAGGTGTGAGAACTGGTCATAAGTTACTGTTTTCAGTGCCATTATAATTTCAAATAGTCACTAAACTAACTAATGGTTTAGTTAGTTGAAGACTATCTGTATTTGGCAACAATAGGAAGAGAAACAGCAATTGGAAATCGAGGGTATTATCACTGAGCTGAAAATCCTTGTCATAAGGAGTGTTTAGAAGCCATCTAAATTCATTTCCAAACCTTTAAAGCCTTCCTTTTCTCTGACCTTGTTGATTATTGGTAATAAATGCATACTATATGCAATAATCAGAACGGGAAGAAGTAGAACCATTTATTTCCATGACTCTCTTTTTTTTTTTTTTTAACTAAATCTTAACATTTCATGCTCTTCAACCTAAGAGTCAAGGATTCTATAAATGACAGAGTGAAGGCTGTTTCATTGATGAATGGAGAGATAAAACAGGATTTTATATGAGGAAACAAATAATTCAGAAGTTAAAGCAACAAAGAAATGTAGTTTGACAAAGGTACATGGCAGTTTGAACAAATGGCAAAGATTAAGCTATAAGTGAGCTACAGACAATAGCTAAGGTAATTCCACTGTCTTCCAATGTCCTATGTAGCAAGGGCATTTATTTGGTGCTTAATGCACATTTTCAAGACTGTTAATGGAGACAAAAAGCCATGAAACACTTGTTAATTCACATGCTGAGCTGTTGGTTAGCATTAACAAGGAATTATACAATTACTATGAATAAGATCTACAGGGTTCTATGCTGTTTTACATGGCAGCAATTACACACAGAGCTTTAGAAAACCTTGGAGAAAATTGTTTTTGGATAGAAATTATGGCAGGAATAGGAGTCAGCTTTCTAAACTAGTAGATGTAAAACAGCTACGCTTTATTACGTTTTTAAAAACGTAAAAATTCATTGCCACGGTCCTAATTAGTTAGAATGATATTCATTTTAAGATGAATTTCACTTCATTTCATTGTTAACTAAGCTCTGTATTCATCAAGGTTCATTTATGTATGAGCTCAGTCATTGCAGCTACCTCGAGGTGTAGACCCAGTCTTAATCCATAAAATATTTTTATTATGATTTAAATTCCATCTTTCCTCCAGGAAGTCAAGATGGTATCCTTACAATTTCTTCTTCTAATACAATGCTGAGGTGATATGATCTAAGAGATATTAATTGATCCAGACTTGAGATTTGATCTGAGAATCATTTAGTCCACTCCCATAGACGAGACTAGATTTCAATTTCACTCTTTCTGTTCCTAATCAAATACTTTAACTGCTCCACAAAAATAGGTTAATGTGAGAAATCTATCTAGCTAAATTGTATCCTAGCATGCATTGTATTGATTTTGAAAGTTACAGGTTATTATTTTTTTTAATTAATACATTTCATCGATGTATCAGATACAGAAACTCCTAGTGCCTTGATAATTAATTGTATGTTTTACATAGCTGAACTTGATATAAATAACATCTGATAAATTAAATGGCTCATAATAGGTTAAGTTTCTATTTCTGTCTTTCCTTGGATTGTTTAAATATGTGGAGGGCACCAGTTTAGAAATTTTGTTCTAACTGAATCAATGATAATTGCTTCATTTTTAGAAATATTCAGGATCAGCAGGAGTGATTCAGTATGCTCCATTTAAATTTTGTTGTATTGTCTTATCTTCTATATTTTCTCCCTCACTTGCACTTTCTTTTCTAACTACATTTCTAACGGATGGCTTGATGTCTTACTGATTAAACATTCAGACAAATATTTAAATGCTGGATATCTTCCAGTTATCAAAATTAGAAAAAAAGATAGATATTGGCAACATTTTGGGTGGTGGTTGTGATGGTTTGGAGTTTTGAGAACACTCTAATAAAATGATGGCACATCCGGTCCTAAACCCTATTGTTTTGACACCCCCCCCCCAAACCCTGTTGTCATTTTCTGGAACTCCTTAGAATGCTCCATGCCAGTCTTTCTTTCGTCTTAAGCAGATGGAAACATTTCAAAAGTATTGGGGTGTATCCACCCACTTTTTTAAAAAAAGGATGTCTATGTGTCCTATAGCATTTAATGAGGACAAATGATGGTAGTGTTGCTCAGTTTTGCAATATTTTGGTTTTAATAATTGTTGAGTCACCCAGGGTTTTTGTTCTAGGATGGGTATCTGTGCTCACAATAGAATACCTTATGCCACCAGGCTTGAAATTTTGGGTTTAGACAACCTAGAACTATGCCACCTACGGTCTGACCTAAGCGTAGTACACAACATTGTCCGTTACAACGTCCTACCTATCAATGACTACTTCAGCTTCAATCGCAGTAATACACAGGCAAACAATAGATACAAACTCATGGTAAACCGCTCCAAACTTGATTGCAGAAAATACGATTTCAGCAACAGAGTGGTCAATGCCTGAAATGCTCTACCTCCATTGTTGCATCCTCTAACTCCCACAGCTTCAACCTTAAACTGTCTACCGTGGACCTCACCCCATTCCTAAGAGGTCCTTAAAGGGGGCATGCATCATGCCTGCCGTCCGTCCTACTGTCCCCATTTACTTGTACTCATTCCTTGTTCATGTCCTTGTTTATACTTATTCCTGTAATCTTGTACACGTTTGACAAATAAAATAAATAAAATAAACAAGTATGCCTGTTTTCCACTCATTTTTTAACACCTAGTGGGTGTTGGGGAGACAGACATTGGTGCCCACAACTACTAGGCTGCTCATCCTTGCTTTATTTTAAGTGAAAGTGGCTCATTTAAAAGATGAACATCAGGCAATAAGTCCGCATTTGCAACAGTTTTTTATAAATAAGCCTGACCAGCAGATTTCAGAATTACATATTTTACTTTAAGTATGTAGCCACATTGCAAAGCAATTAGCTGTTTTTAACATAAAAGAGAAATTGTTCTTTACCACTGAAACTTGGGACAGTCGTGAAAATGTGTTTCACACAATACTCACAACTGCATGTAATGTGTTATAGATCTCATTCCATGAGAAAATATTTATTATGAAATGTGGTAGCATCCTGCAAGAACAAGCCTGTTGAAAACTATTGAGTTTCTTTGCATTGAGAACAATAAATGTTTATATCGGTAAAATTGGTACATTGCAATACAAAGGTTTTTCTGCTTTTATGTAAATTTCATGGCAAGCATTATGAAGGTCAATATGAATTATTTTTATTAGCTATTTACTTTTTCTTTACTTTTAAAAAATACTTTGTTATTTATTAATACCAATCTTTGGATTAATGTTTGAGCATAATCAACTGATTCTGAATTCAATAAAGAATGTCAGATGCACACTGGTCTGTTACATTCCTGGTTGCAAACTTATTTTTTCACATACATGTTTGTCTATTTCATCCTTCAACTTGGACAGAAATAAAATAACTATTCTTTTTATTTACTTACATTAGGTCCAAATTTCCTGCAGAATATGCAACATTAACAATACAAATTAAACTTATCCATCAATTAAGTATTAAAATTAGAGCCTATGAAATAAATATACCTTTACAGAGTGGGTAGGAAAGCAAATCCCAAAGGCAGTACCATATAGTCTGACAGCCCTCTCCCGCTCACCATAAAATAAGCTTCTGGGTAAAAGGAGGCATCTTCACTCAAGCCTCATCACTGGTGATATTCTATTTATTAATCAGATGCATATGGCTACCTATCTCACAGGTATTATGTAGAATTGAATGTATAGCACTGGCACCATTAGGAGAAGAAAAGAACAAACTGCCTTTCAAACATTAGGACCCCATTGGCTTTCATTGTCTAATGTCAACCAGTCACCTTTGAGAGATACACTACACAAAAATGTATACAAATAAAGGACAATAAACTACTGAGAAACAGAATAAAGTTAAATTAAATAAACCTAAATATAACAAAACCAAGGATTCAATGCTCAAATGTCCTCAGAAAATGTTTTGCGTTGAGCAATTTAAGGAAGGCAGTGAGAGTGATCAGATGTTTACACGAGATGCTCCACAGAACCAGAACAGCTACTGGAAAGTATATTGACAATTGTGAGTTCGATCCTAGGTAGAGGCAGATGAAGGTCTCCTGCTTGGGCAGGGGGTTGGACTAGATGACCTGCAATGTCCCTTCCAACTCTGTTAATCTGTTATCTGTTATATTGAACCCCAAGTCTTTAGATGACCTCTTTCACTAAGTTAATATTTAAATATTTAAAAGGAGAGAAAATAGTACACAATGAGTGACATTCGGAGTAATCTCCCCCCTCCCCCAGAAGGAAGGAGCACAATGACTGCAATACAGTGCCCCAACCCCCAATCCCTGTAGGCAGTTCAGAAGGATGGTTAAGTGGTTAGATTTGTTCATTCGGAAATTGTTGATGTACTATTGATACATTTTTCTTACTGTAAATACCATCTTTGAAGTTGGATAGATGGACATCAGATAAATAAATGAACACACACACACATTCTTACTGATTGTGTTATTATAGACAAATAGTTTGGAAGAGAAATAGAAAGTTAAAGGTTTTTTATACAGTATTTGCAATAAAAACAAAGTGGGATTTCCAAATTTGGAATTAGCCTTCATAAAGAGCTTGTGTTTTTAAATGATAATTATTTAATTTTATCAAATAAATCCAACACAGTTCTTATAAATTTTATAAATGGGTTTTGGAGTGAGCAGACAAGACAAATTAGACAATAATAAGATGAAATAAAACAAGAGTTTTCTTCTTAAAGTTGCTAGGAACAGTTAAGGATGTTTAGGGTTACTAATAGAGCTACTAGGATTACTAATAGAGTTGCTAAGTGAGACATTAAGAAACTACTTTATCAAGGAATCAATTTATGTATAACCAAAGTCAGAGTTCAGACAGCATAGCCTTTTATCTAATATGGTTTATTATAGGCACTGTACATAGAATTATTACATACAGAGCAAATAGATATTCAATTATCCTAAATGAGATCATTGCAAATTCAACTTTGTTCTGAATTCTGCTCAATGGTCTAAACTAGGGGTAGGCAAACTTGGCTCTTTTACACCCTGTGGACTTCAACTCCCAGAATTCCTAAGACAGCTTGGCTGACTCAGGAATTCTGGGAGTTGAAGTCCACAAGGTGTAAAAGAGCCAAGTTTGCCTACCCCTGGTCTAAAGGGTTTGCTCCTGTGAAATAGGTATCTGCACAAGAGCTTTACCAACAACAGGTATGTTTATTAATTAGAAAATTTATATGCTGCCTATTCGCACATGGCGGCTCAAGGCAGCTTACAGTATAAAAACATCATATATAATAAAATAAAATATAATCAAATAATAAATAATAGCCCCCCACCCCTGTGACAACACATCACACCAGCCATTTAATGGGCTCCATCCTGCTCCAGGTTCCCCAGGTCCGCTGGCAGAACCAGGTCTTCAGCACTTTCTGGAAGAGTGTTAGAGTGGGGGCCATTGTCATCTCTGGGGGAATGATATTACTGGATTATTAGATATTTCATTTCCCCAATATTTATTTGTCTAAAACGATATATAGTATAGAAATGTTTCTGGTGTAATATGTTTTAAGTTTAAATTTAAGTTTAATGCAATTTATATGCAACCCTATCTCCAATGGACTCAGGGCGGCTCACAACAGTAAAATACACAATGACAATAATGCAGTATTAAATTAAAAGTCCGAATTAAAACAGTTTAAAATCAGTTTAAAAACTATTAAGAACCCCCCCTCCCCCATCAGTCCAGGCTACGAAATAACCAGGTCTTCAAATCACGGCGAAACGAACGAAGGTCAGGGGCCATCCGGAGCTCCAAAGGAAGTTGGTTCCAAAGGGCGGGTGCGCCCACAGAGAAAGCTCTCCCCCTGGGGGTCACCAGCCAACATTGTCTGGCCGACGGCACCCTGAGGAAGCCTTGTCTGTGGGAATGCACCGGGCGATTGGAGATTGTTGCTGGCTGCAGGGGGTCCGACAAATATCCCGGACCTAAGCCATGAAGGGCTTTATAGGTAATAAGCAGCACCTTGAACCTCACCCGAAGGGCAACCGGTAGCCAATGCAGGCCACGCAGGAGGGGTGTAACATGGGAGTGTTGGGACACTCCCATCACAACCCACGCGGCCGCATTCTGCACCAGTTGAAGCCTTCGAGTAGTTTTCATGGGCAGTCCTAGGTAGAGCGCGTTGCAGTAGTCGAAACGAGAGATGACCAGCGCATGAGTAACGGTGCGTAGGGCATTTTGGTCCAAATAAGGGCGCAGCTGACGCACAAGGCGGACCTGGGCAAATGCCCCTCTGGTCGCGGTTGCTACATGATCTTCCAGAGACAACCGTGAATCCAGAAGGACACCCAGGTTGCGGGCCCTATCCACAGGGGTAACACCTCACCCCCGATAGTCAATGATGGAATATCTAGATTGGACCCAGATGCTGGTACCCACAGCCACTCGGTCTTGGCAGGGTTGAGTCAGAGCCTGTTCCTCCCCATCCAGGTCCGTACCGCTTCCAGGCAGTGGGACATCACATCGAGGGCATCACTAGGTTGGTTCGGGGTGGATATAAAAAGCTGGGTATCATCGGCATATTGATGATACCGCACCCCGAAACCACGGATGATCTCCCCAAGCGGCTTCATATACATGTTGAACAGTAGAGGCGAGAGAGCCGACTCCTGGGGCACCCCACAGGTGAGGGGCCTCATAGCCGATCTCTGCCCCCCTGCCAACACCACTTGCGTACGGCCCAAGAGATAGGAGAACCACCGTAAAACAGTGCCTCCCACTCCCAACCCCACGAGTCGTCGCAGCAGGATACCAGGGTCGATGGTATCAAAAGCCGCCGAAAGATCCAATAGGACCAGAACAGAGGAATGTCCCCTGTCCCGAGCCCTCCAGAGATCATCCACTAGATTCGGAACGACTGGATCTCCAACCACTCTCTAGGCCTCTTCTACAGCGCTTCATCTCCCGGAGCTCCTTCATAAACCGGGATCTGCATCAGGTCAGAGGCCGCAAAGGGACAACACGGTTGAGTGCCCCAGCAGCCGCCTTTTCCCAGGCATCCACCAGAGCCTCGACTGGTGCGTGGGAGAGAGAGAGAGGTATTGTCCCAAGCTCCGTCTGGAACCTTTCCAGCTGCATCAGGTGCCTGGGGCGGAACCAGATGGTAGGTCCTGCAACATATACTAATATGTTATGTTTTGGAGAATTAGTATTCAAAACTGCATTTTGGTCCTGAGAATCACACAAATTCATATCTTAATGATTGTTTAATCATAATTATACTACTAATAATACAGGTAGTCCTCGACTTACAACAGTTCATTTAATGACTGTTCAAAGTTACAAGGGCACCGAAAAAAGGAACTTATGACTGTTTTTCACACTTATAGTTTCCCTGTGGTTATGAGATCAAAATTCAGATGCTTGCCAACTGGTTGCAGTGTCCTGGGGTTATGTGATCACCTTTTATGATTTTATGCCAAATCAATGGAGAAGATTCACTCAACCATGTTACTAACTTAACAACTGCAGTGGTTCATTTA
The DNA here is from genome assembly GCF_059756535.1 of Pantherophis guttatus. Taxonomy (NCBI): domain Eukaryota; kingdom Metazoa; phylum Chordata; class Lepidosauria; order Squamata; family Colubridae; genus Pantherophis; species Pantherophis guttatus. Next base: position 36,915,256 of record NC_142067.1, on the reverse strand, counting down.
ACAACTCTGGCAAGAAAGGTTGTAGAATGGGGCAAAGTTTGCTTAACCGATGTTTTGCTTAGCAACATAAATTTGGGCTCAATTGTGTTCGTAAATTGAGAACTACCTGTACAAATTATAAGAAAGTACAATGTACATGTCAAAAGATGTGATATGGATTTTAATCATTAATAGCTGAGAGGATTTCTTAATAAGACTGTCTAGCATTATCTATAAAGTTTATCATTATTCTCAGTTCTGAAACATTTGTTGAAATTTGTTTAAAATACAGAAACACAAACTATTTACAACTCATGCCATTCCATAAATTCCTTGTACCATTGTTCATTGCTAGTCACATACCAGATCCAGTACAATTGTATTTCCAAGATGTGCCACAATTGGCATGAAAGAAAACATGATGATCAGCTTAAAATGAACATAAAAATGTTTTTAACTCTGTAGAATTACTTAGTGTTATGATGGAAGCTTATCCAATGTTATTTTTTAACTAGCGCTATTTGTAGCTTTTTTAAAAAAGAAAATCATTAAAATTTATATGGTTGCCCATCTCATATACGGTACATGATTATGTGCATCAAACAATTAAAACACGTTAAAAGCAATGCAACAACCAAAATTATAAACAACAGAAATAGCATAAAACAACAGCCAAGAATACTCATGACAAACTAATCATGAAACAGTTCATCCACACTTTCAGAGCCCAGAGTTCCTTGTAAAAGGGCCAGCAGATCAAGGTCAAGTTTGATTATGGGAGATGAGGAATGATGTTCCAGACAGCAGGCAGCACAGTGGAAAAGGTTCTCCTCCTTGGTTGCAACAGAGGACTTTCTCTCATGGATGGAATCTGGTATAAATCTTTCCTGCCAGATTTGACAGGATGCATAGCCACCACTTGTTTATAAAAACAGGTGGTAAGTGGATATAATTTTCTGCAGATCATTCTGGGTTGCATAAAAATATCGAGTTCAACAATATTTAATGCTTTGCTCATTTTTATAAACAATTTTTAAGTTCAGTTTAATTTTTAATTTTGTTAGTTTGTTTAGTTGATGCATTCTTCAACTTGTACGTCATTGCCCCAAAGCAGCAAACTATACTGAAAAACGACATTTAATTTAATGTTCATACAATTACATACCAATTAGGAACATTATTTAGTTTAAATATTTATATGCTGTCTACTTACCTACCAAACCTCCAGGAAAGCTTGTCATTTTAAAAAGTGCAATAAACATTGTGTGTGGGGAAAAAATGTTTAGAAGGCAGCAAATTCTACAAGAACAATAGTAAAAAGCAAATTAGGGAATATGTCCAGAGCGTGGCTTTTGGAATTCTTTCCAATCCTTTATCAGCAATAGCCATAGGGGATGTGCTTATATTTTTTTTCTCTGTAATGAAACGATGTATTTTGCCTTTGTATTTTACTGCTTTTCCCTCAGGTTGTATCTGAATATCTGTGCACTGGAAAACATTGGATGGAATGCAAATGCTGGGTTATTTGTCTAGGTAGCCTTAGAGTGGAGCAGTCAACAACATTCCAACAATAACATCTTCATTAAGGACAAAGGTTTTTTTTTCTTCCCAAAATTGAATATAGCTTGAACTTTCTACTTACTGGATTCTACCACCATATCAACTTAAGCCTGTTCTGTTCAGTTTTTGGAAGTGTCCTACTGACAGACAGGAGTCCCATGTTCCTTTCCCTCAACTTTACTTTAAAAACACCATTCCATTGGAATGCAAATTTAAAAAGTTTAATTAATAGAATTTACCAATTGCAAAATCTACGAGATTGAAGAATTTAAGATTGTTTAAATATGACATAAAATGAACAACTATGCTTAATAAATGTGTGCAAGCTTTTGTTTCCATATTACCCCAAACCATAAAATTCCATATTATCCAATGTTTCCAAAGTATTCATAATTATTTTAACTTATAAAGTTATAAAATATAGCATGTTATAAAATGCATTTTAAATTATTACTACCAGCAATGCATTTTTCCATAATTTGGTGTGAATTTAATATATATTAGTTTACATCAGATTGAATTGTATCTATCCAAAAACCTAATTAAAACTCAAAGCCATTATGAAGGTGAGTATACATGTTCCAGGATAATGTTGCAGGATCCAATCTGGGTTGGTCACCAGGACCAGGGTTTTGTCTTCCAAACGTTCGGATTCAGGCTAGAGCCCATCTTCAGGAAACTTCTCTCTAGCTAGGCTTGTAAGACAAAACCTCTAGTTCCCGTGACCGCCACTATTGGATCAAAGTCATTATTTCAGCTTTAAGTATTCATTTGTGATAAGGCTCTAGATACAACATTGTCTTATGGCTTAAGACAATACCTACTTACTTAGTAAGTATTGGATTCTAGTCAGCCAGGAGACAGTGTGGCACAGAGACTTAATGATGCTGGAATTGTTGGCCAGAAATGGTCTGCACTCTGGCAGTTTGAACCCAGCTCCGTGAGACGGAATAAGCTCCCTCTGCTCAATCCCTAGCTCCTGCCCACCCAGCAGTTCGAAATTTATCTACTCACAATATTGCAAGTAGATAAATGGCTACCAGTTCGATGGAAAAAAACTGTGCGTATGCAGAGAGCAGAAGCTGGCGCTGGACCTGGTCAGACAAGAGGCATCACAACATAAGGCAAGGCGAGAATATTGGAGGAGCCCAGAATAGCCAGCAACCCAAGCATCACTAGTTAGCTGTTGTAAAGCTAGTTGCTCTGACCTAGGCTCCCTGAGAAAGCTTAAATCACATGCTTAGTCCCAAAAAACCCTCTTTTATTTAAATGGCTGTGAATTATAGTCATTCACAGCCCGTAATAATTCACACACATTCTGTGAAGAGTCCGACAGATGTCTGCCATAGACTTTCAAGGTAATGCTGATAAGCACCCACCTTTATCTCTCTTGAAACGCTGCCAGAGACCTAATTGCCAATTAGTTGTGCATTCCATCAGCCGAGAGCCCAGGGCAGGGGCGAAGGCGTGGCGGTTATTATAAAGGAAGGTCTTGATTTGAGGGAGACCACTGTTCCAGATAGCCGGATGTGAGTCCCTTTTTGTGAAGTGGGGCCGTGGAGTACAGATGGGCTTGTTGATTGCGTACCTGGCTCCCTGCCACGTGGCAATGGCCCTGCCCGAGCTGCTCAACGTCATAGCCGAGGTGGCGGTTGGTACCCCCAGACTTTTAGTCATGGGGGATTTCAACCTGCCATCTATCGGTGAAACGTCTGAGGTGGCTCGAGAGTTCATGGCTTCCATGATGGCCATGGACCTTACTCAGTTAATTCATGACCCTACTCACACAGGTGGACACACTCTGGACTTGATTTTTGTCTCTGGTCAGTGGTCGAGTGGCCTCGATACAGGGGATATAGTCATCGAACCCTTGTCATGGTCTGACCACTCGCTCCTTCGACTGGACTTTTTAACTGCTGCACCTCGCTGCAGGGAGGCGGGACCGACCAGGTGGTTCTGCCCCAGGCGCCTGATGGATCTTGATAGGTTCCAGATGGAGTTTGGGCCATTTCCTGAGACTCTGGCTCATGACTCGGCTGAAGACCTGGTGGCCGCCTGGGATAGTGCGGCCGCCGGGGCTTTGGACCGCGTCGTGCCTTTGCGGCCTCTGACCCGCACCGAACTCACCTAGCTCCTTGGTTGTCCGAGGAGCTGAGGGAGATGAAGCGCCGGAAAAGACGCCTGGAGAGTAGTTGGAGGACCAGCCGCTCTGAATCCGACCGAACACTGGTGAGGTCTCATATTAAGACCTACCTAGTGGCGATAAAAGCGGCAAAATCTAGCTATTTTGCCGCTCTTATCGCGTCATCAGATAATTGCCCAGCCGCCCTGTTTAGGGTGACCTGCTCCCTCCTCCATCTGGAAGCACGGGATGATCCCTTGCAGGGTCGAGCTGAGGATTTTGTGCAGTATCTGTATGACAAGATCGCTCAGATTCGGGAAGGCCTGGCCTCTGACTGGGTAAGTCCGGACGGGATGACTGAGGCAGATCTTGAGAGTGTTATCTGGGAGGAGTTTGATCCTGTTGCTCCCAAGGAGGTGGACAGGATCCTGGGATGGCTGAACGTGACCACATGTTTATTGAACCCGTGCCCCTCCTGGTTGTTACTGGCTTCCCGGGAGGTTACACGAGGCTGGCTCCAGGGGATTGTTAACGCTTCTCTGAGTGAGGGGGTCCTGCCGGCCACTTTGAAAGAAGCGGTGGTGAGGCCCCTCCTCAAGAAGCCCTCCCTGGATCCGGTTATTTTGGCTAACTATCGTCCAGTCTCCAACCTTTGCTTCATTGTGAAGGTTGTTGAGAGTGTGGTGGCGCGGCAGCTTCCCCGGTACGTAGATGAAGCTGTCTATCTAGACCCGCTCCAGTCCCGTTTCCGGCCTGGGCACAGCACGGAAACAGCATTGGTCGCGTTGGTGGATGATCTCTGGAGGGCTCGGGATAGGGGTTGCTCCTCTATCCTGGTCCTGTTAGATCTCTCAGCGGCTTTTGATACCATCGACCATGGTATCATGTTGCACCGGTTGAAGGAGCTGGGGGTGGGGGACACCGTTCTGCGGTGGTTCTCCTCCTACCTCTCTGACCGGTTGCAATCCGTGTTGACAGGGGGGCAGCGGTCGATCGCGAGGCGCCTTGTTTGTGGGGTGCCACAAGGGTCGGTCCTCTCGCCCCTTCTGTTCAACATTTATGTGAAGCCGCTGGGCGAGATCATCCGTGGCTTTGGGGTGGAGTTCCATTAGCACGCTGACGACACTCAGCTGTACATCTGCACCCCAGGCCACCCCAACGATGCCCTTGAAGTGATGTCCCAGTGCCTGGAGGCCGTGCAGGGCTCTATGGGGAGAGACAGGCTCCTACTCAACCCTTCCAAGACCGAGTGGCTGTGGATTCTGGCATCCCGATATAGTCAGCTGGTGCCATTGCTGGCTATTGGGGGTGAATCACTGGCCCCCATGGAGAGTGCTCGCAAGTTAGGCATCCTCCTGGACGCATGGCTGTCTTTAGAAAAGCATATGACAGCCGTGGCCAGGGGGGCTTTTTATCAGGTTCGTCTGATACGCCAGTTGTGTCCCTTTCTGGATCGGGACTCCCTACGCACGGTCACTCAAGCACTCACTTCCCGCCTGGACTACTGCAATGCTCTCTACATGGGGCTCCCCTTGGGGTGCACCCGGGGGCTGCAGTTGGTCCAGAATGCGGCCGCGCAGGGGATTATTGGAGCGATGGGGCACTCACATATAACACCTCTCCTGTGCGAGCTGCACTGGCTTCCTGTGGTCTTCCGGGTGCACTTCAAGGTGTTGGTAACCACCTTTAAAGCGCTCCATGGCTTAGGGCTGGGGTATTTGCGAGACCACCTTCTGCCACCAATAGCCTCCCACCAACTGGTTCGCTCGCACAGAGGGGGCCTCCTCAGGGTGCTGTCAGCCAGGCAGTGCCGGCTGGCGACCCCCAGGGGGAGAGCCTTCTCTGTGGCAGCACCTGCCCTCTGGAATGACCTGCCCCAAGATACGCATGATATCAGATCTCTGGACTTTTCGTCGGGCCCTGAAGACACACTTGTTCCATCAAGCTGGGCTGGCTTGATCCCATCCTCTCAGTTTTTTAATCGAATTTCGGTTTTAATTGGGTTGTTTTAAATTCGGGCCAAAATTATTTGTTTTTTTAAATGTTTTTAAATTTTATATGCTATGTTTTATCCTGGCTGTACACCGCCCTGAGTCCCGCAGGAGAAGGGCGGTATAGAAATATAATAAAATAAATAAATAAATAAATAGTTTGCAAGGCCAAATGGAGCAGAGTCAAACAGAGCTTCTCAAGAGTTTGAACTGACTAGAATGAACAAATTGCTTCCTGCAAAGGCTCACGTCTGCTTGCTCCTCTCTTATGTCTTATGGGAGGGTCCAATCATCTCCAAGCTTTACTCGAGTCGCCCCTTTTGACTTAACTGTTCTTGCCTTCTGGCAGCTTTGTGCATGCACGCACTGGGAACAGCCTCCCCCTGTTCTTCTGCTTCACTGATGTCAGATTCCGGAGGCAGCACATAATTATCAGATGGCCTTGGCTCCCTCTGTTCCTCTGACGCAGAGCCCTCGTCCAAGTCTTCCCCAGACTCCAGGACTGGCCCAGGTTCCTCCCCAATCTCCTCACTGTCCGAATCTGCTGCCAGTTCTGCTGGTTGCTGGCAGACCACAACACTAGTTCGCCTCATGAGGTGCACCAAAGACAGGCGTATAAATGCTGAACAGAATGAATGAGCATTCTAGGCCATCAAGGCTGCATTGTGTCTAATCTATGTAGATTTCACTGACATTGTATGCCATGCACTAAATAAATAAATCTAGCCAGCCATTCCTCAATACTGTATACTACCCAGAGTCGCTTTGTGAGATGGGTGGCTATATAAATTTGACAAATAAATACTTGACTCCCCTTTTATTTCCCAAAACTCACATTTTATTCACATTGTCTCTTTCTCTGCCTGAAATAACACTGCTTTGTTTAGGTCACACTGGGCTGCTTTCTTTTGGGGAAGAGTGGGAACTTTTTCCTCTGCTTCCTCTAAGGAAGTTGGCATCTTCTCCTTGCTTCTCAGGGGTTACATTTCTTTTGAAACAGAGATACTAGATACTAGACCTTCTTGAACAAGAAGCAGGGATAAGAAATTGGAATACTAAGACTTATTAGCATCTAGTATGCTAAGATAAAGGCTGAAGATAAACCTTTAGAATGTAGCATGTGAATAAATTTGTATTATGTTGTTAATGAGGATCAACATGTTGAATCATGATAATGTGGGCAAAGATGTAGTTTTCCACTGACTGTTCCAAAATGAAAAAGAAAATGCAAATTAATGTAAATCTACTAGTTGGCACATAAAATCAAGAATTAAATAACAACAGAGAGCTGTGCCAGTCGTTTTTTAAAATATTGGGCAATACATAATTTGTGCACATGCAACTCATGTCTTGAATTGAATGCTGTGATAACTGCACTTACATCCAAAATTCCATTGCCTTCCTTACTCAATTTGCTACCAGTAGTTAGTTACAGGAACATCATAAGCTCTATTCAGCTTTAGGTATTATTGTAAATCATCATTATTCTCATCTTGTTTGACTACAGAAAAAAAGAAAAATGTGAAGGACAGAACTCGTCCATAGAAATAAAGATCTAAGTTGCATTGATGGATTGGGAGCATTTCCCAAAACATTCTCAACTTTCCTTTTCCCTAATTTGAATATAATGAATATATACTGAAACTATTAATTCTGACCATGCACATTTAGAATAGTTGAATTAAAAAGCTCCATCTAAACATTGCGTCTTGAAAGAAATTATATAGATGCAAATACATGTTCTTGATTTAATTCAGAATCAATATTACACTTTCAGGCTAGTAAAATACAAATATCTTTTTAGTATTTCAACAGAATGCCAAGCTTAATAACTCCTTTTTTTTAAAAAAATGACAAATTAATTTTTTTTTGAGAATGTACATTATGTTTCAAATTCTCTTATCTTCCTACAACTTTTCTATACATTTTTCCTAAGTCATATATTTGTACTGCAAAATCATATAGGCAAATATACAACCTAATAGATACTATAGGTAGATACTAAAGACATTGTTCACGTCTTTTCACTCTATACCAGTGAAATCATATATTTATGTTATCCTTACACATGTTAGTACTTGATTTATATTTCAAAGTTATTTGTAATTTATTCTATAGTTATCTTTAGCAATACACTCAAAACTGTTCAAAAGCTATTTGCATTTCTATAAACTCCATGAAACAGCATCATACAATAAGAAAACCAAACAAAAAAGTAGCATAATGTAGGTGTCTTGATCTACATTTCTGTCACTACCCTGTTATTATCAGCATGAAAAAACCTTTCCCGTTTGTGTTTGTCAATCTAAAAGAAGAAAAGGCACACTAGGTGAAGTTAATCTTAAACTATACTGAAGAAGCAAGCAAAGTAACTGCTTGATGTATCTTGCAGTGGGATGTAAACACAGAATGTGGGAACCTTTTATGCCTATGAGATTATATACTATTGTATTAGGATTAGCACAGAATAGTTCATGTGGAAAACACAGAAGAAACGCTGAATGAAATTGGGCTGCCCATTAAACTGTTTCCCACCCTCAATTCAATGACTGCATAAACACAAACAGCTTTAATTCCTGTTATCCTTAAATTTTGCATATATAATTCTTTCTGGAACACTTAAAATTCCTCTTTTAATCTCCAGCTGTAATTTCCAACATGGGCAATACATGAGCTTTTAAAAATAATTTATACTACAACTAATTCTAAAAGTTTCAGTCTATAGGTTCAAGTGCTAGTACTGTATTTCTGAAGATATGATAAGGTATGTTGGCCAGTGTTAACTCTATAGACATTAGCAAAAGGGCACAAGTATAGTTGATATATGAAGTGGGCAGCACTTATCAATATTCTGCATGACACACAAACCATTTTTTCCTGAAGCAAATCACTGTGATCAGGGCTAAAAGCAGTAACAAAAGAACCCCATGTGGCCTTTTGTCTTACTACAAAATGGAGTAGGTTAACAACTATGCAAGGCCAAGAAAACTTATATAGAAGAGAGAAGAATGCTATGCTAATAAATAAGGTTTCAGGTAGAAATAATTCAGATGAATAGGTAGAAAAGATTCTAAACATTATTATATGCACATATAATTAACAGATAATAAATTGGCATTTCTTAAACTGCACAGACAATGGTTGATGACATACTTTAAACATTTATATTTTTTTCACAAAAAAAGCAAACCACTAACTTGAACACACAGATTATCAAAAAGTAGGTAAAATTGTGATTAGACAAAGTAATAAATCTGTTTGTGAACATTAGTTCACAAACAATCATACATAATGTTCCCTGGGATTGCTATATATTCTTCCATTGCCTGTATTTGGATGTTTCTTATCAATCCAATCTTTGCAATTTGTTTCTTTCGGTGCTGGGTACATGTGTTGATCTCTGTCTTGGGATGCAGGGTTTTCATCTTCATAGCTAAATCGGCCGCAATTTATCATTTTCTAGGGGAAAAAAAGGACAAATGGATATCATAAATCAATCTTTGACCTTCCATGTTTCACTTTCCTTTTTTAGATTTTGTTCATGCACCACAATAATACTATTATTGGATTAGGTGGCTTTTAAGAAGCTTAGGACAACTAATGGCAACTAAGAAACTACTTTTTCTCTCTACAAGCCTATCTATCCTTGCATTTGCTAAAGAGTGCTCTTCCAGCTTTAATACTTCCTGATTTCTCTTAGCAATACCATCACAAAAGGCATTCTTCATTAGGTCTGTTAAACAATTTGCCAAAAAAGACCAAAAAAAAAAATAATGCTTCAGACCTTGCAAGGATAAAAGAAATGCACCAGGCTGCAACTTCTAAAGTCAAATGCATATTTTCTCTGGGATTATGTGACAGATGCATGTCCCTGCAGAAGACACATCTGCTTAAAGAAGCTGCAATAAAATGTTATATGGGGATTCAACATAACTTTGTTTTGAAAACTGAAATGGTGCACTTCCCTATTTTCCATTTATGTTCACTGGTGGACCAATAACACCACTGAGATTAGGAGGGCCATATCAATTAGACTTCTCATCCAACCACCAGTTATATTTTTTATTTATAACTTATTTTAATACTATTAAGATCGTTAATATGGCCTTCCATCATGACTTTCCAGTAAAGCCCTAAAACCTGTGTCCCCCCGGCAAGTCTGGGAATCCTCTTATAAGGAGCCCATGCGTTGGTTGTATTATGTGTAATATTTTCCCACTATGGTTTTGTTTTTATTTGTTTATAGTTTTAATTATTTTAATAGTTTTGTAGCATATTTTAATAGGTTTTATTGTAAGCTTCCCAGAGTTACTTTGTGTGAAATGGGTGGCTATATAAATTTGACAAATATTTTTGTTATTAGAAGCTAAATTTGTGTCTGTTTTATTTAAAGGTCTTGTAAGATTTTCACACAAAAATGAAAATTTTAAAAATGCAGAAATTATTACAGTATATTTTATACCAGTAAATTCAATAAACTGTTTTTCTTATAAGGTGAAAATGTTTTAAACTGAACCACCTGAAATAGATTGCAACCTTTTTCAAACACAGAACAGCTCTCTTACAGAAGAGCCATTTGAAAATGTCTAATTTCACATAACAAAAGTGTACTTTGCACTCAAAATTGGGTATTTTGAATTTGAGATGGTTCGATTAAAATATTTTGCACACTATTCATGCTTGTTTGGATTTTAGTAAGCAATATTAAAGTACTAATTTACAACTTTATCAAAGCCTTTAAAAAATGGTTGATTATTAGTACGTATACAACAATGTGGAATCATAGCTGCCAGTTTTTTAGGTGGTGTTGGCCTTCATTCCCATTGAGTTCTTCCCAATAATTTAGGATGTCATAATGTATTAGCGTAGTATATGTGCAGAATATTAGGGTTAGGCTTGCATTTTAAATAATTTGATTTTTTAATTTTGACCTTGATTGCATTAATTTGAACAGCTTGCTCTTTGGCAGCCAAAATCAAACCTTTCTTCCAGCTGTAAGTTATTGCCAGGTTTTATCCTTATCCACTTTCCATTTGTAGAAATTGATCATGTAATGCATTTCCTTAGTCAGCATTCTGTTCATGTTATGATGGATCAGTCAGCCTGATGCTTAGAGTTGATACTTTTATCTACCTAGGAAGCCCTTCCAAAGAATCTGCGATAGGCAGATGTTATTTGATGGTATTAAAGTTATTGTTCCAGGATGTACTCTGTTCCAAGATGTCCTTTACAACTGATTTTGTTATTATTACTATCTCATCTTTTTGATACATAACTCAGGGCAGGAAATTCTCCAATTTCCACCCATACCCTGTGAGGTGGGTTGGGCTGCGTAACTGGTCTAAATAATTCAGCTTTCATACCCAAGTAGGCCTAAATCCAGGGGTGAAATGCTACTGGTTTGGGCCGGTTCGCCTGAACCGGCAGTAACAAATGTAAAAAAAAAGTTCCGACAATCAGCTGAGCAACGCTTTTTTAGCATTTTTTTACTACCAGTTCTCTGGAACTGGTAGTTAAAAATGCTTTAAAAAGGGGGGAAAAAAAAGTTCCAACGATCGCGGGTCGCTCAGGTGATCGCCAGAACTTTTTAGGCATTTTTTTACTATGGCTCGGGCAAAAAAAGTAGAAAAAAGGTTCCGACAATTGCGTGGCACAGCTGTGATCGTCGAGCCTTTTTTTTAACCCTTTAAAAGCATTTTTTTACTATCGGCTCAGGCGAATAGGTAGTAAAAAAATGCTTTTAAAAAGTAAAAAAAAGGCTCCGATGATCACAGCTGTGCCACGCAATCGTCGGAACCTTTTTTCGCCCCGAGCCAGTAGTAAAAATACTTTTAAAAAGTTTTTAAAAAGGTTCCCACATGCGCCACAGCTGATCACCCCTCCCGCGCTGTTCTTACTTTCCCAAGCCTCCTTTTTGAGAGCACTGTGTGTGTGTGCGCAACACGTGTTTGGCGCATGGTGCACATGCGCCGCCAGTGAACCAGTAATAAACCGGTTCAGATTTCATTACTGCCTAAAAGTCAAGTCTTCTGGTTTCTAGGCCAGCACTTTAATCACTACACCAAGGTTGCTCTCTCTATATAAGCCCTTCTGCCAATAAATTGACCTTCAACTTTTTGGCTAAAATATTATGTTCTCATCTGTGGACTGAGCCTTAAGTATTGGAATGTTCAGAGTTGATTTAACCATTGTTCATACTATTTGCTTAAAAACTGGAGAGTCAGTCTATCCATGGATAGATCTATCTATGAGTACATATAGGGTATTAGGATACTTTAGGTAAGTAATACCGTATAACTGCAATTGTGGTCATATTTTGCCACCTAAAATTATCTTGTTCATGAGTATCTATTTTTTTTTTTTTGCAAATGTGCCAGTTAATAATACATAGGAAAGATGTTTTAAGTAATAAAACTTCAAAAATAGTATTGATGCAAAATATTACTTTGATAACATTTGCTTTAGAAGCAAACCTACCTACTGAAAAAGCATGCAACTCCTGTATCTTTTCCTTTGGGCTCGTTTTCATTGAGACAACCGGCTCTCTCCAACGAGCTTGTCCCTTGCACATAGTCCTGCTTGAAGAACTGACTTTGTAAAAAGATGTCTGGGTACTTCAGAGGCCCATGGAGTTAGAGGCCCACTTCAAGAGAGCCAGGAGTTAATCTGGCTAATGGTGTTTATGCTATGAATTGCCTGGCATAGCTTGAGTTTGAAATGTTCCTTCAGCAGTGGGGATGGGAGGGAATTAGGCATCTAATGTTGCTGGCTTCTGCTCCTTTCCTTGCTAGTCTGATTCTTTGACAGAAGAGAAGTGAGCCCATTAGTGGCCACTGCTTCTGGTGCTGCAGCTATTGTAGGTAAGAAACCCATCTAGCACGCCTAAAAGCTACTCCTTCCAATCCTGACCTTCTATGGTTGGTTCTTATAAAGAGTTTATCTGACTTGTTAAAGGTCAGTGTTAACTATGTAATTATATTAGGAGAAGAAAAGAGAAAAAGATGGTGCTAACTACACTTTATGAACATATCACATCCCTCAGTAACAATTCTTCAAATAACTTGGGACAATCCGAGTGAGTCTTTCACAATCTAAAATTTTAGTTAATCAGCTACAGATTGACAGAAGGTGTATGTGTCATCAACTGTTATCTACAAATGAAGATAAATTCCAAATATGGGACATCGTACACAGTAGGACTGTACTGAGTTTTTGCTTTGGAAGTGTGACCTTTAATTAACAACTTACTGCATTGATTATTTCTTTCTGAGCACGAGAAAGATTTCTTTTCTCATATGAAGATGTAGGCTTGTGTGTTGGTGGAAGATCAATCCTAAATTAAAAAATGTATGATTTAGTAATTATCACTGCTTGATAAAAATCAATTCATATTAGAGTAGAAATTGAATAAATACACCTCTTTTCTAATGTAGTAGTGTAATTTTACATTGATGGAATCTTGCAAATTCTGTATTTGATATTCTTTTAAAGTGGCATAACAAATATCAACCAAAACAACTGAAAACAATGTAAGAAATTAATGAAATTTGAGAAAATGCACTTAGAATTTCATTAGAAATATTCTTATATATTTTTAGAAATCATATGGCATGGGTTTTATTTATAATGCAACTGTCTCACTTCATTAAAGGAAATAACATCTTGGAATGATTCTAATATTGTTATTTAACAACAAATATAACCATTTGGCTGAGATTCTCCCTAAATCCCCTCAGTAAAGGTACACTCACTCACCTCCTCCATTGTTCTATACAATGGCAAAACACCAGCAAAACTTTTTGAAAGAGATTGTTGCAATTCTGCTCTTTATACTCATCTAAGAATTTCTCATCGTATGAGATGTCTTTCGTTAGCTTTTTTAATGGATCAGAATAATGATTATGTGCAAAGAAATAACTATACCCATTAAACATTTTTGGAATAAAATCATTAATTGCCCAATCATTTCTTATCTAATACAGGCAAATAGCATCTGCAAAATTCTGCAATAAGAAAAGCCTGCAAAAGCCTAAGGATTCATGCCTAGACTTCTATGTTGCTTCATTTTTTGATAATTATTTTTAAACTGTATTTAATGGTGCATGCTGCAGAAGAGAAATTTTGAATTGGACAACTTTACAAGCAATCTAATTTCTGATGCCTAGTCACAACTTTACTTTTATAAGAGATTACATGCACATAGTATTGTAGTTTTTTTTTCTCCCTAGCTCTCTTGAACTTTTTCATAAGATATATAAAAGGCTAATTTTATAGAATAGGCAATTACCTTTCATTGCTAATGCAATAATTTCCATTTGCTTAAGGAAAACCAAGTAACTGATCTCTAAAAAAGCAGGTACTGTACTTTAGAGTAAGAGCATTTCTACGACAAACAAACCCGTTCTGACTTTTGCCTTACTAATTTTAGTATCTGGGCTTCCAAATCCAATATGAATTCAGAACAAAGGTATGTATTTAAAGCAGTGTTTATACTTTTACAAATCAAGAACTTGAATAGTTTGAAACAAAATACCACAAACAACTTACATTTTGTCCAAATAAGATGATCGCTTTTTTCTGGGAGTCAGTAACACTATGATAAAGATGGTAATAATAAAGAGAGCAAGTACTGCGCCTATTACAGCCCCAGCTACAGCTACTGATGATGACTGCTTATATGGCACATCTGAAATGTAAGTCACCAATTGTTACAAACAATGTGGTTAATGTATCTTAAATTACATAAATAAAATGTATTTTCTGCCTTTAAAAATATTTCACAGAATCTACAAATGTTTTTGTTGCATATGCATGAATAGCCTTGTAGTATGGGGGTGGGGGGTGGAAAAAGAGTTTATTTAGGTCAACAATTTAAATGTTGAAAATAAAAAAATGGAAAAATAAAATTCAGTGCCAGGCCTACAAAAAATTGAGAAAATTGCCTTTACGAATTTCTAGTATATTTTAGCTTAGCAAAAATTTGGATTTTGATACATGTATTGCATATGAGACACTGAAACATTTTTTATGTGAACTTTTATCAAGAAAAATATACAAAGCACTAGTTATATTTAACCAACCAATCTTTCTTGTTCATTGTCAGCAAAATATTGTATCTGAATTATCTATTTTCTATCATACCTATATGCATATTCTCTATCCATATAATAGATATGGGTTTTCACAAATTAAACTATTTCCATAAATATATGAAGATAGCAATAGCAGTAGCACTTTGACATATACTGCTTTACAGCCCTCTCTAAGCGGTTTACAGAGTCAGCATATTGCCCCCAACAATTTGGGTCCTCATTTTACCCACCTCGGAAGGATGGAAGGATGAGTCAACCTTGAGCCTGGTGGGATTTGAACTGCCAAATTGCAGGCAGCCAGCAGTCAGCAGAAATAGCCTGCAGTACTGCACTCTAACCACTGCACCGCCTCGGTGGTACAGTAATTCATTTCAGTAATTCACCAAATTCAACAAAATTTGGTGCTGTACTAACTGTAAATATGGATTAACTTTACAGTAATTATCTAAATAGGTGAATGATAAAATATTTTTAAAATATAAATAGGTAAGTATGAAAACCAGAGCCTAAGTAATGTATTAGAAAGCCTTACATTTACTAAATGAATACACATAATTCTGAAATCAATTTTTCTCTATCAAGCTTCAGAATATTTCAGTACTTGCTCTAATTTTGGATTATTGAAATAGCACATTGTATTAAGTATTATATAGGCAACATTCCAGTAATCTAGTATTTTCAAATGTCAATATCAGCATTATTTCTAAAGATCTGTTTTTGATCTTTCAAAAACATCCCAAATTATATGAGCATATGCAGAATGGATTTCCTCTGTTAAGCTATCCAAGCCGATAAATGAACATCTAATGACAATTTTGCTACTGATGCTGAACAGAGATCAGACTGTTTAAAACTATTTGAATAGTTATGTGCAAGCTTCAAGTTCAGCACTTTTGATAAACTGGAATATGTGAAATAACTACAGAATTGTTCATTAAGATTCAATTGACAAATTATATAATTCTATCTATGAATTTTTATGTTTTGTACTTAGTTTCTATTGAATATAAGCTGGCAGTTTTGTGTGTTCTTTAAAGTGAAGCTACTAGGGGCACTAACTTAATAAAGCATTCTGAAAAAGTTACCAACTTACTAAACCATAGGTAATATGCAGGTTTTATAATAGTCCACTTCCTTTATTTTCTGCAAAGACAATTGGCCCTTTTGTTTCAAATCCAGGGAGAAACTAAATGAGAATGCCATTATATAAATTCACAGAGGATAAATTTAACAATGGCTATTTTTCTCTCATGATACTTCTAAAGTACATTTCAACAATTATTGTTGGACAATACAAACGGGAAAAAGCTATTATGCTCATGTCTTGCTGGTGGTATGTCTGCTCGTCTATATAGCCCAACTACACAACTTGCTTTCTTTTTATGTGCTTGCAGATAATTATTAAAATTTTACCCATGGCTAACTTTCTTACACATTTTCCTCTTCAATTAAAATAGTCAACAAATAATTTTATTAAGAATTTTATAACAACAGTATTAAAAAAAACACTTGTTCTGTGCAACTTAGTGTAAATTAGTGTAAATTCAACTATATAAGTGGTTTCCAGAATTGTTTAATAACTTCTTAATAGCCATATTTAATTTATGCCAAAATACTTGAAACTATTTTTCTATATTATTCTATAATTTTCCATCCTACTGCACTTGCTGAATATAGATGTTTTATTTTATATGCATTTCAGTCATTTATGCATATGACCTACATTCAAGAAGTTAATTTAACAAAAGATTTATTTGACACAACTATTCATACTTACATTAAATTTCTCTATTTACACCAAACATACATTAAGAAACACTGCAACATTGAACACTGTAAAGCTATTATGAATCTGTTCATATTCAACTGTAAAATTCTTGATAAATTTAACAAATTATAATAAAAAACAGAGAATATTGGGTACTTTTAGATTTGTGTGTTACAAAACAGCATTTAGAGGGCATACAGAGCATATTACAATGGAGATGTTCCTAGGACCACAAGCTATGTTCAAGTCCAAAAGGGAAAAAAATCTTTCAAAACAAAATCCAAAAACCAAATTACTGCCTCCTCCAAACAAATAGAGTTTTGAATCCACTGTTAGCTTAAGCATCTGACTAAAGGCTAACTTTGATTAGAAACAAATTCTTCAGTGAAATGATAAATCAGATCACAAAAAACTCACTTGAGTTCACAGGAAATATGGTGTAATAATTTAACTTCCAAAAACACTGAAAAGAGATTTTGGTCAAATAAAATGTGAACACTTGAATTATCAATGTGAGAGAGATATGTAGAGAACCAGTTTAATGAATAACTACTAAGCTGCAGTCACGTTATTAAAGACATAGCAACCAAATCACAGTGTACTGTCAAAACTGCACCCTTATAGATACTATAATTGCTGAAAAAGCTCTACAATACTGTGGATTTTTTTTTTGTAATGTGTTCATAATACTCCAAGTATATATTGGAAAACAGTTGCTAAGCAGTGCTATTTTTTCATATATTCATGCTGTCAAATTCAACTAATATTTTAAAATTACTTCAACTTTTTTAAACACACTCACCTTTTCAGTTTTATAGTTATGAAAAGAAAAATTCCACTGATTTCAATGGATTTTGCTTCTAAGCACATATGTTTATAACTACTATTTGATTCTTATTGGTTGCACTGCATTATCCTCTGTACAACGAACTATGTTCTAAATCTATTGATAGAATTTTTAAAACACCAGAGTTACTCTTTTTCAACAGAGATCATACATCCTTTTTGTTATATATATTTGCTCCTCCCATCTATTCAATTCCTTAGGTTAATAGTAAGCTTCCACAACATTTCTTCTGAAACAACATACATTTCCCAAATATCTCACAGGAAATACACTTATTAGGAAAGATTTCTCTTTAAGCAATATTTTATGTTTGTGTTGCCTTTTCATTCTTTTTTCAAATTATCCAAGACTGCAGTTTACCATACACATAAGTTACTCTTGCATTTAAAGTGGCCCCTGCTCTGTAAGAACTCTTTATATAGCCCATATATGTCTCCAAACACCACCAAATTCTGTGATAAGTGAAATGTTTATTTCTTAAAATGCACCTTCATTGAATATAGAAGTTGCATCTGAGATTCAATGCATTTATAGGTTTGTGCTTAACAAATATTCGGTAGAATGATAAGGGAAAATTAGTCTTTCCTAAACAATATTTAAGGAAAACCGTTTGATTGAAACAATATATAATACACCTTATGAAAGGGATTGTTCTGGAAATTTAACTAAAAGATTTGAATTCTCATATTCCAGTGCTTGGAAATAAGATGCAGTGTAAAAAAATATAATGTTCCTGTTACATTGCAATTTCTGTTCATTGAAATGTCCATTGCAGCAGGTTCAGTGCAACAAGTCGTCTGTAAAAGGTACAGTATCTAATTATGGCAAGGCTCAAAAATGTAGAGGTATTACATTCTGTGCAGAAAACCCAACAATAAAGCTTTGAAAAAACTGTGCCATCAGATTATTTCATATAAGTCATTTCTGTAAACAAAATGTGCCTTAGATCAAGTCTGATTCTGAATCACCATCATGTTCCCATTAAGTAGAACTATAGTTCAGAAAGTTCTATCAAGGTAATTTTTACCATAAATTTACAATAACAAGACAGCTGTTTCAACTCAAACTTTTTATAAGAATTTCATTTTTTAAACGTAGCAGGTTGTTCTTATCTTGTGCTATATGCCAAATAGAGCACTATATTAGAATTCATTTTTATGAAAGACAGTAGTACAGCATTGGGAAAAAAAAATAAAGCAGCTTCAGTACACTTAAATGAGGTTTTTACATTTCATTTGTCAAGTTAGAATATAAAAAGCTTGAAAATCAACTTGGAAAAGCTTATTCCTCAAGAAAAAGTATAAACAATCTGAAAGTGATCAGCTAACGAAGGAACTTTATATAGTCAAGACACGAAAGTGGATGTTACCGTTACACATACCACTCCTTCCGAGATATTACAGAGCCATCTACATGTGAAACTAAGTCATCTTCATTTTCATCATAACATTCATCACCCAAGTATTTCATTCCCAGAGTTCCACTTTCATAGTAATCCATTGGTCTTTCATACCTGTCCTGGTATCTGTTAATAGTATCTACTTTGTTCCAGTCTGTTTTTTCAGTTTCTCCCATGTAGTCTTTAGTTAAGAGACTGTTCACAGGATGTTTTATTTCTTTTTTCACACTGTCAGGGTAAGAATCCACATCCTCAACCTGCAGGGTATCTATCTGGGACTCCTTTTGCATATCTGACGGTGGAATGTAGTTCTTAGCGAAGTAGTCACCACGGAACGTCCTCCTTCTCCTATACCAGACAGCTCCAACCAGGACACATACAAGTATCAGGAAAAGAGCCCCGCCCACTGCACTACCGATGATGGTGCCCCAATTGTCTTCCTGTATTTCTGGCCATGATGATGTTGGAAAAAGCTTTAGTTTTGGTTGAGTTGCTAAACCTGTGTTGCCATCAGTTGAAGGAAGCCATGGAATCGTGAATGGTGAAGTGGTAGTAGTGGGAGGATCTAATGAAAGAGCAAAGAGATACACAAGACAGAAAAGGCAGAAAATGTCAATGCAAACTATTTTAAGTTAAGAGCTGATAAGAAAGCACAGTTGATGAGTAAGAAAGTGTACTTTAACATAGTTTTTCATTCTTCGTTTTATTGTAAAACTGTTTACCATTGGTGGAAAATACAATTAGGTACAGCTTCTGGATAATATATATAGTATTAAAATAATTTAATAAGGCAATGCTTCCATGTTGTTTTGTAGCAAACATGGAACAATTCCATCAGCTGAGAAGTTAGCTAATTAATTCCTTATTATCCTAGTCAGAGTGCAAAATAAACTAATGAAAGCTCTAATGGATTATATATTCCTTAGGAAATATTAAAGAATGAAAAACTAAAAAAATGCATGCTAAGTTAGCTAAACATAATTTAAACCTTGCTTCCAAAATATAGTATGATTTATAGTTAGGATTTAGAAATCTGTGCATTAATGGTTGGTTGGTTGTTCATTGCAATGCTTCCAATATTCTTGGTGACTGCTTAAATAGTTAATCAAACACAAAAACTAAAACTAAACTTTAGAAATAATTCTAAAATTAAAATCATTTTTAAATTTTATATGAAATGTGTAGAATATCTACCTGACATAAAACAAGACTTTTGTTCTACTATGGGAATGTTTGTTTTAACTCTAAGAAATACATATAAACAATGTGGAGTATCAGCATTGCTCACGTTTATCAGGGACTAATTATGCAAATTGAATGCATATTTAAATTGAAATATTGGAATTCTTTGCTATATATAGATGGTATGTTAAAAGCTGAAGATACAAACTAGAAAGCTACGCATATGAAGCAATAGCTCTGTTCTAATGCTATATGACAGAAGTTTACTTTTATTAGTCTATGACATTAACAATGTATCTAGAAAAATGAGTTAAAATATGCTAAACATGCAAGTAAATTTTGGATCTCTAGTATCTATTGAACATTAACAATTATGATTCATGTGAAAACAAATTATACATATTATGGAAAGCATCTTGAAGAAAATGCAAGTGTTAAAACAAAGATGACGTTTAGAGTTTTTTTAAAATAGTTTTCTGAGCAGCAGGATATTATTAACTGTAGAAAGCTATTAGTAAATGTTAAGAATGTTTAAACTACATACAAAGATATCATTAGCAATGTAGCAAGACAAAACCTAAGCTCAATGTAAGAAACTAAGATATTTTAATTACTGGGACGATTATAATTGAAATTAATGTAAACAGAATATTTCAATTAATCCAATTCATTGTTTCATTTCATTGAACAGCACATAGAGCTTATTTTTGTAATGCCTTGCTATCAAGTTAAAAAATTCACAATAAGTTAAAAATACATTTAGTTAAAAATTACTGTTAAGTCTATACCATTTGTAACTTAATCATCCTCATTATGTAATTTGTTAAATTAATTATGCCCATATTAAACTGTATTAAATGAAAAATAAAACAGATGAAGAGAGATACTACAGAGATAAATGAATGGATCTATAACATGTTTAGTTTTTAAAAATGAATGAAAACCACTGATTTCCATTACCATCTTACAACTGAAAAACAAGCAAAACTCAGACCCTAACCTTCTGTATTTTCTTCAAATCTCAAGTTGTCTCCTTAGAAAAAAAAAGTGATAAACATGATAATGTTCTTATGAAAATATTTTATTAATCACATGGTTTATTATTGTTAACAGTCTTTAAACAACCCAAAAGATACCTCTGTACATGTATATACTGTATATATAGTACAAATGTAGACTAAATGAAATTGACTATTATTGGAGCAAGGAGATGGAAAAACTAAGTTATAACAGTCAAGACATGGCCAGGATTGACTGCAGAACAGATCATGAACTGTTTATATACATGCTTCAACCAGAAATCCACGATTTTCAAGGAGAATATCAGAAATAGTTTCAAAGTTCTGTTCTCACTGATGGTCAGTTAAGGATCAACATGAAAAGAGATACCAAAAAGCAAGAAATAAAAGAAAACAAGATAGATGTCAGAATAGCAAGTGGAAATTGCCACAAAGAGAAGTCAAAGCTAAGTAAGAAAAATAACTCAGGAAGAAACACAGCAAAATAATTCAGTGTGTTGTTAGAAAAAAATAAGGTAAAAATAAAATTTGTACAATAACATTTGTAAAGACATTGATTATTGGTGGAAAAACTAGAAAAATAAGAATATTCTTGTTTTTATTCTTATATTCTTATAAGAATATTCTTCCAGAGTGATTGCAAGATTAGGAGAAGGGTCCAGCTTCTAATTGCTTTATTAAAGGATGCAAATGGACAGATAGTAACTGGTTCAAAGATAGCAGTCTACTGAATTTCTGTATAGTAGAGATGTCAACATTCAAGATAAGAAGGTATTCCCTACTTATATGATCTTCTAGTAGAACATAAGGTCAGATAGTATTATCAAATTGAAGGAGATAAAATTGATGGAATATCTACAAAATTACAGTAAATAACACAAGAAGAATCTATAGTTTCAAAGCATATTAAGTCAGCAAATCTGAAGAATTACAGTGTCTAACAGCCTGAAAGAGATCGGTCTACATACCAATCAAAAGAGAGATTTAACAGTGTGTGCAAACTATCACATAATATCCTTAATTTTACAGACTAGCAAAATAAGGTTTAGGATTAATCAATGCAAATTAGAGCCCTTCATGGAAATAGAGTGACCAGAAATATAGGGTGGGTTTTAAAAAGACTAAGGAACATGAGACTATATTGCTGATAGACAGTAGATAAAGTCAAAGAATATGAAAAAGAAGTCAAATACATGCTTCATTGATTATAGAAAGGCCTTTAATTGTGTGAACCATGTCAAGTGTGAAATGTCCTTAGGAAAATGGAATCAAGAAAGACAAAAGGAATACTGACACTTTTGAATTTTGGAGAAAACTAATGCCAAAAGCAAAAGAGGGTAAAGTGAATAGCCAAGGAAACAAATACATATTTTAGAACACCTCAGTACAAAGTTCTCACTCAATGTACAAATAATTAAGCTCAAATTATATTTTGTACACATTATGAAGAGACCTTCACACTGAGAATTTTTTATTGCTAGGAAATATTTTAAAAAGTCCAGCAATGGGACGGACTTCATTACAGTGATGATGAGCGTGTTTTTGGGAAAAGCCATGTTGGGGAGTCATAATTCTGGAGAATGTCTATCTATGTGGTTACCTCTTTTGAAGGTCTTTCTATATGACCAGTAAGAGTTAACACCGATCAGATCATATTCCCATATGTAAAATATTAAAAATATATAATGGATAACTGTGATGGAAAAAAAGGGAATGGGACGAAAAAGAAAATAACCTATGAAAAGGTCTTAAAAGAAAACTGACTTCAGAAACAAGTTCTAAAGGGGCAATTTATAAATAACAAAAACACTCTTGAGCTCCTTAAAAGTGACATCTATTTGTTACATGCTTTTATGATCTACTGTATCTTATAAGCATCAAGAACTATTCTTATTTGTCAAGTATGCATATCGTACCATTTTAAAAGCCACAAAGAATCATGACTTGATTGAACACGGGTAAGAGCTGCTACTACGGCCTACCTCATGGCGATTCGTGCAGCGAAGTGTGAATACTTCTCCACACTAATTGCATCTGCAGATAATCGCCCAGCGATTCTCTTTAAGGTGAGCCGCCTCCTCCTGGGGAAGGAGGAGATTGAGATCCACCTGAAGGGACGAGCTGAGGAGTTTGTGAATTTTCTGGAAAACAAAATCACTCGACTTCGTTCCCCGTTAGATGCCAGCGTGGTTGCTGGTCCGATGGAAGCCCCTGAGGCAGGTTCTTGCCCTGTTATCTGGGAACAGTTTGACCCTGTTCTCCCGAGGAAGTGGACAGGATCCTAGTATGTGCACAAGCATCTGTGTATTAGACCCATGTACCTCCCGGCTTGTGAAAGCTTCCCAGGAGGTGACAGGTGGGTGGACTCTGGCAGTGAATAATGCTTCCCTAGAGGAGGGGGCAGTGCCCCAGCACTTTAAGGAGGCTGTGGTCCACCCTCTTCTTAAGAAGCCATCGCTGGACTTCATCCGGTTGGATAATTTCTGACCTGTCTCCAAACTTCCCTTTTTGGGAAAGGTTGTCAAGAAGGTGGTTGCGCAGCAACCCCAGAGGTTTCTGGATGAAATGGATTATCTCAACCCCTACCAGTCAGGATTCAGGATTGGATTTGGGACAGAAATGGCATTGGTTGCACTTTTGGCTGATCTCTGGCGGGAGCGGGATGGGAGTAGTGCATCCATCCTTGCTCTACTTGACCTCTTGGCGGCTTTCGATACCACTGACCATGGTTTTCTCCTGGAGTGGCTTCGGGGGATGGGAGTGGGAGGCCTTGTGCTATTCTGGTTCATTTCCTTCCTCTGCGGCCGCTCTCAGTCAGTGCTGATAGGAGGGGAGAGATCCAGCCCTCACCCACTGCTATGCTGGGTGCCACAGGGCTCGGTACTCTCTCCACTCCTGTTCAACATTTATATGAAGCCGCTGGGTGAGATCATCCTTCACCATGGACTGAGGTATCATCAACATGCTGATGATATTCAGCTGTATGTCTAAGCCCATGGTGAGTTAAGTGATGCCATGTCCTCCCTCTTGTAGTGCCTGGAGGCTGTTAGGGGTTGGATGGGGAGCAACGGGTTGAAACTAAACCCTGGCAAGACCGAGTGGCTCTGGGTTTGGGGTTTGTTGGCTCAGGGAGAATTGCCATCTTTGGTCTTGGATGGGGTGGCGCTACCTCAAACAGACCCTGTGCATAATCTGGGGGTTCTCCTGGACTCACGATTCCTGCTCGAAGAGCAGGTGACGGTCGCGGCCAGGAGGGCCTGTGAGTTATGCGCCAGTTACGGCCTTTCCTGGACCGGCAATCCCTACTCACAGTCACTCATGCCTTAGTCACTTCCTGTCTTGACTATTGCAACGTGCTCTACATGGGGCTACCCTTGAAGAGCATCTGGAAGCTCCAGTTGGTGCAAAGTGCAGAGGCCCGCACTGTTCTGTGCAGACCCCAGTGTGCACATAT
The DNA here is from genome assembly GCF_059756535.1 of Pantherophis guttatus. Classification (NCBI taxonomy): domain Eukaryota; kingdom Metazoa; phylum Chordata; class Lepidosauria; order Squamata; family Colubridae; genus Pantherophis; species Pantherophis guttatus. Next base: position 36,890,843 of record NC_142067.1, on the reverse strand, counting down.
ATCACCTCTCCTGCGGGAGTTGCATTGGCTGCCGATTTGCTTCCAGGTGCAATTCAAGGTGCTGGCTGTCACCTTTAAAGCCCTTCATGGCTTGGGACCAGGTTATCTGAAGGACCGTTTCCTGCCAGTAACATCTACCTGACCCATTAGAGTGGGGAGGCAGGGAATGCTGCGGGTCCCATCCCCAAGGGAGATACACCTGGTGGAACCCAGAAGAAGGGCCTTCTCCGTGGTGCCTCCCTCTCTCTGGAACATCATTCCCCCAGAGATTAGAACGGCCTCCACCCTAATTCTCTTCCAGAAGGCACTGAAGACCTGGTTCTGCCAGCGGGCCTGGGGAACCCAGAGTGGGATGGAGCCCATTAAATGGCTCGTGTGATCGGCTGTTGCTGGGACGGAAGGTGGGGGTCAGGGGTGGTTTTATTACATTAATTTATTTGATTTTTTTTGAGTTTTAGTTTTTAAAATGTAGTTTTTTATATTCTGTAAGCTGCCTTGAGTAGTCATGGGCGAATAGGCGGCAATATAAATCTAATGAATAAATAAATAAAGACAAATAAAAGAAGCATTTTTTTTTTTTGCTTTTTGTCCTGCAGTCTTTCAAATTGCTTTCTTTTCCAAGGAGTCACACCACAGTACATTATTCATCTATTAGGTGTCATAATTCCGTTGCCTTCATCTAGCCTGATTCTAATAGAAACAATAAGAAACAATGGCTAGCTATCCAGTCTTTCACATCTACCTTATAGTTCAAAATATTTAAATATTTAAAAGGCAGAAGTGTTAAAAGAATGGGGAAGGAGGTTACTGGACATTTCTGGATTGTATTTGTATGGTCAGGACTAAAGAGGAACTGTTATTACACAACAGGAACAAAGCAGGACCGAGGGAGAGGTTTACAAAGAAGTTTAATATGTGGAACAGACTACAACTTTTAGAAAATACTGTATTTATGAGAAAAACCCAAAAAATGTGTCAGAATCCCCAAAGCCCAAGAAGCAATGTTTTCCCTCTCCTGCTCCCTTCCCACCACCACCTATCAGTGACCCTCAAAGTAAAAGTGCCTGAAACTGCCTGAATAATGGAGGAATGAAACAGAAAAGAATCTCTAAACAGCTCTAGTAAAAGCTGTGTAAAACTACTATATGACGGTCGTTTGTTAAGTCACTTTATCTCTCTTTGTTTCAATTTCTAACAAGCCAGTCAATACACACAAGTTATTTACTTAAAAACACCACAAAAATATCCACTGCAATTTAGAAAACTAGGGACCAGGTTACCTAATGAACCATCTTCATTCAGTTACATCAACCCAGGTAGTGAAGACATGTGGTAGACCCATCAGCTAAATAATTTCAACTAGTGGGATCCAGGAAGAGAGGTTTCTCAGCCGTTGCTCCTGCCCTGTGGAACATACTCCCTCCAGAGATGAGGCGGGCCCCCACTCTCCTGGCCTTCCGTAAAGGCGTAAAAACATGACAGATAAGCACGCAGCCGTGAGGTTGATCCCCCATCTTTTAATCATATTTTAACATCCATTACCTTTTTAAAATTTTATATACTCTTTTAAATTTTATACTTTTAATATTTTATTGTATACTTCCCAGAGTTATTTTGTGAGAAAGATAGGCAGTTATTAAATATGACAAATTAATAAATATGTAAATAAATAGGGTGTATTTATGAAAAGTGGCTCTGAACAGGATTCATATTTAGGCATAAAACAGAGGTAAGATTATGCAAATAATTTCTGCCATACTTAAATCTAAGATTAAAAAAGAATGCATGCTTAGTAGATAAATGGGTGGCATGCAAATTCAATAAAGCAAATAAATAAATGGGGACAACAACATACCTAGAGCATGCAAATACTCCTTTTCAAAATCTTTCTTCCTTGAGATTAGCTAGCCTATTTAGGATACTTCATCATCATGCAAACAGATTTCTGCTTAACAATTGAATTTCCCATTATTCTCTCCTTTCCATTCTGGGAATACTACAAATCTATTTCTAACTTACTAGACCAGATTGGATATGCAAAGGATATGGTAGGAATTAAAATGTTGTTTCATAGGTGAAACAGTAAATATTTCCATTCTTTAAAATCTGTATTTAATATCTTATTATTATACACCGAACTTAACTATTTAAGGATGGGTGACATACCCCAAAGTCAGAATTTCATAAGTGCCACCCAAATTGAATTAGCAAATAACTACGATTCTAATCTGAATTAGAATTATTTCCCATTAAAGAATAACGAGTATACTAGAAAAAAAAATCATGTTCACTTTTTATATGTAATATTTCTTTGTTATAACTATACCATAAATATGATTTTTAAAATTATTTGATTTAGTTGCCAGAATTTCTAAATGATTAACAGACCAGGAACTGAAACAAGCATTTTAAAAACAATGTTGAAATAATTTCACACAATTTATTTCTTTGGGTACAAGTGTTCTGCTCAATTTTTTAAAAAAGATTTGTGTTGCACACAGTTAAATTTAAATTAAATTGAAACACTGATTTTATTATAGATCTGTAAGAACATGTGTTAAAAAATTTAACTAAAAATTGTAATAGAAATCTTAACTCTAATTAACAAAAACTTACAAAAACTTATTTCTTCATTATTTCAGGAATTATCTATGAAGATATTAATCCTTCCCTCCAAATAAATTTCCAGGAGAGATGCAGAAGGACATCAAAGTATACAATATAAAAGTAGCAGCAAACAGACAAGACAAAAAGACCATATAAAAATTAAGTAATTAAAAGGTCACAAGAATAGATCTACTGGATTAGGTCAACGGTTGCCTTTGGTTCAAGAAGCAGAACACAGTCATTATAATCAGAATTATTTAACAGTGAAATGTCATCAAGGTGACCTAATTTCAAATTAACATGGAGGGGTAAGAGAAAGGGGGGGGGAATCCCTTCCCACTCACTGTAAATAAGATGTCATTTTCTAAATTTAAATTCAAGTATTGTAGCTTTTTTTAAGGTACAGAAAAAGTAGCCTTGCATTATTTTTATTTCCCACTTCTTTGTGAAAGAATGCTTGCTGACTTTGCAGCTAATATCACAGAATAATTTTCTCTATTGATACTTTCTGCTCTTGTAACACTAATGCATTATCTCCATATTTTAAATACTAAGGACATTTCCAAGCATGGAACTGGATTCAATCATTATATCATGCATTAAGGATGCTTCTGGCTTTCAACATTCAACAGATGTGAAAGCCTTATTTTCATCATCCCAGCAGAGGGGATGCTGTTAAAAGAGCAATGTGGATTAGGCATCTAGGGAAAGATTTCTTTGATTCCTTATTATTGCTATGTAAAGAGTGGAACTACAGCCCAATTATGTTTTGATGGCATCATTGCTACATAATATATTAGGTCTGGCTAAGTGGTAATAGGTCTCTTTTTTGATTTAATGGAAAATGATGTTAAATTGCTTCAGTTTGGTGACATATAAAATCCAGGGAAACTCACCCACTCCAACTATTTTATTTGTATTTTGAAATAGTCTATAATTCTTTGGTCTCATGTTTTTCTTATGTCTCACTGGGAAATAGAATAGACAACTAGATGCTGATCTGAACAAAACAGGATTCCTGTCAGAGGAACAACTACTACTAGGGAAAAAATGCTAACGTGGTTCAAGATTTTAAAGGATATTATTGAACAATGTATTACATTATATCCAGACTTTATGGATGAAAATTCAGCACATAATTTTTCTTCATTTAATTTCCAGCTCATGCACAAAGTCACTAAATAACATTCTCGATAGGCTGAAAAATGCTGGAAGGAACCATGGTGTTTTCATGAGACATATATCCTCCCTGCCTGGAATCTAAAATAAATCATTTACTTGAAGATTTATCATAGCTTCAAAATATTTTGCGTATAGTATCGTGTCATATTTTTATAACTCAGTAAAACAGATCAACTGTAAGGCAAAGGTAAAGGTTGCCCTCGCACATATGTGCTAGTCGTTCCCAACTCTAGGGGGTGGTGCTCATCTCCGTTTCAAAGCAAAAGAGCCAGCTCTGTCCAAAGATGTCTCCATGGTCATATGGCCGGCATGACTAAATGCCAAAGGTGCATGGAACGCTGTTACCTTCCCACCAAAGGTGGTCCCTATTTTTCTACGTGCATTTTTACGTGCTTTCAAACTGCTACGTTGGCAGAAGCTGGGACAAGTAACGGGACCTTACCTCGTTATGCGGCACTAGGGATTAGAACCGTTGAACTGCTGGCCTTTCGATCGACAAGCTCAGCGTCTTAGCCACTGAGCCATCGCGTCCCTGTAGATCACCTGTATTATCTCTTTAAATATGTAAAATATTTTGTTTTTTATATGAACAAAATTCTGCATGTTTGGAAGTTGAAAGTCCTCTTTCAAGTCAAATATTGTTTTGAGTGTAGAATAAATCAGTTTGAACCTAAAATATTTGAAATAACCCATTTCATGCTCACACTCATTTTCCACACTCTACTATCTCTGTATTTACTTAAGTACTGAGGCTGAAACTGAAACAGACTGGCTTGTTAGAAATTGAAACAAAGAGAGAATTAACTCTTGGTACTAATATTTCCCATTTCATATTTCAAGTAACCTTATGGTACGCTAGATTTCTACTCAAGAGTATACACATTATTTGTGATCTGCTTCTTGCACCAGTACTATAACAATAATGCCATTTTTGTCACCGTTGTGTAGAGATATACATACTTTTAAAATCACAATTAGGTTGAAGTAAACCTGAAGTCACACAAGAACAAGAGTTCTTGGCATTTAATTTCATTTAGTGTATAAATAATTTGGAAGTTTTGTTTTTCAAGCCAATATATAAAATGTTAAGTAATTATCTATGATTCAATTTATTATTTATTTGCATTGTTTATCTGCTACTACCTATAAAACATTTTAACAAAAAATAATTGTGATTTAGCAAGGCAATAAAATATAGGACAAAGCATTAAGCATATTTAAAATAAAAGTTCTGAAAAGAAATTTGTTTTTGCCTTTCAACAGGAAGGGCTTAGGTGAAAAAACCCAGGTCTTATGCAGATAAGTAAATTATGCAGTAGAGACCATATCTTGAAAAATGATTTTAAAAATCAACTATATTAGACAATACTCTGATATAACATTTAAGATAAAAATAAAATGTAAGGGAAAGGAAGGGGGGGGAAATAACCAAAGGGGAGGGGGGAAAACTTACCTAATATGTAAATAGTCTTTTGATCACTTTTTTGACCAAGTGAATTGGCCACTTTACAAATGTATGTTCCAGTATAATTGTAAGACAAAGGACTGTTGAAATGCAAAGTATTGTTGGAAGGCTGTAATCCCTCAGGCCAATGTCCATCCAGCCTGAATTGTAAAATATTTAGAGCAATATGAGCATTTTGCAAATAATATTTCATTTGGAATACTCATTGTTCTCATTTTCCAGAACAGAAATATTTTCACTTTAATGAAATCAATGATTATAACCATTGAATTTTATGCTACTATCAAAAGAATTCAACAGAATCATTAGTTTGTCATGAAATAATACAGGACAAGCAAGTTCTATTTACAAAGGTGTCTAATCACTTCCAGAAGTGTTATCTAGAGTATATAATGGGTAAATAGTATCAACACCAAAAAGTATACAAAAACAATGTATAAAACCTTGTTAATGGAAATCAGACTACATATTTTAAAAAGCATCTTTATATCTAGTTATTTACAACATTCATATTCTGAAATCTGTTCCTTAGCATATATAGATTATGGATGTATATGCTATATTATCTAAATGATAGCAAAACATATTAACAAATATTGAAAAAAGAAGAAAACATGCTTGCAAGTCTTTCCTAGAAATCTGACATAATTTGGAGCAAGGGGCAGTCATGATTAGGTGGGTTTTTGCACAATTGTGTGCCAGTTGCATCCATTCCTGGACCCAGGAGCCCTGCTCGCAATGTGTTACCAATGTGGGCCCTCAGTGGCAGACCTTTTCTGTTGTGCCCAGATTATAGAACTTCCCTCAAAACCTGCTATGCCAGCAAAGCTGGGGATCCCAGGGGATAGGCAAATTTGTAATGGGCTCTGATATTAACTTATTAACTTGTTTCTTGATTAATTCTGCTTTTATAGTTCCTAATTTTTCTATAAATGAGAGAGAGAGAGAGAGAGAGCGAGAGAGAGAGGGAGGGAGGGAGGGAGGGAGGGAGAGAGAGCAAGAGAGAGAGAGAGAAATGGATGTACTCCTTGGATAATATCTGTATATGGAACGTAATAGATACAAAGATGCTTAAGCCAGGTTTGAATGGACCTATGGAGCTGCTTTGGCTAACTGATAAGAAGCTAAAAGCAACCATTTGAATGTTCTAAAGTGACACTGTCATTAATTTTAAAACAGCAGGCAACCTGAAGACACAAAACAGGTTTTAGTACTGATGTTACCAGAAAATATAAATTTTATAAATTGCTGTGGTCTACAGATTCAAACTACTAAATCTGACATGGAAATTTTAGATCTATATATGGTTCACATATGTATATATGGTTACCAAGATTTTCTAAAAATACTGTTTTGAAATCCTTAATTAGTTCTATATGAATCACGAACATTTTTCTATAAAGCATGAGCTACCACAATAAAATATAATACATAACATTTTATTTTTATTTGTTCTTTAAGTCAAACTTGTGGAATCAGAATGGTGGAATCACCAACTAGAGCAGAGAGAGGAGAAAAGAGTCAGCCTAGCTTGCAGTTGCCCTGTGGGAGAAAGTGGCAGAGACCAGAATATTGAAGCCTTTATCTGCCTGTTCACAAGAGAATGCAGTTAGTCTGGCAAGATTCTTGTAAATAGGAAATCAACAAGAAATATACTATTTTGGCCTACTCTCAATGTAGTTTATGGTTCCTTGCACATGACACAGGGTGGATATAAAATAAACTAATTTACATCATCAATAAGGAAGATTCAGCTTTATACTTGTTTTAAACAGTGTTTATGGTACACTTAATTTGTTTAACTTTTTAAAAGTTAACTTAAATATATGTACAATTTGAATAATTTAAGTTATTTAGTATGTAGGAAATGTAATTATGTCAACTTTGTTGAAAATTAGTCCAGCTTTTCAACACTATTTGTCACTTTTGATTTACTGGCTCAGAAAAAGGGCCTTTTAATCTACAGTTTTATTTCCAACTAAATATTTTTGGAACATTCAAAATACTTTTCTGTATATAAGTAGTCCTCAATTCATGACTTCAACTGAGCCTAAAATTTATGTTGTTAAGTGAGATAGCTGCTAAGTGAATTTTGCCCCATATTACCTTTCTTGCCACCACTGGGAAACATTGTAGATAAGTTAGTAACGTGGTTAAGTGAATCTGATTTTTGCATTGACTTTACTTGTCAGAAAATCACATGACTCTGGGGCACTGTCACCATCATCAATATGAGCCAGTTGCCAAGCATCCAAATTTTGATCACATGATCATGGGGATGCTGCAACAGCTGAAAAATGGTCATAATTCATTTTTTTTTCAATGATGTTGTAAATTCGAACAGTCACCAAATGAACTGCTGTAAATTGAGGATTACCTGTACAATATATTCTGATATGAATATACTATTATAAACTATTATTAAATTGATATAATTTAACTAAATTTAATTTATTTTAAGAATTACTTACCGGCTCCATGTAAACTCCATTGGCAGTGGATTTGCATCAGCATTACACCTGAGCAAAACATTCTCTCTTCCAATATACCAGTTTCCATCATATCCAGTTACTGTAACCTCAGGAGAATCTACAAACATATATAATTATATGCAGTTGCAGGAGCCATTATGGAAGTACTTAAAATCAAGTCCAGAGTAAAATCTAAAGAACAGACAATTTTAATGATGAACACTTCATTTTATAATTTTAAAGGCTTGTACTATTAGTACAAAATAATCTTCTGTTAACTCCCTAAATCAAACTACCTATATCAACACTTCTAAGATAAAAACATGTAAATTGGTTCTTAACAATTCATAACGTTTAAAATGTGATAGATGTTTTTTGCACAGCAAATCTGATAAAGTTGATAATGTTTTTATCAAGACCCATGGTAAAAGGACCAAGTAGCAATTTTATTTTTTTAATTGTGTTTTATGGATATATTAGAAACAGACCCAAAATTAGTCTGATTTTGTTTCTCTAAATGGAAACAAGAAATAAGTTTCTTTTGATTAATAACTTAGTTAGACTCAATTTTTACAATGCAAGATCCAGTATCAGCAGAAATAATTAGTTGTAGACAAATTTGTTATCTTCAGTATATGCTAAACAGCTTTGTGTTCATTCATATGTTCCATAGTTACTTTCAAACACAATATAACTTATCTAAACAAACAATTTGAATCAATTTCATTAACTGAACACTTTTAAGATTTATTTTAGTATGTTCAACCTGAATATTGCATCTCAAAATTTGGATAATTAGGGAATCAAAAAGACAGCTGTATGTTGATGTGCAAATTAATTCATAAGGCCTAAAACAAAATATATTCTCAAAAGCACTTTAAACATGTTTAAGAATATCAGACAATTCCAAATGAAATAGTGGCAAATTAGTCATAGCCCCATATATTTTATTATAGGCATGTAAAGCTGCATTGACACTTGGTATTACCAAGTATCAATGCAGCTTTACATGCCTATAATAAAATACATATTTAAAAGGTAAACTCAATTTTTATGTAACCTAAATGTTTATGTTTTAAAGAGTCAGTTTGGTGTAGTAGTTAAGATACTGGGCTAAAAACTGGGTAAGTATTTGTTCTAGGTACAAAGCCAGCTCAGTAACTTTGGGCCAGTTACTCTCTCTTAGGCCTAGGAAGCAGGCAATGGCAAACTACTTCCCAAATCTTGGCAAAAAAAACCTGCAGGAACTTGTTCAGGTATCAAGATTGATTAAAAAGCATCAAATAATAATAATGTTTCAATATCTTTCAGATCCATTTGAAGCTGACTAAAGATTATGCTAACATTCATAACTTGAAATAATTTTACAGAAAGAAAAGTGATAAGTGGGCAAGCTAAGGCCCTAAAATGCAAGTCTCCATTTTACAGTGCTTGAAGCCCTCTTTGAACTACAATTGCTGAAAATCAGAATGGTCATCATCATTCTGATCCAGGAAATGTATGAAAGAACAGATTTAAGTTTGTGTGTGCATGTGTGATATATTACCCCAAACCAAGAAAAATATAGGAAATTATATTACTTGTGAAACCTGATCCATGTACTATAGTCCAAGTCTGTCAAAAAATGTAGGTATGCATACCAAAATAAAATATATGCCTACTAATATATCATTACTTACATTGAATATCAAGCATATAAAGCATTCTTATCTCTTTTTCTAAGGCTGGGTGTCTCACAATACAAGCTATACGTCTTCCTCTAGCAAAGCGGGTAGGAACAAGCTTGTACTCGCTCTGCACTGTGACCGTTTCATTTGGATATGATGTTGAAGTGGATTCCATTTCACCAAGACCACCTTCCCAGAAAACCTCTGCAGCTGGTTTTCCAGTGGCTGCAGTACAAATGGCTGCAACTGTCTGATTGGCACCATCTATTAAAGGATTTGGTCCCTTTGTTAAGCTCACAGTTGGTTCAACTACAGAAAAAATACAAATAAATAAATAAATAATCAAATATTTCTACTACTTAAAAAACTTTTCAAAATAAAACATGTGGAACAATTTCCAGCTTCCCAACATTCCCCTCCGATTGTAGTTTCTGTTCTACAGAAATGAATCAGTTTATAAGAAGTGGATGGCAAAATATTAACATTAGTTACGAGACTATGGAAAGTTATAGACCCATCTCCCTCTAAATTTATATAAAATAGAAAATGTCTTACAATATTCATATGATGATCAATATGGATATAGCTGTGGATAAACTATAATCAATAGTTTAAATTTTGTTAGATATTAAAACAAATATCTAATATCTATTGAAACAATCTGATATGGGCCAGATTGAATTAATGAAATGTGTTTTAAAAAGACATCAATTTCTCTTATCTTTTCTTCACTAAATTACAATCTGATGATTGTAAAATCTTCATTTTGTGGCCAGTTATCTATATCATCATTGGATTGGACTCTCAACCCTTCAAATTAAATTGTGAATTCTGACAAGGATTGTCCTTATCTCCTTTATTCTTTAATTTGATTCTTGACTTCTCCTTTTAGAAGGTGATAAATAAGATATGGTGGCATTTGACATTAAATATAAATTGCACTTATTTGCCAGTGATATCTTGGCTATCCTTGGCAATTATATAATTAAACTTGTTGAAATACAGCAATATTGTTTATATTTTGTAAAATATACTATTTGGAGTTAATCTGTAAATGCCTTTGGGGCCAATTCTTACTATATATCATTGTAGGAGATTAGCGTTTACATTTTCTATATATTCTATAAAATTATTGGATTCACTTCTCTTCAGACGTTTATTACAAAACACTGAGTTAAGTAGACCTAAATATACTGATATAATTTCAATGAAATTTAATTTGATGGTCATTAATTTAACTCCCATTAATTCTTTACAATAAGATTAACATTAGTAAAGTGAATACTGTATCAAAATTAATGTACTTTTAAAGGATTATTTCAGTGTTAATTTTCATTACATATTTCATACAGATGGACAAGTTAATGAAAATATTACAGCAGGCTAATGTCCTCAGAACATCTTTGCCCAAATTGCAGTTACTTAATGAGTATAGCAACTTTAGCTTGTCAGATTTTCAAGTATATCTTTGGACTTTTTCTTAACAAGTCTAACTTTCTGGAATGAGACTTATTTTAATTACTTTCCTCTCTGGGCCCATTTGGAAAATAAACATGTAACACCTTTGAAATCAGGGCAGCTATTGCCACTTAGATATATTAAAATCAGAACTACAATTTCTTGTTTGGAAAACTTGGTTATTGAACTATTACAATTTGATTTGAATCACACAAGAAGTTGACATTGTGGTATAACTTAAATCAGAAAACAGTGAAGAAATTGTTCTACCAGAATCGTTGGATTAAACAAAAGAATAATATTTTAAATTCACTGATTTTTTAATGTTTGTTATTTTTTTGTGAGAGGCATTTCAGGTTTAATTTGCCTTCAGCATATATTTAGCAACACATATAATTAAAATGACACTAAATGAAAGAGTATGGCCTGGATGCTTTAGCAGTCTTCAAGGGACTTGCAACTTTATCTATAGATGCGAGCCGAACAATACAATAATATTTATTCAGTCAATAACCAAATTTAAAAGAACAAAAACAGAGTGAAGCAAATAAACAGAACAGTCTAACTAGTAGAACAAATTACAGAATACAGCCCTCACTCTCCCATCACTACGTTAATACAATTGCTGGATGAACAACAATTGTATGAACAATCATAACATTAGTTAAGTATAAAATAAAAATTGAAAACTATATATCCCCTGATAACTATTAGTTAAGATCAAAAATATTATATCTTATTTTCATCAGAGTTACACATAATTTAGCTACTTTAACTATGCTGAACAGATGCTAACAATTCAGTTTTGTAAATAGTAAAAAGTAGAACTCATCTATAAAAGTTAAGTTCATCTATACATTCAATCTTTAGAAGAAATAATTGAATGTCCAAGTTGGAAAATAATTGTTTCGGGTATCTAAAAAATGGAATATAATAATGGTTGAAAAATGCAATTTATTTGAATAGAAAATGTTATTTCAGGTATTTTGAACCCCCTCAAAAAGTGTTGGTGATTAAGAAACTTAATATTTGAAATAATACCAAATAAAAATATTAAAATTAATTCATAGCAATAAAAAAATTAAGTATATTTATTTTCAAATACTTCTCACGTATACATATTACTAAACACAGGTGATGAAAGGATGGCTGCTGTCCTGATGCAGTTACTTTTCTTTTAGGATTAATTTCATTCTTTGGAGTGCGTTTGCTGGGGCAAAGGTCCAATATATTTGCTGACCAAGAAATATCATGGCAAATAAATGAGCATTAAACAATTTCTGATTTGAGAGTGTCAACTGTGCAAAGACATTATGTGAAGGCTAACACTGTTCTTACTCTAAACCCCAGTGGATTTGATCCCAGATATGTCATGTCACTCATCTTTAACTTTCTTGATTGTTTAAGAACTGGTTTCCCAATATTGAAAAGCAAACTACCTGATATATCTAGTATAAAACAAGGAGCAATTATTTTTCCTGCCAAAGTGAATAGTTTCTAGGCCTCCGCATAGAATGGGCAGAATAAAGTTTAGTTCTTTCATAATGGCTTTTTAACATTTCTGCAATAAATCTGCAAGTTCTTATATTCTTGTGTTGCCATGTATTTGTTCAAATCTAGCTTTCTAATAAAAAAGCCTGAAAAATATAAAGATTCATTATTCAGCACAATGAAAGCTGAGGTTCCTGAGCATGAGATATTATTTCACTCCGTCATCTCTGTTCTCTTGTGCCTGTTTGAGTATCTTCCCCCCCCCCCCCATAGGAGCATGCTGAAAGACGTAAAAGTAGGTTCAAGTAAATATATGAGGGAGAAAGGTAGGATTTACTCAACGAACTTCTGAAAATAAAGATCATTGCTTCCCATCTGGTCATGCTTGTTCTATGAGCTGATTTAATATTCTGTACAACTGTGCTAGAGACTACTTTGCTCATGGAGAGATAGAACTGAAATTTCCAAGCTCTCTGAGTCAGTGCCTGTTCCGTTGCTTCAGTCTTGGACTATCATTATGTTAAACATTCCCGGGTCTTCTCTGTTATACTGGGGTACAAACCCATTCCTTTTATATATTGTTACTTTGCTACTCCTCAATTTTACTGCTTCTATTCTGGTGAAAGACAGCAGGAAAACTGACTCACATAACATTGCTATGGCCTGAAGGGCTTGAGTGCTTCCTTGGCTCCTAAGAGAATCTTGACCCCTGAAGAGCTGCTAACTGCTGGAGGTTGTCACAACTGGAACACAAGCTACTGGGTAACTGCTGAAGCTTGATGTCTGGTCTGCCTGTTGGGACTGATGCTGTTGGAGGATTGCCATAGTTGATATAGTTCATGCCTAAACTATCAAGAGGCTTGTTGACTGAAGCAAAAATTCTTTCTTGTCCCATTGTCAAAAAAAGAACTAGATACAAACATTAATAGAAAATAAATATCAATATTACAATGCTGCTAATCAAGAGTAATTTATCCTTCCAATGCTGTAATTTCAATGAAAAATTATTCAATAACTTCCAAATGACATACAAGCAATAACAAATATCATACAGTTAATACTAATTAAAATATTTAATAGAAATAAAGATGACGTTAAACAGTAAAATTTAACATAAATATGAATTTTAATTTATTTAATTTAATGACAGAGAACCAAGATGTATCTTAGCATTTCAATAAAAAGTGGCAAAAAACAAAAAAATAATTCCTCATATATACAGAAATCTTAATCAACAGCCACTTAGTAGTGCGTGATGAGGTATTATGTTAAATGTATTATATGAACTTCAGTCACACATCATGAATACTTTTGCCATATTAATTAATTCTGGAAGTACGGTAGACTACACTTCATGGAAACTTATTGAAAATAAGTTTACCCCTTGAAAGTTGCCACAAGATAACCATTTGACCATTACTAGGCAGACCAGAAGGTGCATTGGTCTTACCTGATACATTCTCGGTATGTTGAGAGAATCCAGGAATGGATTGTCTCGTCTCGTAGCTGATTGGATTGAGTCTGTCAGAGCTGTGAGGACATGCCTCCGTTGCCAATGGTCCCCAGCTTTTGGCGAAGGCTTAATGACAGACCATGCCTGTGTTCTAATGGTGCCCACTCCTGGACTCAGGACCAGACAGTTGCCAGGGTGGGGCTGGATTCTGTCTCAGCATACTGAGAAGGAGTGTAAGTCCAACACCTCTTCTCCAGTGTGCTGACGAGAGAATCCAGGAATGGGACATACCAAAGCTGGCTTGTCCTATGGGTGGACAACGGTCTGGTCCGCAGTCCCCTGTTCTGTATGTACCCTCTGGAGCATTCGCCTGCCGAAAACTGCCTCAGCCTGAAGCGAAGGCGCCCAGCTTGTAATGTCTAATGAATGGGGATGGAGAGAACCATGTCCCTGCTCGACAAAGCTCCTTCATAGAGGCCTGTGTTGCCCACGCTTCTGTCGTGGCCACACTCCTAGTGAAATGGGCCGTTACCCACCGAGACAACGTAAGAGCCTGGAGCTTGTAGGCCTTGGCGATGCACACCCATATCCATCACCCCACGGTTGATGGAGTGACCTTGTTGCCCAGTGTAGAGGGGTGGAAGGACACAAAAAGGGACTCTATCTTCCTGAAAGAGGAAGTCCTCTTAATGTAAATGTGGAGGGCCCTCCTAATGTCCAAGGTGTGCCACTTTTTCTCCAGGGTGTGAGTCAGGCCCAGGCAGAAGTCTGACAATATTAGTTCCTGAGCTCTATGGAAGCAGGAATTCACCTTGGGAACAAAGGAGGGGTTCAACTGCAAGACCACCCTACTGGAGTGACAGGTCCTTTCTGACAGAGAGGGCTGCCAGTTCGGAAATACCCCTGGCCAACGTGATGGCCACAAGGAAGGCTATCTTGCAGGTGAGGAAGCACAGGCTGGCTGATCTTAGTGGCTCTAAGGGGTCCCCGGTGAGATATTGCAAGACTTTGGACAGGTCCCAAGTAGGGTACTTGTGCACCACTGGAAGCTTTAAGTTCGTTGTGCCCCTGATAAACCTGTGCACAGTGGGGTGCTGAGCGAGGGACTCTAGATCCCCGCACGATAAAACTGAGGATAGGGCCACCACCTATCTATGGATGGTATTGGGGGACAATCCCTTGTCCAGCCCTTCCTGGAGGAACTCCAGAATCTGGACTATTAACATAGATGTGGGAATAATGTCTGCCCTGGAACACCAGGCGCAAAATGCCTCCCAAGTGGCGTTGTATATCCTATTGGTAGAAGGCCTCCTAGAGGCCTGAATAGTCCAAATCACTCTGGAGGAAAACTCTCCGCTCTAATGCCAGATGGTCAGTTGGAGCCATTGTGGATCCGGATGGATCAAGGCCCCCTGGCTGAGATTCTGTTCTGAGGTATCCTTCAAGGCCAGACTACCGACAAGTTGACCAGGTTGGCAAACCAAGGTCTTCTGGGCCAGTGGGGGGCTAGAAGCAAGATCTCGGCTTTTTCCGCCAGCACCTTCCTGATTACCCCTATAATGAGGGGAAGAGAAGGAAAGGTGTACAGTAGTCCTTGGAGCCAAGGATTGCAGAATGCATTGACTTCCTCCACCCCCGGTGCTGCAAACCTGGTATAGAACCTGGGTAGCTGGCTGTTGGATGGGGTAGCGAACAAGTCTATGACCAGGAGGCTGAATCATTCCATCAGCTCCTTGAACAGGGACGGGTAAAGGCGCCACTCTGAGTGGTCGACTGTGGCCCTGCTGAGCCAATTCACCTGCAGGTTGTTCACCCCGGAAATGTCTCTCCGCCCAGAGGCCTATTTGGTCAGCCTCTTGCATGAGGGATCTGGAATGGGTACCCCGTTGGCGGTTGATGTGGGCCTTGGCAGCCATGTTGTCCGTCAATATGAGGACATGCCGGCTGAAGACTGTGTCCTGGAACTGCCTGAGAGCCAATGAACTGCCCGGAGCTCCAGCCAGTTGATATTGTGACCCAGGTCCGCTTGAGTCCACTGCCCCTGTGTCATCAAGGACTGGAGATGGGCCCCCCAACTGGAGGGGTGTGATCATCAAGCGGCTGGACTCCTTGAACATCCTTTGGTGATGGCCTGGGACTGCCACAACTGGAATGACTGGATCACTCCCGGTAGGACTCAGACCTTGAGTGATGACTGACTACTGCCTGACCAAACTATTGCAGGGACCTGGCATGCAAGTGTGTCCACGGAACTATGGATATGCAGGACACCATCTTGCCCAGGAGCTGTAAGAGAATGGCCACGGACACTGTTCGTTCCCTCTGGATGCGATTTCCCAAGGATTGTAGGCTTGTCTGTTGCTTCTGGGAGAGAGAGACCTCACACAATGTTGTGTCTATGACTGCTCCTAGGTGGAACAAATGGTTGGTCGGCGACAGGTGGCTTTTGTCGACCTTAATCAAATATCCGTGATCTTGTAGGACCCGGATAGTGACCTGCAGATCCTCCCTTGCCCGGGGCCAGAGGAGGACTGAATCAAAATATCATCAAGGTAGCACTGGGCACACACTGGAAGTTTGCCGCCAGAGCCGTTAGCAGTTTGGTAAATGTCCTGGGCGCGGACGATACCCAAAGGCAGGACCCGATATTGGTAATGCCGGCCTGCATAGTGGAAGTGATACTGGTGGTGGGATGGTAAGATGGAAACATGGAGATATGCCTCCGTCAGGTATGTCAACATGAGGAAGTTGCCCTCTCAAATGCTCTCCAGTATAGTCTGGAGGGACTGCATTTTGAACTGCCTGTAAGTGAGGTGTTTGTTTAGCCTCTTCAGGTCCAGAATTGCCCTCTATGCCCCCCTGAGGTCTTTGGGATTACAAAAAGGATGGAATAGAATCCCTGCCCTTGTTGGTCCTCTGGAACCGGTTGGATGACTTGAATGTCCAACAGGTGGTGTTGGATATGGTGGTGTCCATGAGGACCCTCTTTGTGTTGTCCTTGAGATGGGACAAGGGATAAAAAACCTTGGGGGTGTGGAGAGGAATTTGAGGGAGAATCCTAACCTCACCGTCTCCAGGACCCAGGTGTCCATGGTAATTTCCTCCCAGCGATCAGCAAAGTGGGCCAGGTGGCCTCCAACCCAGGCGAGTTGGACCTGCAGTCACTTCGAGCATTGAAAGGGTCTTCTGCTGCCACGAAAGAGCCGCTTGTGTTGAAACTATTGCCTGATCTTGCCTGAGCGATCTGCCTTTTGCTCCTGTCTAGGAAAGTAGGGCCTCTGAGGGCAGGGAAATCCTGATCCGGTGTCTGTAGTTCAAAAGGAGGGGTGACAAAAATAAGGCGAGGGGTGGTAATCAGTTCACCTGGAGAAGGATGGCAGGATTTTCCTCTTGTCTCGACTCCACCAGGATGGAGTCCATGGACTCCCCGAATAATTTGTCCCCTTTAAAGGGGGCAGAGGCTAGCTTCCATTTGTGCTTAGTGTCCGCCTGCCAGTGCCAAAGCCAAAGTAGGCGGTGGATTGCCAGAGATGATGTGATGGCCCTGAAAGAAAACCTTGCGGCATTAAGAGTGGCATCTGCAGAAAATTCCACTGCCGCTACAAGCTTATTGATATCCTGGTGAGCCCTTAGGTCCTCAGTGGGTCCTTTGGCAGATGCAGGTCCTTTCCTGCCAAAGCCAGAGCAGGGATGACGTATTAAAGAAAGATGTGGCCGTAGATGCCTCGACAGCCCAGGCAGCCATCTGATGAGCCTTCTGAAGCGTCTGCTCTGCCCTCTTGTCTTCAGGGCATCCTCTGGTTCATTAAGCATGACAGGAGGATGCCAAGGCTGCCACCGAGCACCCACTATTGGTACCTGGAGTGTCATGGCGAGCTCCGGGGCCATTTGTAGAACCTCTTATCGGTAGTACTCAGGCTGGGACCTGCTGCAGGTGAGGCCCATTGCCTTTGGACCACATCCAAAAACAACTATGGGGAGGGAATCACCTCGGCCTCTGTGGTTGGTTCTGAAAAGAGGGATTCCATGGGATTCACCAATTCTAAGGCCATATTTGGGGCCGCTGGGTCTGTGTCCAAGCGGGCTGTATTCTTGGCCTTGAATAGGAGGGACTTGAATAATGAAGGGCGAAAGAGCCCTGTGAAGGCCAAGTGGTCTGGCGATAAGCCCTTGTCTTCAGAAAGCTCAAGTCTTTCTGAGCTTCCTCCTGAGGTGAGAGGCTAAAGGAGGCTTCGGATTGTTGTTCTGGGGGGTCCGGGAGCCAGGGAGTCCATTCACACCTTTAGTGGAATCTCTTGGGCTTGCCTGACAGCTGTGCACTCCCTCAGCTTCTAGTGGGGTCGAGCTTTGCTCTTCACATCAAGCCGGACAACGAGGAGTGGCAGAAACTCCAGCCCCTTTACCGAGCGTCTGGGGTAGCGGCATTGAGCAGTGCTTGTTCACGCAAGCCCAAACCTGTCACTCCGACACGCCAAATCCACGGCCTTCAGTGGGGTCCAGCTGACATTCTTCCCGCTGGAAACAAGTCCGGTGGCTCCACTGGCCAAGACTGAGAGCCAGCCAGCAGAATGGACTCCTTCCAATTGGTCTCCTGTCTTGCTGAGAAGAATCCAGGAATTAATTGTTTGATTAAGCTAAGACCAAATTTTTATTTTTATTTATTTTTATTTATTTGTCAAGAACGTATTAGGCAATTTATATAATTATAAGCATGAATTGAATACATAAAATAGATACAATTAAAGGGAACATTAGGACAGGGACGGTAGGCACGCTGATGCTCTTATGCATGCCCCTTACAGACCTCTTAGGAATGGGGTGAGGTCAACAGTAGATAGTCTTAAGTTAAAATTTTGGGGGTTTGGGAATGAAACCAGAGAATCAGGTAGTGTATTCCAGGCATTGACTACTCTGTTGCTGAAGTCATTATTTTCTGCAATCGAATTTGGAGCGATTCACTTTAAGTTTGTATCTATTGTGTGCTCGTGTATTGTTTTGGTTGAAGCTGAAGTAGTCATTGACAGGTAGGACATTGTAGCAGATAATTTTATGAGCTACGCTTAGGTCATACCGAAGATGGCGTAGTTTTAAGTTTTCTGGGCCCAGAATTTCAAGTCTGGTAGCATAAGTATTTTGTTGCGAGCAGAAGAGTGGAGAACTCTTCTTGTGAAATATTTCTGGACACATTCAATTGTATTAATGTCTGATATGCAGTGCGGGTTCCAAACAGATGAGCTGTATTCGAGAACTGGTCTAGCAAATGTTTTGCATGCTCTGGTTAGTAGTGTGATATTACCAGAGAAGAAGCTACGCAAGATTAGGTTTACAACTCTTAATGCCTTTTTGGCAATGTTGTTACAGTGGGCTTTGGTACTTAGATCATTAGATATGAGTACTCCAAGGTCCTTAACAGAGTGAGGATAGTCTACAAGGTCGTATCCACACAGCTTGTTTTTTGTGTTCTGATTCTTTTTGCCAATGTGTAAGACAGAGCATTTGTTGGTTGAGATCTGGAGTTGCCAATTGTTTTGACCATTCTGACACAAAGTCAAGGTCTTTTTGAAGGATAGCAGCATTGTCGGTGGTGTTAAATATTTTTACATCATTGGCAAAGAGAACACAGTTGCTTATAATATGATCGCAAAGGTTGTTTACGTATAGTATGAACACATAAAACACATCTGTCCAAGTGATGAGACTGAGTCAAAAGCTGGGGACTGTTGGCAATGGAGATGTGTCCTCACAGCTCTGACAGACTCAGTCCATTCAGCTATGAGACAAGACAAGCCATTCCTCGATTCTCTCGTCAGCACACTGGAGAAAAGCCAATTTCACATGAAGGCTAAAATTACTTTTATTGAGGTTGGCTATGACAACAAAATCTTGCTATCTTGTGCTATTCTTCCCTTCCTTCTTATATCCCAGTGAATTAAGATAGGCATTAGTCTAAACTGTTTCTAAAATTTCAGTGTTCTGGATTTAAAAAAATGTTTCAGACCTTTTGCCTTAAGTAATAGTTCCTGCATATCTCCATCAATAATCTCTGCATTTTTTACTCTCTACATCAATATAGCCACCTTTTTGGAGGGATATTATTAACAAAGGCATATATGATATTAGACAGTTATATATATATTACTTAATAGAAATGCTACATATACAGTAAATAAACAAAATATTTACATGAGGAAAAAAGATACTACCCTCTTAAAAATATATAAATCTAAAACACACCACATGATGTGATATGATTATCAGATTTGATAAACAGAATAGTTACGGTTGCTTTTTCTTCAGAATTTCTACTTCTACCAAACACTAATCTTGCCCTTAATTGAAACTTTGATCACCACATAATGCTAGCCAATCTCAATTTTTTTTTTTAAACTTAACATAGTTTTGTCTCAACTTTGGGGAATCATCAATAAAAATTATCCAGAACTATTTCAAACTGTCTTTCAAATTATTTGAGATTCAAGACGATTTCAGCTACCATATTAAAGAATACTGGAAGCCTAAAGACTTTTTCTGTTTGTTTGCTTTGATGGTTGATACTATAATTTACAAATCTCAGATAAAATGATGAGAATACAGGTAGTCCTCATTTAACGACAACTGGGGCTGCATTTCATTTGTTAAGTGAAGTAATCACTAAGTAAAACCACAGCTGTGCTTATGACCTTCAGGCTTCTGAAGGTCATAAGCATGAAGACTGATCACAAAGTTACTTTTTCATCACCTTAGTAACTGAGAATGGTCACTGTATGAGGCAGTCACCGGACAAAGAGTACCAGTACATTTCTTCATCCAAAAGGCAATGACATTTAACAAGAAAATAATTTAGGATTTTTTTCCACCTAGGGCTTTATTTTCTTTTACTGACTTTATCTAGGAGTTCACAGATCTAGTTGTGTCCTCACTACGCCCCCCAGCATTAGCACAGAGACAGACATAGCAAAAACACTCATTTATTACAAAAAACTATACCTTCATGAACAAACCAATTCATATATGGCATATTTCCTAGAGGAAGAAGTATATTGATATTTGAAAGATGGGTTGAAAAATTACTGCATATATGTTATCTCCTCTTCAAAAAAAACCCCAGAAGGTTGAAAAATTATAGTCACATCCACCCAAAGGAGGACCCTTGCCACATTTTTCTTTTCATATTTCCAAAAAAATTGTAACTGTTGGCAATTCTCTTAAATGAAAAAATAAATCAGAGGCCTCCTTCTCCAGATACAGTACATATTAATCATTCTGCTCATTCACTAAAAGATCCAAATTGTGTGATGAACTGAAGACTCCTGCTGAAGTAATTATTTCCAAATATCCCTGCCCTGTCATCTATGCCCCTGAATATCTGCTTTGGAAGGGATATATATTTGAATCTGCAAAAATTGTTCTACACTTTTCCTTCAGGGTATCTCCACTGAATCTCTATTACATGTAAATCAAATTTACAAATATAATAAGTTTTGGCTTTTGTTCACGGTAATGTTTTGTTTTAAATTTTGCTAATGAATAAATGTTATTGATTGATTCACGGTAAGATTGTCAATTTTAATTTTGGCTTTCAAACATTTTGGATAAAAGAGTTATAAAATAAATATAAAATAGACTTACCCAATACAGCTACAATTGTTGATGATTGGTAATTTCCTAGAGGGAATGTAGCTGCTTTGCATACATATTCACCAGAATCAGAAAAGGTAACATTAATTAAGATGATAGATGAATCAGTTAGTGAGGTGTTTTTCAATAATACTCTTCCTTCATATTCTCCTTGAACAAAAAATCCATAGTCAGGATGATGAACTGCAATATTTTGAATAGTTTTCCCGTGTATCTTTTCCCACGTAATCTGTGTTAATGTTTCGTTGATATCAATTATGCACTTCAAAGTAACATTCTTTCCCCAAACCGCTTTCACATGTGGATCAACTCTTGGTCCAGCTAAGGCACCTAAAAAAAGAGGAGGAAAATAGGACAAAGTATTAGTTAAGTTATATGTTCCACAAGTATTTGTGTAGGATAATTTGTCTTAATTGGTAATCCCTGTTTCAGTCTTATGTGCCAATTTGCTTAAATACTAGATGTATTAAATCTTTTTCTTCCTTCCCTGCCTGGTGCCCAAAAGGTTGGGAACCGCTGCCTGATGGTATCTTAAATTGTGTCCAGTAGATAACTGGTACCTAAAGCTGATCTTTTCGTATTATGTGATTGAAATGTATATGATTTATGGCACAGAAAATCTCTGTAATGTCCAAAAGAACCAGTAAGGTTGCATTTCATCAGTCTAGTTTCTGCCAGGTTATCAACTCAAATGAGCACATCAGTCTTAGATGTATCTAGAAATTTTAAATGAACTGAATCTATACGATTGGTTTAATGTTTGTTGTTTGATGCAAATGTTTGTGAGGTGCATGTTATGGTTGCTTGTTACTGTTGATGAAGTCCAGATTGTCTATGTTGTTTTATGTTTTTAATTGTTTTTCCTGGGGAAAAGCAGTTGGTGAGGGGAGAATTTGATAGGCCAATTAGATAAAAATATACCTGAAATTGTTAAACTACCAACATTGATCTTACATAGGAATGGAGTATCTGAGATTGGCATGGCCTATAAGATTTCTAAAAGACTTTTCAATAAAGGCTTTAAATTGCACTCTAGCTTCCTTGCCACCTGCTCCTGCCTCTACAGCTCATTTTGTCAGGATTCTAGTTAGGACTCCCCCCTCCCAGCCACCCCCTGAACTTGTACTTTGGTAATCTGCTTGCAATCTTAAAAGATTAAACTCTTTCTTTATAAAGTCTCATTTGTACCTTGACAGCAACATAATTTATTATTAGTGTAACTTGCCTGCTTAATGCCTGTTAAAGGAAGCTGAACTTAATTTATCTCTTAGATTAAAGTGGATATTCTACCATAAAAAGGGCAACACGTGGTAGGAGACTTTCAAATGTCTGTAAGTGAATTTAATTGTTATATTGCATGGACAGATTGCAAATTATTGAGCAAAATGTTACTCTAATCAAACACAAAAATGATTAATGTAGAAATTGAGATCAGATATATACCCCAAAAAGAGATCCAATGGCTTAGGGGTCGAGATGTGGTTTGCAAAAATATCACTAAAATATCATTAATGGCATCAGGAGTGATTGAGTTTGTGTACATTGGAAATTCAGTCAAACCATGACATATTCCTTACACTTAAGCAGAATTAATAATAAAGTTCAGGTAGCCTTCACTTAGTGACTGCCTCAGACAGCGACTATTCAGTTACAACTGTGCTGAAAAAGTACTGTATTTTTTGGAGTATAAGACACACCTTTTCCCCCCCTAAAAGGGGGTGAAAATTTAGGTGCATCTTATACACCGAAAGTAGCCCCGCCCACCCACTGGCCCCCACCCTTTGGCCTCTGCCTCGCAGCAGTTACCTCCTTGTAAGCAAACAGCAAGAAAAAACAGCTTCTTTCAGCTTCAGCACAGGCTAATTAGCACAAGTTGATTGGATAGGCCTCCCGACGCAGCTGATTTGCTCTCAGCTGTTTTGCACAGGGCTCTGCTGCTTGCTGCAAAGAGGTAAATTGCTGGAGCAGATTTTTTTCCCCTTGTGCTAATCAAGCTATGCTGAAAACAAAAATGAAAGTAAAGCAGGCTGTTTGCTGTAAGGAGGCAAAATGGTTCAGAGGCAGAGGGAGATTTCTTTTTCTTCTTTTCCTCACCAGAAAAGGTAGGTGCGTCTTATACTCCAGTGCGTCTTATACTCCGAAAAATACAGTAACTTTGCAACCATGTTCATAGCATCTCTGTCATGTGTTGCCAAGGCAGACAATACATTTTTTCCTGTGTAAAACTGGGAATGTAATCGTATGATTTTTCACTTAATGATCACTTAATGATTTGCTACGGTAGTTCCAACAATTGCTACATGAGAACTTACCTGTACATTTAGTAAACTATCATGGTATACAAAGTCTATTGGTTAGATCATTATTTAATTTTTTTAGTCTCTCAGAACCTTTCTCACTTTTAAAAATTATGCAGGACCTCAAAAGAGCTTTTGTTTGTATAGGCTATATGTATCGAATTTACTATATTAAAAACTAAAGTTTACATATTTGCTACAGTTACTTCTTTGCATGATTGTTTGATGGCATTTTAATATATTATTTTTCTAACAGGATGATAAATAATTTTGAATTTTGTGGACCCTTGAGAGGGTATTGGGCCCACAGTCCTAGGACTATAATTTAATAAATACTGATTTTAAAAAATTTAACTAGTCCTCTAAGTTTGCAGAGATTTATGATGGTTATCAGTTAAGGCTAACCAGAGAGTGATTTCTCCACTAGTTCCTTTATCTTCATTCATCAGCTCCAAAAGCACAAAATACTAAATCTAGCATGGTTCTTATTGCAGGTATGAATCAGATAACTTTTGTACTAGAACAGTTATCATGACAGACAAGAAATCCTGAACCACTTTTGATTAATCAACTTCAATGAAATATAGTTTTCAAATACATCCTTACAAAGAGCAGACATATAATGTATGTGTTATTATCTACTGCAATGAACATATCAGCAAAACTAGCTTCAGAAACTTAATTCCAGAAATAGTTATATTGACTGTAAGCATTTCTACAGGTACCATAGTCCTCAAATTATGACCATTTGTTTAGGGACTGATCAAAGTTACAACAGCCTGAAAAAAAGTGACCTTGCACTTACCACCTCAGCAGTGTCCTTGTGGTCAGATTATCAAAATTCAGGTGCTTGGCAACTATTTATGATGGCTGCCATGTCCTAGGATCACGTTAGCCATTTGTGACCTTCCTAGAGTATTTCTAAAAGCAAAATCAACGGGACAAGCCAGATTCACTTAATAATCAGACCAAAAAAGGTTATAAAGTTAATCGTAACATTGCTTGGCAAAGAAAGTTCCAATCCCAATTATAGTCATAATTCAAGGATTACCTGTACCACATATGTATCCAAGTTTTTGTCAGCTCTATAAGGTAGATTGGACGTTGTCTTACCTGAACGTCCCTTTTCTGGGCGCCGCGTACACTATCCATGAATGGGTTAAATCCTTCAGCCTTTGGCAAACAACTGAGTGATATTTAAATTTTTTTCTCTCCTCCCTGGCTCTCAAGCCACGCCTCTGGTCCCATGATCCCCCAGTCTGAATGAAGGCGCAGCAGACAAAAAACAGAACCGTGAAAATTCAAACTCAACTTTATTAACTCCAACTTCCAGAACGAAATAAGGAATAAAGAACCTATCATCGCCTGAGTCACTAGGTAGGAAGCTAAATAAAGGGGGGGGTATGGATAGTGTACGCAGCACCCAGAAAAGGGACGTTCAGGTAAGACAACGTCCATTTTCCTGTGCGCTGCTCCTACTATCCATGAATGGGATATACCCAAGCTCAAACCCCACGGGCGGGAAGCTGACTGCCTCCAGAGTTCTCATCTGATAGCACTCTTTGAAGAACCCTGCGGCCAAACGAGGCCTCTGCTGAGCTGTACGCATCTATCTTGTAGTGGCGAATGAAAGGTGTGAGTGACGACCAGGTCGCTGCCCTGCAAATGTCTACTACCGACGCCTGTGTAGCCCAAGCTGCCATAGTGGCTGCACTGCGGGTAGAATGGGGTAGAATCTTGCCAGGAACCGGTCTGGAGTTCAGGTCGTACGCCATGGCGATGCAGACCTTAATCCATCTGCTGACGGTAGCGGCCAATATCTTTTGGCCCATGGAGGTCGGGTTGAAGGAAACCAGGAGTCCTTCTGTGCGGCGAAAGGGCACGGTCCGACGGATGTAGATGTGGAGTGCGTGATGAACGTCGAGGGAGTGCCACCTCTTTTCTCTAGGATCTCAAAGTGAAGGACAAAAGTCCGGCAGGATGAGCTCCTGGGCCCCGTGAAACCAAGAGTTCACTTTTGGTATGAAGGCAGGGTCCAGGCGCAGAGTCACCGTAGAGTCTCAGAAAATACAAAGATCCTTACGGATCGATAGTGCTGCTATTTCTGAAACCCTCCTAGCCGAGGTGATGGCTAGCAGGAAAGTCACCTTGAATGACAGGTATTTGAGAGGAGCTGAGTTCAAGGGCTTGAAGGGGGAGCCCGTAAGAGCCCACAAAACGACGGGTAAGTCCCATGAGGGATAGCGGTGCACCGTGGCGGGGCGCAAATTTGAGGCCCCACGTAGGAATCTCTTGATGAGTGGATGGTGCGATAGTGACTGATACGGTGCACGAGATGACTGTTGACAGCGCCGCCGTCTGCTGTCTTAAGGTGGTGGGGGCCAGGCCCTTATCTAGCCCCGACTGGAGAAACAGCAGAAAATCTCCTATTGCAGCTGATGGGGGGTCAACATGATGGGCACCCCAGCAACAAAACGCCTGCCAAGATGCCTCGTAAATGTGAGTCGTTGAGGGGCGCCTAGCTGCCTGGATGGTGGCAACGACCCTATCTGGAACGTTGTCCTTCTTCAGGATGACCCGCTCAAATGCCAGACGGCTAATTGCAGCCACTGGGGCTCTGGATGAGTGACCGCCCCTTGGCACAGCACGAGCCGCTGTGGAGGGATCACCCATGGCTGATCCACTGATAGGGCTATGAGGTCGGCATACCACGGCCTTCGGGGCCAGTTTGGATCCACCAGAAGGAGGTTGGCCTTCTCTGCTAGTAGCTTTCGGATGAGACGTGGCAGCAGTGGGATTGGTGGAAACACGTACAGAAGGCCGTTGGACCACTTGCAACGAAGAGCATTGTGGTCCTCCGCCTGGGGCGTTGGGTAGCGCAACACGAAGCGGGGGAGCTGAGCGTTGGTCGGAGTCGCAAAGAGATCCACCTCCGGGCTCCCGAAGCGCAAGGAGAGTTCTCGAAACAGGCAGGGGTGGAGCTGCCATTCCGGCTGATCTATCGTTTCTCGACTGAGCCAGTCCGCCTTGACGTTGGTCGACCCTGAGATGTGGTCTGCCTTGATCGATAGCAGGTGCCTCTCCGCCCAGCTGAACAGGGCCTCGGCCTCTAGCAGGACGGGATCTTGTGTCCCCCTCTCTGTTGACGTGCGCCTTGGCCGAGATGTTGTCCGTCAGGATCAATACGTGATGGCCCTGCACTGCAACTTGGAAGTGGCGTAGGGCCAGCCTGATTGCCCGGAGTTCCAGGAGATTGATGCTGCTGAGCTGTTCTCGTTGGGACCACTGGCCTTGTGCTACTAAGTTGTGAAGATGGGCTCCCCACCCTCGAAGGCTTGCATCGGTGGTGAGTACCAGTCTGTCTGGATCTAGAAAACTGGACCCTTTTAGTAGAGAGGGCGACATCCACCACCTGAGGGACCAGCACACCTGGGAGGTGAGGCGCACTTCTTGTCTTGAGTTGGCCCTTCCCGCTCGCTGGAAAGGGAGCAGGAACCATTGGAGTGACCTTGAGTGTCTGCGTGCCCACGGTACAATGCCGAAGCAGGAGACCATCTTCCCGAAAAGACATGACAGGTGAAGTAAGGGTACTCTCCTCCTTGTGAAGACCTGTTGCAACAGGGTTTGAATGCTCTGAACTCTGTCCGGCGTCCGGAATACCTGACCGCTGACTAAATCTATCACTGCCCCCAGATGGAGAAGCCTGGTGGAGGGCTGGAGCTGGCTCTTCTCGAAGTTTATCGTGAAGCCATGGTCTTGGAAGGCTTTTAGAACCAGTTCCATGTCTCTGACTGCCTGGTCGTGTGAAGACGAGAGGACCAGAATGTCGTCCAGGTAACAGAGCACCCGAATCGGGATGGCTCGGACTCTGGCTGCCACCACTGCTACCAGTTTGGTAAAGGTGTGGGGTGCCGAGGAGAGGCTGAATGGCATCGCGCAATACTGGTAGTGCCGGCCCACGTACTCGAACCTCAGGAACTGACGGTGGTCTGGTTGAATGGGCATGTGTAGGTAAGCTTTCCAAAGGTCGATCGACTGAAGGAGGTCGTCCTGTCTGACCCCCGCTAAGATCGACTTGAGGGAGTGCATTTTGAACCTGCGGTATTGGACCGACCGATTCAGGTGTTTTAGGTTCAAGATGCCTCTCCAACCCCCGGAGTTCTTGGGTACCAGAAAGAGGGTTGAATAGAACCCTGAACCCTGCTGGTTTGGAGGAACTAGTTCTATGGCCCTGACTTCCAGGAGGTGAGAGATCTCCTGTAGCATTAGGCCTTGGAGCTCCATAGACCGTGGTATTGGACAGCTCACAAAGCGATGGGGGGGCTGACCGGAGAATTCGATGGATAAACCTGAAGAAATCGTGCGCCGTACCCACGAGTCTGAAGTTGACCGGGCCCATTGTTGGTGGAAGAGGATAAGCCTTCCCCCTATGGGGCCCGGGGTCCTGGAGTCACTTCCCCCTTCTGGTGGTCTTGAAGCCAGACCCCAAGAAGTTGCGCTTGGGCTGTTGGTTTTGTCCTCGGTCTCGGAACTGCTGTCTGTCTTGAAATCTGTCGCCTCCTTGATATTAGGGGCGGTGAGAAGAGGACCCCCTGGGCCCAGAGCTGGAACGAAAGGGCTGCTGAAGGGGGTAAGGTGAGTATCTGCGTTCCTGGCACCGGTAAGTTGACAGGAGGATCTTCCTCTTGTCCTTCCCCTCGACCAGCATGGGTTCCAGTGCTGCACCGAACAGGTCTGGTGCTTTGTACGGGGTGGCTGCCAGTTTCCACTTGGCCTTGAGGTCGGCTTTCCAGGGCCGTAGCCAGAAAAGCCTCCTAGCCGTAACGGATGAAGCCAGGGCTCTCGAGGAAAACTTTGCAGTGTTTAAGGAGCCATCAGCTGTGTATTCTGTGGCAGCTATTATCTTGTTTATGTCCTGCTGCAGCCTGGTGTCCTCTGGAGGCAGCCTCTCCTGCAGCTGTTGGAGCCAGATGAGAGATGCTCTGGTAAAGAAGGACGTTACCATCACTGCTCTGATTGCCCAGGCCACCGCCTGATGTGCTTTGCGGAAGGCCCCCTCTGTCCTCTTTTCCTCCGCTTTGAGACCGTCCAATGGATTGGTGGAAATCATGGAATTAGAGGATAGGGTTGCCACTGGCTGGTCTACTGATGGAAGAGTCAGTAGGTCCTCTAACTCAGGTGCTGGGCAGTAGAGCTTCCTGTCGAGGCTGCTGGGTGTGGCTGAGCGCTGTAGTGGCGCCTCGTGCCAAGCAGAAACACCCGAAAGAAAAACTATTCAAAAATAACAAAAAAACCTAGGAGCTCTAGAAAGGGAGAAGGAAAATTTACTTTAAAAGAAAAAAGGGAGAGAAATTCACCACAGCAAGTCGCTATACCTTTAAAACTGGAGCTCCAAAAATCACTTCAGCGTTTGCCAGCAACTGAGTGAAGATGGGGGATCATGGGACCAGAGGTGTGGCTTGGGAGCCAGGGAGGAGAGAAAAAAAATTAAGTATCATTGAGTTGTTTGCCAAAGGCTGAAGGATTTAACCCATTCATGGATAGTGGGAGCAGCGCACAGGAAAACAGACTAAGAAACCAATGCTATAGTAGGACAGGACTTCTATTTTAACAGCTATGATAATATAATCCTGCAAGTCTGAATGTGCTTCCTCTCTCCCTCCATTACTTTATCTTAGTGTGAACCAGAGAGAACTCTATCGGAGATTTTTACTTGAACTGGTTTCTTGGAGTAGGTTCAAAATTTTTGTCTGTTGCTTTGGTAGCTGCTATTCCTCTTGTCCTTCTTGGCTATTTCTTATACACGCTACGATTTTTATTATGGTAGCTGACATCTAATCCATTACTGTAACTAGATAACAGTTAAGAATTATGATAATGTCCACTGAGTGAAATTTAAATGAATTTGATGTCATTGGCATATTAGGGATACAAACCTACAAATCATTTCCATAACAGTTTGACACAGATGTTAAATTATGTGGGGGAAAGAAACCTCCTCCCTAAACAACAATGACTGAGATTTTCCTCTGTAGCTTTTCAAGGAACTGTCCTCCAGCCAAGCTAAGATGCCCCAAATTAAAATTGACTACTGCTGTCCCAAGTAGCCAAAAACCTGCCTCACTTTTCCAATACAGTTGTAACAAGATATTAATAGAGCAATGACTGATTCTTACAAATTCCCAAGAAGACTTGTCAAGAAATTATGTCTCTTAATTTCTGGAAGTTCTAGATATTACACGCACATACTCAGAGACAAAATTTTAGCAAACGCATACATACTTTGGACACAGATTCTAAAGATTAGTGTTGGAACTGAGGTAAAAGGTAATTAAAAAACTGAATAAAATTATTAAATATTTTCTTTTAGAATGAATAAAAAAGGCAGTTTGTAGCAAGGACATTGCTGATCATTTAAATTTAGTTGGATCTCCAGGGGGCATTGCTATTTTCAACATAGATGAAAAAAAACAAGTTTCTTTATTCTTATGGTCCCTCCTCCTCCTTTTTATATAGCTACAAAACTTTCCATAGTCTATATTTTAGTCCATTATACTGAGTGTTTGAACTGACTTTTCTTTTTTAAGATTTTCCAAGCCACAGAAGTTTGGAGAGCACAAACAAATAAACTGTAGGTTCATGTTCCATCTCTCATTACACACAGCTAGTGAAGGAGAGGAGGAGCAATGGAGAGGAAATTAGTTTAACATAAAAACTAAGGAATACTTTGGATGGTAAATCTGAGAGTAATATAAGTTGGTAGCCAACTGAAGGTTTGGAAAAAGGACTTACATTGGAGTTAACTAATTTAATTAAGCAAGATAGTAGCAAGTTAAGATGATACTACCTTTGGTCTCTGCTTTAATTTGTTTAAATTAAATGTTTATAAGTACTGTGAAATAAAACATAGTATAGGTCTGTGATTGCGAACCTCTGGCACATGTGGAACCTCCGTTGCCGCAGTTCAGCTCCACTGCGTATGCGTGTGCGCCTCCTATCAGCCAGCTGGTCTTTGGGTCTCTGCTGTGCACGCGCAGGGCGCCTGCAGGGGATGTATGTGCATGCGTGGAGGGCAGGGCGCATGCACATGCATGCAGGGGATGCAGGGGGGTGGAGAATGCAGGAGGGCCCGCACACACATGCATGGGGGCAGGGCACATGCAGAGGGGCGTGTGCGCATGCATGGGGGCAGGGCGCATGCGTGGGGGCCGCACATGCATTGCATTTTGGAGGTTTGGGTGCACACGCTTTGGGCACTTGGTCCGGAAAAGGTTAGCCATCACTGGTATAGGTAGTTCTTGACTGTCCTGTTTAATGACCAAAGTTACAATGACATTGAAAAATTAACTTAACTAGTTCTTGCATTTACATTGGGCACTGACTGTATACCATTGCAAATGAAGGAAACTAAAGTTGAATGTATTTTTTTTAAAAGAAAAATGTGTCTGCACAATCAATCATAGAACTGAGCTCAGCAGTGAAGCCATAGAAACTGGTTTCAAGTGACCTAGACTACTTCTCTTGGTTTTGCACCATACCATAGCTATACATCTTGGTTCTCCAGGCACTTCTTGCCTTTATTCAAAATTTAGTTTACAACCTAGGTAGATATACTTCTTTATTGCAGACAAGAATAAAACTATATACACAAAGATCATTTCCATAAAGTATTACTCAGAAGTTAAAAGCTTTTATATAAGTCTGCATTCAAACTTGAGACTACCATGTTTCCCTGAAACTAGGACATGTCTGGATAATAAACCCAATTGGGCTTTCGAGCGCATGCGCTGAAATAAGCCCTTCCCCAATACTTAGATGCATACGCAGCTGCCAAACAACACGATGTGAGGAGGTGACACTGGAGAGGGGGGAAAGGGAGAGGAAACATCAGAACCGCTGCTGCTTCAGATCAGCAGGCCAGTGAGCCGGACGCACCACTGCCACTCGGGAAAAGAAGAGAGAGAGGATGTGCTGCGAGAGCACCCATTTCTCACATTCTCTTCCCAGGCGGTAGCAGTGTGTTCAGCTCCCCCAAACTGGATTGCCGATCTCGGCTGGCGAGGGGGAGGGGCAGACAGGGAGGGGGAAAAGCGAGAATTCTGCTGCTTGCACAAAACCCAGATCTCCTGTTTGCCCTGCAGGCTCTTCAAGAGGAAGGCAATCGAGCCAGTCCATGGCCTTTGCAATCCAAGCCAGCCCCACCGGGCATCCCTAATTGCCTCCATAATGTGCTTCGCGCCACCCACATGAAAAAAGACACGGCTTTAAAAAGCCCACCATGGATGCTCACGGAGAAGACAGAGACCAGGCTGCGCCGTCCAGCATCCAACAGCACAGTCCACAGAAAGGAGGCAGCAGTGTCAGCGGAGGGGATGGTGAAGCCGTGTGCGATGTCAGGAAGTTCTGGTTGGGAGTTAGTTCTGCCTGACAGCCCTGACCTCCCTTCTTGCTCCCGGCCTTACTTGCCGTGCTGAATGAAGAGGAAACTCGAAGGTGACAACTAAGGCTAGGGTGGGAAAGCAACAAAAAAGCTGCCACGATTGCTAGAGGCAGTGGCCTGAGCAGCACCAGCAGAGCAGCTGGTTGGCGCTCCAGCACCAATCCCCCTGCCAGGGGCCACGGTTTTGAGGCTTTGCACCTCAAAAATAATAAGACCTAATAATAAGGCCAAGGCCATATTTTGGGGCTCAAAAGAAAATAAGACCCTGTCTTATTTTCAGGGAAACACAGTAAATGTCTTCCATTTTGCAAATTGAATGGTTATGTGGCTTCTTCCTTGATAGCCTTCAAAACCACCTGGTATATCTTGATATGTGAATGTCTATTGGTTTCTGCTTCATCAGCTACGGTACTTACAACTCCTCGGTTTCTCAAAGCACTCTGCTCCTCAGAATTCAAGTAGACCTGGTAATGGGCAGAACTTGGCTCAGTAAATTTGTCCGCAAAAAAAGTCCTCAGGTATGATTTCTATACTTGCTGTTTGAAGCATCACAATTATCTCTGTCTTGCCACGTTGCACACTGTTTGTTACCTCTTGGTAATGAAGTTGCTTAAGCAAGAGGTAGTTGAAATAATACTCTACAGAATTAAGTGTTGTGGAAGTTCACACTTGATCATCTTATTAACTTGCATGTTAACTTCAAATTATCTTGCAATCTTAAAGTACTTCTCCATAACATTCAAGGCAGCAAATCACATTTCCCCCCCAGAAATGACCTTAATGCTAATTCCTGACAGCCAGCTATTAAATATGCATTACTTCAGAGTGGAGCAGCACTCATGCATGCTTGTATCTAGTAACATGAAATGTGATGACAACAGCAACATTAGTTGTTGCCTTATTCTATTCAGACCACAGACAATATAGTAGAAGTAAGAAGCGAGTGTGACAGCTCTTTGGATTGAATCACTGTTAAGGTACATAGTGCTACTGGATCTTGTGTCTGGGACTAGTCAGAAATTATACAGTGTGATCTCATCTAATCTCTTGCTCAGAGTAATAGTATTCATTTTATGTATTCAATTCATGCTTATACATATATATTATCTAATATTTAACAAATAAATAAATATTTTTTTAAAAATGTTGAAATTACACCTGCAGGTGGGACAAATGGCATGAGGTATCTCCAGTTACCGAAGGGGGATGGTGTGGGAAATATTTCAGAAAAAAACCTTTCATAGTTTTCCAGAGAGTAAAAGAAAAGGAGGGGAGAACTTGGAAGATACTGTTAATGTAACCTACCAATCGAAGTAGTACTTCTGGTTGTGCTTCGTCTCTGGACTACCTCACAGGGCTAATTTTAGTAAGTAAAAAAAATCTACTACAGCATCTCTGGTAGACGGCCATTCAGTTCTTATTTTAAAAACTCCATGGAGAAAGAATTCACCACTTTCCTAGGAAGTCTGATAAATGAGAGGAATCTGGCCTTTTCTTGATCTGAAATCGCAATGTTTTTGCCCTGCATATCTGACTGAAGGAGAACACCATTTGTTTACTGAAAGTTATAGATAACAGAATGTTATAGTTAATAGGAAGCCCCAAAAGACTGGAAACTAGTAACTTCCACCATGCAAAATAGCCGATTATCTAAAGTTACTCTGTGATTGCTACTGGGTATTATTTGAATAATTGTATCCAGAATCTCCTATATTTTTTACTATGAGCTGCTGTTTTGTTACTTTGGAGTCTTTCTTTGGTTTAGACCACACATTATTTTGCTCTTAGTTGGTAACACCAGTTTGCTAGTGCAGAAGGTACTTTATGTATTTTTTTTATTCTGTCCTTCTTTTATAAGTAACTCAAGACCACAAACATACATAATATTCCTTCCTCCTCCTTTTTCCCCTCCAACAGCCCTATGAGGTGGGTTGGGTTGAGTGAGTGACTGGCCAAGGCCACCCAACCAGCTTTCATGACTAAGGGGGGACTAGAACCAGTCTCCTGATTTCTAAGACAGCACCTTAACCACTACACCAAACTAGCTCCTTAAGTTATAAAATTATTGGTGCTGTACAAATGTGGCAGCATTCCTGATATTGAAAATGTTCCCAATATAGACTTTGTTTTAGCAACCAGCAATTCTATTACTGAACAATTTAATTTTAAACAAAACATATGACTGCAATGGACTTACTCCACTTCCCATTTGTTAACCAAGTCATCATATGACCATGACTTGTGATTTTAGTGCCAGCTTCTCCGTTGATTCTGCTTGTCAGAAGCCAGCCACGAAGCTCTCAAATGGCAATCAACTGACTATGGGATGCTGCAATATTCATAACCATCTGCTGGTTGTGAAGTACTCAAATCTTGATCAGCCTAAACATTCTAAATTACATTTAATTCTGGAGCAAGTAATTTATTAAACGTAAACAGATAAAGATGTACTGAACAGAATAAAAATTAACTTTGTCATTGCTCAGCTAACAGACTCAGACACAATTAGGCAACTTGACATGTGGAGAAACAGTATTTTCCCATATTCTGTCTCAAGATTAATTTGTTCAACTGATCTTCAAGAACTACTTTCACAACTAATAGGCATAATCCTAATATACATTAATAAACTATTCAATGTGTATGGCCACCCACGTCATCTAAAAGATTCTGGGTGGCTCATGACAGTTAAACCAACAATCCAATAAAAACAAACTAAAAATTAATATACAACATAAAATGTCAATAACCAGTTTAAAACAAAAATAACCACTGTAAAAGTCAACAACCATTACTGGTCCCCCAAGCACAGTGGCAGAGCCATGTCTTCATGACATTGCTAAATGCTGATAGGGTAAGGGCCAATCTAATTTCTGGGGAGATGACCCATATTTTTTAGGGTGGGCCTAAAGGGAAGCTTTATGGTTAATTGTGATCTTTCTGGGAATGTTATCCCCCCCCCTTCTCTCTCTCTCTCTCGACCAGGGTGGATAAAAATCAATGATTTTTTAAAAAAAAATAAACAAAAATCAGATTTTTTTTATTTAAATTGGATTTTTTAATTTAAATCAGATTTTTTTTTAATTTTTATCAAATTTATTTTAATAAAAAACTTTTGGGGTAAAAATCTATCGTAAGATAGTTTTCTATTTAAGATACATAAAAATTTAGTTTATTCAGCATGAAATGGAGCTTAGTTATGTAGCATGAGGCTATATATTCTGCAACACTGGGACTATCGGTGAGTCAACAGTGGGTCAAAGGAGTAGCAGAGATGACAGTTGCTCTTTAAAAATTATGATTTAAATCGAGTTGATTTAAATCAAGCCTTTTTACTAGTGATTTAAATCAACACGATTTAAATCAAATCCACCCTGCTCATGACAAAAGGTTATGTAGAGATTAGGACTGGTCTCATCACTATGCTGGCTCATTTTCAACTTTATATTCTAGAGAAAAAGTGGAAGTCCTGAATTCATGAGAATTAATTCATTAAAAACCATTGGACCTGCATGATGGAAATATAAAATTATGGAGGCAATTAAATAATAGACTACAACTCTTAAATTTTCTTCTACAAAAGTCAGCAAACAGAAATAGAACTGTGGCAAAAGAAAGCAAAGTCGGTACCAATAGCAATAGATGCAATCCCATAAAATCCCATAACTCCAGGGGGAGAGCCTTCTCTGTGGGGGCACCCGCCATCTGGAACGAGCTCCCCCCGGAGATACGGAGGATCCCGGATCTGCGCACTTTAATGGCCGTGCCATTAAAACATTTCTATTCCAGCAGGCCGGCCTGGCCTAACCTCTCTTTTAAATTGTTTTTAAAAATTTTAAAATTTTAAATTTGTCTTATGAATTTGAGGTGTTTTAAATTCGTTTTCCGGGCCAATTATTTAATTGTATTTTAATGGTTTTTTAACATTTGTACTATATGTATTTTATTTGGCTGTTCACCGCCCTGAATCCTTCGGGAGTAGGGCGGTATACAAATTCAATAAATAATAATAAATAATAATAATAATATCTGGAACACCACTTGAACACCATTGGCATTGATAAAATAACTGTCAGTCAATAACAAGAGACAGCTTTATTGGAACAGTTAACATCCATAATGATGTTTTAACACCGTCAAAAACAGCATCTGTCTATTCCAGGTACTTGGGTTAGGCTCAATTGGTGGAAAAAAATGGCAAATCCAGTAAACACCTGCCTAAATGTACAACTAACCATAATATGCCACTCAACTTATTTAATGATCTCAAAGCATTCTCTCCTTCTATTTCCTAGGTTGGAATGCCCTCTTGCGGCCAGAAGTGTCTCCTTTAATCAATTCAATGCCTTCTCCTTCTGCAGACTCTTTTCCAATCTGATTACTTTTGGTATATCATATTTTGACTAAACAAAGGAAGAACAAACAAACCAGTCATCTTCAAGAAAAATAGTTTATTTACTTCCTTCTTTACATCAGTATTGTGATCATCAATGAATGGCAGATGACTGATGTTCCTAAGGAGACTGGGGCACCTCTACAATATTACTTCAAGTCTGGCAATATTTCCATCTAGCCAAATGCAAAGTGATCATCTGATCTTGCTTAATTAAGCAAGTTCCTAATAATGAGCATTTAAAGTGTGCTTTCAGATATATTGATGGTTAGGAATTCTGCTGTCAGATATAAGAAGCCTATTGTTCCTCATATAGGAAGGTGTCCACAATTGCCATGACTCCCCCCCCCCATCAACTTTCACTAGGCCAATAACAATGGCTACCAAGAGAAGACTGAAAATAGTTCCTAATTGTGTACATTCACAATTGTGTGAATAATTCTTTAAAATGAAAATTACAGCTGATTTAAAATATAGCTAACAGATTATTGCTATGAATTAGGTCAATGATTTCTTAAACTGATATGCATACAGTAGATGAGATTTTAAAAACCTTGATCAAACACATTCTTCTTGGAAAAAGTGGTTTCCCCTCACCACAATAAGACTCAGGCTTTTTGATGAATTTGTTGATTGGAACTTATGACATAAAAGATTGATAAGAGAGAACCAGATTATAACACTACAAAAAATGTAGTTCTCCCAGTAACAAATTTAAGGATCTCAAACACTCCTTTCCCAGGCAGCAGCACCTCCCATCTACTCTTCTTTTTCTACAGAATCAGCTATATGTAACACTTTCTACAGAGGAATGTGGATATAATTTTGAAGAAGACATAAAATAATGTTAGGTGAAAATAAGAGAAACTCAGTCCTGAGAAAGGAGAAGGCATTCATTACTTTGAAAGATATTCAAAATAATGAATTTAAACAATGAATGCATAAAATAAAATAATACTTTGTATAGGTTTCATATAAGGGAGGCTCAGTAAAAATTGGTTAAATTCTATTATTAAAACCTACAACAATAAAACAACATTCCCATATCCCTTGTATTGTCTGTTTTCTAACCTAGCCCATCTTGAAGATCTGATACTTTCTTATAACTATAGCAATCATAAAATTCTCTCCTTGGGAAGCAAAATTATTTCTTTTTTCTCCGTTATAGATATATAATGAAATCATGTATATTTCAGATCCTTATTTTTTAATTAATTCTTCTGTTTTAATAGGACTGTTTTTCCCACCAATTTAGATACTGCTCAGTCTGAATTTAATATATAATTTTAGAATGATTTATTATGCTATACACATTAGTAAGACAGGCAGCAGAAATAAAACAAGGCAAGAATAATGTACTCTGATCATAGCAAACACTGTATTCATTCACTACACTGATGACTGCTACCTATACACAGAAAAAAAATTCTCCAAAATAATCTTCACAGAACATTTCAAATTACATTCTGTAGTACCTATTTATGGTAAGCCATACATCAACTTGAAGATAACAAAATAACGTTAATAATAAAAGTCTTCCATTACAGGCTAATGGACATGGCATTTTAAAGCAAGATGTCACTGTGGAGACGTACTTTCAAGTAGAGAAACTAATCTCCACGCCTAGTATGTTTTCCACCTGATTTTTTTTCTTCAAAATATAGCTCTTTGCATTCACACTCATTTTTTCTTTGCCTTTGTCATGGGACACTACCAATATGATAGGAGTAACTATCTCCAAATGCCAGTTGGAAAAGAAAACAAGAAATGAATGATGAGATGGTTCTGTTATTGTTGAAATGGCAAGAAAACTGGCTATCTAAAGGGTGGGTGGGAGGAATGGCTGGTGGGGAAAATGCTACAACAGATGCAAGTTGGAAATAGTGAAGATACCAAAATATGAAAAATAGAAGTAGCAAGAACATGCCCAACAAAACCAAATGCTCCCTCTCAGGTAGCATAGAATCTTAATGGCAATTTTTAAAAAGGTTTTTAATACTCATTTCTGAAAACAGCTTCATAAGAGATTAAACAGAAAACTGCAATAGGGGATGAGTATCACATCCAGTTTGCAGAATCTTTGAGGTATATAGTGTTGAGCCAAGCCTTAAAAGAGGGGAGACTGATGGATACTGAAGAAAACAAAACAAATTTCTATTGTCAAATGCTTCTCAGTTATGCTCTAGGAATAAAATTGACCTTCAAGTGCATAATATATCAGATTTTGTGAAGAATGAAAATTGACATTGTTTATATAAGAACCAATAGATAGAATGCAATTAAAACATACAGAATGGTGTCCTGAATACATGTTTGAAGATTTAAGTCACAGATCTGCTACATGAAATGTTAAGATTGCAAAAAAGGTTTGAAGAATAAGGTTTGCTCAGAAAACATTCTATTAAGACATTGCAGTGTCCAGACATACAATTTTTAAAACTGAACAAGATGCTGAAAGCTAGTATTCTGAATAAGTATTATTCACTTAATTGGTCTTGATTAAAGAATTCCTAATAAAATTCAAGTCAGGTAGCACAGAAAGCCTATTGAATTTCATTCAAAACATTAACAATAGTTGTTTCAAAATTATTTTATATCTAGTAATTTTGCAAATATAGATAATCCTCGAGTAACGTCCACAATTGAGCTCATAATTTATAGTTGCTAAATTAAACATTTCAGTGAGTTTGCCCCATTTTATGACTTTGAACGTTCATTAAATGAACTGTTGTTAAGTCGAGGACTACCTGTACAATATTAGAACAAATGTATTAATGTTTCCAAAAGGGACACGGTGGCTCAGTGGCTAAGACTCTGAGCTTGTTGATTGAAAGGTCGGCAGTTCGAATCCCTAGTGCCGCATAACGGGGTAAGCTCCCGTTACTTGTCCCAGCTTCTGCCAACCTAGCAGTTCAAAAGGACGTAAAAAATGCAAGTAGAAAAATAGGGACCACCTTTGATGGGAAGGTAACAGCGTCCTGTGCGCCTTTGGTGTTTAGTCATGCCAGCCACATGACCACGGAAATGACTTTGGACAGCGCTGGCTCTTTGGCTTTGAAACAGATATGAGCATCGCCCCCTAGAGTCGGGAACAATTAGCACATATGTGCGAGGGGAACCTTTACCTTTATTAATGTTTCCATTTTATAATAATATTTACATGTATAATTATTTACAAGATAGTTGAACATTTTTCATTCATCAAGATTTGGAGCTGTTTGCCTAAAGTCATTTATTAGACATGTGGGACAAAACCTAAATCGTAGATTTGCTGTTTCCCAGATTACTTCTTTACGTTTAATTTTGTATTAACATAAACCTTAATGAATCAGTACTTTTTTCTTAAAAATGGACAGTTTTATTGCTAGCATTTCACTAAATAATGGCTTCCCAGCATTTCAAATTTAAGACAAAAAGTGTATGCGTCTAACTCCTTAAAGCAGATGTATCTTGTTTGGGATGCAGTTGGTATCAAATAACTAAAAGAAATACACATTTACTATAAGGAATTGCAGAAAAGTTTCCCTCTGCATTATAGCAACATGGTTTGAAGCATCTTTTAGTTTTTGAATGTGATATACAGCATACAGAACATTATCTATACAAGTCAGGGTGGATAAAAATCAATGATTTTTTTAAAAAAATCAAAAAAATCAGATTTTTTTTTATTTAAATTGGATTTTTTTGATTTTTATCGAATTTATTTTAATAAAAAACTTTTGGGGTAAAAATCTATCGTAAGATAGTTTTCTATTTAAGATACATAAATAATTTAGTTTATTCAACATGAAATGGAGCTTAGTTATGTAGCATGAGGCTGTATATTCTGCAACACTGGGACTATCGGTGAGTCAACAGTGGGTCAAAGGAGTAGCAGAGATGACAGCTGCTCTTTAAAAATTATGATTTAAATCGAGTTGATTTAAATCAAGCCTTTTTACTAGTGATTTAAATCATGATTTAAATTGTGATTTAAATCAACTCGATTTAAATCACATCCACCCTGATACAAGTACTCAACTTAAAACCATTGTTTAGCAACCATTCAAAGTTACAATAGCACCAAAAAAGTGTTTACTCGCACTTACCACCTTTGTATCCCCATGGTCCTGTGATCAAAATTCAGGTGCTTGGCAATTAACATGTATTTACGACAGTTGAAGCGTCCCAGGGTCATGTGATTGCCATTCTGCAAACTTCACAGGGGGGGTTCGACAAGCAAAATCAATGGGAGAAACCCAATTAGCTTAATGACCATGTGATTTGCTTAGCAAATGCAGTGATTTGCATTCAGTGATCAGCAAAATGGTTGTAAAATCAGGTACAATTGTGGTCTTAAGGATTACCTGCAAATAAACCATTCTTTTTTATGCCACTGCAAAAGACTTGAGTTTTTATTTACATATACGAAGTATTACAGACACTGTAATACTGTAATAGAAGGAGGTTAGTTCCAAAAATCTTTACTCAGAAAATATAGAAAGATATGCAAACAGATACATGCACTTTCTCAAATATGAAGTGTGTATGATTCCATGCAATTCAAGATATAATTAGACTGATCATGACCACCATCTTCTGATAATGGTAAAGGAGTCCTGGTGGATTTTACTCCGCTAGTCATTGCCAACTACAGGAACGGGTGCTCATCTCCGTTTTGGGGGCCATTAAGCCAGTGCTGTCCAAAGATATTTCCACAGTAATGTGGTCAGCAAGACATCATGGAACACTCTTCCATTCCCACCGAAGTGGTACCTATTTATCTATTTGCATGCTTTTGAACTTCCAATTTCTATCCTTCCTCCAATACTAAACTCACATTTGGAGGTTGGAGCATTTATTTTTCATTTGCATTACCTCGTTGTATTGATATTCAGACTTAGCTACTACATTTCACTAATGGCAATTTTAATGATATTGTTCACATAACTGGAAACTTGCTCCTGAACATAGATGGACTTTCAGACTGCATAATCATACTGTTTTTTCCTTCAGTATAAAAGAAACATTCAAAGAAAATGAAAAAAGTTACAAAATAATGCAATGAAGATTATGAGGAGCCTGGAAGCACAACTTTGCAAAGAATGAGAAAATTGGTATATTTGACCTTGAGAAAAGGATACATGTATTTAAAAGGAGATAGTATGCCATAGATGAAGGTTTGTTCCTTGTCATCTTCACAAGCACAATATAGAATAATGGTCTTGAATTACAGGAAGGCAGACATCAACTGAATATTAGGAAAGATTTCTTAATGATAAATACATAACTAATTACATAAGAGTTAATTCTTCTATTCTTTCCTGGTCACATTAAAGTATCACCTGTTGGGAGTACTTTAGATTGGATCCCTGCATGTAAAAGAAGATCTGATACAATAGATTGCATGGTCTCTTCGAACTTTATGATTGTACATATATTTATTTTCAGATGTTTATCTGTAAACATAGTGTAACCTCACTATGGCATTCAAACTCACCTTGAAGTCAGCTTGAATATTCTGCTGATAAATGGGTGGGATTTAAACCGAAATTCTAGTAATTGTGAATACCTCCACTTCAGGTTTTATCCCTATACATTATTTTTTTGAAAAAATAGGAGTACAATCTGATAAGTATGGACCTTTAACTATTCCATTTCCAATGAATTCACTCCATTCCCATGCATTCAACTCACATCTCACCTCCTGACACAACTAATTCTCACTTCTATATAGGAAATTGGGCAAAAGTTTTTATTCAGACTTTTTAGCTTCTTTCAACGAACATCCTGTGAAACGGAATATGTGCTAACCATTAACTTTATGCCAGAATTTCAAATCTTAAAAAGTTCTCCAATCACTTTCTCATCTTTTGAAATCTTTCTAACAAAGTATACAAATTTACTTTTTCTATGGTAGATTTTCACAATGTATGCATAATTACAATAATTATTTTAATTTGCTTTGTAAAGAACAAGTATGTCAGTCTTTGTACATTTTCAAATCCATATTCTTTACTGAACCAATATTTGTTGTATAACAGGTTGGATTTTCAGTTAGCATAAAAATTCAGACAAAAATTCTCACACATCCACATCCTCAACCAACATATCTCTAACATTATAACAAGCATTCTTATATGTGTATCTATACATATATTAAATGATTAAGACATTATGGGTTGTTTACTCTTGTTCATTGTTGAGCCTTTAACATAGCTTTCTATTTATTCTCAAGCATACTCTATTTTCATTATATGCTCTTATCACATTCAGCAAAAAACCTGCATTATCACCTTTGCACAAAACATAATTCTATCCATTCATTTTGATTTCTCTAAATCAAACATGGTATACATTTTCTATAAAGTATATACACAGATTGTCAAGTATTTCAATTGGAATAGAAGTTCAACTGCAATTTAACTTGACTATTTCAGAGGAGGAGCAATGACTTATATAAATAGTAGTGTTTAATACCCTAATTGCATGTAACTATTAAAGTATGCATGTGAATAAAGGTCAGTTATCCCAATGCAACAAATTCTTACCTTTTGGCATATTTACTGCTTTCTGGAATTATCCAGGAGCCAAGAAGTCCAATAATCAGACACCTGTCACAATTCCTGGTAGTGCCTAAATTCCCTTACATTATGAGGCATCGTATAAACTGTGAAGTACAGATATTACTTCCAGCTTAGATGACACAGCAGTAGGAGAAAGGGCTGCATAATCACCTGTCCTATGGATAGCATGACATCCTAAAGAACTTACTCTAGGTTTATTCAAATCTAATGGTAAAGAAGCATACATAATGCTCACACATTCCAACTTAATCCTTGCTAGACAAATCACTTTATATAAATTTCATTTTGAGTAGAAATTCTGCAACAAATTTAGCTCAAAATTCTTGGTGGCATGAAAATTTTGTTTTAGTTGATAAAATAATTAGCATAACATCATTTGGAGTTCAACAAGTGTTTTGATCCAGTCTCATATAACTCTTGTAGAAAAAAACATGAATAGAGCTGAGAAATAAGTTGGCTTCATACTTTTTCAAACTAAGCTCAGTAAGAGAGAATGTGAATTCATAAATAGTTTTCTATGGTGAATAGCTATAAGATAGTTATAATATGCACTTATAAACGAAGTACAACTGACTGCCAATTTACTGTTTGTATTATAAAGCTTACTAGAATAAAGCAAAAAGCTAAAAAAAATAATCATTTCCAGAAACTGAGGCAAATTTTAGGACTATTGAAAAGGCAACAGACCTCTCACTAGATAGCCTTCAAACAGGTTTGAAACATTTAATAAAATCTAATAACAATACTGAACGTTGAAAGACATCTCATGTTCTGAAGAAAACTACAAAATAAAGGATATATATAGGAACTGTGGGAATAGCTATTCATTACAAACA
Organism: Pantherophis guttatus; assembly: GCF_059756535.1. Classification (NCBI taxonomy): domain Eukaryota; kingdom Metazoa; phylum Chordata; class Lepidosauria; order Squamata; family Colubridae; genus Pantherophis; species Pantherophis guttatus. Next base: position 36,846,879 of record NC_142067.1, on the reverse strand, counting down.
CAATGTTAAGGATATCCTTGCTTTCCTACAAGCCATATTTTTCTCAACAAATTTAGATGTCAAACGTAACTCCTATAACTTGTCAACATTTTAAAATTTTATCCAAATGTGTTTTAAATTAAGTTCTACTGAATTCATTCTGCTTCTAAAGGTATGCCAGCAAAATGGAGGTGGCATTAACTTTTTAAATCACACACTGAGTTCAGTGGTATTGATCTCTGCGTACACAAAATAACAAGCCATGAAATGGATTAAAACCTGTTTGAGTATAGCATGCAAAGGCACAGTAAATTAAGTTTTCTTTATGTTGTGTTAAATATAACAATTTCCCCTATGTTCAAATGATTTAAATTCAAGAAAAGCTTTCTTATGCTCTCATGCATTGTGAATTTGTATACAATGACAATTTTCTAAGGATGCATTAGAGTTTGATCCTTCTTCCGTCTTCACCCTTTCCCAATACCAAATCATCCTGTCAAACTTCAACATATTTTAACTAGTAAAACTTACTCTTGGAAAAACTCAAGAGCCATAATAAGCAAGCTATGATTAACACCACCACCCCCAGATTAGCTTTCTATCATATACAGGACTATTTTATTTCCATTCAAAATCTGTGTTTCAGATCACAAGTCACAATCATTATTACAGTAGTAAAGCATTATGTGAAATCAGTATGCCCACTCTTCTCACCTTTCAAACTAGAAGGATGCAGCCATTTAACTCTTGTGGTAGGTAGTCTTCTGTATACCCAGGTTTACCCAAAATATTTCACCATGGGATATTTTATCCCCCTTTTCATATCACAACTCCATGGCAGAGCAGAACTAACACAAACAACTAAGAACTATCCTTTGTCCTTCATATTCCAGCTACAAATGGCTAGAAAATTAGTTTGCAATGCCATTCTTGCTCGCCCTGAAACAAACTCAGCAGTATTTACTTTTGATTAAGCTCCCAGAAGATCAGATAAGACAGCATTAGTCCTGCACAAGTTCAATAATCTTTACATGCTGTTTTCTGCAATCACTTCACACAAATCCACCTTTAATCCTTCCAAAGTAGATTTATGGTGTTTATGTTTATTGTTTAGCCAGGTCTTCACTTCTCTTTTGAGTTCACGGAACTACCAATACCTGCCTTTCCGCCCTCTAACTGGTATCGCTGATTTTTTTAAAAAAATAATAATCTAAGGAGTAGACTCAAGACTTAAAAAAAGATTCTGAAATAGAGAACTCGAAAGTCCTACACAGCCGCGCTCACTTCAGCACCTGCTAATAAACGTCAAAGTAGTTATTTGCCAATCCTAATCAGTTAGTGGAGGTTCCCCCCTCCCCCCACCCGTCTCCCGCCCAATCCCGAGAAAGGTAGGGAATCCGGAATGGAATGTATTGAAAAGGGCGGAGTCCAACTATTTAATGACACCCGCCTGTCCTCCACCCCCTCCCCACCCCTCAATTAGAGGTAACTCCCTCATCAGCCGAGACGGCGAGGGGGAGGCAGCAAACGCAGCTTCCAGCCAGCCCTGCCCCGTCACGGTCCTCCCAGAATGCTGGACGTGTAACGGTCTCGGCGGCGGCGACGGCGGCGGCTCCAAGTAGTGACAAGTGGAATCCCTACAAGCTCTTAACTCCCAGCAACAGCGCCGACAACAAACCATAACAAGGCAGCGGGACACCACACTTCGTGTGTCCCTTTCTCTCCCCCCCCCCATCCCCACACGCCCGCACGGAGGCGCGCTTCTTTATAGAAACGCAAAAGCCTGAGGCAGAGACGAACACGTTTCTAAAAGAATGAATTGCAGGCTTCGACGCTCTCGTCAGCTCGCCGCCGGAAAGAGACGCCTACCGGGAGGGAGAGAGAGACGCTCAAGGCGCGACGGTCACCAATGTTTATTATTCCCAATAGCTCGGATCCCAGTTAGTCCGCTGCAAACGATGCAACACACGTTAACCAAGTTTCGCAGCTGAGGGTGGGAGCCCCGCGAACGAGAAATGCCCAGCATGGCACTCTTTTTTTTCCTCTCACGCACCCCATTTTTCCCTACCTGGTTTCTCCGCCCCCTCCTCCCCGCCTTCCTTCCGTCCCCGCTGGATTGGGGGTCTCTCTCCGCCTGCACTCGCGAATGCCACGGCCGGTCCCGTAGCCCAGAAGCGGCCGCTCCACCCGAGCCCCCCTATCACCTCTCCGCCGCTGCATTTATACATGTGGGTGAAATATTAACGCCTTCAGGAACGAAAGGCGGCGGTGTTTGGGGTGTGTGTGTGTGTGTGTGTGTTAGCGCTGTTCTTTACGGCCCCTTTCCTAAGAAGTGAGGCATTTACTTCTCGCCTCACCGCCGCCGCCGCCCCCTTTCCCGACCGAAACTTCGCTGGCGGAGCGGCCAAAGAAAAGTTTCCCCGAAGTCCCCGCCCGCCACTCCGCTCCCAACACAGCCCCCTTCGAGCTCCACGCTGGGACGGACTCTGGGAGGAAACTGGTTTGGTCCGGCGAACCGCCGCCGCCCCCTTCCCGGAAAAAAAAAAAGTTTCTGCACTACTCACCGCAGCAGACGCGGGAGAGGAGCAAACCCAACGATAGCAAGCCGGGTAAGGCAGGCATGGTTCTGCGGCGGCAGCAGCAACAATGCCGGGCCGATGGGGAAGAAGAAGAAGAAGAGGAGGCTAACTCGCGGCCGGGTGGAACGGCCGTCTCTATGGACCCGGCCATGCTGGAGGCTAGGAGCTACTCCCAACCGCCGCCGCTACGACTCCCAAGCGCTCCCGCTACAGCCTCCTTCTCCTCTTCCCTGCGCCGGGTCCGTGTGTCACTGTGAGGGAAGGCACCGCCCCCGCCGCCCCTCCCTCCAAAGGAACGGGACACACCACCTCGCCTGCCAGAGGAGGGGGGAGGAAAGGCGGACTTTCCCCCATGCCCGCTGAGCCGCGGCGCCCGAAGCTGCTCCCTTCTTGAAGGCCATTCCCTAAGGAGCTGTCCCCAGTCTGGATGACGTAGGACCTCCTGGGAAGCTAGACATCTCGGAGATGTCACAATGTCCTCTTCGTCCCCTCATAAATGTTATTGGTACGTTCCATTCCTTCCCCCTACTCACTTGTACCAACCCAAAGTGGGGGGGGGGGAGAGAGGGTGGAATCATTGCTTTTCTTTTCTCTCGCTTTTTTGCTTCATCCACATTTTTTCCTTTCTCCGTAGAGTATTTCTGTGCGTTCTTTGTTTCTAACCGGTGATATAGTTCTTGGCCATAATTTCCTCCTTCCATCTTTTTCTTTACTTCCCAGTCCTTATTTTTTTTCCCCCATCCTCTTCATTTACTCTTGGCATTGTTACTGCAAATCTCTCACGATGCTGGAAAACTTGGCTTGCTGACAAATGCCTTTGCTAGCTCACTCTTTCGCTTTACCCCTGGGATAATTGTGTTCTCCGACCAGCTAAAACAGCCGTGAACAGAGTACTACAAACACACATCAAGAAGGAGAAAGGAAAGGAAGACCGGGGTTTTTTCTCTCTGTCTCGATGCAAACCATCATCAGCTTTCCCACCCCAAACCCAGCAATTCCTCGCCACCAGTACCATGTAGCCGTGACCCGACTTCCCATATTTGCCTGCGCCAGGAGTGGTTCACCACGCTAACGCCAGTGGGATCCCTTCCCGCCCCATCCCGTCGCTTCATGGGGACGATTTTGCACGAACCTGGCGAGAATTGTTTTTAACTGGAGTTTTTACATTGTTGCCTTTGTGGCTGATAATGGACAACAAACTGGAGGAGACGGGAAGGAAATAGTCTGGCTGACAAAGTTAGGATGAGGCACTCTATTATTACCGAATAATTAAGTATGTTGTTATCTGCCAAGTTAATTGCCAGTGAAGTAGATCACGTTCTGTGTTAGTAATTTTGCAGTTTTATATCCATTCAACAGAAGCAAGTAGAAATAGGAGAGGAGGGGGAAAAAAGGAGACAGTGACAATGCAAACTTTAGAAGAGCCTTTATTTTCGAGGGATGAGGGTGGATTTGTTTTCCTTGCTTACCTATCTGCAACAACTGTCCTTTTTTGGGGTCAGTTTTGGTGGTGGTGTTGTGGATACTTGCTTTGTACTGGTAAGGTAGCCCCAAAGCTCATTTTGCACAGTCCATTAAAGTCGTGAGATGGTGAGCTGTTGCACTGTAAAAAGAGATTAGAATTGGCAGGAGTGAAAAGCAGCATATCATGTTCCCAATCCTCTTAGCCAATCAGATCTCTTTAGAAATAATGGGGTTTGGAAATGAGGAGATGATGGAAGAATGTTTATGAACATGTCATGTGTGTGGCTTTGAGAAATTGGCACATACTGAGACCCTGATTCTGTGATACTTAGTCCTTCCAGAGAGATCTTTTGGACTGTAATGATTTGTTCTTTATTTTGCACCTTTTGAAAAGAATAATCATGGAGCACAGTTAATGGTGGCCTTATTTTGAATATGAATATGAATACATGTAGAAGGAATTCTGCATGTAGAAAGATTCAAATCCAATGGTTCATATCATACATTGCATTGTTTTATTTATCACAGTATGTACTAATTAAAAGTATATATTTAGTTTCACTATGCTAAATTAACATAAGTTGTCAAATTTGAAAGAAAAATGACCAAGTTTTGAATTTTGTGTGGAGGTATCTTAATGCTGTGGTTTTACATACGTGGCTTAAATAGGTATAGAAGTATTTCTTTTGAAACTTGAGCCTTCAAACATTTCACCACATGTTGAAAAGCACTTTCTTAATAAACATCTCAAGTGTAGAATAGAGCCAGTATGGTGTATTGGTTAAGGTGCTGGCCTGGGAACTGGTACACTGTGAGTTCCAGTCCTGTTTTAGGCATGAAAGATGGCTAGGTGACTTTGTGCTAGTCTCTTTCAGCCCAACTCACCTCATAGAGTGGTAGTTGTGAAGAAAGTAGAAGAAAGGAGTAAAGCACTGTGAATGGTATATATGTCTTAAGTGTTATTGCTATTGCTATTTGGTATGTTAGTTACTTTGAGTTATTTATAGACAATAATAAAGGCAGGATAAAAATCAAATAAATAAATACACCAAATATATTTTCAAAACTGGAACCTATTTTTTGGTAAGATAACCAGGTATTATAGTTGAAGTGTTAAATAGTCAATATTTAATGGTTTGGACAGGCAGTGGAGAGATAGGGGATATTGTTTTTATAACCTGCTTTTATTTTTCCTAGAGGTTAATTGCTATCCCTATTAGAAACAAGATTAAACTGGGTATATTTGATGCTGCAAGGGTTGGATTTTATATGTGTATGTTTCTTTCTGTGTTATGCATGCAAATTTTCACTTGGAGCTGTGAGCAGCCCAAGGCAGGGAAGCCCCTAACAGAAACAATTTAATCCAAATTGCATCAATTCCTTCTGTTTACTTGGAACATGCTGTGCTTGAAGGACAAAAGTGTGCAGAGTGAAAAGTAAAATCTGTAGTGTGAAGTGCAAAAGAGATTCCTAGTATCACCATTGAAATAATAGACTGTGATTGCTGTAAATTGGAATATTATGCAGCTACTAGCTTTTTTAAGTTCAGGATTCCTTCCGGAATTTCATATTAAAAATCCAATAACTCTGTTTATAATCTAATTTCATATCTTATAAAGTGATCTCATACCCTTTCTTTTGATAAGACTGTTATTGAAATAATGAATATATTAGGATTATTCCTAGTTCAGATTTATGATTGATACTGCATGTTTGTGCTGTCAACACTGAGTAAATGTGCTTATTTCTGGCCAAGGTCTCAGTTTTTCTTCCTAGTATGCTATTTTGTAGGAGAAAAAGAGGATATTATTTTATAGAAAAGTATTATAATAAGAGGTTTTTCATCTGCATACTGGAGCTGTATGGAGTTGTTCCTTCATTCTTCTAAGGAATCCTGATTTATTTAGATGTGTTTTAAAATGTATTTATTTTAAGTTGTAAGCTGGCACAACTGAAAATCTCTGGACACATGCCAGTATTCTAGTACATCACAAAGTAATATTCTCTAAAACATTCATATGGGGAAAATAATCTTAAATTTTATAAAGTGTTTTATATGTACATAGATCAACATGAACAGGTTTAATTCTGCAGTGCTTGTGAATTTAAGTAGTGGATAAATTCTAGTGATCAGCTAAATTTATTTCTAATAATGGTTTGCTTATCAAAATCCAGTTACGTATTAAAGATATTTGCTAACTAACAGTACAGAGCAATTTAGGAGATTAGGAAAACTATTACAAGGCATGTTAGTAGAGATACTTTCTGTCTTCACAATTGCTTTAATCTACAAATTATTCACAGCCTAGCTAGCCAAACTTTTTGTGGTTTTGCACTATACCATTTTTTTGGAGAAGTGAGTCTGCTGTAGGAAGAATATTTATGCAAAGCTTTTTTAGGGATTAAAGTCTTTATGTGTTTTCACATATCAAAATAGTAAGAAAATATGCCACCAGTTTTGAACCATCTTATTAAATGATAAGGTCTGAGAGGAGTGTGACAGGTGAAAAAAAACTACTAGAACATTAGCTATATCATCAGATCAAGTAATATAGGTAAAACTTATCACAGTGGAAGAGTAGACACTTTACTCTGTAAAATCATGCTGTGATATCAATGACAAATATGTTGTAGTGATAGGATTTATCTCACTGAAGAGATGTCAGAGTTTCTTGTGTTGACATTAATACAAGATATCATAACAAAAGGTCTACTGAGAGATTAATAGAGGAGTTCTATTCTGATTGTACAATCCTAGTCATGTTTCTTTGGAAGAAAGTACCATTGATTGCATTAACACAACATACTTAACTCAGGCATTCATTTACCTATCCATAATTCCTTGCTATTGGATCCAACAGCTTGTTTGGAGATTCTAATGGGAACACAGCTATTGTATATTGTTGACAAAGCTTGGTACACTCTTTCTGGGATGGTCATCCACTGACGCACATGGATGCACATGGACCAATGGTGGAGGAAAGGGTTCCTGTCTAGCTAACTGGATCAGTCATATCAGTCCTTTTGATCAATGGAATGAGAGGTGACGCAGCCAGATGGCCCTCACATCCATGGTGAAAAACCTGGTAAGAATTTGGCTATTCATTTAATGCAAAAAAAAACATAGGGCAATTCCAATTATTAGAGATGAAAAGGATGAAATATATAAAACTTCAATGCATCTAAACTGTCACTTTTTAAATTTTATTCAGAATTCTATAGCAAATCAGAGAATGTATCGAATGTAGATATAAAAGATTGTTTAAATAAAGTTAATCTATTCCAGTTATATGATACATAAAACTTAACTTGCTTCTCTCTTTGAGGTAGATAAATAATATACAAATAATTTTTAAAATGGCAAGTGGTGAAATACCAGGATTAGATGGATTCGCCATTGAGCGGTATAAAACATTTATAAACTTCTTGGTGCCTCAACATTGTCAACTGTATGATGAAATATTTGATAAGGGAATTTTATCAGTGGCATTTAATTTATATTATAGTTATATCAAAAGCAGGTAAAAACCAGACTCTGTGTACTAATTAACGTCCATAACTCAGTTGAACACAAAATGTTTTCCAGTTGACATTCATATATTCATTTCCAAACCTTATACTACTGTTCCAGTGTTGATGCAAATAATAGATGTTTTTAGCGAAAAAGCAAGATATTCTATTAACAAGTCCAAATTGGGAATTAGAAATTGATCCCAATCAATGAAAAAATTGATTATATATCCATTTAAGGAATATCATTTCTAGATGGATGGATGGATGGATGGAGAGAAGGACTCAGTTCTAGAGATCTGAACAGGTAACATTTCAGGAGCTAGCATTTTGTGACTTTAGGTTTCTGACCTTCTTTAGTTGAGTTCCTGCCAGTTCTTTTTTCTTTGGTCTGCCTGCAAATTATCTAAAGAAAAACTTGCCACCATCCCCACCCCACCCGCTCAAATTGGTCTGTTTCAATAAATCCCTTTGTGAACAGAGACTGGCAGTCTCTACATAATACAAAGTAAAACACAATATATCTGTGCAAATTTCAAGTGCAGTTATTTACAGATTCAAAATAAGAAAATAGTGAATATGGCAAGTGAATTTTAAACACCATTCTAGTTGATTTTTTTTTTAAAAAAGTAAATTAATAAAGCCCCAAACATTAGGTTTATTATTATCCAGATGAACACAGTTCCACAGAGGAACAAATACTAGTTCTTCTATCTCTAATATTGTGATTGCTGTTCTGCCTACTTTTAATAGCCATGGGCTCCTCTAAGCAGATGTCTGATCATTTGAACGTGAAGATAATTCACACTTATAAAGCACAGTAGGGCTATAAAAGATCTCTAAACACTTCCAGCTACCCATTTCCAGTATGGAAAATATTGTTAAGAAATGGAAGTTACATGACATTATTGAAATCAAAGCAGGAACTGGAAGACTAAGAAAGATTTTCCTAGAATTTCTGAAAATTGGCCAGATCTGCAAGCCTCCCTCCCCCAAAGATAACTAGAAACCAGCTTCTGAAAAGTTTAGCTGACGCTGTTGTGGTTGTCGACAGTCCACATGCAGCATTGCTCATACAAGAGAAAATTGTCAGAAGGGCATTTTTTTTCTATGACCTCATCACAAAAGACATCATCTAAACTATGCAAAATAAAACCTTGATAAGCCTGAAATATTTTGGAACAAAGTGTTTCATTTTGATGAAACAAAAAGTGAACTTTTTTAGCCACAACCATGCAAAATAAAATTGGAGAAAAAAGGGTGAAAACTTCAGGAAAAGAACACCTTGCCAGGCATTAAGGACAGCTTGTGTTGTTGTGAGTTGTGGGGCAGCCTGGGGCAAGAAAATAATGAGCTAGTGGAAGAAATAATAATGTTGAGGTTGTGTCCTGATTCTTCAAAGTACAACTTCGGCTTTCATAGATTGCCATAGGAAAAGCCTGTGCCTGCAACCATTGCCTATACAATTCTGATCTTTGTAGGTATCAGTTCCACTCAGCTTGGTATGACTCATCTTTATAACTACCTTGTTCTGTACTAAGGATATAGTGACATGGTTTAACACTCATAGACCCCTAATACTGGTTCTCTCTCATTCTGTCCATATTGAGAGTTCAATATCTACCCTAATTTTGTGCACAGTAGAGGTTTGGGGTTTCAGGTCTCTTAATTCCTCAACCATCCTGAACTTTAGTTAGATGCACATTGAAAATCAACAGATATGAAGGGCATCAAGCCAATGAGGCCATGTTCTCTAGGTGGATCAGAAAAGAATCATTTTCTGTGCTTTGGCCAGAATATCTCTGTTCATGGAAATATATTTATTTATATATAAGACTTAGCTGCCCAGCAAGACACAAAATTCTGGGCAGTTAACAACAACAACAACAGCCCCACTCAATACCTTTGCCAGATCCAATCCTAATACTTGGCAGAACAGCCAGGTCTTTATATTTTTAGAATAGAATAGAATAACAAAGTTGGAAAGGACCTTGGAGGTCTTCTAGTCCAACCCCCTGTCCAGGCAGGAAACCCTACACCACTTTTCTACCAGTCTGAAAGATGGGAGGCCTGCCTGATGCCAGAGAGAAGGATATTTCATGGAACAGGGCTGCTATGGAAAAGGCACACTTCCTATGTCCCACTAGATCAGTGGTTCTCAACCTTCCTAATGCCGCGACCCTTTAATACAGTTCCTCATGTTGTGGTGACCCCCAATCATAAAATTATTCCTAAAACCATTGAAAATATGTGTTTTCCGATGGTCTTAGGCAAACCCTATGAAAGGGTCATTCGACCCCCAAAGGGGTCACGACCCACAGGTTGAGAACCACTAGCAACAGTTAAGGGAATTGATGAGATATTCAGGTCTAGATGAGATATCAACGGGTGAAATGCTCCCGGTTCGGACCGGATTGCCCGATCCGGTAGGGATGGCAGCGGGTAGTTCGGAGAACTGGTAGCAAAAATTCCTGCGCCTCCCCCCCCCATTCCCAGCTGAGCCGCACGATCATCAGAGGCTGTTTTTTTTACTTTTAAAAGCATATTTTCTACAACCTCTTTGGCCAAAAAAATGCTTTTAAAAGTTAAAAAAAAAGCCTCTGATGATTGCGCGGCTCAGATGGGATCGTCAGAGGCTTGCTTTTAAAAGCATATTTTCTACAACCTCTTCAGCTGAAGAGCTTGTAGAAAAAAATGCTTTTTTTAAGAAAAAAAAAGTTGGCCACGCCCACCCAGTCACATTACCACCACCACCACCAAACCTCGCGCACAGAACTGGTAGTAACAAATTTTAGATTTCACCCCTGGATACCAACCTTTGTCCTAGGCCTGATTGTGGTAGATCTATAGAAGGAATTGATAGAAGAGGCTAGGGCCCAATTAATAATGTAAAAAGAGTTTCTGAATAGTAAAAGCTCTGGATAATCTGGTAAATTGGAAAAGATGTGTCCAATAGATCTTGCATGCCCACGAATGTGAGTCTGTTTTTTATTCTAAATTTGGTAGAAAAACCTCTTACAAAACCCAATTCCTTCTAGAATATGACAGCAGTATATCCATTTCATGAATATGAATTTTGATTATATAGTTATATAGCTTCCTGGGTTTCTCATCATATTTGAAATTGCAGCCTGATGATCAGTACTGAAAAAATATATTGATGAAAAAAATATTGATATGATCAAACTTGCCAATCATTTCTCTAGAGCCACGGTTTTGAATAAAACAAATGCAGAGTTGGATTCCAGTCCTTTAACTGCAAAGGGTTTTCCCCAAAAGTCTACTATTGCAATTATAGACTAAAAAAAGAATCACTATTATGTGCATGACACTAGTGTTCCCCTGCTGCTACTGATTATGGAGTCTGAGTAACTCCTCTTACAAATTACCATAGGCATTTTCTCTATGTTTTAAACTTCTATTAAAAAGCCCCAATTGCCTTGGTGCACAATCATTAAAACATAGAAATATCTAATAAGGCAAGTATAATAGTAATTGGGCTTTCACAGGAACAGCTGCTTCACAGAGATTAGCTTAGGAAGGGGTCATTTTATGTTAGATATTGATATTACAGCAGTGAAAGGAATGTATGTAAAATACATTATTTCAATTCAAAGCTAGATATTTTCACATATTGCATTGAATGAAATTAGTTGGTAGAAGCTGGTTCCTGTTTACATCTACTGGTCTCTTTGCCTCCAGCTATTCCTATAGGTAAGTGGTCTGCCACTTTTCTGAACCTAGTCCCTCAACACACATTGGATTACAACTTCCATTCATCCCAATAACTTTCATCATCCCAAATCTTCCTTCCTTCCTTCGTTCCTTCCTTCCTAATCTATAAGAATGTATCTATTGAAGGAAGACATTTGGAAAGCTCCACAGTTTTTCTACTGTTTTGTTTTTTTATTGCTGTCCTATTCATCAAAAGCAAATATATAATTACATTCTAACTTATTAAATTGCTAAATTCCTCAGCAGTGAAATTATTCACTATGCAAGGTCCTTCCATTTGAGAAGTACTCCAGCAGTTGATTAATCTGAGTAATATGTCGTGAGCCAGGGAAACATGTATTCTTTGACTGGGTATGCATCACCCTTCCTCTTTTCCCTCTCATATTCACTAGCCAGAGGCTGGCTAGTCAAATCATATTTCCTTCCACATACAGAAACATACTGTAAATGCTTGCTTGGACTTGAAGTGACCACTGCTGCTGAGGGTTTCTAATGACAAGGCAGCTACTGGGCCGGATGGCAGCATGTTCCATTCAATTCCTTGGTTTCATGAGTATTGAACTATTATGGTTGTGAACCTGGACAGGAGTCTGATTGTTGTTGTACTGTATATTGACCAATAGCAGTGCTATTTAGTTCCATCTGTTGTCCAGATCATGGTTGTATTGTTGTCTCTTACATTTTCTGTTTACTGATACTGTGCTATAAGTGAATTAATGACCCCTTTTTCCATCATGCCACCATACTTCTCTACTTCATCAAGAGTTGCTGGCGATGTCAAAGTTTTTAAAATGCATTGGACAAAAAATGCAACATGCATATCTAAAGCTAAAGAAAGGACAAATTATATCTTCTAGGAAGATAGATGATGTGTCTTCATTTCATGGATATTGGAAGAAACCTATTGAATGTTGAAGAAACAAAAAGGCTGCATTTTATACTAAGGTATTTTCCTTTTCCTTTCGATTCTTTTCTTATTTATGGCTTTGCTGAAGCATCTCTAGCCTCAGGATATATGTTGTGTTCCATGATTGGAACAGGTAGTGATGGGGCTAGTCACCAAGTAGTAGTTCTACTGGTATTGCATTGTTGAGTTCAATACAAGATGCATCTAAGTCACATCTTTATAAATGGAAGAGAAAGCTAAAAATCTCCCTGTTACTCCTTGCTGAGACCTTATTGCCGTGTACTTAAAATTCTTGAATTGGAACCTGCTCTGCACCTCACTGCTAGAAATAAATTTCTATATTGCCTTAAAATTCAGCATCACCACAGATCAAACAATACAAGCTTTAAACTTTCCTTAGCACCTACAATGAGTACAAGGGAAAGGCAACTATGTATAATTGAAGAAAATTTGTTAAGAAAACGGATCTAAGGTAGCCTTCCTCAACCTGAGTATCCTAGAAACCCTTACAGTTCTTGGTGGTTCCGTCTACAAATACTAGTATTTATAAAGTTAATGCATTTGAAGGATGTCAGGTTGAAGGGTACCAGAAAACTATCTAAGGTAGCCTCGATGAGATGGGCAGTCTAGATGTTAAATAATACATACATACATACGTATGTACGTACGTACGTACGTACATACAGATGTACACCAAATTATATGATGCTTCTATTATTGGCAGAGAAACTGAGGCAGAAAACAAAATGTTGAAAACATTCAAACAGGATTCTTATGGTTTTTTCCTCCCCAAAAACAAAGGAACTACAGTTTCCCATTTTTTAATTCTCTGAATATGCTTTTGCTTTTTATCCCCCAAAATAACATTTTTCCAAATCCTTAAATTCTTATTTAAAGCTTCTTTTGTGAGAAGGAAACTCATCCAGTGAATGCAATAAAAGCCTACCATTCCAAAGGGTCTTAGTATGTCAAATGCAGGAAGAAAAAAAAAAGAATTTTGGTTAAGGAATGAGATCAATCACACTTTTTGTCCATAAAGGCTGCATTATGATTGTGATCTTAGATGAAATCCCTTCACTCCCAGCTGTTTAATTCATAAGTCAACTGCAAAAGCTATACTGAGTTGCAAAAACTCTACTCAACTGCAAAAAAAAAATATTATTGCAGTCTACACATGAGGAATGGCTGTCAGAAGGGCACTTGGGCAATGTCACAATCTCTTTCCTCGAGAGAGATTTTACTGATCACATTCCAGCATTCTGCTGTGATCTCTGCTGTAAACATTGTTCTGCTCAGACAGGGACTTCTAGCTCACCATGGTCTCACTGGACTTCCATTATCATGAATAGTATGAGTTGAATTTTAATTTATTACAAAGATTAGTCAATGAGTGGTATAAAGCATAACTAATGTAAGCAGTGTCTTTGACAATACATATTTTGTAAAAAAAAAAAAAAAGTTCGCTTTAATTGCCCATTATCCACACACACACACACACACACACACACATATACCGGGTTTCCCCTGTCTTATATTTTTTTTAAACCCTGAAATAAGCGCTTGGCCTTATTGCCATGCACTCAAAAGCCTGATTAGGCCCAATCATCCCCTGGGCCTATTATCAGGGGATGTCTTATTTTGGGGGAAACAGTGTGTGTGTGTGTGTGTGTGTGTGTGTGTGTGTGTGTGTGTGTGTGTGTGTGTGTACAGCTTCTGTAAGACAAATTGTGTGTGTGTATGTGTGTGTCTTACAGAAACTGAATGAAAGAATATGTTAGGAATAGTTGATATTAATGAACTTGCCCCAAGCAAAGTAAAGATGATAAAGTCGTTCCACAGAAAATGTTCTTTCTAATACAGTTCAAAGGTTTTCGATAAGCATTGAATTAAACCTTTAAACTCCTTGGAATGAGGTGTGGTTTTCTGTTCAGCTTATCTTTTCTTATCTTTGCTAGATTTTTTTCTTACTTTCAGTTTTACCTTCTATGCCTTTTTCTATATTCTATATTCTATATTCTCTGACCTAATGTAAAATGCAGCCAGACATATTGCCAAAGCATGGTTAATCTGTGATATATGGCCATGTTCTTCCATACTGCTTTTTTTTATGGCCACAGGAAATTCCTTTGACCATTATTGCAAAGTTTGCAATACCCATAGAGTTTTAAAGAAACTTACATTTAGTTAAAAGAAGAGAGCACAAAACTGAACTGAACGGTTAATATCATAGAAGACAGAAATAAAACTCTCTTGATAAATTAGAGAAATGGGCTGAAATAATAGTATTAAATTTAAAAGAACTCAAATTTAAAAGTTCCTCACCCAGAATGCACAAATCAAATGTAAAGGCAGTTCAGCATTTATGATTAAAAAATAGAAGTTATAAAAAGGGTCTTGTACAGTAGCTGCTTGCACATTGAATATGAATCTGTAGTATGACGTAGCTGGGAAAAAAACAAATGCGATTTTAAGCTGAATCACTGAAGTATTGATTCCAACCATAGCAAATAATGTAGATCAACTTCTTGGAATTCTGGAAGCCTTTTAACACCCATGTACTGGTCAGAACAACTGGATGTACTATGTTTTGATCACTTTGAACATTGCAAAGAGGTAGAGATGTCAAGTCCCTAACTTCGACGCATGCCTCTTGTGATTGGCTTGTATATATGGGAGTTAGTGGAAAATTAAAGTTTCCATAAGTGGTTAGTCCTACCACAGTATCCCAGGCAAAAGGGTAATGCAGCAGGAATAGGAAGGAGATTAGTAAGAAAACTTTTTACTAATCATAAAATAGAAAGAAGATTGAAGAATTATTTTGGACTAACACATGATTTTTCACAGAAAGAATATAAGTAATTAAACTGTATATTAAGTGCTTAGATATGGTATTATTTCACTTTAAAACTTTATCAAAAACAAATTGTATATTATAAAATTAAGATTGCAAAATGATACCCTTGATGTTTTTAGTAATTTGAGAAGAAACACATTGTTCATCCACTGGCATATTACATTTTTAAATACCGGTATGTTTTTATGCTGTCATCTTTGGCTCTTCCAAATAAGGATATAGATGTTGTCTAGTCCAAGGTATCTAAGAAGATTGTGAATTTAAAATATTAATTCAGAGTTTGAAAATATATGTTCGTTTCTTTTCAAATAGATCTGCCCTATTAACTATAGAATGACAGTGAATCACTTCATTGTAAAGTTGCAGAGACCTATTTATAGTGATTTTATGAGTTATTGTTGATAGATCTTTTATGTTCCTGGCTTTGAATAAGGTCATAATTGGCACTTAAGTATTTGAACTTTGATACAGGTTTGTTATATTTTTCTTATTATCAGGATTTACTAGGAACACAATGTGTAGAATAGTTTTCGTGTGAGTATGAATGTAAGCCTCCCAATTCTAATTCAATCATTGGATTTTTATGAATTATCAATAATATTTATTTGTGTAGGATTGTTTGTTTTATAAATTTTATTATTTATTTATTTATATTTTTGCACGCCTAACTTTAATGTGCTTTAGACAGTGTTTAAAACTAGACAAAAAATTAAAACAACTAAAAAATTAAACCAAACAGGCAGCGAAGGCTAAAATAATCTAATAGACAGCAAAATCAACAAAAGAAAGCAGGGTGATTAAACAAATAACAAACCTCAACACCTGAGACCAAAGCCACTGGGGCTAGGAGACAGGATGACATCCTTATCACTCTATGCCCTTGATGGCCATAGGTGACATGCAGAGCCATATCTGTGGGCACGCGAGTTTTGCCCTAGCTCAGCTCCAGTGCACATGTGCAAGCCAGCCAGCTGATTTTCGGGCCTTCTGGAAGTCCAGAGGGCCACGGGGGGTGGGGGGTGGGAAAGGCTGTTTTCGCTCTCCCCAGGCTCCAAGAAAGCATCTGGAGCCTGGGGAGGGCAAAAAAACGGGCCTTCCAGTCCCACCGGAAGTTAGGAAATGCGCCATTTCCAGCCTCCAGAGGGTCTCCGGGGGTGAGGGGAGGCTATTTTTGCCCTTCCCAGGCTCCAAGAAAGCCTCTGGAGCCTGGGGAGGATTAAAAACGGACTTATCAGGCCCACTGTGCAATCGTGTGCCAAAAACAGGGGGAGCATGGGGGGGTTGTATGCGTATGCGCAGGGCGCATTGAATTATGGATGTGGGCACGTGCGCATGCAACCCCCCCATGCTCCTCCCACTTTTGGCATGCGACAGCAAAAAGGTTAGCCACCAGTGCCCTATGCTGTTCTAGAGAGTGGAAGCCGCACTAGTACTTTTAGACTTAACAAGATTCTGTTAATGTAGCCTTACAATAAAGTAAAATAGTTCCTAAAGTTGTGTTTCCTGTGTGGTTTACCTGGGAGAGCTGACAATATCATAAGAGTTTCTATGCATTCATAGGATTTGATGAATGTATATTACAAAAACAGCTGTTTATTTTTCTACCTTATTAAGAACCTCATTAAGGTAGTCATCAAGAGCCATTTTGTTTTCTTAGACTCACTTGGCAAGCATACTTAATTGTGTTGTACTCCTTTCTCCTCCGAATTTTTTTTAACAATTTGAGTTTTGAAATAGCAAGAGAATTTTTTTCTGTACTTCCAAACTTCAGTTTAAGGCAACTAAACTCATATAACCTTTGCAGTATTTGATGTGAATTTAATATAGTCATGCACCATTCAGCTCTTAACCTATTTCTTAATTTAGAGATAAGAGAGCATATAGAAATTGGGATGAGATTGGTAACCTTTTCTCTGGGTCATAAAACTTTTGATGTTTCATTCTTTTTGATCACTAGGGGACCATCTGTACATCATATACAACATAACATATTCCAGAATGCATCCTTCTCTTTGTGTTTTCAAGAATCTTTTCTGGATCACACCCAACAGTTCTCTTTAGAAATTTCTCTCAATTTTTCCTCAAATTGACAAACATTCAGCAGTGTAAACACTTCCCAATTCAACTCAGGTGTGTTAGCCCATATTATTCCTCATTAAAACAATAGATATTCAATAATCAGATCTCTCTAAGTCTATTGTGACAGCCAATCATTGCATCCATTCCTTTTTCCCAGAGTATTATTAATGATTTTTTAATTTCTTCTTTCTTTACAAACAAAACTAGTACAGACTGTGAAAAAAATATTTTGGTATGTACATTTGTGAGAGCCCAGCAAAAGTAATGGCAACCTAGGTGTTCCAATACGCTGGAGGCATAGCATAGTTGTTCCAGTATGGATTGCTAAAGAATCTGTCCCCTTTCCATTTATTTTTTATATATATGAAACAGCTTAGGAAGGTTATCCATCTTTTGGGGAGAAGTATCAACAATATTATTTATTTATAAAATGTATTAGACGCCTATCTTACCAAGGGGTAACTCTGGCCAGCTTGGGAAGGTTATCCATTTTTGAGGTGAAGTATCATCAATATTTATTATTTATGTATAAAATTTATTGGCCACTCATCTTACTATAGGGTAACTTTGGCCAGCTTAGTTACATCTAAGTTAAAACATAAAAAGTTAAAATCAAACATTAAAACCAAAGACACATGGGGAGGGGGAGGGCGGAGGGGGAGGCAGAGTTGTCATTATCTTGTTATCATCCAAGGCCGGATAAAAATGTTGTAGAAAATGTAAACTAGTGTTTAGAGACTTTTAAAGGCTGGAGAAAGAAACTAGCCTAGAATAAACCATAGTAAGATGTAAATGTTGATTATATATAAATATATTAACCCTCTGTAGCTATTAGTCTTGGTACTGTATTTTTCCACCCCACAAAAGTGGGTGGAAATATCTGTGTGTCTTAAGGAGCGAATATTGCATCATAGACTGGGCCCAGCGGTTTGCCATAACTGGGGGGAGGGGGCTGCTGTGGTGGCGGTGACAGGCAGCAGTGACAAACAGCAGCAACAATCCCCGCTGCCTGGAACAGCTGTTCGTCAGTATTCCAGGAGGCTGCTCCAAGCACAGTTGGATTGGCTTCCTGGAATGCTGCTGATCAGCTGTTCCAGGTGGCAGGTATCACTGCTGCTCTTCACCGCTGCTGCCTGTTGCTGTCACTGCACCAACCCCCTCCCCCCAGGTATGCCACCATTGCTGCCTCCTCCGTGTCTGCTGCCTCTGCCAGGGAACGCTGGAGCCTTCGCTGGAGCAGTGGCAAACAGCAGCAGCGATCCCCGCCATCTGGAACAGCTGATTGGCGATATTTCCAGGAGGCCGATCCAACCACCAAGTAACTGTTCCAGGTGGCAGGGATCGCTGCCGCCATTTGCCACTGCTCCAGCGAAGGCTCCAGTGTTCCCCGGCAGAGGCAGCTGACACGGAGAAACAGCAATGGCGGTGTTTCCGGTTGGCCAGCCCGCTGATTGGCAAGGGTACGGGAGGCCGGGATACAGCCATCGCTCAGCTGACCGGTGGTGGGTGCAACGGAGTGGAGCCCTGACAAGCCACTGCTGCGATAACATGCTGAAGCTGACCAGACTGTTTGCTGCAAAGATGACAGGGGCAGATTTTTTCCCCTTGTTTTCCTTCTCTAAATCTAGGTGTGTTTTATGGTCAGCAGCATCTTATGGAGCGAAAAATATGGTAATTGCTGTAGACAGGCTTGCAATTCTCCATGCAAAGTCAAGTCTGTGATTTGGAAGGCATTTTGATAGCATGGATCGTCCCTAACTCATAACCCTGAGCAATACATGGAAGCAGCTTCGGTTGGTATGCCATTTATGGCCCAATGTGGATAGGAAATCATGGTGACATTTCATTTGCCTTCATCACTGTAGAACTGAATAACTGAATAACTGCCAAAATGACAGCACTCTAAAATTCAGCTTACTTCTCTTTCCATTTTGGAGTTGTGAAAGCAATACTTGTGAATGTTTCTGATGACAGGTGTTAAGCAAAAATAACAATTACCATGTTTTGATCCCACAATTGCTTTTGTTTTCAGGTAGATGCCCAATCCCCACTATTCCCTATTCCTCCTCCTCTAGATACCGTCAGAAGGCTGCATATTGAGGCTTTGAGTACAACCTTATCTCTTTACCTCTCTCATGGGGATTCTGGATGAAACTCTGATTCAAATGGTAGATGGATTCAGAAGAATTTTGGTTTGCAGATTTCATCAGACTGACCTATTTTGAGATGCTGGTGATGGTACAAGTAATAAATCATAACCTCTCAATCTACAGCAACAAAGTAGATCGTATAGGGGAAAATATAGTGATGTTGAGCAAAATGTTAAAAAGAAAGAAGCTAAAAATGAGACAAATGAGAAACTGATTATAGCATTAGTAGTCATTCAAATGAAAAAAAGATATCAAGATATAATTTGCCATATTATATATCTTTTTAGGGCTCTAAAAACATCTAGCAGATGTCATAGTAAAATACATTCAGGAGCTGTTTCAATAGATTGTCTTAATTGGATTGATGCAGTTCAATTTTGGCTGCCTTCAACATATATATACAGTAAGTCTTCACACACTTCAAATCCTGCATTTTTTTGCATGTCTAATTGTGTAAGCAAAGAGAAAGTAGGATGGATAAAAAATATACTATTTACAGGTTTGTCTTCAGGAATCAGAAAAGAAATATAAACAGTTCTATCAAGTAAACCTTAATGGCCACCCATGCATAATTTTTGGTCTTTAGCTTTAGCTTGCATATTGGGATAAGAAAATTTTGTAATGCAGATTTATTCATTTATACAAATTCATTTTATGTTTCGTGAGTTTTTGTGTGTAGGCCTGATGATAGCAATTAATTTAGTCATATCCCCCCCACCCCCTGTTTTTCCTTCTTTTGACCATGTGGATTTATAGGTTACCTATTTATAGGTTACCTATAACAGTATTATTTTTACCACTGTTGAATATTTGATATTTTTTAGATGATATCTCAATGTTAAAAAACTTTTGGGAGGAAAATTGAATAAAAAAAACCAAGGAAACAAGAATTTTGGCTTTGCGGTAGGTCTGCCCTTTGAATCTTAAAAAATTGCTAATTTGAAAATTATGTCTAATGCACAACAATTCAGAATAATACTTGATGAATAAGAGTGAATGAAGAAAAAAACTTCATTGAGTGTAAAAATAATCTTTTTTTAAATGTAAGAATTTCTATTTTGTAGTTTTGTTAAAGGAACCCTTATTGATTCATGTATATATACCAGTTTTTGAGACATTTATTTATTTCATTGTTTAAAATACCATATGAATTTTATGAAAATCAGAAAGTATAATTGAATAAAATATTCAAATGATATTAAGTATAAGGTATAGGATGTTTTTATCTAGCAGAACCAAGAACAGAAATGATGTTGTAGACACAACTGAAGTCAAGCTAGAAACTAGAGCACTATAAAATTATATAAGGGCTCACTTTTTCTCATAATCCCCTTTATCCATTCACTAATCCAAAAATCATTGTCATTTATGTGCAAATGTCAGCAACTGTCCATAAAGGATTTCCAGAATTTTATTAAAATATTTCTTCTTTTAATTCTTGTCAAACAGGTCAACTTTATATTCCCCCCCCCTCTCATAGTTTTAAGGTTAAATTCATCAAGTTGCTATTGTATAATTTAATCTCCATTCAAACTTTCTTCCACTTGAAAGACTTCTTCAAGGTTTTACAAATCCTCTTTTGTAAATCACAAAATAAATCCTTGCTCAGGTTCTTTTTTCATCTCCTGATTTGTCAATTATATTTCCATTTTATCAACTCTGTCTTGTAATTATCAATTTCTTCATTAGTGTTTCTCCATTAGATAGAATATATATCTGCTGTTCATCTTGTCTCTTCCAAATTCTTCTATATTGGTTTCTGTTATATTTTTCACTTTTTTACAATTTTCTTCAAAAAATATAGCTTTGCAGGTGCAGAGACTATCGTTTTTGAATCAGTTATAAATTTCTCTCCCAACTCTTCAAAAATTCTTTGCAATATTTTGAACATCTTAACTTTGCTTGTTACCTTATAGATTTCACTTTTCTTATTTCTTACTGAAATTTTAGTCACTTTTCTTATTGCTTACTGGAACTTTAGTTCCCTCTAGTACCCATTTCTATTTTCATGAAGTCTCAGGTTTCATTACTGTTTTCTTACCAGCTTTCAGCCAGTCATTACTTTCCTGATAAGCAATTTCTATTTCAACAGAAATGCTGTTCATTTACTCAAGTTTTTAAAAGTCTTAGCAAAAGTCCTAATATTCCAAATATGTCTGGTCCCTTAATCCATTTAAAAATTTCCTAAATTAAGTTCTTATCCAGCTTTTTACTACTTGTTTTATCTTTTTAAAATTTCTTTAAATTTCTTTAAATTCTTTATTTTGGAATGAAGTTTTACTCACCGGATAGTTTTTAAAAAATATGGTCTATGAAAGATTTCTTTTAACTAAAATAGTTGTACATCCAAAGATATTTAGAAAGTGAGGGAGTTGAACTTCCATGGTTGACAGCTTAATGGCTCCCCTTGTCTCCCAGCACTCCAACTTGTGGAATATCATCTTGTTTACTCATGAGGACCAATCATCTAGAGTGCAAGTGAGCAAACTCTTATCCTCTTTTTGTCCAGAGGGGTTTTGTTGGGTTGGGCTTGCTGTCAGTTGTCCATCAGTTGTCACCGCAGCAGCATCTCTGCTCATTCGGAGACATCTAGTTTGTCATTTTTCCTCTCCTTGAATCCCCTCAACAAAAAACTTTTTATAGGCATTTTTATTAAACAGTAATAGTGGTAAATGTCAATTAACCTGTCTAGGATTTGAAATTCTTTGCAATTTGGGTGTATTTCAGATTATAAACTTGCTATTTCATGGGTGGAACAATTCTCTATATAGTATATGTTGTTAGCTTAGCTTCAACAGCATCTGAAATCTGGTAGGAAATGTTGATCATCTTCTTGCTCGATCAATTTTTCACTAACAAAGGTCGTATAACAGTGTAACATACTTTTCAGTAATATTACATTCAATCTCAGTTTCACTGTTGATGTCAAGAGTACATTTGATTCAATAGGCAAGCAGCTGGCACATTGTGGAAAACATAAAACTATATTAGATAAATTCTTAGTCTATTTCACAATGATTCTGTGTACATTTTTATGCAGATTATACCAATGCTTACAAACATTTGTCATTTTTCAGTGCAAGCATAAGAAAATCATTTTTACAATCACTTTTCAAAATAAGTTTAAGATTTGTTGATTTAGTTTTAATTTAAAAGGGTAAGCAAACAAAGGGATAATTTTAATTAAATATACAATAAATATACATAAGGAATTTGTTTACTTTATATAGGTTACTTAACACTGCTGTTCTGGCAATAAAAATATAAAAAGAGAAATATATGCTACAGGCGTTTGCAGATGACTTGGTATTCATATTAGAAGACCCCTTAGAAACTGGACCGAAACTAATTAGAAAGATAGAAGGATATGGGAAAGTTGCAGGATTGAAAATGAAAAAAGACAAAGACAAAAATTTTAGTTAAAAATCTTACAGATAAACAAAAAAGAGTGCTGATGGAAAGAATTAATATACAGATAGTCAAAAGAGTGAAGTACTTAGGAATACAATTAACAGCAAAATGTGTAACAAAGACGATAACTATATGAAGCTGATACGAAAAATTAATCGATTTGGAGAAATGGAAAGATGTGCAATTGTCATAAACAGGAAGAATAGCTACTATAAAAATAAACATTTTACCAAGATTATTATATTTATTCCAAACAATTCCAATAAAATTGGGGAAAAATATTTTGAAGAATTAAATAAAATAATACCGTATTTCTTCAAAAAGACGACCCACCTTGAAAAGAAGCCCTATCACGTTTTTGGGCACATGTGATCAAATTAAGCCCCACCCACAAAATTAGCCCTAATTAAGACGCAGTCCATCCCGGGGTGCAGGGGGTGGGACGAGACACACAGGTAAAAGATAAGCTAGGGTGGGGATGGGAGGATGGAGCTGCCCTACTTACCAGGCCTCACACACCCTGACACCTGCTTGGTTTCTTCTGAGGCTGCTTCTGTTATCAGATGCCTGCCAGAAGGCATCTGCAGCCGATAACAGAACTCCGGATTGATCCGGAGCTCTATTATCGGCTGCAGAGGGCTTTCCGGCAGGCATCTGAAGGCGAAGTGGAGGCCGGGGTGATGCATGCGAGTGGCAGCAAGCAGCCGCAGAAGAAGTGGGCCAGCAGGTGGCTCCTGCTGGGCGGGGCTGTCGGTGCCACCGCCGCGAGGTGAGTCAATAATTAGAAACCCTCCAAAAAGAAGGCCTAGCTGTTTTTTCAGGGATCAAAAGAAAATAAGACCTAGCCTTATTTTTGGAGAAACATGGTATCATGCATTTGGTTAGGGAAAAAAGCAAGAATAGGTTTGAAAATGTTGAAGACTATTTAAAAAAAGGGAGCTTTGGGCTACCAGATTGGGAATTGTATTATCAGGCATGTTACCGGAAAAATATGATAAAAGGACTATATATTTGAATTTACATGTACTGACTGCAAGCAGAATTGTATTTGCACAACTATGGGAGAATGATGAGCTCCCGACAGATAAGAGAGTAATTAAGAAAATATTAGAATGTGCAGAAATGAATAGACTAACACTTACTATTAAGGATAAAGAAGAAACTGAATATTTTTTGATATGAGACTTATTTTATCAATGGTTAGAAAACAGAAACAGAAGTTAGAAATGGGGAGACATAAAAAGAGGAAAGGTTAAAATGGAGAGTTGTTAAAACAAATAATGTTGAATATTAATGTTATTATATTAACGTTATTGTGATGAATACTATTGTACACATTTGGATTATGACTGTTCAAAAAAAAAAAACAATTGTACCTAGACTCACACATTGATAGAAATTGAATTTTTATATGTTATATAAATAAAGTAAATAAAACATTAAAAAGACATTGCTGCTCTGGGTTCTTGAAATGGAAAAGTGGATTTAGAAATCTTAATTAAATATAGGATTTCTGACACACTAATTTGCTTACGATAAATTTATTGGGGAGGCTAACAAATAAACATGGAATATTGCCTTTTTTTCAGGTCATGATTCAGCCATACTGGTAGGTACTATGGAAAAAAAATGATTTATTGTTATAGTGCTGTACCTGATCTGTGATTATAAGAGTGATGAATTTCAGTGGCTTTGGAAAAGACAGTTTTGCTATCATTTCTTTCTTCTCTTATTCATGCAGGCACATGTATTTTTTTCATACAAAAATATAGTTAAGATCCCTAGAAGAAGGGGAGAGAATTTTCCTCTACGAGTTCATGGGGACGTAACCCTAATCCTAAATGGGTTTTCCCTTCAATGGGATTTTTCCATGTATTTTTCCTGGAAAGCTAGAAAAGCCAACCCGAAAAAGTCAGCACCCTCCTAAGCATACCTGTGTGCTGCTAATTCATTGGCGACATCGATTTTCCTTTACGCGTTCATGGCCATGTAACTAACATTAAGTGGGTTTACCCTCCAATGGGATTTTGGAAGTGTAAAGGGGCAGGGAAGGGAGAAACGAGATTACTTTCTAAAAAGAAATCTTAATGCACTTCTATCAGGAATGACTATTGGGAAATTATAATAGTGATACCATTTATGAAGATCCAGTGGAGAAGGAATAAAGAGAACCAAGCAAAACTCTTCATCTAGAAGAAGATAACAGTCATCAAAAATCAACTGCTAGGTTTTTTCTTCAAAATGCCTATTTCTATATCCTGACATCAGTCTGGTATATAATTTCCTGCTCTTGCACATGGCAAACGATGAAATCTGGCTACCTACCTATCCACAATTAAAATTCATTTCTTGGGGGAAAAAATAGGGAAATGTTAAATGCACTGTTGCTTTGCCATTAAATAGCAGCTCACCCATAGAAGGGTTTGTCCGAAAGTATAAGGCAATAGACAAAAGAAGCAATATTTCCTGGTCTAAGACCAGAACTTGGCTTTGAAGGTCCACAATCCAAAGTAAAATAGGGTCAGCTACAGAGGTGGTATTCAACAGGTTCTGACCAGTTTTGGAGAACCAGTAGAGGAAATTTTGAGTAGTTCGGAGAAACGGTAAATACCACTTCTGACTGGCTCTGCCCCCATCTATTCTCTGCCTCTCGAGTCCAAGCTGATCAGGAAGAAATGGGGATTTTGCAGTAAGCTTCCTCTGGAGTGGGGAGGGAATGGAGATTTTACAGTATCCTTCCCCTGCCATGGCCATCAAGCCATGCTCACAGAATCGGTAGTAAAAAATTTTGAATCCCACCACTGGTCAGCTAGGAGAGAAAATAAGCTTGGCCAAACTTCATCATATGTACATGAACACATACACCCATACATATATAGATACACATACATATCCACATATGCATGCATTTATTTATATATAATATCTCTCAAATTGTGTAATAAATACACTTTCTGTTGCATTAATAATTATTGTTTTGATAATGGATTTTAGATAATTTAGAGACGCAAGGCTTAGAGTACTGCATGCTGTTCCATAATCTCTCTTGATTGTCCTTTCATCTTTACCACTTTCTTTCATATTAGAAAAAGTAGGAAGAGGGCAAACATTCCACTAATTCACAAAAATTAGGCTGCCTTTTGTTTGATTTTAATGACCCTAACCCTTTTTGTCTCATTAATAATGCTGGATATAAATGAGTAGCCTTTAAATCCAAAATATTTTATCCAGTATCTTGGGAAGAAAGTAGGATGTGGATGCTTTGAACGTTGTGTACAAGCACCGGACCTCTCTGGTCTTCATTAAAACAGCTAGACTTTCTTCAGGATTTTGTGTGATCCTGAAAAATACTGTCGGTGTTTTAAGATTTATATTAACTTGGATTAACTTTATTAATTTGACTCTTTATAGCAGTTGCAGCAGACTCATAATTGAAGCCTGAAGAATATTAAGGTCTTGAAAAACACCCGTGACATGTTGTGTTTGTACTGCATATCTTCCAAATAATTTCTGAAATGCACACATTGGACTCAATAAAGTTACTTTTGACTATGGTTTGGAATGCTTTCAATGTTCTTGTACCAATCACTATTTTTTAGCAGAACCTAAAATAGACAATGAAAACATATTTAATGCTGGAACTTTGTTATATTTTACTCTTGTAGTATTGCAATTAGTGGAACAAGTTAAGGCTAACAGAAAGTAAAGCCTAAAGTTCAGCGAGGCTGATTTCTTATGGATACCCTGCATATATATCAGGGTGTCCATAAGCTCCTAGTTGTGGTGGGGTATGGCCACAAATATATTGGCTTACAAGGTGTTGTGGCCTGCCAGCGGACCTGGCAGCAGATTTGGACAGTGAGGAGGTTGGGGAGGAACATGGTCCAATCCTGGAGTCTGGGGAAGGCTCTGATGAGGACTCTTCATCGGAGGCAGAGATGTGGCCACAGCCGTATGCCAGTTACCAGCTGTCTCTGGAGTCAGACATCAGTGAGGCAGACGGACCGCTGGAGCCTGTTCCCAGTGTGCGCATGTACAGAGTTGCCAGGTGAAAGGAACAGCTAAAGAACAAGGGTCGACTTGGGAGTAAGGCCACAGGTGGACAATGAAGGGCCCCTTCCATAAAGAATAAAAGGAGCAAAACAGGAGGGGTGTTTGCAGAAAACAATTAGTTCATTTCTGCATTCTTGCCAAGTATTGCGGAGTCTGAAAGATATCGACCTGGCCAATCTCCAAGCCTGATAAAGGTTGGTAATTATGAACTATCTTCAAAGACTATGGGAGAGGAAAGACTTTGCTGGAGAGGAATTCACTGTAAATTAAATAAAAGGAGTTTATTGGGACGAGGACCTAGGGAAGCCTAGGTCAGAACACAAGAATCCCAATTTGCACAAAGTAGTATGCTAGTCAGTATAATCAGGCTTGCGCTTATGTCAAACTTAACTAGTATTACTGTATGTTTTCATTAGTCAGGAATGCTGCTATATGGCACAAATATGACTGTCTAGTAAACTGGATTACATCTTTTCTTCTTTTCTAAAAAATATTATGTGAAATCTTCAATTGAGTGAAGCCAGAATGAACAGTGGAGGCTAGTATCTATGAATCTATATGTTGAACCATATTCCTTTTTTTTATTTTTCTCCTTATCTCATGAGTTTATTTTCTTTGGCTAACTATTTATTCTTTTCTGCACCCTGCTTAAAATTATTTACTCTGAAAAGAAACAGCACAATATGTCAGTGTATCTGGAGATATCTAGAACAGTTTGGAGGAAAATAATAAATGGCCAGGTTGTAAAGGACTTAAACTGAACGAAGTTTCTTCTTTGATATGATTATTTCTAAAAAGATTGTTGAAAACATGTTGCACATATGTACAATACTCCTCCTTAAGTTTGATATGTTGTTCTACTAAACTGCAACATGTACATCACATCAGAAAATAAATAATATTGTTGACATAGTTTGAAATTGAAAAGATTGATTACTATGATATTTCTTAGTGTCTTGCACTAAAAATAAAACCCATTAACTTACAGCCAACCCATAAAATTAATGCTGTAAATTGCCCATTATTTTATGAAGTTTTTTTTAGCTGTGGAAGGATTTTCTCATAATAATGTTTTAAATTATGGAAAAAACTGCTTTTTTAAAATTTTACTACTGAAAATATAGACTACTCATTACAAAACATTTTGTTTAAAGGTACTGTACAAAAAGCTCCTGAAGTCTAATATTTAGACAAAATCGGACACAAGTATTTATGATTTCCCAACATATAATTGAATGTTGTGAGGGCAAAAATTTGGCTTAGAACCATTTGCCAAGCTACTGCTGTGCTCTCTAGTATACTGAGTCAGCTGAATATTTCATCTGTCTAGCCACTGCTGTCAAATTTAATTGGCAGTAGCTTTCTCAGATATACCTTAGGTAGGCAAAAATTAGATAGGCAGAAGGATTTGAATTTTGAAAGCACATTGTAGATAAACTCACAAAGTGGTTACCATAAAGAACTTGTTGCTTCTAAAATGGCTTCCTGGGAGAGCATGGCCGTAGCTAAATATTTCTCTGGTATGGTTGCTGATTGCTACTCTGTCTAATAGGGCTACTAGAAATTGACTGCAAAAATTTGGGCACCCATTAGATGAGAGCAATATGCTAGATTTCTATATCTGTTGTCATTCAGGTTTTTTTAGGCCAGATCAGGTAACTCAACCACTAGCCCTTCAAAATGCTTACTTACTTACTTACTTACTTCTACCTACCTATCTACTTATCTTACGTACTTACTTACTTACTCATTCATTCATTCATTCATTGAGACTTCCAGACAAATCTACCTACTATTTCTATTTTCTAAGAAAGCTTTGGCAACTCTGAGGTGAACAAATATTTCCATAAGTAAATAAATGCTACAGATTGTTTTAAGATATGCTTATTGTTTTTAAATGATTATCTTGCACTTTCTCCACCCCTAAACCACCTACAATTAAATCAGATGGATGGGGAGCCTAATAGATACCAAAGAAGGTTTCTACAAGCTCTCTGCTGAGCTTATACTTGTACTATCTATCCTTGATCTGAGACTTATAATAAGATATTATAAGATACATTATGTGATATGCTCTATGTTAAATTTCATCCACTCCCAATCACCATTAGCCAAAGCTGAATAGATATAAGAATTAAAATATAATTATCTTTTGATAGATGTGTTGCTCTAGTTAAGAGTAATATAAGAAAGTTTGTAGTTTGTATTTCATGGCCAAAATTAAAATGTGTACACAAGGGAAAATAATGTACAAAAATGCACCAATCTGGGATAAATGGCTTGCAAAATTGGTGAATGAAAACCATTCACATGCATTCCACAAAGACTTGTATTAAAAACTGTTTTTTTTAAAGTGGAGAAAAATGAATTTAAAGTTTGAATAATGCGTAATTGAAAAAAATCACAATGTCAAAAGTGTCTATATTCTGGTTGCTGTGCAACTGAATTGCACTCGAAAACGTAACACAAATAATTGGTGATTAAAGTATCATTGTTTCCAGTAGAACTGGATTGGAGGATCTGAGAAAATATGTCCTTTAAGACATGCCACCATGTCTGGAGTAATGAAGTGAAAACTTGGGGGAAAAAATCTAAAAGGGACTATACTCCCTAGTGCCATTCTTACAGGTGTCTTAATTGTAGAAAATATGTACTTGTTTCTGTTAATAACATGACCCTTCTTTAAAAAAGCAATAGTTGACATAATGTAGCACTATTCTTTCTAAAATAATCTATGTCAATTTTGAGAGACTATTGCAGAAATGCCGTACCAATATGCAGTAATGTAAAAATAGATCCGTGCATTTCAAAAACTATTTGAAAGAAGATTCGACCTTGTTTAAGCAAGAATATAGCACCACTGTGTTACTCATTAAAGCACCTTGCCTTTTTTTTCTAGCTTTTGCATAAGCCTGAAAAAAACCCAATGTGCAATTACTTGAAGAGTTATATGAAGCAATAAATTGATAAAATAATGACATACTTTTTCAATCTTGCTCAGGAACTTTAAAATATCAGATTGATTTAAAGAACAGTAGAGAGGTGCTACATCGATTCTCTTGGAGTTTGAAAACAGCTCTTCCAAATTTCTGAAGTATGTGAAGCCTTAATAAATAAGATTTCTTACCCTGATCAAAACAAAAATAAAACCCCTGATGTCCTGATTCCATTAGGCTCATAACAGATGGTTCATTGTTGACATTACACAGTATTTTTTTAATCGTCGAGAAATGAGAGTGTACGGGACATATTTTTATACAAGAAAACTAGACGCAATTGCAATGTAGATAAATGTGCTGGATATTTCCCTGAAAGAAACTAATAAATAAGTTGTATACACAATTCCATGTGATTGCTATTTGTCAATGCAGTTTCAAAATATGTTTTTATATATTACCCACACCAATGAAATTTAACGCTATTTACAACAGCATACGATAATCACAAATAGGTTTTACATTTGTATTTTACACTTGCTGTGTCACTGCAAAACTTGTGTTTCTTTTATCTGTGTCTTGGAAAGACATTTCTGTTACATTTTATGGAATTCCATGCAAGATTTATAGAACAATGCTAATAAAATAGATGTATATCACTTAGAATACTACAAGAGTTCATATAGCAAATGTTGCAATCTGGACTGCTTTGGTTCGGGATTTCAAATACATGTAGTCCTCAATTTACAACCACAATTGGGATCAGAATTTTCCTTGCTAGGCAAGTTGGTTGTTAAGTGAGTTACATCCAATATTTTGCCATTGCCATTAAGCAAATCATTAAGCAAATATTTTGCCATTGCCATTAAGCAAATCATTGCAGTTGTTAAGTGAATCATGCAGTCATTAAACAAATCTATCTTTCTCCATTAACTTTGCTTGTCAGAAATCAGCTGAGAAGATTGCAAATGGTGATCACATGATCTTGAGATGCTGCAACTTTTGTAAATATATGCTGGTTGCCAAGCAGCTAAATTCTGATCATGTGACTGTGGGAATACTGACAGTTGTAAGTGCAAAAACTATAAGTCACTTTTTTCAGTACCGTTGCTAAATGAATGGTTGAAGACTACCTCTACTCAGTTCTATTTCACTTCCTCCTCTAGCTTTATTTTTCCCTTTCCCAAATCCATTGATCATGCTTAGTTCTTATTGGACTTCTTTTGATACCTATGTACAACTTTCATTCCATTCCAATGATCTAGAAAACAGACCAAAAATAACTATATATCATACCTTCCATTCTGTTTTCCCTCCACCTACTTTTTAATCTCTTCCCCTTAAAGTTAATCAGCATTTATTGAATAACTAAGCTTGCTATCCTTATTCGATTGTTTCTGTCTTACATTTTTCCCTTCCTTTTTGGAAACTTGTTTAACTTTTTTTTCACATTTGTTTGTAACTCTAGGATGCTTGCAAATGGTAATATTTTGCTACAAAGCCCCATCATACAATCCTTTAGATGAGGAAGGATTCACATATGTGTACATCAAAGTGTGTGTTTGCAAACATTTTGAAAACAAAACTAATCTGGTACACTCAATGCAATTCACTCAATTATAGCTTTACTGAAAGAGGGCATATGAATAATGTAAAGAGATTCTTTAAAATATGAATATTCTAACTATTCGGACTTGCTTTATTGAAAATTAACATTATTTATTACCAGCAAACTTTGATCTCTGAATGCTTATACCTTTAGAAATGAAAAGCAAAATTATGTCTAAACATTTGGGATATTTAGGTATATTATTCCACTATGCAATTTAAAATAATCATGGGGAATCAGCTAATATTTAAATCAACTTTGCAACCAAATTGGAACCTTCAATTTGGATATGAAATTTAATTCAAGAATCAGTGGTATTAAATAAAGTATGTGTATACATAAACAAAAGTGCATCACATCTTCAAAGAAATTCAACATATCTGATTCAATTATTCAATTCAGGAATGAAATTCAAAATATTCAGATCAAAGCTTGTATAGCGATAAAGTATAGTTTGTGAAGGACCTATAAATTTCCAGGATAAAAAGCATTTTAAGCAGGATTAATAAAACTAAGTTGTGGCAAGAAAAAACTTCCTGAAAGTTGGGGTGAAGCTTGAACAAAAAATATATCTCTACTAAATAAGGATATATTTGGGTTATATCAAATTTTCTCTTGTAAACCTCATAAGACTTGTAAGTAAGTCTGTTCCACCTGTTTGTGGTAACCAGATAAAAGGATTTCAGAACTTTATATTTCTCAGATTTGCAAATGATCAAAGTAATCAGTAAGATAGAACAAATTTCAAGTAATATTGTACCCAAATGTTTTCTCCCTAGCAAAAGAAATCTACTTTTTCTATCCCATTGCAGAGGTTTCCTGTATCTATCTGTCTCTCCTTTGTTTTAAGTTGGTTTAATTGTTTAACAACATTTTGCAACTTATCTAAAATGCAAACATCTCCTAATCTGAAAAGGGGTCCTTGGAAAAAACATTTCCACTGTCTTCCACTGAGCTGACTGCAGCAGGGATGATTGCACAATGAAAGGTTGGATAGTAATATAACCCCCACAGCTGTCTTGTAACTGCAAGAAGTATAAGAAACCTGCATTCACCCTTATGAGAATTTCATGATTTTGTCTTTGAAAAACAAGCAGAAAGCTGTATATTTTCATCAAATTGAAAGAGAACACCAACTAGACATTTAAGTCTAGTGACCTTATTTATCTTCCAAGAATCTTGATTGATGTCTCTGGCATAAAATATATGTGCTTGGAGTTCAAACATATTTTAAATGAGGGCAATGTGAAAGTATGGATGCTTTCGGTACACTTTTGTATTAGTTAGTTTTCTGTTGATTATATTTTATTTTATTTATTTAAGTACTTATAAATAAAGTCACCTAAAATTATGCATAAAAGAATCTTAAGTCCTTCTGCTTAAATACTTGAATTTTTCGATAGAATATTAAAATATATGGCTTTTAAAAATACATAGATGAATTATGGTTATGTAAGAACATTCATCTATATTAAATGCTACAGTATATTAATATATGCTATATTAAACAAAATTTATTAAATTAAATTTTGTGTTCCTCCTCGAGCAAAAAGAATTCTTTTCTGTTCCTAGAAATAACACAGTTAGTAAACCCTAATTCTCCCATCCCCAACCTGTTCACCCAAACAAATAGATGCTTGGGATCCAATAGATCAGTATAAGTGTATATTAAGTATTTTAATTTGTGGAGATCGCTGTTGCTGTTCTCTAAACTGTGCTGTTTTTGCTTCATTTAATCTTTTTTTTCTGTAGTCTTCAAGGGCATCTTTGAATGCCAGCACAAAAGCTGCCGTTGTCCTGTTGCATCCATGAAGAATTCTGGATCTCAACCACTGTCAAAATATGCTCCTTAATTAAGAAGCTATTTATTCCAGACTGTCAAGTTAAAAGGTCATACGGTTCACTTATGAAGACATGATTTCATCTCCTGCATGCACAGGGCATCTATGTGTCATGCTTGAACCGAAACATAATCTTTATCTAAAATTCTAAACAAAGGTAATGTGATTATCTCTAAGATGATTAAGTGTTTATTTAACTTCTCTCTTTGGGAGTGCTGTATTTGAAATTGGGACTTGCCTATCTAAAGTTGTGAGTGAATAAACCTTTTCTGCCTTCTTTTTTATATTAACTGCTGCAAAACTTGTCCACATGAATTGTCTTTCCTCTGGAATGGGGAAATCCTTATTTATACAATGTAGCTTTATTTTTTTAAAAAATACATATACATATTTGCGTGTGTGTGTGTGTGTGTTCTTTATTTATTTTTTCCTTGTTGTGCCTTCAAGTCATTCTTTGATTCCTTCCGGATGCTTGTGGGCAAGTCCTTGCAATGTTCCTGGCAGGATGTTCTGAAGTAATTGACCATTACCTTCTTCCAAAGTGTGAGAAAGCAAGAGACTGGCCTACAGTCACAGTAAAATGTTATATACAGTAAAATTCATGGTCTCCCAGTGTCTATCGTGGCTTCAACCATTACATCAAACTGGGTATCTTAAATATTTTCATTAACTATTTTTATTTAATCTTACTTCCAATGATTCAATGAGATCTCGAAAAATTAGACAGGCAATATAAATGATTCTGATTCTGAGAAGCTTGCCTCTAAGATTGCAAGAAAACATGAGGAGAAAGAGGTGGGTTGGATCAAAGAAATGCCTGTTAATGCAATTGTACACTTTTCAGTTTTGGCTTCAGCTGGAAATGAGGATTGCAAAGATCAGGAAAAAATAAACTGGGAGAAAAGATAAAGGGAGACTTATTTACAGCTTTCTGCTGGTGGAGGTGATAGACATGGTAGACTAAAATTTACTAGTGCAGGTATAACAAAATAAGAATAAAAAACCAAGATGAAGCAAATTTTAACGTATGTTTAAATTGTTTTAATTTTTTTAAAAAATCAACATTTCCTTATCAGTGATATTTGTTTTATTTTTAATTACTTAGATTTTGCATGATGCTTACTTCCATGATATTGTCATGAAATTCTATCCATTTAAGCAAAATGTAATTTTCTCCAATTTATGCATGTCACTCTCATTTCACCATTACCTACGTTAAAATATTTAGCATATGAACTTCCAAATTTGTTGCCTGGATATGCAGTGCGTGGTTTTTTCAGATGATGCTGAACTACAATCCTTAGCAGCCCCAATGAACAACAGTGAGGGATCCTGCAAAATATAGTTCACCAGTGTCTTGAAGGTCATACATACACTCATGAGATGTTTGAATTCTTGTAGTATGATTGAAGAAAAGTGGGCTGCTTGAGTGAGGGTGAGAGAGTTGATGATTTGCATAATTATAAGTCTAGCTGGATATTCTATTAAGACGTTGAGGGATTCAGTTAATTTTTTTAAAAAAAATGAAAGTGATTTTATTATCTTGACAGAATGTAAAAAAAAAAATAGGCAAAATGGGAACTGAATTTTCTCTTCCCGTGAAAGTCTAGTTTTTTTTTCTTTTTAAGATGGAAAATTAATTTAGTCCTGCAGAAGTGCTATATTTAAAAGTTTCTTTTTTCTCTTCTAAATTTAAAAGATAATGGTATTTAATGCATGCATTAGTTATATATTCCATTACAATTTTAGAAATTGGTGGAACCAATGGAACTATGAATCACTTATCATCCTACATAATCCAAGCATGTTCATGCTATATGTGCAGAAAACGTAAATTTTGGACAAAGGTCTGGTTGAATAAGCAAAGTGTGCAGCTCCTCCATATGTGGACATCCAATCTACATCCAGGGATCTAGTATAATTTCTAAAGGCTATTGTTAAATAAAGTTCCTAAATGTCCAGTCATAGGGATCAATGAGAAAAAATATGCATGTACGTATGTTTATTTTTGTCTATGCATATATGTATGTAGAATGATCGTAGCCCTTTGCTGTGGAGTAACTTTTCCATTCCATTGGCTTTCAGACTAGTATAACAACCACTATCCTTTTTAAGAAACAATTGACAATACTCATATAGATTATGGGAAATGTGTGTGTGTGCATGTGTGTGTCTTGACTGAGGAACTAGTTTTGGAACAGCTGCTGTTACGCATTTATAGGCTAATAGAAAAAAATATGAACAGTTTAACCAAAGAAATCATAGTTGTACTCATGACTATATGCTGACACAAATGCCTTTTTTGTGAATTCAAAAAAAGTTACAGTAGTCTATAATGTATCTTACACGCGATGCATTTAAAGAGTTAACCATGCTTACCCACTAAAATGATAGTACTTACATTGGGATTTTTTTGAGTTCGATGGATGTTCTTATACTATGATTATGGTTGGAACCAACCTATTGCTAGATACTGAAAATTGTGCTTATGTTACAATAACCAAAGTTCCATGCTTACTGAAGATCAAATAATAATGGTTTATTAAGTGCAGCTACACAGTTTTGTTTTCATTGCCATCTGTCCTATATGCTTTGCCCCAAAAGGGCAAAAACTTTGTAGCAGGGAAAGTAAATGAGTTCTCTTGCAGATTGTTGCTGACTTTGCTTGGCACAATGAATATTTTCACTATGTTGGTGAGCACCTTACCTGGTTCCAAGGTAAAGGGAATTTTTGTTTTAGAGCAGGGGTGTCAAACTCGCATCGTCATGGCAGAATCACATGATGTATCGGGACTTTTTCCCCCTTTGCTAAAACAGGCAGGGGTGGGGCCAGCACGTGATGCATCCGGCCTGTGGGCCGTGAGTTTGACACCCTGTTTTAGAGAAACAAAAGTCACATAGGCATAATAATGACCAATAGTCAGGAACTGCAATACAGAAATACAGGAATATAGAGTCAATAGAGGTAAATCAACGAGAATGTTGCTACCTTATCTAAATGCCTGATCCCTTTTTCCCCACTGATTTTCAGTTTTGTTAGGTAGTTTATAAATGGTAGACAGAGGCATGGATTTATGCTCATGTAGCACAAAAGGATTTACTGAATCTATCTTGTGCAGCAGGTGAAAATCAAGGGTAGAATTGCACTTTAATTAGAGGTGCTGCTGAAATTAATGTTCTGTAGTTCATCTGTTATTCCATCCTGAACAAGAACTCATCTTTATCCTCCTACTCATGCTGTCACAAAACAAAGAATCTCTCCATCCATTTTATTGTCATCCCTAGGAAGGGAGGCAAAATTCTGTTTTCCCAGCTGTTATCTCAGATATAGTTGTTACTGAAATCCTAGAAGCTCTGGGGAATACTGTTTCCCAAAGATTGCTGATCACTGGTTTACCACCAATGGCCCCAAGCATCTGATACTTAGACATGCTGATAGTGGAAACAATGACACTAAGAATAAGTATTTTTCCTTCCCATTAATGTTAATATAGTGCTAGGTTGAGGTGGGAGAAATGCAGGTTTAAGTCCACTGTCAGCTGTAGACGTTTAGTGGATGACTTAGGGCCAAGTGGTTTCTCTAAACTAAATTTACAGGGTTCTTGCTATGAGGAAAATTGGAAGAGGGAGAGCCATGAATTCCATCAAAAGTTCTTGATAAAAGACCATATATAAATCTAACAAATAATAAACAATTTATTACCAAAAATATTGGAGGAGTAGCAAAATTGATAAAACTGTAGCAGGAAAGGGATATGATTGTGAGCTAGGAAGCTAAGAGGACTAGCAAGTTGAACAGGCCAATGTTGTACTACTATTGATCTGATACCATGTTTCCCAAAAATAAGACCCCGTCTCATATTTTTTTGAACCTCAAAATAAGCACTTGGCCTTATTTTCGGGGAGGTCTTATTATTTTGGGGTGTGTGGAGCAAGATGGGGCTCCTCTTGCTGTCTTACCTGATTTCCAACTCTGTCTCCCTAACCCTAACAAGAGGAAATGGCGGGGACCGGCTGCACATGCGTTTAAATATTTTCAGGGAGGGCTTATTTTCAGGGGAGGGCTTATTTTCAGGAGAAGGCTTATTTTCGGGGAAACACAGTAGGTGTGAAGATACCAATATAAATTGTATTAAAAGGAGACTGGGCACATTCATGACAGAGTGAGCTCTCAATGGCTACCATTGACTGTTCTGTACTATTTTCTTGAATGATAAACAGCACTCCCTATTTGTCAGTCACTTGTGAATGTGGCTTGGCAGATGCTGGGGAGCAATTTTGGGAGTCACCTATTACTTCTTTCTATCTTTCATATTCCAGAATGCAATTAAGTGTTCCCTGTGTGATCTGAATGTTAGACTATGGTTGCTTCTTGTTACCACAGAAGGGAGCTTTATATATTCTTGAACTTGGATTACAAATTTGATAGAAGGCAGGGGAGGAATAATTTCAGTTAGGCAAGTGATACGGGGAAGAGAGGAAATTTTACGATTAATCAACTAGGATTTTTTAAAAATGTAGTTCCATTATTTTAATATTTTTTTAAACTTATAATTACTGGAAAACATCATCCCGAAAAGCATTATCAAATTTGTCACTGGGATAATTCTAGAAGATTTAGAAATTGTGATACTTTGTAGTGGAGCAAATAACATGGACATTTATGTCATAATAAATAAATTATAAAATGCAGAATGCATTTATAATCCACTTTTTTATGGAAAAAACTCAAGGTATCATACATAGGAGGCTTTTAAAGTTTTGTTGTGATAGAAACAATCTTCTCAGATATATTTAATAAGAGTGGTTCAAAGTCACCCAGTGGTGGAATGGTGAGTTCATCTTGCATCTCTTTGGTTTAAATCCAGAAAAATTTTTTTTTAAAAAAAAATAATTTTATTAAACAGTTTGTCTTTAAAAAACAACACAAATTGTATAAAAGAAACAAAACATGTCAAAACATAATGTATTGAACATTACATACCATTAATGGTAATTTTACAGCATTCCCTATCGACATATATTTTGCTTTTGTAGCTATTATAAATCCAGAAAATTTATTCACTACAGGTCACTACATTTTATTTTAGTGGCTTCTAAACTTTTTGAAGTCACTGAACCTAGTGAGAACAAAAACTTTCTGGAACCCCTGATCAAAAAGCAAAGTTGGCTTTGTTTGAGTAAACTTTTTTAAATTTCTTTTTTGCTCTTAATATCTCATAGAATGCCATCAAATTCTCACACAGTTATAGGGAACACAGTTATAGGGTAGCACAGTAGTGCTTTACAGCCCTCTCTAAGCAGTTTACAGAGTCAGTATATTGCCCCCAACAATCTGGGTCCTCATTTTACCACCTCGGAAGAATGGAAGGCTGAGTCAACCTTGAGCCGGTGAGATTTGAACTGCTGAACTGCAGCTAGCAGTCAGTTGAAGTAGCCTGCAATACTGTGCCACCTTGGCTCATAAATTATAGATTTATGATGAAAAGTTTTAGTAAGGTTCAATTTGGATTTACAATATTGTTTCCTAATTTATTTATATTTCAGAGAACCTGCTAAGATTTTGCCCCCAGAATGTTGATGTAATTCTATAACTCCTTGGCAAACCACACTGCAATTCCCATGTGATTTGGACAAAAGGAAGGACAAACATTGAAAAGCTATAGATGTCAAAGCTTGTTTTCTTTCAGAGGTTTAATTTTCATACTAATGTAGCATTCTTTATCTGGACTCTACTCTTAACTTTGCAGGTTAAAAACAACTAATGAATCCAGTATCAGAAAATAACACATTCAAGATAGCAAAAATTGCAAACCGAATTCCTACATCTCAGATACAAGATAACCAGAATTATATGCCTAGGAATTCAAAATATAGAGTATGAAATCATTGTAGAGGTTACTTTGGCACATAAAAATTTTCAGATTTACCTGATAATCTCAGTCTTTAATTTTTGGAGATTTGGCTATATAATGGACCTGTGCCTCACTTCACATGGTCCTCGCATTATAGCAATAGCACTTAGATTTATATACCGCTTTACAGCCCTCTCTAAGCGGTTTACAGAGTCAGCATATTGCCATCAACAATTTGGGTCCTCATTTTACCCACCTCGGAAGGATGGAAGGTTTGAGCCTACTAGATTTGAACTGCCAAATTGCAGGCAGCCAGCAGCCAGCAGAAGTAGCCTGCAGTACTGCACTCTAACCACTGCACCACCGTAGTTCTTAATACCTAAAATAATATCTAAAAAGTACAGGACAAAAATGTGGCACCTCTATGAATCACCTTCGAGTAGTTGCACTGCTTTGCAGGACAGCTGTATAATTCTAGGAAAAGGCATTGCATTGCTAAGGTGCGGCAGATAATCTAACATTCATATATCTGCACCTTCCAAAGCAGTTTTTGAAGATAAAATCTGAAATCTGTAAGCATCTTTCCCATGACCTTTTTGCATTCAAACCATATCTCATTATCCATGAAAACTGGAATTCTCACATTTCAATCCAGCTCTTGGGAGCTCTGAACTTCTATAGTACTCTTGCAGAAAAGAACTGTTCTAAACAAGGTTTTAGAAACTGAAAGACTACAATGGCTTGAGCCAGTGGTGGGATTCAAATAATTTAACAACCGGTTCTTTGCCCTAATGACCGGCTTGGTGGCCATGGCCATGGTGGATGTGGCCAGGGGGTGTGATAGGCAGCACTCGGCCTCCTGCAACCCCTTGGGAACAAAAATGGGTCGTGGAGGATGTGCCACCCACCCTGCACCCCTTTTGGGCCTAATAGGCCTCCCTGCAGCCTCCTGGGAGCAAAGATGGGCCACAGGGGGGCCCGTGCTGCACCCCTGTGCCCCATTTTGGGCCTAGGACGCCTTCCTGAAGCCTCCTGGGATCAAAAACGGGCCACGGGTCTCTGTGTGTGCCATACTAACCCCCCCAGGCCTCCATGCACTTACCTAGGAGCCAAAATGGGCCATGTGCGGCAATGGTGGGTTCCTCCCAGTTTGGCCCGGTTCCCCTGAGCCGGTAGCGGAGACGATATGATGTCACCGAACCGGTTCTGGCCCCCCCTGACCTCCACCCCCGCATTATTCTTACCTTTTATTTGGCCCTACCCTCAATCTATTGCTGCCTCCTGAGTCCCAGATGATGGCTAGAGGGAAAAAAACTGTTTAAACTCTTGCCACGGGGCTTCAAAGGGCCACCCTACAGCTGATCAGTGTTAAAAGAAAACAAATGAGTAGACCGGTGCCTGTCAAAATACATGAGTAGATCAGTGCCTGCAAAAATAAATGGGTAGACCAGTGCCTTCCAAAATACATGAGTAGACCAGTGCCTTCCAAAATAAATGAGTGGACTAGTGCCTTCAAAAATAAATGGGTAGATTGGTACAGCTCTGCAAGCAGTTAAAAGCCTGGTAGACCAGTACCTCTGCTAAATCCTAAATAATTGTCACATGACCATCAAGCCACACCCACAAAATAAGCCACGCCTACAGAACCGGTAGTAAACCATTTTAGAACCCACCCCTGGCGTGTGGACTCCTGGAAGGGGCGGGGAGGGTTGGGGCCAGCCAGCAGTTTAACTACCTGTTCACTCAAACCAGCTGAATCCCACCACTGGCTTGAGCCCTAATACTATAACTTGTTGGTTCCTGGAAGCTTTTGCTCTGTCTGCTTTCTGAATTAGAACGTAAAGTTGCATAGGGAGCACTGCTTGGAGTTGAAAAGTCAGGACAAATTTTAGGTACCACCTTGCAATTTATATAATGAAATTTATTATTATCTGAAGCACCTGCTTCCATGTTATATTTGCAGCTTTTGCACTGTGAGTTTATTATTAGGCGGGATATGAATGCTTCAGTTCACAATTAAAGACATAAATGGGGGGTCTCGTGTCCAGGTTTGTAGAATTTAAAGACCCTTTGAATAAGACCTTAGGGTAAGAGGTTTAATATTAAGGTAATAATTGCAGGTATTCTGAGCCATGCCAACATTCGATGTTAAAAATATTTCTTAGTCACAATAATTCTGTTCTTGCCATAATGGAAAAAGGGGTGAAATAGCAAACTTGTTATGTCATTAAAAATCTAACAAAGTAGGTGACAAATCTGAATGTGATTCTCAAGCAGCCATTAAAATCTGAGAATTTTTGTAAAGGCATCTATCAAACCAAACTTGTCCTTGTTTGCAAAATGAATGAATGTATGAAGCAACTTTTGGAAATATGTCAAATTCTAATTCTGACTTAGAAGTAGGCCACCAAAATTGGACAGAAAATTGAAGGGAGCTGCCACACATCCTACCTCTAATCTTTTAATGAAGAAAAAGAAAAGTTATTTGCTTTTCCTGTATAGCCTCCTCCTCCTAGCTAACAAGAACAAGAATTGTATAGTTATTTGTTTTAAACACATTATACAGGCAGTCTTCAATTAACAACAGTAATTGGAGCTAGAATTTCCATTGCAAAGCGATGCAGTTGATGTTTGGCTAGGCTGGTGAGCCCAGAAAAGGGGAGACAGGCAAAGACCATGAAGGTCAGCTTGGGGACAAGAGGGACAGTGGTTGATGATGGTTGTAAATACAGACTGGTTTAGATTATTATCATGATTATCATTATTATTAAAAGATGGCAATGTTTCTGATAATGTTGTTACTTTGAGAAAGAGCCACAAGCCTAAAGTATCTAAAGGTTCTACGTCCCTCAAATCCAGCAAGTGAAGTGGTTCCATCTGGATGGAGTGGCTCTGTCCTGCTAAGACTTAATCTGGAGATCCTTCTGGATTCACAACACCTGCTGAAACAGTAGGTGGCAGCTGTAGCTGGTGGAGAGGGAAGGGAAGGGTGGCTTTTGCAAAACTATCTTATTTATCAGTTTCATGGATAGTCTTGTAGTCATGTCCCAATTGGGCTACTGCAATGAAGTCTACATGGGACTGGGAGCTTCATTTTGTCTTGAATTTAGTGACACAAATAGTTGGGGTGCAGCTACTTATGTAGGAAGGGTGCTAATCAATGATGACTTGCATTGGCTACATTAGGCTTCCAAGTGCTATTCAAAAGGCTAGTTATAGCCTTTAAAGCCCTACATGGAATAGTGCCAAGGTATTTGCAAGAGTTCCTTATTTCAAGAATATTTGTATATCCTGTCTATTACCATAGGGAGAACATGTTCTACACTTTCATTTAAACATCTTATGGGACCTATGAAGCAAGCTTTTTTTAGTGGCTCCCCATGTGCGCTGGAAAGATCTGTCTCTTTCCCCTCTTC
The DNA here is from genome assembly GCF_059756535.1 of Pantherophis guttatus. Lineage (NCBI taxonomy): Eukaryota > Metazoa > Chordata > Lepidosauria > Squamata > Colubridae > Pantherophis > Pantherophis guttatus. The sequence goes on along the minus strand of NC_142067.1, from coordinate 36,804,501 downwards.
ATAATGATAGCCAACTCTGGGTGCCTTTAGAAAAGCCATTAAAACCTGGGTTTTTATCTAAATGCCTTGGTGGCGTAGCAGACTAAAGCACTGGTAAGTAACACCAGCTGCCTGCAATTACTGCAAGTTCAAATCTCACCAGGCTCAAGGTTGACTCAGCCTTCCATCCTTTCGAGGTAGGTAAAATGAGGACCCAGTTTGTGGGGGCAATAAGCTGACTTTGTATAAAAAAGAACACCGCTTGGGAGTGGCCGGAAGCCCTACTAAGCAGGTTTATACAAAAGTATGAAGGCTATTGTTTAATGCATTGTAAGCTGCCCTGAGTGTCTGGAAAAGGGCGGCATATAAATCGAACCAATAAATAAATAAATAAATGTGTGAGTCCAGTTGAGTGGAATCCTCTTTTGGTGGTTTCACAATCCTGTTTGATCACCATTTTATATTTTATACACAGCGTTATTATTTTTTAAAGTTGTATAGCTTTTGTTATTGTTATTTTTGTTGTGTGCCATCCAGAATATGCTGTTTGAGTTGGGTGGCCTTAGCATGACATGCATAACATAATAATAAATAAAGTGGGAATTTTAGCCATTCTCTTGTTACGACTTACAGGTTATATATATTAAATAGGAGGGAATTTTATCATGCTCATCATCTCTACATGACACTAAATTTTATTAGTTCATTTTATCTATTCCAACAATCAATTTTCTCTATTTTTCTGCAGCACTAAAGTTTGATATCTTGTTTGTCTGATATTAGTGTAGGCATTACCGGTATTTGCAACAGATTTCTCTTCATTCCCATTCAACAAGAGGTTTGAAATACAGCACAACCACAAATTTTCAGTCACTTAGAAAATGGCTGAAATTTGGCTTCAACTGAATCAGTTCAATTCATTCAATTATTGGTAATTATCACTTGGAAAATCAGTTTGATTAAATTCTTCAAATTGTGATTCTCTCTGTCTCTCTCTCCCTCTTCCTCTCTTCCTCCTCCCTCCTCCCATATGACCATCCTTCTCAGTGTTTTCCTGTGAGTAGTGTTCCTGAAGGGTCTACATTAGAGCAACTCTGCACTAGAATATAAAGGTTTCAACCAATGCAATACAATTCAGATATGTAAATAAGCCTGGGAAGCTAAAGCCACAAGCCCTTAGAAGACTACCTTTGTTCTCTAGCCAAATAGTTCATTAAAGGTTTTGTAGTTTTAACCTTGCAATGAACCCTGGACCTCAGCTGGAATCCATTCTGTCTATTTGAAAATGATTCAGACATTGGCTTCAGGTTAACCCTGCTAGCAACATGAGACTCACTATGCATCTGCTGTGCAGGAAATCAAGCATAGCCTCCCTTGCTGTGTTTTTCCCCTGGTGGGAGATGTCAGCAACAACTGACAGAACTTCAAATTCAGGTATTATAAAGACCAAAATAAATGTAAAATAAAAAGCATTGTCAAAAAAGGCATCTACAAAGATAAATGGACTCAGAATATTGAACTCTAGAACATATAAATATACCCACACCAACAAACACATATACGGAGAATGTTACAGAGAGTAGAGGCAACGGTGGAGAAGACTCTCTCCTGGATTTTGGACCAAAACTCTTTAACTGATGGAATCTGCAATATGCTTACTTTGCCTATATGCATTTATGGAGCATACAACATACTTGAAAAAAGGTATAAGAATTTGATAGGAAATATGTGTATTTCATTGTGCTGGGTGTTGTTTTTGCTTGAGGAACCTGAATTTGAATATTAGAACTTTAGCCACATTATTTGGTAATGTTCACAAGCTTCCAGTCATGAATGTGATCCAGAAATCAAATCTTTTATCTAAGGCAGAAAAACACTTTGATGTAATAATTTTCTATTCACTATATACATAATATTTCACTAACATTTCCTGGGTAATAAATGTTTAGGTTTCAATAGCAGCTCTTCAGTTCTTGGTTGCTCATATCTTATGGCTCTCTGACAGAATATATGCCTTGCATGGAAAAGCCTCCAATTCAATCCTCAGCATTTTCTAAAGGGAGGGGGATCTGTGAATGAATGTATGAAACTTGAAGGATGAGAGAAGGCAGCAAATGAGGGCAACTGACAAAAATAACACAAACTCCACCCTTTATGTATTTGTTTGTGATGTTGTGATATAAATACAAAATGCTCACATTGGGACATCATAATGCATTTTTCCTAATAAGAATGGACTCATGTAACCATAGCAAGTAGGTTTTTTGATGATATTAATACCAATAATCTCTAATGCATGCACCTTCCAAATATGTAGACTTCTCTATATACAATTCAGCAATGCTAGATGGGGAATTCTAGCAAATGAAGTTTCCTATTTCTACAAAAAACAGCGAGCTCAGCCTAAGAAAGCTTCCTAGGAATAGATAATCCATAATGTGATGCAAAACCAGTACAGTGATGCAAATCAGAGTCACCATGGAATAGGCTACTGTGTACATTCTAAAAATATTTGTTATCAATAGCACAGAGTACTAAAATATGTATTTAAGAGTCATCAAAAAATTCAAGACACCACATGAGTAATCATATACAGTAATCAGCAGTCAACCCAATAATGATTTTACAGTTGAAAAGCTTAACAAATGAGTTTGGTGCACAATGAATAGACAATAATAGACATAAAAAGCATAAAATTTTTCCACTTTTTTCCACTAAAAATAGTTCTCTCTGATTCATACTCAAAGGTTTGATAGTACACAAAAAAGGGATGTTACATCTAACTTGTATCCTTCCACTGTCCATAAAATAAATAAGGTATCTATAACCTAATAGACTTAATATGTCGTATTTGGTATGAAAACTCCACTGAACACTTCAAATTCTCATTAAATTGTGTCCTTGTAGAAAGAAATATCTTTATATTCTTTCTTCCCACTCTGCCAGTGATTTCTATGTCTTCCTGACTGTATTTCACAAAGTATTTGTCTACCTTATTAAATTAAAGACAGTAAGCATTGAACCCAAAAGTCATATATAAATTTACTATGCAAATGTTACCTATCAAACTTTCTGTTCCATGTATTTCTGTGCATATCAGAGGTGGGTTTCAGCAGGTTCTGACCAGTTCTGGAGAACCGGTAGCGGAAATTTTGAGTAGTTCGGAGAACCGGTAGTAAAAATTCTGACTGGTCCCACCCCCATCTATTCTCTGCCTCCCCTTCTAGCTGATTGGGAGGAAATGGGGATTTTGCAGTAACCTTCCCCTGGATTGGGAAGGGAATGGAGATTTTATAGTGTCCTTCCCCTGGAGTGGGGTGGGAATGGAGATTTTACAATATCCTTCTCTGCCACGCCACCAAGCCATGCCCACCAAGCCACATCATGCCCTCTAAGCCACACCCACAGAACTGGTAGTAAAAAATTTTGAAACCCACCACTGGTGCATATCATATTTCATAACAAGTTCAGTAAGAAATTACAACCTTTCAGATAGTGGGTCACAATAGACATTCCCAGACATGGCACGGTTAGCTAGATAAGTTACTTGATTGCAGACAAGATAGAAATCATACATAGAGAGAAAGCACAGGAACCAGGCTCTGAACATGCATGTTTCTTCCAGAGTTAAATTGTAGACCTTTTTGAGTCAATAGAAGACTGACCATTCAGTTTCTGGTCTCGACAATGGGGACCTATTAGAGATGTTCAAAGAAACTGATTTTTGTGAATTTTAAATTACTTTGATATGATTCTTTGAAATTTGTGATGCAGTTCTAAAATTTATAAACTGTTCTTTCATTATAAGCATGAAGTTGAATTTATCAATGTAAATAATTAGATGAAATTTATTTGTATAAATTCATAATTATATATGGCTTTATACAATTGGAAAGATTTCATATTACTATAAAAATGGTATGTAATAGACTTATGGATAAGCACATGATTAGTTGGCATTAACTCGAAATTTATCATTCCTGCTATCTATATTCTAGAATTTAAAACAAAAACAGGAAGGTGCTAATGTACAGGTGACCTAACTGGAAATGAGTCTGATGTTGCATATCTTGTTTCAACTTAAAAAAGTGACTTTTAAAGGAAATCAAATTTTATATTTTCCTTCTGGTGAAAAAGGAGATCCCATGTTGGTATATATAGGAGTATCCTTTGGGGAGGGAAGAAAGGAGCAGAAAACTAACTAACTAATTGAAAAACTAGGAATGACATCCTGAAGATTACAGCAGGGATCAACAAAAATCAAACAATTTAGCTTGTGATGTTTACCATGTGAAGAAACAGAAAATCAAATACTCAGATGTCAAAGAGATGTCAAAAGAGCTGAAATCACCAGGTTCCTGGTCAATTTTGCTACCATCTCCTTCAGAATAATGTCAGACTCATATTGCAAAGAAAAACTATAAATGGTTGTGCTATACTGTCACCAGTTGAAAAGGCACAAGAAGTAATCTGAAGACCTAAATTAAGCAGTTTGTACCAAATATATTATGACCATACTGTTGATGTCATTTCTTTTCCAAGAGCTTCAGACATGAAATAGAACAATTGTAATACTTATTTCTGACTCCTACAAAAACTCTAGAATTAATGTAAAAGCTGAATGGTATACTATGGAATATGGGCAAAGGGCACATAGCATCTGTGTGCCCTTAAGCCAATGCAAAACTGAGATGCTAGGCACCAGAAATGCTGCCTTCAATAAAAAGAATTTAAGGATACAAATTGTAATTGTCTAAATGCAAAGAGCAAGATGTCCTTTACATCCAAATATAAGACTGAGTATGGAAAGCAAAGAATCATGGGTACTTCAGAAGAGAAGTTATTTTTTGACATAAGAATGAGATAGCTCCATAAATGACAGATCACTATCACCAAATTTTCATGAAGATATGGGTTACAGATAGTGATTTATTGCTAAAAGCCTATATCCAGGAATCTTCTCAACTAATGGTGAACACCTGGTTATAGTTAGATAAGGGTCAATGGCACTCAAAGGGAGTTTTGTGGATGCATAAGAATTCATAAGAACTCTAAACTGATGCCTTGTTTAAAAATGTTTAAAATCCAAATTTTAATTTTTAAAAAAAATCTTCTGAAAAACTTTATTTTCATATTTTCCTTTCCTGATAGTAGTAGAACTGTTACCAAAAGCTTGTTTGAAAATGAAAAGATGGGGTATGTAAAATATTTGAAGACATTTTTTGACTTTTTGTAGGACATATTTTTAACTGGTCCAAAATTATAATAAACATGTAATGTTTATTATGTAATGTAATGAATTGATGCATTCAGACCTAGAATTAAAATAGAATTTAAAAAAAAATAAGTTAGATGCCTCTACTAGTGGCTTATAGTGGCTTACTGCAAGAGTTCTAAATTCACAGTTGCAAGTACTGCTGTATTGAAGTCTTCAAACACAAAATAGGAAACTTGCTGAACCTGGTCATTATCTCACTCATAGTCAAACCACACTGTGAAAATATAAATGGAGTGGTCATAACGAACATTTTGGAACTGTTCCCTACGACTGACCAAAGAAAGGAAAGCCATGGATATTTAGATACATTAACATTAATATGGCTCAGCATATGTGCGCTGCATTTAGATTTACCAAAACAGTGTGAGCCAAATATTGTTGTGAAAATACTTTTTTTCTCCAAAGAGTATAAAAGAAAATTTCTCACAGCTGCTTTCAAGTAGATAGAGCCAAAAATGCTGTCTTTTTATTATTATTATTATTTGCAATTTTAGGGAAAAATGTCTTAAGCTTAAGACTTTTATACCATACCATCACTCTTCTCAAATGGATACTGGTATCCACACCAGGGGTGGATTCTACTTACCTTTACTACCGGTTAGCAACGGGACGGTACATGTGCGCTCGCTTCGCTCATGCGCACGCACTCTTCTGCGCATGCGCAGAAGTGTTCTGATGATGTCGGTGGATGGAGCCTCCCGCCGGTTTTACTACCGGTTCTATAGAACCAGTGTGAACCAGGGACAACCCACCACTGATCAACACCAGCACTCAAATATTTTGGATGTGCAGCCCTTGTCATGCCATTCAAAACCTGGTGGGTTCTCAAGCTGACTGCACCCTGCTTCTAATACAATAATTGACTATTAAATGATTTAATATTATTTTAAGGCAGGGATATACAATCTGGATGCATCTTCTAAAAGTCTAGAATAAGATAATCAGAGGCATTGAAAAATCTCTACCAAACTATATTTTTAACAATGAAAGAAATCAGTAAGTATATAACATAATTGTTATACTAAGTAACAATTTTAATTAAATGAAAATTGAAACTAAAGTGAAACTTTATTTGGAATATGGCCCCAGCACAAGAATTTAAATACAAGAGTGTTCCATTAAAATGATGCACATCCCAGCTTTAGATTGTATGGCCACCTTTATTATATTCTTATAATGCTTTTTTTCTTCCCACCTCGATTGATTGCATGGGGATCCAAGTGAATTGAAGCTTTACATATGAAAATAGAATAATAGAATAATAGAGTCTACACAGTGACTCAGATTTGGCTTTGTAATGCACTGAAACTAATAAAGGGACAAAAATGAGTATGTCAGCATTTTCATTGAAAAATTAAAATTGATGGTGTATTTTTACATTGCTGAAATGTTCACAAAATGTATTGATTATCTTTGGCTCAGTTTTTCCTCTGAAATTATCAATGGTTTGCAAACCATTAGCATACTGTATTTATTTATTTGTTTGTTTGTTTTTAACATATTACTATACTGCCATGACAAAAACAACTCTCGGTGACTATAAAAACAGAACACACAATATATTATATATCAGAGATGATGTATTGCTGTTTTGTTTCTTACATTAATTAGCAATAGAATTCATCTGATGGTTTCTTCCCCAGTTAAATCTGATAGTACAATAGAGTAGAGGCCCAGTATCACCTAATTCTGTCAATCCTTTTCAGCTGCCAATATGCCAGACACCAAGATCTGTAGGTTGCCATTTTAGATGGGTAATATATGTGCTTTTATTAGCCATCCAAAGTAGACTGGCCTAGGAAACAAAGAACATAAAAGCAAATGGTACTTTCATTATAAGTTTATAGTAACGGATGCTTGCAAGTCTGAATGTGCTTCTCATGCGGGCCCTCCCACAATATTTTCATGAGGAATAGAGAGGATCTTGTCTGAGATGCCTTCTCAGGTTATAGTTCTGGCCTTGACTCATGTTTCTTTAATATGATTATTGTGTTTGTGGGGGCTCTTCTTCAAGGTTATTTTTTTTGCCCATTAAAGCTTTGAAATAAGTTACCATCCAGGAACTTTGAAAATGTGCTTTTCCCATTGACACGTTAACATCATGGGTTGTATAATTTTACTATATGCTTCCTATAATTTGATTTTGTATTATTAATGTTTTTAAAATTTTTTAAATTTAATTTGGAGGTACAGCCTAGAAGAATTATGTCTTTAATGACCTCTGACAATGCATCTTGACTTTTACAACACATCTAACCAGCGTGGTTCATTTATGATAGAGAAATTGTGTGAACCCAGGAATTCGCTAAATTGAATAACCCACGGTTAACAACAGACAAGTGTACTTGTATACATCTAGCAAACATCTCTTCCTAAGGTGGCTGAAAGAATAAAAAATGAAATGGAAACAGAACAATATGTACCAACACTGGAAATCAAGTGTGCTAAAATGTAATTATAAAAACTTTTCCTTCATTTTGGTAGAAAAATTTAGGAAAAGTATTTGAAATTAAGATGAATACTTGAAAATTTGACATCTGAACTTCAAACTATTGTCACAAAAACTAAACCCTGTGAATGAAAGCATTCAAAGTTCCCAAAAGAATTTTTCCTGACCTGCAATAAGAAATATTGAAAATACAGTAGTGTATAAAAATCCAAGAATGAGCATGTGTTTATTAATAAAATTTGGATTTATGGATCATTTAGCTTGATACCTATATCTTGATACCTTGATAGAAGGTGAAGGACATATGAGAAGGAGAACTTCCTTGTATCAGGAAAGGATAAACTCTTACTGCTCAAAAGATTCCTTTCAATACAGCCATTTTATTCATAGCATTCTGAACTATGTGTTGTAGAAGGTTTGATTCTTGGGATAAATGACATTAAAAGTTGTGTTTCCGGTTAAGTAATGTGATATGCAAATATACATCACAGTATTCTCTATTACCAATGTCAGAAGTTTAACTTTTCCACCTTAAACTTCACTGAAATTGTTTTGCTACTTGAGCATCTTGTTTTATTCAGTGCTGTCAAGGTTTCCACAACCTTTAAGACTACTTTTTGAAACTATTTATTTCTGAAATACAGGCAGTAAGCATAAAACTGGGGAAAAAAAGTAGAAGCCATTCATTCTAATTAGAAGCCTCTGGATCTTCCTCATAATTAGCTCATCGTCTGTGGACTGTTAGGTGAATCAGTACTAGTTTTTCATTCTTCAGAGGCAGATCCTCTTAAGTCAGCATTTTTTCTGTATGACCATCTGCAACTAGAAGGTTAAATTATGTGAGGTAAAGAAAGGACGAAAGCATCCTCTGTAATGATACCTTACAGTGTATAATAAGCAAATCTCTGAGTTGCAGTTCCTCCCTGATTTTCATTTTTCTACTCTGCAGTTTAGTGTGCCCCTTTTTGCACCCCTGATTTTTTTTTAAAAAAAAACAAAACTTTGCCTGAAAAATTACATGCAATCGCTGTAATTCTCCTAGTGCAGATCATTTTATTCTTTCAGCTAACAGAATCTTGGTAAGAAGTTGCGTAAATTCTGTCCTTCAGGAGAACAATTTTCAGAAAACTAAATAAGGTAAACCATATGTGGTATGGGAGCAGGGAGTGAGGGGAGAATCCAGCAAAAGAAAAGTTCAAAAGTGGTTCTTATTTCAAAAAAAAATTCCCCTAGGAGTGTTCTTATGGGGAGGAAGGGTCATTGGGTAGCTGCTCAGAATGTTGCTAATTATTCCATTTCAAGCCATCCTTTTCCTAGTCAGCAGTGTTTAGAGACTTCATCATGATGCTGAACATACATAGGCATAAACATTCATGGATGCAGCCCAAAAGGGAGAGAAGAAACATCCCTGCACACAAAATCAACTCTTTATTATACAGAAGAAAACCAACATTTGTATGGCTACTGCTGGTAAAGGGGTTGGAACAATTTCTGGAAGCCATGTATCTGTATCTTGTTAGAATTCAATTATTTTTCCTAATATTCACCTATGAAAATAATTTTATGTAACATAATCAGACAAATATTTTTATTTGTGTATTCAAGTACCAATCTAATATACACAAGTTTATCATCATTTCTTTTTTTCATTTTGGACAACTATATTACAAAATGACGAAGAACATAACATAACATGACCCTTTGTGTTAATTCTATTACTGTTCAAGTGATTTAGCTGAATAAAGGAATTTTCATCCATGCTGTCTTTTGTTCCACTTGTTTTTATTTATTTATTTTATCTTTTATTTTATTTCTGTGCTTTATGTTTTATAAAATTGATGGCATGCAGTTTCTTAAATTTTATACAAACTGAAATAGCAATAGCACTTAGACTTATATACCACTTCACAGTGCTTTACAGCCCTCTCTAAGTGATTTACAGAGTCAGCATATTGCCCCCAACAATCTGGGTCCTCATTTTACCCACCTCGGAAGGATGGAAGGCTGAGTCAACCTTGTGTCTGGTGAGATTTGATCTGCAAAACTGCTGGCAGTCGGTGATCAGCAGAAGTAGCCTGCAGTATTGCATTCTAACCACTGCGCCACCGCGGCTCTGCAGATTATAAATAATCTGTTATTTATAACAGATAAATCACATTATTAATGTTGTATATTATTTTTCCTGATGACATCATTGTTATTTGGAGGAATACACAAATAATGCATAATAGTACTGTGCTTCTCCAAAACGACGACCCACCTTGAAAAGAAGCCCTATAACGTTTTTGAGCACATGCGATCAAGCTAAGCCCCCCCCCCCAAATTAGCCCTGATTAAGACCTTGGCCATCCTAGGGTGCAGGGGGTGGGGCTAGGCACACAGATAAAAAATACGCTAGGATGAGGATGGGGGTGGAACTGCCCTATTTACCAGGCCTCACACATCCTGACACCTGCCTCGCTGCCTTCTGCAGCCAATTGCTCCACTCACACACATCGCCCCCACCTCCATCTTGCCTTTAGATGCCTGCCAGAAGGCATCTGCAGCCGATAACAGAGCTCCGGATCGATCTAGAACTCTGTTATTGGCTGCAGATGCCTTCCAGCAGGCATCTGAAGATGAAACAGAGGTCGGGGTGATGCGTATGAGTGGCAGCAAGCTGCCACAGAAAAAGTGAGCCAGCAGCAGGCTCCTGCTGGGCAGGGCTGTCGGTGCCACCGCTGTGAGATGATTCAATAATTACAACCCTCCAAAAAGGAGGCCTAGCCATTTTTCAGGTTTCAAAAGAAAATAAGACCCAGCCTTTTTTTTGAGAAACATGGTATTATATTATCTATAATCCTTTGGTACACTCATTTTGGGAATTCTGGAGCACTCCAGGGAGCTATATTCTTGTAGAAATACTGTTTGTTTTAAATAGATAAAAAGCTACAATTGTGAGAGTCTTAAATAATACTAGTTTCAGAGGATACAGGCTTCCATCAGCTAAGTTTAAAAGTGCTTGTTTAAAAATCAAGAGCAATAACTTACATTTGGTTCTTCCTATACCTGAGTAGAGATTTTGCAAGGGGTCCATTAGATGCTTGCAGCTTTGGTCTAACTGAGTTCAAAGAATTTGGGTTGAAAAGCCTTTAATTCTGTGTAGCTAGTTCCTGGGCCTTTTCCTTCAGTTGTGATTTATAGCAATTTATAGCATCACCTAGCCATCTTTGTGTGATATATAAAGCCATTGCTGACATATCAGCATAGCAACAGCTGGATGACAGTGTAGAATGCTATAAATCACATGAAATCAAAATGGTGAAAGACTCTTCACTTGTCAATTTCTGTGTTGGACCTTCTATATTTGTTGACCCTTAGACTCTGGAAATCATTTCTGGCATCTCAGCATATTGCTGCATCTCAGGCTGTCTTTGTACTAGATTCCCACCCTGTTGCTGCCTGTGTTGATTCAACTTCTATTTCCTAAACAACTAGGAAGTACTACACTTGCAGTGGCTTTGACTACGTCAGTACAGTTCTGTCTAAACAAAAGTTCTATAGGCTCCAGTGGGAACTTCTAGGGATATCAGAGGAAGGTGAATCGAAAGGGCAGATTATGTTGAGTGTGGAAGAAAGATTGTCATCTAAATAGGTGACTTTAATGTTATAATTAACTTCTTTAGAACTGGGTGAACAAAAGCATCTCCATGGCGGCTGTAATCACATGAAGTAATTCAAGCACTAATGTAGTCAATGGGCTTTGCAAATGCACTGTGCTCTCTGAAAATGATCCTCATTTTACCTAAATCAACATAACCAAGCTATATATGCTTTACTTTAAAAAAAAAAAAACACGTTTATATCATTAAAATATTTTTTTAAAAAACATTGACCTAAGATTTTATTTATACAGGAAGAAAAAGGGAATGCAATGGACAACAAGAACAATTTAAAGGAAGTCTGTAAAGAGAATTAAGAGGTCCACAAATTGGTTATTCATAAGCAAGAAATCAGGGTCTTTCAAATGTAACTGCTGCTAGACGGCTATCTGGTATGTCTGTGCAAGAGGATTACCAAAAAGGTCAAGATGGCAGCTGCAGCTTTGCAAATGAAGCCGCCCCCACTTTTAAAGCATACATTTAAAAGGGACAGGGCATTGCTCACTCCTTCTTCCCCACTTTGGATTCTCAGACACTTCTGGCTGAAATGTAGTCACAGGGATTTGCCAGTTGCACCTGGATGAGGACTATTCTGCCCCAGCTACGGACCTCAAAGAACGCAGCACACACAAAATCTATACAAAGCTTATTTTACTCAAATAACTCAGTCTTCTTCAACCAAAGGCTGTTAATAAACTTGTCTTAACAGCCTACAAGAATTCTAAGATAAGTAATCACAGTCTTACTAGGGTTGGCAGAAAGCCCAGAAGCAATTTTGCAGAGAATCCAGATGCAAAGGAGAGTGAACTAAAGTTGTTCCCTACAGCTTGCTGCAATTGGCGTTCCTCCTTAAATAGGCTAAGGGAGTGGCCAATTAGCCCCAAGCCTTACTCTCGAGGAGGCCTCCTCCTGAGGAGCCACTCCTGCCTTTTGGCAGCTCTGCGCACCCGTGCATTGAGAAGAGGCTCCTCCTCTTCGTCCTCTTCACTTAAAGGAGCTTCTGGAGGTTCTGAAGTTCCTGGCTGAATCCCTGCCTCTGGAATCCCAGCCTGCACAGGCTGCTGGCGCAGCACCACACCAGCCTCCTCGTTGTCGGAATCAGCTACAATCTGCACAGGCCGCTGACAGGCCACAACAAGGACAGAAGGACAACATTCATCTTCTGTAGATATTGGTTTTATTTACATTCACTGTGATATTCCCATTCTCTTTCCTTTGTAAAATGTTCTTTCCCCCTCTTTCAGAGGATAGTGTTTGAATCTCCCTATTTCAAGAGGACAGATAATGAAGCCCACTTGCTCATTTCACTTCTTTCTTTAAATTGGCTTCTACGCATAGTCTGTTAGGAAAAGTATCAATTTCTGTGCAATGTCCCTTCAAAGATTGACACAGGGAAACCTCCTGCTTCAGAGGAACACTTGATGCACGAGGATGGCATAGATTAGAACTATTCAAATTTGTGTTAGAGTGTCTAAACAACGTGTGTTCATCTGAGACAGTTTGGGCACTTTTGAAATGATGTATGATGTACTTTACATAGAATATCTTAAGAGACTTGTGCAACCACAAATTAGCATCTGTGGGACATGTTGTCAGTTAATCCAGTTTTCAGAAGATCAGCTAGTGGAAATAGTCCTTGACATGGCTTCTATTGCTCAGAATGTTCCTTACCTTAGAACAGAGGTCACCAACCTTTTGGACCTCAGGGACCACTAAATTCATAATTTTAAATCGCGCGGACCACTAATACGATCTCCGTAATGACTGGCTGGGTGAGTTTGGCTAGGTGGTCATGTGACTGGGTGGGCGTGGCCAACTCAATGTCACTTGTGTTGAGGGGTGCCTCGCCGGCCTCCACTAGCCCCTCCCCTCCCAGCCACTCGTCCCCTGCCTGCCCGGGTTCCTTAGGGCCCCAACAGGAAGCAGTTGTTGGAGCTAAGCAGCCACCAGGAGAAAGAGTTGGCAAAAAGCTGGCTCAGTTCAAATTGGATCAGACCAAGAAGAAGGCTCAGTAGAAGCACCTCACTGAGGACTAGGAGCATAGGCTTTCCAAGCAGAGGAAGACCTGAGGGAGTGCAATGCCAGGTATTGGCACTTGGAGGCTCAGCAGGCTGAGATGGTCAGCCAGTTCCAGGCTATGATGCAGTCCCACTGGAACAAGGCCTTCCGGGTCCTTGCCACTAGCGGCTCTTCCCTCCAGCCTTTGCCCAAAGCCCTGCACCAGGGGGCTGAAGCAGACCCCAAGTTGAAATTTCTGCCACCCTCCAACCCACACAAAAAGACCCCGAAGGGGGAGACTCTCTGCAGCAACACAAACATTCATTGCATGTATCTGGCCTTAGTTTGAGAACCCCTGATTTAATGCAATATAAAAAAATGCAAATAATTTTTCTGCAGACCACTAAAATTTTCTCGCGGACCACCAATGGTCCCCGGACCACCAGTTGGTGACCACTGCCTTAGAATGTTCCTTCTTACCTCCTCACCTCCACAGGTTAGTTCTGTTTTTTTTTTCTTTTTTCTGCCCAAGTGGGAACATTTCCAACGGAGCCATAAGATTGGTTATCAGTTTTGTTGTTACAAGAATGCCTACTGTGTTCACTTTGTAAATAAAATAGTACTAAAGGTTGATGGTTTTTATTTTTTTCTTTAATTAAAAGAACATTTAAAAATAATAATAAATGAAACTCCAGTGGAGTGGTGAACCTGAATTGGTTCTACATCAGATAATGGGCATCCAGAGGAATATTAGTTTATTGTCTACTCTAGCCCAACCTAAATGAACATCCAGTGCAACACAAAAAAGCCTTTATAGTAACAACAGACTTAGATTTATAATGAATTGGACTTAGAATTATGTACAAAGTATATAATGAAAGAAATATGTGCCTGTGGAGATTCTCAGTCATCCAGGTCATGGTTGTCCCAAAGATGATTTTTCAAAAGGCAACTGGACTTCCTTGAAGACATTGAAGACATTTTGTTTCTCATCCAAGAACCTTCTTCAGAACTGAAGAAACCTCTTGGATGAGAAGTGAAACGTCTTCAAGGAAAAACAAAGTCCAGTTGCCTTTTGAAAAAGCACTTTGGGAAAATACACTATAAGTACCATTAATTATAGCAGATATGAATTAACCAAAATACATTGCAAAGAAGAAGCTAAAGCAGTGGTGGGTTATCCCTGGTTCGGACCAGTTCACAAGAATCGGTAGTAAAACCGGCGGGAGGCTCTGCCCACTGACCTGGATGTCATCACAGGTGATCTGCGCATGTGCAGAAGCTTCTGTGCATGCGCAGAAGAGTGCGCGGGCGTGATGAGAACCAGTAGTAAACGTAATTATAACCCACCCCTGAGCTAAAGTTATGACAGATATACATGCCCAATTTCTCTGGAATATTGCATTTACCGTATATGCAAGGGAAAGCAAAGGAAAGACGGGGAAAAATCCATAACTTGCAGTTGTGTAATTATATATAATTATTTAAGGTTAATTCTTAAAATCGGATAAACAAACTAGTGCCCTGCCAGTATTTTGCATGATAACTGTTACAATCCCTTGCTACTGGCCATGTTGGATTGGACTTTTCAGAGCTGAAGTACAAATAACTGAAGCACATTAAGTTTGCTACCATTCTTATACATACTTTACTTGTGAGGAAACTTAGTTTGTAAGATTTACTTCTAGACAAATAGGCACTGAATATAATTACCCAGCTGTTAAAGCACAAGTATTTGAAACACATGACTCTCAGGAACAGAAAAGGTCATTCCTGCAAGTAGACTATTAGATTAATACTTCATGGTTAGTTATTTTATTTCTTACAAATTATTGAAAGATTAACAACCATACTTAAGTGCAATATTTCACATTTGCAAGAATGCATTAAGTACAGCCAATTAAATTTGCTTAATCAAGCGTAACAATGCTGGATGCTGTTACTCACCGGAAAGTAAGCGCTATAAAAATTACTCACACTACTTCATGGTTATATGAATGATTCATACATATTTATCAGAAATGTGTTTAGTCTTTAATAGTATTCTTTATAAAATACTATTGTTAGTGCAAAAAGAATAGCTAAAATGCTATGGTTACCTCTTATCCTGAATAACCAGTCAGGAAGATTGTGAAAATGTGAGAATTGAAGGATGGTTATATAGCAAAGAATGGAATTAGGAGATATAATTAAGAACACAAACCAGCCAGAGTTTTATATTTTTCAGTATCATTGATTTCAACAAGTTCTAAGCAACTGCTGAACTGTTTCTAAGGAAAACCAATGGGATCAAGCAAGTTCAATTATTTTTCTTAAATATAAGCAATTTTAAAGCCATACATAAATCAGACACAAAGCTTACCTACTATATGTGGACATGTCATATATAAAAAATAGGTTGAGGATTGCTTAGCTTGCTATCTTCAAAATGCTGATTACCAGGTATCCTTCTTGAAGTTTAATAGATTTCTTTTAAGAGAGGACTCTGAAGGGCATTGGCCATATACCTGTATGTTAGAACTAAGCACTGGACATGTTATCTATATCACAGAGATATCTGTACCTGGAAGCTGTATCCTGTATCTCAGAATGCCATAGTCCTTGCTGGGTAGTTGAAGCCCACCCAACCAGGGGTGGGTTCTACTTACCTTTACTACCAGTTCGCAACGGGATCGCGCGTGCGTGCTTGCTTCGCTCGCATGCGCACCTTGCTTCTCCGCATGCGCAGATCGCTTCTGGTGATGTCAGGGTCAGTGGGCAGAGCCTCCCATTGGTTTTCTACCGGTTCTATAGAACCGGTCCGAACCGGGGGCAACCCACCACTGCACCCAACATAAAAGAGTGCTCGTCTGAAAGAGATAGAAAGCTCAGATTTATATCCGCCCAGAAAAACCAAAACCATATACAGGTAGTCTTCGACTTACAACAGTTCATTTAGTGACTGAAGTTACAGTGGCCCTGAAAAAAGTGACTTCACATGACCCTTGCAAGTATTGCCAAGATCACATTATTAAAATTTAGACACTTGACAACTAACTCTTATTTTATGACGGTTGCAGTGTCCCAGGGTCATATGATCCCTCATGCTACTTTCTGACAAGCAAAGTCAATGGGGAAGCCTGATTGACTTAACAACCATGTTACTAACTTAACAACTGCAGTGATTCACTTAACAGCCTTTGATAACCTGTGGTAAGAAAAGTAATAAAATGAGGCAAAATTCACTTAGCAAATGTCTCACTTAGCAACAGAAATGTTGGGCTCAATTGTGGCCATAAATTGAGGATTACCTGTATAGTGAGAGATGCTAAACTGGGCAGAAACTGGGATCATACCTTACACTGTGGCCTGGTTTGTCTTAAGTATGGTTTGATAAATAAACATCAAAAGACTAAGACTGATTATTCTAAAGGTATGTGTAATTTCAGGGATTACAAATCCACTGATTTATAAAATGACTCATACTATGGGGTTAGCATTTTGAGGCTTTGTTCTTTGTGAAGCATGATTTGGGTTTTATTTTATATTTAAATCTTTACACTTTAACCTGCATTTATTGGAGATACATTTAGTATCTTGGAACTGATTCTCTTATCAGTTTCTTTTTGAGGCTTTAATTGTATTTTATCTATTTCCATGTTATATCGATCTATTTATAACAGTGAAATTTACATGGAATTATTTGAAAAGAGTATGATAATTTGATCAGAGTTCCCTACATTAATCAAACATGAATTTACTGAATATTTTGACCAAGTCTTAGTTAGATTAGTGTAAAAGTTTTTCGAGTGGTATGACTGCAGGGCAAATTGATATGGTATTGATATAATCATTACCTTTCCTTTAGGTATAATTACAATTGTAAATGCAGTCTTGGCCTCAGTAACTATTCTGCATTGTCAAATGATGAGTGTAAAATATCTTATTCAGATTTAAAACAACTTTATGATACTTTCTGGAGATTATTTTTTTGCAGCCATTTTTTTTAAAAGATTGCTTTATGGTAGTCTTAGTTCCAGATTTATAGAGCCATTCAGTATTAGCGCATATTATTATACAGCAATGCAATATCAGAAAAATAAGAACTTACAAGCACCAGATCTGAAAAGCTGTTTTGTGTGGAAATATTTTCTTCCAAATGAATTCCTATTATTTTCAATTCCAATGCTAATCTGTTACACACATCTGTTATAAAAAGAGATTTTCAGAATCAGAAATGATGGTTTTTCTGTCGCTGCTTTGGTCATGTGAGAATTGCAGTGACATTCATCTCCCACACTGTTATGGCAATATAGGAAGATTTAGTTACTATGCAACTGCTTTTATCCAGTACTGTATCTTATGAGAATTATATAATAATAAAAACCACATTGTGATTTCCTTTCACATGTTATAATCTCAGGATCAGAGAAGAACATAACGGCATTAATTCCCTTGCCATTAAGAGGCTGCACAAAAAGGATGTTATTCTTGCATTACTTAGTCACCAAATATATTTTCTCAAGCAAAAGCAATATTTTGGCATTTCATTTCTTTTTCCCTCAAATTATATTTGGGCTTCTGGAATCATATCTTCCCTATAAAAAATATTAAACTCTTGCAATGCTAGCCACAACATAATGAAAGAGCATAATCAAATCAATGGAAAAACTTAGTAGGAAAGAACAAAGAGATCTATATAAAGATTATTCTTCCTTGTATTTATTGAAATATAACTAGGATGAAGTGCAAAAATAATTTGTAAATAAATTAAATATAAAGGTAAAAGCCATTAAAGCCAGGTCTGTGATGTAGCCAAACTCTTTGTTGTACTGTTGAGATAGTTTGAATAGCATCTCTTTATCCAATAATAACTAGTGATAAAATAATCTACTCTTTTAAAACCATGCTAAAGTCCTTCAGTGGACATAAGTCTGCTTTGAGACCTAAACAATGTCAATCAAAATTTCTAAAATAAATTCAAATATTTTATTGCCATTTGAAGGTCATTTCTTCAAGCATATCCCATCTGTTGAGTGATGACCTTTAGATTAGAAGCAGAGTACTTTTCAAAACTCTCCCATTGGTTTCTGAATGTTGTTAGCTTTGCTGTCATATATGTACCCTGTTTCCCCCAAAATAAGACATCCTCTGATAATAAGCCCAATTGGGCTTTTGAGCACATGGCAGTAAGGCCACTTATTTCAGGGTTCAGAAAAATATAAAACAGGATCTTATTTTCCCTATTCTTTTATTTCTTTTGCACAGATGCTAACTTTTTGTCCCATATAAGTAGAAGGACATGGATAGTATGGATATCACACATTCAACTGGATAAAACTGGTATCTTTGCTGATAATTATGTCCTTTAATAATGTGGCTTGAATATATTTCGGAAAGAAAAGCTTCCTACAGCAGTTTGACAGTGGAACTAAACTCCTAGGAAGGTATTTCCCCTTTACTGAAAATATTGAAGCAGATGTTGGACAACTATGTCTGAGAAATCCTGTAACTTTTGAGCTCTACTATTCTATTATGTGGAAGCAGAGCAGGTATCAGCAGTTCTTTCAAAATATTAACCAGAACTAACTCTGTTTAGCTTCTGAGTTTAAACAAGATCAGACAGATGCTATGTCGTATAAGCTAGACCAAGCCCTAATATTCAAGGAGACTTGTATACTTCATATAGTATGAAAACCTTGGATTTAGCCCATTGTACTGAACCTTTTGAAATCAATGGGAAATAAACCCTAAGTAATTTAAGCTTCATTGCATTTACTCCAGACGTTACAGAACAAAAAGTTGTGCCCTCTTCCTGGCTGACTCTATAATGAAGTTACATCATACCTAGTCTAGTAGAAACACTTTCCTTTTATCAAATTCTGTAATTGAGCTCAGCAAGTGGAGTTTATAATCTTTGTAGGGAAAGATTTTAATTTGTTCTCTTGATCTCAATTTTTCATTATTAATTTGTCATGATTGGTAATAACAATCTCTGCAGGAAAGACTTTGTACTCTCAGGCAGAAAGACTATCTGATTTGGATTGAATTTTGAACTTCTAGGTGATTAACATCACTGATAACTCAGCTTAATTGGTTTTAATAAGCTATTACTAATTAGCACTTAATTCAATATGTGTTCAATATATACCTGGGGGCATTAATAGATTGGTGGAGAGGACAAAATATTTTTACTTTGAGTAAAGTGGTATTGAAATGGTAACATACTTTGCAGAAATATTCCTTAAACTATCCAGTGCGAACAGCTCATTTTCTTCAGTGAATAAATGAACAAATATAATGGTTTTGTCTCATTTGTTTAATTGGGTTTTCTTTATTTAATTTTAGGACTTGTGTCTAAGAGACTAGATGACATTTTAGGACATACAATAGTTATGCAGAAATATTGATAGTTTACAAAGTATGCAAAGTTTTAAGTACTACTGCATGTTTTCTTCTGAAATCCCTAGTATCATTCTGACAAGGAATTTAGTCTGCTGTGTATTCCAGCCATTCCACTTAATTCCAGAAAGGCAAGAAGCTTAGAGAAAGAGACATCCTGTTCTCAAATTTCCCAAAGAATGGTCCAGCGGTGAAATTTTTCCTAAAAGAGTAGTAAGGGTAATACAGAGTCCTCAAATTGCAACTGTTTGTTTAACAAATAGGAGCCTGGATAGCTTAGCAGACTAATGCATTGTAATTTAACTCCAGCTGTCTGCAATTAGTAAGTTCGAATCTTGCCAGGCTCAAGGTTGACTCAGCCTTCCATCCTTTCTAAGGTAGGTAAATTGAGGACCCAGTTTGTGGGGGCAATAAGCTGACATTGTAAAAATATACAAAAGTATGAAGGCTATTGCTTAACGCATTGTAAGCCGCCCTGAGTCTCCAGAGAAGGGTGGCATATAAATCAAATAAAAAAAAAAACTGTTTCAAAGTTCTGACAGCACTGAAAAAAATGATTTGTAACCCCATCTTTGTATTTATGATTATCACAGCATTCCTGTGATCAAAATTCAGGTTCTTGGCACCTGGCATGTATCTACGATAGTTGCAGCATCTCAGGGTGCATACAATTACGTGATTGTTATTTGCCATCTTCCCAGGGGGCTTCTAATAAGCAAAATCAATGAGAGAAGCCAGATTTGCTTAACAGTCAAGTGATTCACTTAACAGCCACAGCAAAAAAGCTAATAGAATCTGTCATGATTTACTTAACAACCACATGGCTTAGCAACAGAACTTCTGATCCCTTGTGTTTGTAAGACAAGGACTATCTGCATTAGAGAAATAGAATCTAACCACCTCTCTGATTATAGGGAACTTGAGATAACAATGTTCCAGGCTAGTGGTATATGAATATTGCACTAAAGAAAGGTCATGGATTATATTACTTTAGCTCCTAAATATTAGGGCACATGAAACTCTGAATTGGGCATTATTTTAATCTTTTCTTTTGTATTTTTAATGTAAAAAAACCCTAGGACCTAAAATAATATTGCTACATGAAAACATAACTATTAGAATAAAGTTTGAATTTTGTAGCTAGAATCTGATCTACCTTGGTATTCAAACTTAAGTGGCTGTGCCATCTAGTGTAGCTAGGGTTTTCCAAGTGCTGAACGTGTTTTGTCAGCTTGCTATGGAAACAGAACAGCCTTCAAATCTCAGTAAGTTGTCAAAGCTTAATTGCTTTGGGATCTAAGACAGTGTTCAGTATGTTACAATTTATCATTGTTGGCAAACAGCAATACCTGTTGCCCTATATCCTAAAAATTGTTATGAAAAAGTCAAGTTTAAAGTCATCCTTCAGAAAAGACTCAAATTCCCATGATGTTTAGCAGTATGTATATTTTATTTAGTTTTTTCTAAGGATTTTAATAGAATCACACGATAGACATCTGCCTTTATTACATGTTTTTTCTTAGTTTTCCCCCCAATATTGCCTTTTCTTACTAGAATAGATCTACATGAATATTAAACACTCTCAGTATGTCAACTGACCTGATAAAATGCATGTTCTGTCCTTTTTTTCTTCTTTAAATCTTATATTTAATTGGAATCATATTTGGTGCTGATGAATTTGGTTTGGTTTGGCTACTTGGAGCTTCCATATGATGCATATATAATGTATAATGTCAATGTTTTATAAAAATTAGGAAATACAAACAGGTATCTATGTATCTTATTAGCTAGTAGTAACCAGAATACAGCTGACTGTTCTATAAATTCAGGCACTGGATCTCTCCAAATCAGCAGATTTAGAGATTTAAATCACTAAGATTTCAAAACAATTTTCGTCATATCAAAACTCTCTCCCAAGTTGAGATGATAATATTCACTTCCTTGGCTACTAACTAGCACAATTATTCGTGCATATGAGTAGTTATTCAACTAACAATTTACAGTGTAGAATCCTATGTAACATTGCAGATGGTTATTTTCATGAATTATGCCTTGATGTATTGATAAGAAAAATCTTCTGAATATCTATTTATTGTTTTCTTAAAATTTCCAGCTGTAATATATAAAAATTCCTCAAGATCTAGCAATATGTAAAATTTTTCTGTTGGAAATCTAGTTTTAATCTAATATAATGCATATCTAATATTGAATTCTAGCATGAGTGTATTTGAAATATTCACTATGTCAAAATAAACTTTTGTTTGAATTTGAGATTATTTTCTTGTTATAAAGGTGAAGGTTAGAAAAGAATCTTCAGAGATCAAAATATTTGTTTTGTTATTTGAAGGACAGAATTTGGTGGAATGGGCTTTAAGATTCCTTTGCATTCTTCAACATGTTATGTTTCCCTTCTGTTGGTCCCTCATAATCTTTGCTTCTTTAGATGAAGTATAGCCAGTGATTAGTAGAATCCTGAAAATTTTCAGAGAGGTGGATTGTTCAGCGGAATTTCAAGCAAAGCACTTCTTTGAAGTTACTTTGCAATTTGCAACTCTCTCTCCCCCTTCATGCCTAAAACAAAAGACAGTGACTGTATTGCTTTGCTTTATCTGGCACCTTCTCTATTAATTCCATTTTATTGCTGCATGTGCATATTTTTGCACATTGAATAGTTGACTAGAAATTTTACTAAGGGTTGTTGTGCCTGAGCACCTTGCCAAGGTTAATCCAGATATCTTCACATACCCTTAACAATGACCTAACTTTGGGCAATGAAACTACATTCACTACCAGAAAAAAAATGATTTACTATTATCTTTACAAGCCGATTCCAGCAAGATTTTATATCTTTGATATAATACATTTTCCCAGCAGTTCTTCATGCTTTTTTTTTTTTTTTTTTTGTGGGTGAGGGAAGCACCTCAAATTTTCAGATTCAGATTCCCAGGTTACAAAAGAATTGCCCCCAAAATAACTTGGTACTATTTCTCTTGTCATCATTTGCGTTACGAATTTAAAGTTCCAGAATCTGGTTTTATGCATTTTGAAAGCAATGCTGGTGGTTATTCTTTTGTTTATGTGAATTAGTTCCCACCATTGATTGAATAAACAGTGATATAAACATAGTAAATTCAGAGATGGTGTCTGTCTTGTACCTAAAGGTAAAAAAAAGGCCACTGTTTATGCTTCCATAGGGCTGACATTTGGAAAGAGGAAGAAACTAGGTTTCTTCATATCACCTGCTAGATGGGAGCAAAGTGGGGAGGCGGCTGATTGAAGTTAATTAATGAATGAATTAAAATTAATTAATATGGAGAAGAATATTGTTACCACCATGAAGTGGTAATAGAAAACTCTACCTCTTTGCTGTACTCTAGAGTGATAAACTAATGTTCACACAATCTATTGACATCACTTTGTGCCTGAAAGAGCACCCCAAACCATTGTTATTGCCATTCTTCCCCAGAAGCAGTTTATGCTCACGCATAAACTCTGCTCAGTTATTTTGATTCATCTCCTATTTACAGAGCTTCCACAGAAGGCTGCTTTATGCCTTCTCATACAGTGGGCCATTGCTTCCTGGAAGAATGGAATTCAATCTCTTTGTTCTGTTCTGTTCTGTTGTATTATACTCTGTGTGTGCAACCTTGGACATCAGAACAATTCTGCTCTCTTGAATGCTCTTTAACCAATATTTATGATAGAGAAATCCCTCTGAGGTCTTTGTCTTAGGCCAGAGGGCTTCATTTACATTCTGTAAATGTAAGTGAATACGCAAGCAATGAACTGTTTAACCTATTTTTCCATAAAGTATGTGTATACCTCTTTTTGATATATAAAGCCCAAGGCATTACATAAAAAGCAAAATGAACAACACAAAGTAATACTGTAAAATGTAAAGCATCGATTAACTCACAAGGAACATCGATAAAAACAAGGTACTACAAGAACTGGCCAAAATGAATACCATATAATAAGACCTGACATTACTTCCTACCATCTCTTTTTATTTTAGAGTTGTTTTGAAGCTTAAATGTACTGGCATCCTTCTATCTGGCTCCTGGTATATTATCATTTTATCATCCATGCATCAGTGTAGATCAAAAATAGTTCACATTTGAAAACATTTGAGGAATGTCTTGGTGGATCATTTCATTTTGTTATTTTCTTTTTTATTTTATGTGGAGGGACAACCTATCCCTCTTAATAGGCATGCTAATAAATAAAAAGCAATGAATGCATTAAGTTTCATCTGTATGCATTCTTTCTTCTCACAAAGAATGATCATGCTGCTTAATGAACAATGAAAGAGAGGAATTGGCCATTCATATCAGAAAATGCAGACTCACTATATTATTCACTACAAGCATTCTTAATTTTTTTTTTAATGTTTATATTAGAGATGACTTTGAATGCCAGTATTTTCATTTGAACCAGAAGGGAGCTATTTGTAGTATACCTGTCTAATCCTAAGTGCAACAAACTTATCCTACCAACAATTTATTACAATAGTGACAACTATGGGGTTTAGTTTCTCTCAATGGTGATATTGGTACCTCTTAAAGCTTTAGGAAGATGGTGAGACATGAGTAAATAGATACAAGAATATTACAATAATTGTGCTCACTTTAGAGATGCTTATACAATTCAGCTCTCTGAATTACACATTTCATTTATTTTGTTAGATTTTTTAAAATCCTGCCTTTATTGCTGTGTAAGTAATTTAAAGTAATGGACATACTCCTCCCTCCTCCTATTTTCCCCACAACAGCAACTCTCTGATATGGGTTGGGCTGACAGAGAATAACTGACCCAAAGTCACCCAGCTGGCATTCATGTTTAAAGCAAGACCAGAATGCACAATCTCCTGGGGTTTTTTAAAAATTGAATTGAATTGAAGCAGGCTCTTTCAAATAATATATGTTAGTAGAGTAAATGAAATTGTTGTATACTATAGATCATGCAGGAATATTGAAAATTCAAAAGAGTTCACCAACTTTTAAGAACCATTGTAAATTATGATTTTATCACGGAACTAGAGCCAGACTTTCTAGAATTTCTATTTATGTGGTACTATAAAATATTTCTAATAGCAATACTATAAGAGTTGATAAAGCACCAGCAAAATTATTTAAAATATTTAAAATATTTCAGATGTAAGTAAAAATGTTATAATCATGAAAAATTGGATACATCAGTGTCCAATGAACTGGAAAAATCAATTTATAATCCAGTATTAAAAAAATATATGTTTGTTCCTATATTCCCTTGGGGGAAAAAAAACAAACAGGGTTTTTTGTCCATTCTGGTCAATGGGCACATTGAATTGAATCAGTGATATTTTCTGAGGTAACAGATTGTCTTTGATCTAAATCTAGTTGCATAAACATATTCATAATTTATTTAACAAAGGAAAAGAGTGGAGAGAGAGGGAGGGAGGGAGAGAAAGAAAGAAAGAAAGAGAAGATAAAAAGGGCATCATTTTAAAGTAAGCTTTAAGGAAAGTTGCCAACCAATAAGTTCAACAATTAGATAATAATAGCTTATTTTTAAATCCTGTTTCTGCATAATTTTGAACTTGGAGGAAATTATACATTTATCACTTGATTGTGGAATATCTGCTAGGGATAAACTTTTGAGAAGGCAGCTGGTGTCTTCTTTTTCTCTTTTTTAGTTTTCCCCTTTCTTTTTACAATGAATATTCCTTAGTTCTTTTGTTATTCAGACGATTCTCTGGTGTGATGCCTACTGTCTAGAACTGTCTAGAACACAGAACACAGTACAAGAGGAAGGTTTCTAGCCTCATAATATTCCAAAAGTCTCTGAAACCCAGGTTCTTCTCCTAGGCTCCTTCTTCTTCTCCCTGTCCTAATGTTCCCTTTAATTGTATTGATTTTATGTATTCAATTCATTCTTATACTTATATATATTATCTAATATGTACTCGACAAAATAATAAATAAATAAATAAACGAATAAAATGGTAAGGTGCTGTCAGTTGCTTTTGTTATATGTACTGTATATCTCCTGAATTCGATGATTTTCTTTCTTTTCTTTCAGTTTTATGGGACTATCTATTTTAATTGTAAGCCCTGCATTATAGTCTGGAATTGATCAGCTTCTCATGTATGTATGTACGTATGTATGTATGTATGTATGTGCACCCACACACACATTCTCTTCAAGCATTCATTATTTAGCAGGAAACTAGTTCTGAGTTTTTTAAGTTTGAATAACAAATAGAGGGCAAATAGATGGCAGCAAAGAGTTTTGAGTGTTGCTGTTGCTATCTAGTGTTCATCGTCATTGTGCAGTCCATATCTTGTAGGCCTATGATATAAACATAGTAATGAATACAATTCAAAGTTACGTAGGTTCCTTCCTATTGTTTCATATATTTATCCCTGCAGTCGTTAAGTTAGTCACACGGTTGTTAAGTGAATGTGGCTCCCCCATTGACTTTGCTTGTCAGAAGGTTGCAAAAGGGGATCACATGACCTTGGGACACTGCAACCGTTATAAATATGAGTCAGTTGCCAAGTGTCTGAATGTTGATCACATGAAATGGGGATGCTGCAATGGTTGTAAGAGTGAAAATCAGTCATAAGCAGAGGTGGATTTCAGCAGGTTCTGACCAGTTCTGGAGAACCAGTAGTGGAAATTTTGAGTAGTTTAGAGAACCGGTAGTAAAAATTCTAACTGGCCCCGTCCCCATCTATTTTCTGCCTCTCAAGTCCCAGCTGATCGGGAGGAAATGGGGATTTTGCAGTAACCTTCCCCTGGATTGGAGAGGGAATGGAGATTTTACAGTATCCTTCCCCTGGAGTGGGGTGGGAATGGAGATTTTACATTATCCTTCCCCTGCCACACCCACCAAACCATGCCCACCAAGCCATGCCACGCCCACCAAGCCACACCCACAGAATTGATAGTAAAAAAATTTGAAACCCACCACTGGTCATAACTCACTATTTTAAGTGCTGTTGTAACTTTGACCGATCACTAAGTGAACTGTGGTAAGTTGAGGGGCAGCTGTATACAGTAGTTTCTTCCTTCCTTACTCTCTTGAATGAATGGAATGCTTCAAACTGGGTAGAGAATGGGCTACATTGAATTCTGGGTTCCAATTTGACGGTCTAAAGAAGAAATGTACTTCCATTGATTTAAATATTGATATGGTTCAAGACTTTAATTTTGTTACATCATTTCTGGAGATTTTGCTCTGCATTGTTTAAATGTTAGTATTGGCTTCCACCTTGACAGAGATCACTTATCATTACTAGCTTCCTTTTTATTCAGTTCTATAGACCCAAGCTAATCTCCTGTCAGCTTTGGAAGCCATATTAGGCCGGAAACTTCCATGCTGCCACCTTCTCATGTGTGAGAAAATAGAAGGGGGGATTTAGTAGAGGGGTTGTCTGTAGACATAATAGCATTCTTCCTGTCGGTCAAGGTCAGGGTGATCCTGCATCTGGAAAAGGAGTGGTCGGAGTGATGTCTCGAGATGGGATAGCGGTTGATTGGAGGATGTGATCGACTGAGAGTGAGGGGATGGTTTTGGGGGTTTTGATTTACTAAGGGAAAACCCAGACCTCTCAGATTCGGGTTTCCCCAGATGTGCCAGGTTACCTACCTACTCTAGTAAATAGAACTTTGAAAAATTCTTGCTTCAGAGTCTTTACTGGAGTTGGGTTTTTTTCTGGAATGCTGACTCCGCCTTTGATTCAGCCTTACCCTTTATCTGATAGATACCTTTGACTAGTATCCAATAAACTGTTAGCAGTTGCAGTCCAATTTCTTGAATCATCGCAGGTAAACCATTGGAAACAGTTTCTCAGAACAACCAATGATGTTCATGGAATGTTTATCACTTTTAAAGATAAGTTTGGGACTGTTTAAAGTCAGATTCTACACAAACTCAATCCCTCTATTGCTCTAATAAACATTTAAAAACTTGGTTTGATAAGGAATGGCAACTTGATAAGGCTATGACAGCTTCAGTTTATAGAAATATTTCCATTTCTATAAGGTTTTTCCCTCTTGTGAATTTTTCATTTACAAAATAAGGATTACAAAAAGCTTCTGAAGAGGAAAAAGCAAAATCACTCATTAGTGAAATAGCAAGGCCCAAGAAGCAGTAAAAATAAGGATGATTGTCTATTCTGGCACTTTGGTTTCTTGCACTTCAGGGAAGTACATTAGCAAGTGGTAGTTTAATTTTGTTTCTCCAGGAAAAAAAAAAGATGCTTTTAACAAAGAAGCCACAAACCATGGCTTCATTTTGCAATTTCTTCTGAATGCATACACATCACAAGGCTTACTTAATGAAGTCATGGCAGCTCATTTGTTGCATTCACTCAGAACCATAAACAGTGGCTTGGAGCTGAATATTTATTATTTAGCCAAGTGTATGAAATATCATGACATAAAGAATATGAAAGCTGGTGGTAAATCCTGAATGATTGCATTTAATTTGAAGCAAGATGGAGTATAATAGGGAAAAACCAGTGGTGGGTTCCAACCGGCGTTACTACCGGTTCTCTTCGTGCACTCACTTCGCTCGCCCACGGGCCAAACATGCGCTCCGTGCAAGCACATTAGGTATCTGCCCAGCTGAGGTGCGGCAATCCACTCTGCCACTCCTATCAGCTGGGCTAAAAAAGAAGAAATAAAGGTAGGAATAACGCGGGGGTGGGTGGGAGAGCCAAGCTCCCAGACAAAGAGAACCAGTTCGGTGATGTCACATTGTCACCGCTACCGGCTCGGCTGAACTGGGCCGAACCGGGAGGAACCCACCACTGGGAAAAACTAATTACAATATACTATAATGGTTACTCTTAGTACTTCTGCTGGATAGCATGTTTCTATGTGCTAAAGATTTATTTACAAATCATGACCATCCCATATTTTATTTGTTTGCTTTGCTAAACACTTTTCAATAGTAAGTTTTGGTGCTGCAGTGGTTAGAATGCAGTACTGCAGGCAACTCTGTCCACAGTCTGGAGGTCAATCCTGATGGGGCTCAAGGTTGACTCAGGCTTCCATCCTTCCAAGGTCGATAAAATGAGAGCCTAGATTGTTGGGGGCAATATTCTGACATTGTAAACCACCCAGGGAGTGCTGTAAAGCACTATGGGGCTTTAAGTCTAAATGCTATTGCTATTGCTTACATCATCACAAAAGGACATTGTTTTAACAATGGTTAATCTCAGTATTTCATTAGGTGGCATGCAGTGTTTAATGCAGCGCTGGCTGGGGGATTCTGGGAGTTGAAGTCCACCCATCTTCAAGCTACCAAGGTTGAGAAACACTGCTTTAAAGTATTACAAATCAATCAACATGTTTATTCTCGGGAAGACAAACTCTTAATCGTCACTACTAGGCCATCTACTGTATATTAAAGATATACATGGAAACATTTCACCTGGCAATTTCTCCCAGTGACTTATATTCTTCTAGTTGTTTCTTTTTAATGTAATTTGTTTGGATGGTATTATCTGAAAATGAGTTCATTAGCAGGTGCCAAAGTCCTAATATTTAAAAAAAAAATCAGAAAAAGAAACAGAATTCATGTTTATGTATAAGAATTTGCAAAGATTGCAATTCATGCAAAAAGTGATATTTTCAGAACATATAGTGTTCTCCAGCCATCTTGTAATGTAAAACATAGAAAATCTTTGTCAGACTTCTGAGGTAGTCCTTATAAGAAGCAGATGCAGAAGTACCAGCTCTAGCTTTACTGTGTTTATGTTCGTCCATCGTGTTCGAAGAGGACCTTGACATCTAACAGGTTGTGGGCTATTCACGATGTGTCCGCAGATGGCTGGTATGGCCTATACGGGCACGAAATGTTCTGCCACATGTCGGGCAGACATATGTGTGCACCATTGTTGCAGCATTTGCAACTCTGGCTTTGCGGGATGCTCACCTCTCTTGTGCTATGGTTGTTCTGTCCTCTGATGTCTGGCAGACTTGGTGGATCAGCGTGCGCCATGTTGATCGATCTTGTGCCAGGATTTCCCAGGAGGTGGTGTTGATATCCAGGGACTTGAAGCTTTACTGTAAGGTTATATTAACAGAAACCTGCAAGTCTGAAAGTATATCTTTATCCCCTAACCCTTATTGTTCAAGAAATTAGGAGGATCCCTTCTGAGATGTTTCTCATGCCCCCTTTTCGTTGGTGAACTGATCTGCCTCTTGTTTCACTACAGTCTAAGCTGTGGCTCTTCTTCCTGTCTCCCAAGGTTATTCTCATATGCCATTGCTGTTCTGGGTAAATTAAATAAATAAATATGTTCTTTTCATTTCCTTTGCTTTTTAGAACTGTCAGACGGAAACATTATCATCAATACCCACTAAGTGGTAATTTGTAATTGCTGTTGTAATTACTGCATATGATCAAGTGGATGCTGCTAAATTGAACTCAATAAGGAAAGACTAGGTTATGATTCCTCTAGTCTTGTATTTTGGCTGGTCTCCTATGAAATTCTCAGGATTGGCCCAATGCTGGTAGAAATGGTGTTTACATTTTTCTCTGCATTTTAATGGTGATTTAATTTAATCACCATTTTCTGAGCTGATTTGCACTGTAGTTATTGGATTGTACACTTTGGTAAATTTTGTGCTGCAGAGCACATGCTCACGTGTCCACAAAAGTACACAGTTGCATAAAAAAATGTGTTAGATAAAATTTCATGTAAAACATTTCTGATGGGATCAAACTGGTACAAAATATATATAGCAGTGAAAGATGCCTATCAATATGAAGAGGAAACAAAAGTTTGCAAAATGAGTTAAAGAAGAGAAAGAAACAAGAAAGAGAAAACTGCCAGAGAAGATGTATGTTCTGAGAGACAGTGAGCACAGCTGTGAAGCATCTAAAGGTCATTTTTGGAATAGCTGCTGATTATAAGGGGTGTGTCTTGAAAGCTACTAATTGCCTTTTGTGAATAATTATTTCCTGTTGTGTAAGCATGCACTGTAGAAGAAATATAAGGCAGGCAATTTTCAAAGAGGAAGAACACTGAGAAAACAAGTAGAGTCTGCCAGAAGAATGTGGTGAAGTTTGACAAATCCATATTTTTCTTTTTAAATCAACAAAATGTGCTGAGCTGACTTGAGAGCCTAAGAAAGAGACAAGAAGAAATAGGAAACTTTCATTGGCAACTTTCATTTTAAAAAAAGTGTAGACAAATGGATAGTCTCTGCCATTAAGAGCTACAATGTTTATGAGCGTCTGTAGTCATGTTGGTAAACAACTTTGCATATACTTGCAGCTGGTGTAAATTTAAAGTAACAAGCAGAAAACTGAAGTTATAATTGGTCAGATTTCAGCTGATAAAAGAAGATTTATCATACGAAAACAAAACATTGGTAAGCAATTCCCCACAACAAAAACAATTGAACACCAAGCTCCATGATGAATAATAGAACAGAATAACAGAATTTGAAGGGACTTTGGAGGTGGTCTAGTCCAATTCCCTACCTAGGCAGGAGACCTTATACAAGTGATGGCTAATCTTTTTGCCGTCGCGTGCCAAAAGCAGGGGGAGCGCGGTGAGGTCGCCCACATGTGTGCCCACACCCATAATTCAATGAACCCCGCCCCTGTGCATGTGCGCCCCCCCCGCTTTTAGCACATGATGGCACAGTGGGCCCAGTAGGCTTGTTTTTCACCCTCCCCAGGCTCCTGAGGCTTTCTAGGAGCCTGGGGAGGGTGAAAACAGCCTTCCCCACACCCCCGGAGACCCTCCAGAGGCCTGAAACAGCCCATTTCCCAACTTCCGGTGGGACCGAAAGGCTCAAAAATCAGCTGGCTGGCACAAATATGTGTGCTGGAGCTGAGCTACGGCAATGCTCGTGTGCCCACTGATACAGCTCCGTTGCCACCTGTGGCACCTGTGGTTCGCCATCATGGCCTTATACCATTTAAGACAAATAATTGTCCAATCTCTTAAAAAACTTTCAGTGTTGGAGCACCCACAACTCCTGAAGGAAAGCTGTTCTAAATGTCTTGATTGTTCTTTCAAGACATTTACCTTTAGTTCTAGGTTGGTCCTTTCTTTGATTAGTTTCTATCTATAGCTCCTTGTTCTGCCTTCAGGTATTTTGGAGAATAGGTTGTCCCCCTCTTCTTTGTGGCAGCCCCTTAGATATTTCTATCTGCTATCATGTCCCTGCTATGTCTTTTCATTAAACTAGACATACCCAATTCCTACAACCATTCATCGTATGTTTTAGCCTCCAATTCCCTAATTATCTGTGTTGTTTTTTTCTGCACTCTTTCTAGAATTTCAGCATCTTTTTTTATATCATGATGACCAAAACTGGATGCAGTATTCCAAGTGTGGCCTTACCAAGGCATTATAAAGTGGTACTAACACTTCATGTGATCTTGATCCTATCCCTCTGTTAATGCAGTCTAGGACTGTGTTGGCTTTTTTGGCGGCTGTAGCACACTGCTCGCTCATATTTAAATGATTGTCCAGAAGGAATCCAATACCCCTCACACAGTTACTGCTATTGAGTCTGGTACCAGTACCACCTATATTATATCTGACAGGTATATACTCAGTATATACTGATATTCAAACATGGCTTTGAAGCCTTGCTAAACACTAAAGAAAAGAAACTTTGGACCTTCAAGAAAAGGAAAAGAAACAATGTAGAATAGAAAATACGAAGTCCTTGATTTATGACCACAACCTTCTCCAAAAGTATCAAACAAAAAATGAAATTTAAGGCATAACAATATCTTGCTTTTACTCATTGTTAAAATGACCAAATATTCCTTTAATATTCAGCATCAGAAAGGTAGGTATGAAACTTAGTCTTTTTTTTCTCTGTCTGTATATACCAGGGATGGGTTCTACTTACCTTTACTACCGGTTTGCAGCAGGACCATGCGCGCAGGCACAGAAGCTTCTGTGCATGTGCAGAAGCGTTTTGATGACATCGGGTTGGTGGGTGGAGCCTCCCACCAGTTTTACTACCGGTTCTATAGAACTGATGCGAACCGGGGGCAACCCACCACTGGTATATACACACTCAAAACACATATGCACTATAACCAACCCTTTTGTCTTAAATTGGAAGGTTCAAATCAGTATATGTTTTACATGTTGATTGCTTCCATGCACTTTTCCATTAGACAATGTCTTCAATTTTACAAGTGCTAATCAGGATAGGATGGGAAAGAATTCAGGGTATGAATAGATGGGCTATACTGACAGAACAGTTGCAGAAGCTCAGTGAACATCTTAGGAGTCTATTGGCTGTGTTTTAATAATAAAAACCCTCTTATGCTTTTGTCAATGTGAAATTCAGCTCTCTTTTCCATTGTGCGCTATTGTAGTGTCACTGCAGGAAGGAATAAGGATGTGGTCTACTTTTTATCTCTTTGCACATAAAATATAAAATTCTATTTACGTTCCCACTTACAGTTGTTAGCAAAGATTGCATACTGGATTATTATGCTGTAAATTCCTTCATGCTCTAGAAAAGGGTTATTGTTAAACAAGCTGTTGCAATTTGAATGTAGTCACTTTCTCCTTGAACCCTTGCAACTTATCATTCTCACTTCAAGCTTTTTATCTGTATTGCTATTTGTATCAAGATAAAAGAATGCGAGCTCCTTTAACTGCAAAGAGGAAGGTGAATAACAGCATTCTAGAAACACCTCACTAAGAATATATTTGGCAAAAGATAAATTATCAAATTTCCCAAATTATTGATAAGATGTGTCATCAAGCTGTCTTTCAAGTGTTGTCTGGTAGTGATGATATCTTACTTATAAATATATTTGGCTGTGTGTCAACTAAGTTGTGACAAAACCATCTCCAAGTGTTGTTTATAGTCCTGTCTATGAAAAAATATATAAAAAGTATCTAAAGACCCAAATACTTTGAATCTTGGTGTAGACCTGATGATTCAGGAACATGCTATACAGTTGTCAGCCAATGCCAGAAGATCCATCCTCTGTAATTGCATGGGGTGACAGTAATTTGGTATACCTTTTCTTTGGCAAGAAAGCAAATATTATTCTGTTATTCTCCGACACTTTCTTAATATTTATTTAATAAAATATTTAATAACATCTCTTTGGAAAACACCTGATTTGACATTATTGTTTTTGAATACCCAAAGCTACGGGCTATCTACTGGCTAGTATTTTTACCTAAAATGTGTGAGAACAGCCTAAAAATTATTGCATAGGCATCATACATTTGATCACGTCCTATAATCACTTCTATCACCACTATTACTACATGGAAGTAAAGTATAATAGAGATTAGAAAACAGAGAGGATTCTCTGACAACCTTGGATCATATCTGCTTGTAAAGGTCATCCTGGGTTTCTTTTGAAAAATATAATTATGTGGACTTTTGCTGCCAAAGTTTGCTGAGCAAGAGGGATTCATTTAAATATGGACAGTATGGGCATCCAGTTTTGGATTAGGCTGGAGTCTTTGTGACCTTGTCCAGGCCTGCCTCTCAACCACATTTTGGTATATATATATCTGTTTTACTATGAACAATTGCTTACTTGTGTCTCATAACTGTGACTCAAATACTTAGATTTACACAAATGTTGAATCATCAAGGTAATTTACATCAAGGTAATTTACAGAAAGAAAGTAAATCAGGTAACAAGTGGCAAGTGACTGGTGAAAAGGAGGACTCAAAGAACTATATTCAGATGCCCCAGGGTTCTGAACAGGATAAGTCCATACTTATCAATATTTTTATTGACTTTGATAAAGATTTAGAAGGATAATGTTTGCAGATGACATATAACAAAAGTAAGCGGAACAGTTAGTACATTAAATTTAATCCAAATTATTTTGATAGAGAAATGGGCAGAAAGTAATTAAATTTACTTGAAAAAAATCACAGTTCTTTACTTAGGATATTGAAATTTATTACACAGGAATAGCATCAGATATATCTGCCTTGACAACAGGATTTGGGGAAAAACATTGGGATGATAACTGAATACAAATGAATATGAATCAGCAGTGTGATGTGACTGCAAAAAAAGTCAAATACAATCTTAGACTGCTTCAACTAAATCCATGTACAGTTTCCAAATTATAAGAAATAATAGGTTTGCTTTATATTAGTCATTCTTGTTTAAGTATCGTGTCAAATTTTGGTTTTCATGTTTGGACAATCTGGTACACATTTGAGAAAATAAAAATTATCAGAACCATGTTAGATTCAATGAAGATACATTAATGGAACTGGGAATGTTTAGCTTTGTATAGTCAAAGCATTAGGATTGCAGTTAAAACTTCATACAAATATGTCAAAATATGTTAAATGGAAGTTCAGGATTTGGGAGTTTCTTGAAATTTGGAAAGTGGAAGCCTTTTCATGCAGAGGTTGAACAATCATTCCTTGACTACTTCAAGAACAATTTCAAAACAATTGAATTTTAACATTCAAATTGTTCAGACAATTTGAATGTCTGAACTTAGCAGGGGTTTACACTTACAGATACAGTCTCTTCCACTTCTGTGAATCTATAAAAATATGAATTTCCATATTTTTAAGTTGCAGTTTGAAACTCGATAGCCTATACCTAGCCTTCAAGAGTAACTGGCAAAGAATAAATGTAAAATTGATCAGATATAGATTCATTTCATTGTTATACTGCAGTGTTTTCTGTTTTGTGATAGACACATCTAGATATAACCTGCCTCTGCTAACTCTGCTATGGCAAATAGTCACTTATCTTCCACTCATTTTGTTTATCCAATCTCCAAGCCAACTGGTAACCATTACTACAACCAATGTCAATGAATTTTGTATGTAATATTGTATCATTTTCAATTCTAACATCCATATTGTTAAAATAAATAAATACATAAAATTTAATTAACCTTCTCCAAAAGTATCAAACAAAAAATGAAATTTAAGGCATAACAATACCTATTCAAATATTGGAGTTCCATAACTTAATTTTATTATTACTTTTGGACAGATTAGGCATTAGCAAACACAGTTCATTTTCAGTAAGATACACCATTTTTATTTAATATGAATATAAACTTTGCCTAATGTGGGTCTAGATTGGAAAGGCATTTGCAAGATTTACAATTTTTTTTTTTACTTTTAGTTAGGCACATATGGTTAAGTTTAGACATTTAAACCAAAAATATTTTTTGTTCGAACATATCACTTTCAATTTTATTAGCGGTCAGTCCTATATTCCCTTGTTTCTTCAGGAGATAAATAACTCACTTCAGACAACAGAATAACAACTGTTAACAGTAGCAGCTTGAAGAGTAAGAGTCATGGAATAACAATGCAAATGCAAACAATAACAGAAATATACCAGTAGAAACTGGGTTCCAGCATTTTGCACTTTAGCCGTGCATATTTATTAATCCAATTTATTTTATAATAAGGGATAAGAGCCATATATAGTTTTCCAGTGTATGTACTGGAATATTTAGAATCCCTAAATTATCCTTGAAAGTTGATTCTGCTCCTACTAGGCTAATCCAAATGGCTCACAGGGATTTATCCAAACTGATTAAAAATCTCCTCTTTATCACACATCATTGCAATGATGAAAAAGAGAAATAAAAATATTTCATGGAGATACTGTGGAGAAGTAAAAAATTATAGATACTTCTGTGGAAAAGCAAACCAACCAACCAACCCCTGAACTAAACAAACAAATCACAAAGCAACTGTAATATGTTACCTTTGCTGATTATCATATTTTGCATGATATAGTACCACTTCCTATTTCATTAGAACAATAAACATTTTGGACAGTTGTCTTCCAATGAAATGTCAGTTGGTTCTTTGGTTCCAGGTCACTGCTGTGATGGCAGCAGCATCTTGGAGACAGGAGGAAGAGAATGATGGATGCTACAGCTGGCAATACCTCAACATAATCAACACACTAATAACTTACTTCATCATCAGATTTGCTTTCAAGTCAGTTGAGAACATTGTTGTACACTCTAGTCCTGGACAAGTCTAAGTTGGGAAGATCAGTGGGAAGAAAACAGCAGAGAGAAACGGTTGGGAATAGTCATATTGAATATATTATGGAAATGCTCTTATAGGACTCAAAAGGTGAGTTGCTCTCTGGATTTTGATTGGTTGATATAGCTGATAAACTCAAGCATTTTTGTAGAGCATATTTCATTTACAAAAGCTGTTTATTACTTAAAATGGGCCTAAATATCCATTTATTGTAAAATGCGTGTGTATTGTCACACTCTGCCTCAATAGAAGGCCATGAAAAATCTAGTAAAAATGTATTGAATTTTCTGCATTTTGTAGATGACAGAGTGGCTTTAATGCTGCCCAGAAAAAGAAAGATGACTGCTTTGGAACGTTGCCTGTAACATTTATATAGTATGTAAGCATTCTGCTTAGTACTTTAGGCAAGCGTATACTACTGATAGGAAAAACTAAATACTTTGGGGAAAGATTGTTCTCACAATGGAAAGCACTGCTTCCACTCCAGTTATTGATGTCTGCTGGATCAAACCCATGGTTTTTAGAGACAAAATACATCTTTAGTGAAGAAAGCAAAGTGGATGGAAAAAGAAATAAATACATTTTTATATGGTGCTAAGTGCATCACAGTGAATGAATGAAGTTCCTATTTCTGGTTCCCACAGAATTTTATTTAAACTATCTACACATTAGCCCACACCCTCCACCTGTATTCCATGTGAATTTTAGTCTTGCCAAATCGTCCACAATGCCAAAAAGCTGCCATTTTAGTATTATTAGCTTGTAACCTACAGTTAGATTTGGTTACAAATTCTAGTTTCCAGAAACTGAAAAAATGGCAGCTACTATGGTTCAAGTGACACAGATACCAGTGATAATTGGACAAGATCACAGAAATAGAAATAGAAATTTGACTTTCTTATTTAGTATAAAGACAGCCTGCTCAAGTAGTCCACTAGGATTCTGGTGGTATACAAATGCAAATAATCAAACAACATGACTGCTAAAACCCAGTCTAGTTTTATGCTGATGTATTTTTGTGCTGCAGACTGAATGACTAATGTGTGATGTTACTAAACTCTGCAAAGAAAAAATTTGAGCCATTGTTTAATACAAATGCTTGATGCCATTAAGATTTGAGAATTGGTTGGTGCTGGTTGGTGCTCGGTTCAACCAGTCAAATAACTATTGATAATTAGCTCTGTCTCAAATAGTATGTTGAAATTTAAGAGAAAGAACTTAGTCCATGGTATTGTGGTTGATATACGTTGATGTTTTTGTTTGTGTTTTGAATGCAGCCAGCTTCTACAGTTTAAATTCAATAAGATTTAATTATTCCTCTCATGAGCCTGCTTAAGCCATAGTTGGTATTGAAGACCATGACAGCAGTAGAATAACTAGCAATGGAATTTTTCATTTCTTTTTATCCACAAAGAACTCTTGGAAATAAAGTTGTGCATTTTTTATAATGTACTTTGGAAGGTGTAATCAAGCATATGCCACTGTGTACAAACTTTAATTTCCTGTGGGAAACTTATTTCTTCATATCATTTTTCATCCCTTTTTGCTGAACATATAATATCCTGCAGCCATCTGCCTCATTTGGAACTCAGACTGCAACCCCTATTTACTAATAGAGGAGTGAGGGGTATTTTGACAGCACATACATACATGTATACACATTCACTCAGTTATTTCATGATAAACAGCAATATCAGTAAATATATTAAGAATGTATGGAGTCATACAAAATAATTGATAAAAGGGACTGGGTCGGAAAGTCCAAGGTTTAAGCCTTCACACAAGCAGAGCTTACTAGCTGTCTTTTTTTCAGTTGTTACCTCAGAGTCCAACCTACATTATATAATTATTGTTGTGGAAATAAAATGGATGGTCACATATACACTTCCATCTTCTGAACTAAGTTCTCCTGAATTCAACGAGGTTTATTCGTAGGTAAATGTCATGATGATGTCATGAATATTGAAAAATAACATTTCTGCCATATAGACATCTGCCTCAAATTATCATCAAGTTGTGATTTGTGTTTTATTTTTCTGATGACAAAATTACTTTACATACTTGCAACAATAACATTTGGGGGTTGGTATCTCCCAGTCATGAGTTGTAAAAATCATGGGATTACTTTTGAACCTGCCACTATCTTCCACTGAACAATTCATTTTCATGTGCGAACTATTCATACAATGGGAGTTAGACACAATAAAAAACATTTATTTATGGCCATACTTACTTCTCAAGAGAAGGTATTAATAGGTAAAAGCATGTTAAAAAGTAGATATTTAAAAGGGTGGTTGATGTAGCAGATCTTTTTTATGACAGCTACATATAATACTATAGCAGTCTTGGGGAAATACCACTGTACTGATAACATCTACTGTACTCTCAATCAGTTTAGCTAATGGCCATTCCATACCACCGTAAGTTCCTCTCTCCAATAACTCATATAGCAGTTTGAAGCTGACTTGCGATCTTCTTCATATCTGCCAATCTTACAATGCTTAGAGTATGTAGAGAACATTGTGAACCAAAGTGGGCTCCTTTCTATTGACCAATAAAAACTAGAAGAAGGTCATTTGTTCAGTACTGCATTGATTATTATTGTTGTTATACAGGTAAACCTCGTCATTCCCCCCCCCCAAATTGTGTGGCTATATTTGCCATGCTTATTAAGTGAATCCAGCTTCCCCCATTGATTTGGCTTGTTGGAAGCCAGCTGGGAAGATTGCAAGTGGTGATCACATGACCATAGAAAGCTGTGTGTCAGCCCTGGACACCATCTTTTTCTTTGGATCTTCAGGGCTGCCACACTTAGTGCTGTGGGAAACTGGGAGGGGGGATTGCATGGAGTTGTAGAGATATCTAGCCGTAATATAAATATACAAAAGTATGAAGGCTATTGCTTGACGCATTGTAAGCCGCCCTGAGTCTCCGGAGAAGGGTGGCATATAAATCAAATTTTAAAAAAATAATAATAATAACATTCTTTTATCTGGGAGTCAAGGACATCCAGCCTGCACCTGGAGTGGCATGACTGGGAGGCATTTCCAGCTGGGATGGTACATTGATTGGACCATGGACTTTCTTTTGACTTTCACATTGCTGAGGGGATGCTGCAGCAGTTGTAAGAATTATAACTAGTCAGAAGTCACTTTTTTCAGGGCCATTTTAACTTCCAACAGTTATTAAATGAATAGTCACAAGTCAAGGACTAACTGTAAACTAAACTGAAACATAAACATTTTTTAAAACTAAATCTAAATCCCTATCTTACCAGAACAAAAATTGTTATTGATTTTTTTCCATGTTTATGTTGTTTATATTTATCTGATTATACCAAAAAATGAAAACCTTAATTTTTCATTTTTCTTAATTAGTTGCTTGGATGGAAATCTTCAATAGATACTGTATACCTAATTGATTAAGCCTCATTCACCAGGAGTTGGTTGTGCAACCAGAGAAAGGACATTCTTGATAAATGCACTCTGACCATGAAAGTACTTCCATACCTTGCAAACAATAGAAGCCAGCTAATTGTGCATTTGTTTATAATAGATTTTCAATAGAATATATTTTGTCTTCACTAATTTTTTTAATATATTTAGTTTTATGGTCTTAATCTCGTATTATTTTATTATTATTATTTTGTATTCCTCCATATTTTTGAATTATGGTAATAATCATAAGTATTTTTATAAATAAGTATAAAAAATATACAAGTTACATATATTTTATGTTATGGGGTATGAGTTACAAAGTCTTTTTATATTTCATTTTTTAATGATTTTTGGACATGATATTTCATCTGAACATATTTAAGAAACTTGATTTTTTCCCCCCGGATGTTATTTTAGGATTATTTTTTTTGCTTCTCTCAGTCATTGCAAGGGAGATAAGATACCTGATTGTAGTTTCCATAGTGCTGTAAATCCTAGTAATTTGCTTCTCTGTCACATGGCTAGAATTAAATAAAAAAAAAAAGAAGGAAGACGAATCAGAAGAATCAAGAGAATGAGAGGGGAAAGAAACAGGAGAGACGTCTTGGAGGATTCCAGTACCATAGAACATATTATATGAAAAATACATTTTCTTAGATATTAAAATTGTCAATTTTACAGACACTTATGAAGGAACATGGCCGATTAATCTGAATGGGTTTCCTTCTCAGAATACTCTGCTTCATACTGATAGTTCTTTAGGCATATATAGCCAGTTTACAGTTTTATCTTTAATGGACTATAGCTTGCATCCACACTACCTAAATATTAATACCACTGCTATTATGCATGATTATAATAGCAAATAATTGCATTTATAAAGAATTCTAACTTGACCATATTTAAATGCATATTTTAAAGGATTAAATTACTTCTCTTATGCTAATTATTGTGATTTAATTCCATATTCAGATAAAATAGCATTCCTTTTGCCACATTTCTTCATAGAGATATTAAGCAAAAATTTAAATAGCCAAAAGAAATCCACAGTTTGTAATTCTTCTTTTTACTTTTCTATTGCAACAATCTATAATTAAAATGAATGTAATTTGCCATCTATCACGTTAGAAAAAATAAATTCATTTCTAATATAATTTGCTTTACAAGATAATCTTCAACATATCAGGAAAATATGTCTCCCAGTTTCTATGTTGTATTTGTTTCAATGCTACTGTGGTTAGTGCAACCTTTTCCTACTCAGGTGCCATTCAGATGCAATAGACCATATTCCTAGCCATTAGAGAGATCTGGTTTGTATGCTACAAGATTGAATGATGCTGTGTCATGGGTGATTTTATAGATCAGGTAAACCTAAAGGCTAGTGATAAGTGGCAAAGTGAAGAGGAGCCACAGCAACAAGAACATGAGATTAAAATATTATAAATAAATCTTATTTTCAGATACCAGTTCCTCCCCAAGCTTATACTGATAAGATTCTACCAAGGGTGCTGAATAATTATTACTTTCTGCTTCACAATGGGATCATCTGTCCATTGAGACTGGACCAGCTGGGAGGCTAAATTTAGCCTAGAATGATTTAGAGTTATTTCAAACTTAAGGGCAAATATATACATGGGTATATGCTGTACCATGCAGTGGGCCATGTGCAACAACCACTTCATAAATGCATGGCACAACATAGGAGAACAAAGCCATCAGGACTAGATTCAGGAGTCCATCTGCATTTAAAAGACAAATACCATTCTTTTGAAGACAGCAAAGTTCTCATTTTGGACAGAGAGGACCACTGGTTTGAAAGAGGGGTCAAAGAGACCATCTATATCAAAACTAAACAGCTCTCTTTCAACAGAGGGGGAGGGATATCATCTATCTCCAGTCTACAACACAGTCCTTTCAACAGTTCCAAGAAGGTTCCACACCCTTTTGCACTACCCAGCTGACCTTGATGACACAGATAAACCTTTAGGTGGCCTTAACAACTTGCTAAAGGAATGGAAGCTGTCTCCAAGGAGTATAAATCCTTCCATTCTCCATCATCCAGCCAGAGCTGAAGAAGTTTCTTGGATTAGAAGTGAAATGTCTTCAAAGAAAAAGCAGAAAGTCCAGTTGCCTCTTGAAAAAAAACACCTTTGGGACTTAAGGGCAAATCCACACAAATTCTCAAAGGACCATCTATTAACCATTTCCTAACCATGCATCTTCCTGTATCTCAGAATCCACTGAAACCTGAGATTGTTTTAAGATTTTCCTAATATCCTGCCTCAAGTTGCTGTGTGCAGGTAGTATCTGTCACATTAATGTGCCTTGGGGAAATGTCTTCACATGATATATTCCATGCTGGCAATCTGGTGGTTCCAGTTTGGTTTGCCAGTTTCCTGCGGGACTACCTCTGGCTCCTGATTTCTTCCATTTATCAGTCTTCAAAAGAGGTTGAACAATAATTTCAGGAGCCCCTTTTATGTGTTGGTCAGCTGCTCCATCTGGAAAGGCTGATGCATTGTAAATGACTAGTTTATGTCTGGCTTAACATAAATTGAAAGATAACAGCAACTTGGGTTCTGTATTTCTGTAGTTTGCCTGTAAAGTAATTCCCTTATCAGTGGCTGCTACTGCCTTCCTGCCCTCCCATTATGGGGATCCCTTAGTAACAGGAAGGAATATTGGTTGCATTATATGTAAGCTTCAGATGCATTGTCCCCTGATCTTGCTTATCTGTCATTCCATGAGTTTTTTTTTTTTTTTGGTTGGTTGGTTTTATTGTAAGCAGCTCAGAGTGTTTTGCAATTGGCTATATTCGGCAGGACAACCATTTTGTGAATAGGAATGTGCACCAACCCAGCAGATATTTTGCAATAATATCAACAGGTTCTAAACATTCCAGATGTGGCCAATTGTCACTGGCTCAGAAGCTCTTCATAACACAACTAATGGTATTGTTTCAAGGTTGCAGCCCAGCTCAAAGCTTTTTAAAATATGCAAGATGCACAGGCTATAGATTGGATCTATGATTTTTGTTTGTGGCACATTAAAACAAAAATTGCAGTAATTCAATTCCACATTGTATTCACCGACTGCAATATAGCATTAGATAGGTAGAAGTGGGATTCCATTGTAACTGTTGTAAAGCTCTTAGAAATGCAAGCTTCAATTAATATCCTATTTAAGTCTTTGTGAAGCATTATCATTTGTTCCCAAAATACTCCATTTTGTTAGTACCTTTATGGATGGTACCTTGGTGTTGAAGCTGCAGTGTGTGCTATAATTCAGCTTCAAGAAATAACTATTGTTTATACCTTTGGGTATCTGCTGAAAACCTTAAAACTAA
The DNA here is from genome assembly GCF_059756535.1 of Pantherophis guttatus. NCBI lineage: Eukaryota > Metazoa > Chordata > Lepidosauria > Squamata > Colubridae > Pantherophis > Pantherophis guttatus. The sequence continues at coordinate 36,760,988 of NC_142067.1, read as the reverse complement.
ATGTTTCAACCAGCTGTATTTCAATGGCATTCACTCTTAGAAGCCAGCAACCAAAGCAACAATTTAAATCAGGGGTCACCAACCTTTTGGACCTTAGGGACCACTAAATTCATAATTTTAAATCCCTTGGACCACTAATATGATCTGCCTAATGACTGGTGGGTGGGCATGGTTAGGTGGGCATGTGACTAGATAGGTGTGGCCAACTTGATGTCACTCACATCGAGGGGCACCTCGCCAGCTCTATTTGCCCCTCCCCTCCCAGCCACCATTCCTTGCCTGCCCATCTGGGCTCCTTAGGGCCCCAACAGGAAGCAGATGTTGGAGCTAAGCAGCCACTAGGAGAAAGAGTTGGCAAAACAGCTGGCTCAGTTCAAATTGGATCTGGTTGTGAAGGAGGCTTAGCCGAAGCACCTCACTGAGGACTAGGAGCATAGGCTTTCCCAGCAAAGGGAAGACCTGTGGGAGTACAAGGCCAGGTACTGGTGCCTGGAGGCTCAGCGGGCTGAAATGGTCAGCCAGTTTCAGGCCATGATGCAGTCCCACTGGAACAAGGCCCTCCGGCTCTTTGCCACCAGCGGCACTTCCTTCTAGCCTTTGCCCAAAGCCCCACACCAGGAGGCTGAATCAGACCCCAAGTCAGAATTTCTGCCCCCCTCCGACCCACACAAAAAGACCCCGAAGGAGGAGACTCTCTGCAGCAACACAAGCGTTCATTGCACGTATCTGTCCCAGGGGCCGTAGTTTGAGGACCCCTGATTTAGTGCAATATAAAACATGCAAATAGTTTTTCTGCAGACCACCAAAATTTTCTCATGGACCACCAGTGGTCCATGGACCACCAGTTGGTGACCACTGATTTAAATAATAAAAATGCACTAATGTGATGATACTTGTGAAATACAGTATATATACATTTCAATAACCTCTGGTCTACTATTGCTACAAATAATAATAGTTTAATATTACTTAGTATTAAATGGTAATATTTAATACAAATATTACTACAAGTAGTAAGATAGTATATGTTTGAAATGAAAAACAAATCTGTATAGCAGTTTTATTTGTCAGAGATTTTTGCTATTTTTCCTTTTAAAGTCTAAGAAGCATGCAGTCAATAAAACAAACTTAAATTATAGTTGGCACTCACAAATTGTTCATAAGTATTTAGAAATGCTGGCTGACATTTAACTACATCATTAGTATTAGACAATTTGCATGCATAAAAACTCTGCATGGTGTACTTAAGATGTGAATTGATCGTGTTGTTGTCTTCATACAAAACAAAAATATATTCCAACCACCTGTGTATCATAAACGAAGCATAATAGTCCAAATCACTAGGAAAGCAGCTGGTAGGAACGGCTCAGGATAGTCTGGTCTATGATTGCCATTTTCATATATTCATCCATAATACATAGTATTACTTTTAACTCAAAGGTTAACTTGTGACAGAGCTTTATGAGAAAATTGTACTTATATAACCAAAGTTCTTCCACAGTGTGGGAGTTATATTTTGGGAGTTTTATTTTCCATCATCCTTGTGGAATAGGCCCTTGCTGATCTTGTCTGGGTTTAAAAGCTAAGAAGGACTTAGAAGTTTTAGAAGATGGGAGACATCTAGGAAACCCCAGGGCTGTAAGCATATCTGGGAAATAATAACCAAAAAGTTCCAGAAGGCAGTACGTATAATACCATTTATGCATTCTTGCCCCCAACCCTATAGAGATGTATCCATCAGGACTTGAGAATAATTTATTAACATTTTTTTTAAAGTCATCTTTTCATACTCCCCTTTTCCCACTGAGGCCCCTTGGCTACAATTTACATATTATTGCTTATCTGAAATATTAACTATAGTTTTCCAAGAAGTATCATAATTTATTAAGAAGTATTTATATTTACAATGGAAGTCCTTTAAGCTATGAATTTCCCCCCTAGCCTTTTCAGCAAGAAATTACCTAGAGATGAAACAGAAATAATGCATATAAAGTCTCTTCACTACAATTTCTTCAAATAGTGCTCTCCTCAAAGCATACAAGAGGCATTTATGATTATTCAGAGATTTTATTTTTTTATTCTCATTAATCATTTAAGTTACTATGATTATTTACATAATAAGATATAAACAATTCACACAACCCTTTGGTGGTCCACTAAATTTATGGACTAAGAAATTTGGTGGATAATTATTCTAATTTTATCAATAGGACAGAAAATTTCTCCAGGGATTCCTTAAGAACTGGATTTCCCCTTGGCAGTGACATCTGTATGCTTGTCTAGATTAGGCAGTTTTTTAATTGGTTTATTCTTTTTTGTGTCTCAAGTCACTGTTAACTCTTGGTAACGGTCTGGAGAAATCCCTGTAGCTTTATAGGCAACATTTTTGGAAATGATTTGCCATTTCCTTTTTCCTAGGGTTCAGAGAGAGAGAGAGAGAGAGAGAGAGAGAAAGAGAGAGAGAGAGAGAGAGAGAGAGAGGTCCAATTGACTTTAGTGTTAAGGGAGGATTAGAACTCACATATTGCATTAAATGCTACTGTATATTGAATTTTCTCTTTGTGTATATTTAGTATAAAAAAAATGAAATAACCTGGAAAATGAAACTTTTAGGCCTGTGATGGCAAACCTATGGCACGCGTGCCAGAGGTGGCAATCAGCGCCTTCTCTGTGGGCATGCAAGCTGTCACCCCAGTTTAGTTCTGCCCCATATGGCCACGTGCCTCCCACCGGCCAGTTGATCTTTGGGTCTCTGCATGCACGGTGTGTGTGTGTGTGTGTGTGTGTGTGTGTGTGTTTTTGTGTGCGCGCGCGTGCGGGCGGGGCACTTACGCTTTGGGTACTCGGTCCAGAAAAGGTTAGCTAGCCATCACTGTTATAGGCTCTTTCCTCACTACTTATTTTTAGTTTTGTGGACAGATTTAAAAACAAATAAGAGGAACTTCTATAGGATCATCTATAATAGGATTCATAGCAGATAGTCATGCAGTGTTTAGAAGCAATAACCCTCCCACACAACCCAAAATATGGAACTATTATGCAGATAATATTTTTGTCATAATAAGAAATGCCTTTTAGAACACTGTTAAAGGATGAACTGCTCTTAAATAGAAAAATGTTACTAACTAGATGCATACAATTATCAAGGTCAATTTTCCCTCTCTCTGTAGTGGTTTGGCTGCCAGCTACCCAGTTTAGGCACATAGGCACTTTCAGAGAAACAGAAAATAATCAGAAACCTCTAAGAAGCACGTATAAGCGAGCAAGTAAAGTTCAAACAAAAGAAGGATAAAAGAAGTCAGAGCTGGTAAGTAGAAGGGAGGAGTGGCTCTCTTATGTTTAGAAGAAGATGCTGCTAGAGTTAGAGGTGACTAGATAAGATATGGAGCAGGGGAAGCAAATGCTGACAGAGCTAGAAGTCAGAGGATCTACAACCAGGGAGAAAATCCAGGAAGGTGCCTGAAATGGTGGAAACAAAGAAGAACTAGAAGAAAGAAGACAACACAACCCTGTATTCTAAATGGTGGCAGAGTGAACTCAATGAGTTTCAGCTGCTAGATAACTGGGCAAAATAGTATTAAGAGGAGAAGCTGTTGGCCTTTCTGAGCTGGTAGATAAGAGAATAAGGTAGCAGGGGGTGAGAAAGAAAATAGCAGTGAAGCACTTTGTATTATAAATGCAGGTGTTTTGTTAAATTCTAAGCATTAAGCAGGTATGTATGTATGCTACATCAGTATAGATATGCAGTTACATAAATACTTTTATGCATAAAATCTTGTGAATATTTTACGTAATTGTAAATTATAGTAATACTACAGTTATTGTATAGTAATAATATTGTCTTCACTTACCAGCTACTTATGTGTGGCAGGTTTCTTTTCTATCCATTTCCAGCATCTGATAAACACATACAACACAATCAGTAGTATCTTTAACAGAATCAAATTCACAAGAGAAAAGAGAATAACAGTCTTCCCTCCTTAGATATTCTTATCAGCAGCGGAAACAATAGCCAACTTCGTATTTGGGTTTATTGAAAAGCAACATGTCCAAATCAAAGTCTGCACTACAAAAACAACAATCTAATTGTCCACAAAAAGCAGCTTTATAAGCAAACATTCTTTATATTAAAACATCCTTATTCCGTTGAGCAAAAGCACACTCTAGCAGCTCAGAAGAAACTGCTCCAAAAACCATAATAAATTCATGGATCTGTTTTTAGAAAAGTCCTCTGTAGGTTTTCTGTTTGGTCACAGGAAGGGTAAATATAAAGAAGTAATGGACATACTCACCAGTATCACTGCAATGTCTCTACATCTGCATAGCTCCAACCATCTAGTGGGGCTTCTTATTGAAAATATCCAGAATTTGTCTGATTTTCCAAAACTTGTTACAGGAAGAAATTATAAAACCTATTTTGCTATGCTCTACCTCTAGCAGAAATTACAGTCAGGACTATATGACTGATTGAAACAATAGAACTGTGTTTTTCAGCCTGGTTAATTTGAACAGAACAGAACAGACCTTAGAGATCTTCCAGTGAAACTCCTGCTCAGGCAGGAAACCCTATACCATTTCAGACAAATGGTTGTCCAATTTCTTCTTAAAACCTTCCAGTGTTGGAGCATTCACAACTTCTGCAAGTTGTTCCACTGATTAATTTTTCTAACTGTCAGGAAATTTCTTCTTAGTTCTAGTTTGCTTCTTTCCTTGATTAGTTTCCATCCGTTGTTTGTTGTTCTGCCCTCAGGTGGTTTGGAGAGTAAATAAGTAAATTTTATTTCTGACCATATTTCTATCTCTGGCTTTTCTTATTTTTATGTATCCAATTCAGTTGTGTTTTACATTATTTTTCTGGTTCTTGGATTTTTGGTTGTCTGATAACTACCCAATTTATTAGCTTTTACGTGAAAATGAGATGATTGGGCAAACTATGGTTCCAGAACATTTAAACCCGGAAGACAAAACAAGTGTAAGACATCAAGCATATGCAAGTTTATAAGTCAATTATAGGAAATAAACTAGGCTACCTTTAAACATTTACTACTATCAAATACCATCAAGTTTCTTAATATGTGATAAATCAGATATAAATTCCATGGAAAATAAGACCCAAGGCACATACAGTACAAGGTGGGAAGTCTGATTTTGTCAATTTGTGGCTTGACCAGTGTGGCACAGGGAAATTTAATTCTTGATACCTGCTCTAATGTAAGATTGCCAAAAGGTTTTAAATATTTCAAAATGTTCACTTGGACTACTCTCTGAAAGAGTTGAAAATTTTCTTCTACTAAACATGGATGAACATCAGAACAGCCATCTATAGTTGTCAGCATCTGGACCTTGGAAACGTTTCGTTTTGCAAAAGGCCAAATATGGAGTATGCAGGATATTTGCTGTTGGAAAAACTTCCCTTTGCTACAAGTATGACATTCTACCAATGCTTTGGAAGGGGATGGAGTTAAATGGCAATGAGTAACAATCATTAGCTCCACAGGCCCAGAATGAAACGGCACAATTTTTTCTGAGCACTAGCCCATAGCTAAGCTTTGTTGTCTCTCAGTTGCATGACTTCAACTTTTGAGGTCTCTAGTTTTCAAGTGGAAGAATCAAAAGGAAGGTATGATAGTGAAGAGAGGCATCTTCCCACTCCACTTATATTCTACTATATTATTTTGAGTCATTCAGTACCAAGCAGACTTGCATTAAAACAGTAATTATGTTCGGGATGCATTCACAAATTACCCCGTCTGACATTTTATATGGCAGCAGCTCTATGCAGTTAAACCTCTCACATTATCCTGAGTTACAAGCTAAAAAATTAGCAGCATATTCTTAAACTGAATGCTTACCCTAACCGTGATGGCAAATTGCATGGTTGTCTCTCACTTGCTTGACAGATTCCTTAAAATTAAATCTCAAGGCGTGGCACAAAATTCGTGTAAATTTTCAGATCCAGGCTGACTTGAATCAGAAGTGAATTGTTTACTTTGCAGCTCCCTCAGTCATTAAGTTAATGGCAATTCCTATATCAGCATGGTCATTGGAAGAGTTATCTGGACACAGATGTAGAGCTTTTACTGAGCAAGAAAGGCAAAACATTTGCTTGGATTCCTATTATATTTATCTAACAAGGAAGCAGGAACAGAGTTGAAGGGCTGAAACTATTCCAGCAGCAGCTGTTGTATTCACCTGAAGCCCCACTAGAAAATCCTAGTTCTATCCCACATGTTGGGTTAGCTAGTCCATCAGGGAGTTATGTGGTTTGATACTGGAACAAAACATTGCCTGATAGATGAATAGTTGATGGAGCTCCTAGTGGTCAATAGTCATTGCTTGGATCCTTGTGCATGGTGGCTTGTTATTGTAGCAATGGAAAAAAGAAAGGATCAAGCCACTAGGTCAAGGGTGTCAAACCAGTGGTGGGATTCAGCCAGTTTGCACCACTTCGGGAGAACCGGTTGTCAACTTTCTGAACAGTTTGTTGAACTGGTTGTTGGAAGAAATCATTAGGGCAGAGAACAAGTTGTTAAATTATTTGAATCCCACCACTGTGTCAAATTCACGTCGTCATGGCATTGTCACATTATGTATTGTGACTTTTTTTCCCCTTTGCTAAACCAGTAATGGGGGTGGCCAGTGTGTGACGCATCCGGCCTGTGGGCTCCGAGTTTGACTAGGTTATTTTAGCAGAAATTCTTGAACATTTGTTTCAATATGCCCTCCCTGGACCCAGAAGTATTGGCTAACTACCGTCCTGTCTCCAACCTTCGCTTCGTGGCAAAGGTTATTGAGAGTGTGGTTGCACGACAGTTTCCACAATTCCTGGAGGAAACGTCCTATCTAGATCCGTTCCAGTTGGGTTTCAGGCCTGGGCACAGCATGGAAACGGCATTGGTCGTGTTGGTTGATGATCTCTGGAGGGCTCGGGACAGGGGTTGCTCCTCTGTTCTGGTCCTATTAGATCTCTCAGCGGCTTTTGATACCATCGACCATGGTATCATGCTGCACCGGCTGGAAGAGTTGGGGATGGGGGGCATCGTGTTATGGTGGTTCTCCTCCTTTCTCTCTGACTGGTTGCAGTTTGTGTTGACAGGGGGGCAGAGGTCGACCTCGAGGCATCTCATCTGTGGAGTGCCACAAGGGTCGGTCCTCTCGCCTCTTCTGTTCAACATTTATGTGAAGCCTCTGGGCGAGATCATCTGTGGCTTTGGGGTGAGATACCACCAGTACGCTGATGACACCCAGCTGTACATCTCCATCCCAGGCCACCCCAGCGATGCCCTTGAAGTGATGGCCCAGTGCCTGGAGGCTGTACGGATCTGGATGGGGAGGAACAGGCTCAAGCTGAACCCTTCCAAGACCGAGTGGCTGTGGTTCCCGGCATCCCGATATAGTCAGCTGACTCCATCGCTGACTATCGGGGGCGAGTCTTTGGCCCCCGTGGAGAGGGCGTGCAATCTGGGTGTCCTCCTGGATACACAGCTGTCCTTGGAGGAACATCTGACGGCTGTTGCCAGGGGGACCTTTTGTCAGGTTCGCCTGATTCGCCAGTTGCACCCCTTTCTTGATCGGGATTCCATGTGCACAGTCACTCATGCCCTTGTCACCTATCGCCTGGACTACTGCAACTCTCTCTACATGGGGCTCCCCTTGAGGAGCACCCGGAGGCTCCAACTGGTCCAAAATGTGGCCGTGCAGGTAATTACGGGAGCTGCATGGCGCTCCCGCATAATGCCGCTCCTGCGTGAGCTGCACTGGCTCCCAGTGGTCTTCCGGGTGCGCTTCAAGGTGTTGGTTACCACCTTTAAAGCGGTCCATGGCATAGGACCTAGTTATCTTCAAGACCGCCTTCTGCCACCGACGACCTTCCATCGACCCGTGCGCTCCCACAGAGACGGCCTCCTCGGGGTGCCATCAGCCAAGCAATGCAGGCTGGTGACCCCCAGGGGGAGGGCCTTCTCTGTGGGGGCTCCCACCCTCTGGAATCAACTGCCCCCAGAGATAAGGAGAATCCAAGACCTTTGTGCCTTCCGCCGTTCCCTTAAATCTTTCCTTTTTCAACAAGCCGGGCTGGCCTAACAAATCCTTTTAAATGATTTTAAATGATTTTAAATTTGTTTGTCTTTTTAAATTTTGGGCCAAATTGAGATATTTCCTTTTAATCTGTTCTTAATCTATGTATTATGTATTATGTATTTATGTGTTTTTACTTGGCTGTACACTGCCCTGAGTCCCTAGGGAGAAGGGCGGTATATAAATCTAAAGTAAAATAAAATAAAATAAATAAAATAAATATGGCTACTAGGCTTGAAGTCAGCTAAAGACTTATAGATACATGTTGTCACATAGCTAGATAAGAAACCATTATATACCCAGATGAAGTCATATATAATTTTGCCTTAGAATAAGGGTACAAATTCACTTACACCCACAAGTCTTCAAACACGTTGCTTTTCTTTTTGTTGTACTTCTATTCTTTGGTGTAGGTTTTACGACCTTGAAAATGAATGTCTTAGCATAATTCTAGAAACCACTGGCTCATAGATGAATTTTCACAGAATAGAATTAAAGGTCCTAAGAGGTACTAGTGAGCACACTCAACCTAATCCCGCGCATGCACAAATGAAGCTCCTTGTGCTTGCCTACCGCTTGCATAGCTGGTGGGTTGAGGACCACTGGGTTGAGGACCACTGATTTTGGAGTTTAAAAATTCTGAGAGGGCCTGTTTTGCAGGGAGCTGGAACTAACGTTGTAGTAATGTATTAATCAGTATTCAACTAGAAGTGATAATATATGTATATGTGTTATTGGGTTTTTTTAATTTACCTTTTAAAATGTTTTGATTGTTTTGTGTTTCTTGTCTTTTTTTCTTTTCTTTTTTTTCTTCCTTTGGATTTTTTTTTGTGTGGGGAGGAGTTATTTCCTTTACCTTGATTCGTCCCCAGGGGAAATCTGTAGTGTTGCACAGATATTCCAGTGATCACTGGTCCCAACCCTATTTTTTCATGAGTTCTGAATTTACTTCCTTTAATCTTGCCACGCATAGTCATTTTTGTAGTTCAAAACACTTGCCTAGAGTACATCATTTGGCTTTGGTTCTTCATGCACTTCATTATCCCGTAAGTCTTAGCTTCATCCCTTCTTTTTGATTTTACCAAGGGTGAACTTATTAAGAACTCTTGGTCTTGCTCTCCCGGGCATAACCCTTAGGAATATTGTGATTTCTGGACCCTCCCCCATCATGCAAAGTTACAATGACTCCTGAGAAGGCATGTGATATGTCCCAAGGGTTATCAGTTAAAAAAAATGAAATCTTGATCTTTTTTTTTTATTATTTTTTTATTTTTTTAATTTGATTTATATGCCGCCCTTCTCCGGAGACTCAGGGCGGCTTACAATACGTTAAGCAATGTTGCTTAACATGCTTCCTGTTGGGTTGTCCAATTTTTATGTATTTTCAATTCAGAGTTTGTTTCCTCCTTCCTTCCTCCTTCCTTCTTCTTGCATGTGATTTTTACTGGGGAAATTGGATTAGAGAAATAATATATTTCATAAATTTCTACAACTGCATTGCATATTGATTTAGATTAGCACCTTGATGCCTTTTCTTTACTGCCTGGGGATATATCATTTTTGATCGGCCAGTTCATTTTAAAATGAGGTTTCAGATGGCAACATGATTTGCTTATTAAGTGCCTTTTCACTTTTGTGAATAGCTTTTAGTGAAATAGCAATAGTACTTAGACCTATATACCGCTTCACAGTGCTTTTACAGATCTCTCTAAGCAGTTTATAGAGTCAGCATATCGCCCCCAACAATCTGGGTCCTCATTTTACCAATCTTGGAAGGAAGGAAGACTGAGTCAACCTTGAACCTAGTGAGATTTGAACTGCCAAATTGCAGGCAGCCGGCAGTCAGCAGAAGTAGCCTGCAGTAGTGCATTCTAACTACTGTGTCACCGTGGCCACCGTGCGAAAAGGACAAGAATTGTTGCCTTTGCATTCTGTTTATGTTCCTCAAATTATACAACATTCGCAGATTTCACATTGATATATGCATTACACTAATAGCATAGCTTATTATTCACAAATTCAGTCTTATACAGGTACCCAAACCTCACTAACTTATCAGAAACCGCAGTCTACTGATCTCTAGCTTTCAATAAGAATACCTATTGGACTATAGATTTTATTAGAAATGAATTCTGAAAATAATGTTGCATTAATGAACAGGTTATGAGAGGTAATATAATGCAGAGGAATAACTAAATATAATTTCCCTTAGCTATGTCAAATTTGGTACCCTCCGGATTCAGTGGATTACAGTTCCTATCACCTTTAGGCAGCAATACCATTAAAACTCTTGGATTGCAACGAAGGCCATAGTAGTCCTTTATATTTAGAAGTTTGAGTAAAGCCAAAATAGAGCAATCTATCATATGTAATTGAATGTCATATTATAAACAAACAGTCACTGTTTTAGCTCATTGCCGCTGCCAAGTGCCAGAGAATGTAATTAGAGAAAACGTTGTAAAGCAAAGAATTCTTCCCCTGGTTTTGCTTATATTTTATGTTCTAAAACATAAAACAATAGTTCATGTTGCATTCCCATAACATTTTAAATACTTTTTGGTAACTGAAAACATTAGCCATATACTCACAGGACGTCACCTTCTCAGGCTCAAACAACATACAGTAATGTATTAACAATTTTTAAGTCCCTCCTTCAAAATTTGTCTTTACTTTGGGAAGAAAACACCGATTAACTATCTGACAGCATTGGGAAAAAAAGGATTCATGTAATGTGATCATATAACATTTCAGGAAAAACTTTAGTACATATTGCTATTCTTCAAACAGCCTGATATTACTGAGAGTGTGCCAAGCTTTTTAAAAGGTAAATTAAAGCATAGGAAAAAACCTCAGTCACTTTTTCTACTTTAAAAGTGATAACTGCTAACACTCTGATTTAAACTGATGGTTTTTCTAATAAAGTTATATTAAAAATAAGTATGAATTTGGTGGATTAGAAATCTGTTCCCAAATAGTTTGTTCTGATCCATTCATTCACACTCAGAAATAAAAAAGCCTAATTCTGAAATTCAAAAACTGAGAATCAGCTAGGAAGAAGGCTCCTAAAAGCAACTTGGTTGTTTTGACTGAAAGCACAGCAGGTAACTTCAAGGTCCCTGGACGTTTGCTACATTGGTTGTTTTGCAGAACTTCATGAAATGTGTGGCAGATGACACAATCTTGGGCTGGTGGGAAACTGAGGGAGAAAAATATTATTTCCCTGAATCCTGAGAGACAAAAATGCTACACCTTCCAAAGAAGATTCCACACCTTTGACATGTTAAAAATGGCATAGAAAGAAAAGCACAAATAGCTGGGAAAAATTTGCTAGATTCATATGCTTAATCACTGTTGGAAGACGGCAGATGACATGGGAGAATTATTCAAATGCTCTTTGATGTCCCCAAGGAGCGGGCTCTTCATGTACATAAAAATAATTTTAGCTGAAATTTAGGACAAATTGTTTCATTAACTTTAGCAGAATGACAGTGGGATGGATTCCTAGCATATATCTGCACTTCAGTCAAACAGAGGTAAAACTAATTCTTGATTCTTTGAGTATGTAAATCAGTGGTGGGTTGCCCCTGGTTTGGACTGGTTCTACAGAACCAGTAGTAAAACCAGCGGTGGGCTCTGCCCACTGACCCCGAAATCATCAGGAAGCTTCTGCGCATGCGCAGACTCGTTGCGAACTGGTAGTAAAGGTAAGTAGAACCCACCCCTGATGTAAATTGAATCAGATTGAACCAGAATCACTAAATCTGTAAATTTACAGGAGCCTGGATAGCTCTGCAGACTAAGCACTGTAATTTAACACCAGCTGTCTGCAATTAAAGTAAGTTCGAATCTTGCCAGGCTCAAGGTTGACTCAGCCTTCCATCCTTTCTAAGGTAGGTAAATTGAGGACCCAGTTTGTGGGGGCAATAAGCTGACTTTGTATAAAATATACAAAAGTATGAAGGCTATTGCTTAACGCACTGTAAGCCGCCCTGAGTCTCCGGAGAAGGGCGGCATATAAATCAAATTTTTTTAAAAAAATTCTCATAACTTTATAGTTTTATGATCATGTGCATGAGTCTGCAACCTTTTGGACCCGTTTCCCACAGAAAACACCGGGAGCCGCAAAACCTGGCTGGGCGTGGCCAACTCGACACTCCCACCCAGTCACATGACCTACCCAGGTTTTGTGGCTCCGGGTGTTTTCTGTGGGAAATGGGTCTCTCTCTCTCTCTCTCTTCTGTTTTTCTCTTTTTCCTCTCCCTTTTCCTTCCTTCCTTCCTTCCTTCCTTCCTTCCTTTTTCTTTCTTTCTTTTCTTTCCTTTCTTTTTCTCCCCTTCTCTCTCATTTGTTTCCATCTTTTCTCTCTCTCATTCTCTCCCTCCAGCTCTCTCTCATTTCTCTCTCTCTCTCCCTTCTCTCCCTCTTTTTTTGTCTCATACTCTTCCTCCATCATTTTTTATTTATTTATTTATATGCCGCCCTTCTCCGGAAACTCAGGGCGGCTTACAATGCGTTAAGCAATAGCCTTCATACTTTTGTATATTTATACAAAGTCAGCTTATTGTCCCCACAATCCGGGTCCTCATTTTACCTACCTTAGAAAGGATGGAAGGCTGAGTCAACCTTGAGCCTGGTGAGATTTGAACTTGCAGTAATTGCAGGCAGCTGATGCTAATAACATCAGCTCAACATTTTCTCATTTCTCTTTCTCTTTTTCTCCCGTTTTCTCTTATTTCTCTCTCTCTTTATCTCCCTTTCATTTGTGTTTTTCTCTTTTTCCTCTCCCTCTCTCCCACTCTCCCTCCCTCCCTCTCTTTCTTTCTTCTTTCTTTCTCTCCCCTTCTCTCTCTATTTCCCCCTTTTCCCACTTTCTCATTCTCTCCCTCCAGCTCATTTCTCTCTCCCTCTCTTCCTTCTCTCTCATTTGTTTCTCTCTTTTTCCTCTCTCATTCTCTCCCTCGATCATTTTATCATTTCTCTCTCTCTTTTTCTCCCCTTTTCTCTCTCTCATTTTTTATCTCCCTTTCTGTTTTTCTCTTTTTCTTCTCCCTCTTTCCCTCCCTCCCTCTTTCTTTCTTTCTTTCTCTCCCCTTCTCTCTGTTTCCCTCTCTTTTCTCTCTCTCACATTATCTCCCTCCAGCTCGCTCTCATTTCTCCCTTTCCCTTCTCTCTCTCATTTGTTTCTCTCTCTTTTTCCTTTCTCTCATTCTCTCCATCATTTTCTCAATTCTCTGTTTCTTTTTCTATCCTTTTCTCTCTCTCATCTCTCTCTCTCTCTTTCTCCCTTCTCTCTCCCTCTGTGTGTATGTGCTCCCTCTTGAATCATTTCCAAAAACAGGTGAGGGTGGTGGTGTTTTGGGGTTTTTTTGCTGATGTTTTTTTTCTTCTTCTTGGGTGCTTTTTACCATATGATTTAAATCAAGAGTCATTTCAGGTTCCCAGATAAACAAAGCTCTTTCATCTCCCTGCTGTAACACCCTGTCAACTGGCTGGCTCCGCCCCTCGCCTTCCCCTTGCAGTCACTCCTCACGTAGTCTGAGAAGGTAAGGGCGATGAGGATAAAGACTCACTCCAAATAAGAGGGAAGCGCCCATGTACTTGCCTCTCATCACATGGAGGCTTCTTCCAGTGCTTCTCAGTGTTGCATGCACCTCAGTCATTTGGGGAAATGCACAACTTGGTCTCTGCCCCAAGATGCTGTCCCATACTGCCTGTGGCCAATGCTCTGTGTTGTAAACGGAGTTCCCTCCTCCTCCTGAAACCCATTACAACATGGAGCATCGGGCGCAGCCGGCCCGGGTCAGTGTCTCGGGGTGGAGAGCAAGTTGTGCATCTTCCCAAGCAACCGAGGTATACGCAGCACTAAGAAGCGCCAGAAGAAGTGCCCGCGAGATGAGAGGCAAGTACAGAGGTGCTTCCCTCTCGTTTGGAGCGAGTCTCCATCCCTGCTATCACTCTTACCTTCTCAGGCTACGCGAGGAGTGACTGGGAGGGGAGGGCGAGGGGCGGGGCCAGCCGGCAGATAGCCACAGCAGGAGGACAAAAGAACTGCATGGGGCTTTGGAGCCACAGATTGCCAACACCCGATCATGTGGAATAAGTACACCAAATGAAGTACTAGTGTACTTCATTTTCCAGAAAAAAATAGTTCTACAAAAGCAAGCATGTGTCAGAAATGTGTGTAAAATGTTTGAGAAAATGATTTTAAATGAAGTGTGTAATATGTAGAGATATACTAAGTGCATTTTTACTTATACAGTACATCCACATATGGCACAGCAGGAAATATGACAATGTTCTGCCCCAGCTATGGACCCCAAAGAACGCAGCACACACAAACTCTATACAGAGCTTATTTACTCAAAATAACTTAGTCTTTATCATTCAAAGGCTGTTAATGAACTGTGTTAACAGCCTACCAGAATTCTAAGATAAGGTAATCACAGTCTTACTAGAGTTGGCAGAAAGCCCAGAAGCAGTTTTGCAGACACAAAAGAGAGTGAACTAAAGTTGTTCTCTACAGCTTGTTGCAAGCGGTGTTCCTTCTTAAATAGGCTAAGGGAGTGGCCAATTAGCCCCAAGTCTTACTCTCGAGGAGACTTCCTCCTGAGGAGCCACTCCTGCCTTTTGGCAGCTCTGCGTGCCCGTGCATTGAGAAGAGGCTCCTCCTCTTTGTCCTCTTCGCTTAAAAGAGCTTCTGGAGGTTCTGAAGGCCCTGGCTGAATCCCTGCCTCTGGCACCACATCTTCTCCAGCCTCCTCACTGTCCGACTCGAGCACCAGCTGCACAGGTTGCTGGCGCAGCACCACACCAGTCTCCTCATTGTCAGAATCAACTACAATCTGCACAGGCCACTGACGGGCCACAACAGACAATCAACTTTTTAAGAACACAAAAAGCTTATTTTAAAAATGAGTAGGAAAACAATAGAAAACTGGATTAGTAGTTATTATCTCTTTAACATAGCAAGTCAATAGATAATAAACATTGTAGTGCTTAATCCTCTTTGGAAAGCTGGACAACACAGCAGGCAGCAAACTACTATGTTTTTTTGTATTGAAGTGATTTTCACAAAACTATATTATAAATAGATGTTAGAAATGTCAAGTCTTGGCCCAGCTTCAAATGAGTTCTGGACAAATGTTTGCTAAGAAAGGTGCTACACAGCTTTAATGAAGGTAACACAGACTCAGAAGAAAATGAGTGAAGACATTTTCATATTTATATTGAAGCTAAAGAATGTGAAATTACTAGTTGCCAAACCCAACATAGGCAGGATGAAATGAGGGTCAATTTTGCTTTGTCTCATATTACCCTTGTTCTTTCCATTATATAAAATATTTTAAGCCACCAGCATTAAGTACACTTTCAAACAATAAATATTCATTTTTACCATTCTGTTTATTCTCTAGACTCCTCCTATGGAACAATCATTATTGAGTTGGTAAATGTTGATGCTATAACTTTGTTTATATACAGTAAAACCTCTGGTCATGACCATAATTCGTTCCATAACTTTGGTTGCAAACTGATTTGGTCGTGACCCGAACCTAATTTTGGAAATTTGGAGCTTACAAAAAAAAAAAAAAAAAAATGGCGCGGAAGGGGAAATCAGCCATGAAAAAAAATTGTGAATTTTTTGGTCGGAACCTTATTTGGTCGTGGTCAGAAGCGTTCGTGACCAGAGGTTCTACTGTACATTTAATTTTACCTTTGTATGTGACTATGTTAACATAAAAGTATATGTATACTCAAGAAGACTCACCCACAAAAAGAAAAGCAAATTGCAAGAAAGGTGTGACGACCCAACCCAGTGGGAGAATGGGGTGGCCTGCAATCCAGACCAAATAGTCTGCTTTTGATTAAATATTTCAGTCAGGATTTTCCTAAGGTTGTTTAGAATCAAACCAGCATAATCATAGGATTGAAGCATCTTAAACAGTAGCCTGAGTGTATCGTCAGTGAAAGAAATTAAGCAATTTCAAACTTTATCTTGGGAATATTTTAAAATATGATGTTATCTGCTGTAAGAAATGTAATAATTTGCCAATAGTAAGTTCACTCAATTTGATTATCAGTTCCAGTGCTCTTAAAGACTATCACAGCAACAGAGAACTAGGGCCAATTTGCATTTATACCAGTGTAATTTAATGTTATATACTGTGCCCCCTTCTTTGAAATTAAGAAACAGTGAAAACAAAGAAGCAGTTGACTTCAAATGTTCTTACTTTTTTTTCTTTAATTTGTCTTAATCCCTCTCCCTGAGTTTTTTCAGGCCAGTCTTCATGTTTTCCTGAAACACAGTTGGAGTCTTTTGAATTAGCTTCTACTGTCTTTTTGAATTATCATTGCCATTAACTTAGTTCTATTTAAAATGAGTGAAAAATAGGATAACCATCTATTTGCAAAAATGTATTTCCTTTCTCATTCTATCTCATAGCTATTTTCCACTCTTGTATAGTTAATTAATTCATCTGGCTTTAGAAAATCACAAACCCTTTAGTTCTTAATTGATTTCTACAGTTCTTTAAAGTACATTCTTTTTTTTTAACCTTTGACTTGCATTGCTTGACAAAAATGCAGAATCTTGAACTGTAACTCCCCTTACAATTATTCTAATTTACATACACATATAATTTCAATGCAATTGTTCTGCAATGGAATTTCTGAATAATTGAAACTTGTCATTTTTATTCACCAATCTTTCCCAGTCAATGCCTAAACTACCATTATGAAATGTTTATGTTCATCTAATAAGTAAGGGGATATTTATTACAAAAGTTTGCTATCGTATGGGGTAAGTACAGCTTTCCTTTAGGAAAAGATTCAGGAAAAAAGCAGGAATGTTTCTTTATTAATGAGCATCAGCAACTAAAGATACTGCCAGTTACACTATATCAATACTGGTTCAGGTCTAATAACAATATTGCATGACTACCATCCCATAAC
Organism: Pantherophis guttatus; assembly: GCF_059756535.1. Classification (NCBI taxonomy): domain Eukaryota; kingdom Metazoa; phylum Chordata; class Lepidosauria; order Squamata; family Colubridae; genus Pantherophis; species Pantherophis guttatus. Next base: position 36,743,963 of record NC_142067.1, on the reverse strand, counting down.
AATTGTTTGCAATGGAATTTTTAACAACAAAGTTCTAAAGTATAACAGTAGCAGAGATTAGAATTTACAGAGCAAAAAGTGTGACTATTCCCAGACAATCTCTCAACTTTTGTTGGATGCAACAATATACTTTTAGATACCTCACTATGTTGAGATTGTCTGTTGAGTTCCCATGAATTGGAGCACTTCAGAAAGTGTTATCCATATTAAACTGCACAGGCAGATTATTTATTAAACATTATTACTTTTTAAATTAAACCAAGATTGTAATTTTTCCAGTTTCTGCACATTGCAATCCATCCCATTATTCATTGAATGAACCAAATATTAGATTCTATTTTTATAATCTCCATTATTACTTATTCCCCAGCAATATACACTGATGTTATCTAGACAGTGTTCTCTTAATGGGACAGAATACTTCAATCTGTCAAATTGCCCTGCTAATCTAAAGTCATGTAATTTTGTTTGCAAAATGGTGCCCCCTGCCAGTTATACGTCCTATGTAAATTTAGCTGAAGGATAAGGTTGAGAAAGAAAACACCAATACCACTTTTTTCTTAAAATCTACAAGACTGCTCTTTTTAGCTTCCTGTAGACTCTAGGATTATGTCTATTGTGAATCTTGTTGCTAAATTCTTGTTTTAAAAGAATAAATCCAATCTTTAAGAATTTCTTTAATTCTGTAAAGAGAATGTTTAAATGTGACTATTCACTATGTCATGACAGAGGATACAGACTTCAGAAATTATATACAGGTAGTCCTCAACCATTCATTCAGCATCCATTCAAAATTATGAGTGTTGAATGAGGAGAATATATGACCAATCTGTGAACCTATGGCTATTGTAACATCCTTGTGGTTACATAATGTTGGAGTTTGTAGCGATCCAGCCAGCACACAAGCAAATAATTCAGCAGGATTCATTATATAGAAGTAACATCTTTATATACAATAATATTAAAACATGATGCATGTATACAATACCCATGCAGCTCTTGCAACATGGTAGAGAGAAGTAGTAGCAAATACTTTCAAGCAAAGTCAAATGAAATCTCAACAGCACAGAACAGTTAAGCTAAGCCATGCCCAGGCTCCAAGCCATCTCACATGGCTTGCACAACAAATCCTGTCTCTCAGACACCAAACAGTTCCCATTGGCTGACTTGTTGCCATGGCTATTCCAGTTCATAAATTCTTATACACTGACACATGATCATGATCCAGGTTCTTGGGGCTCCATTCACTGGTGCTCCATAGCACTTGCCTTCAGGACCTGCTGGCTTGCGTGCAGCTCCCATCATCCTGCCTGAAACTCAGAAGTGTCTGCCTTGGATCCCCACCAGACCACCTGTGCTCTACTGTGCCTGCCTGTGTGTGTATATGTGTGTCTTTGAGTCAGCGTTATCTCTTAATAACTGCCTCTGTAGTTTTCTTGTCAAGATTTCAGTAGTTTTCCCACTGACTCCTTCTTAAGTCCCACTCTCTTAAGAGAAAGTGATTGGGTCAAGATTACCCCACTGGTTTTATGCCTAAAGTGGGATTAGAACTCAAATCTCTTGGCCTGATGCCTTAACCCAGGGGTGTCAAACTCATGTCATCACGGTATTGTCATGTGACGTATCGTGACTCCCACCCCTTTCCTAAACCAGGTGTGGGCATGGCCAATGTGTGATGCATCCCGCCCGCAGGCCGCAAGTTTGACAGCCACTTATCCACTACTCCAAACTGGCTCTTCTGTCCTAAAGCAGTGTATAAGTAATTTTTCCTACTGTTGAATACTAGTTGTTTCAAATTTAACCTTATCAAGTTTGTCTCTAACATTGTATTTATTTCACTAATTAGAAATAGTTGGGAGCATAATCTATTCAGAAACAGGAGAAAACCAGATGTATTCATGTTGCTTTCTGTTTATCACATCCTGCATAATGGTTTCAGTGACTGTTTCCTTGACATGATTAGTGAGGCTTCTAAGTAGTGTGTTTACTTGCATGCGTTAAGTGACAGCATTTTTACAGCAAGGAGTTCAAGTTGGTTTCTTATATAGAAAGATCCAGGGGGGAAAGGTTGCTAAGGAATACAGAGCTAGCTACCGTGATAGATGAAATGGAGGATGTTCTACGGAAACATGAAATATTTGCAACAGCTGCTCTACTTTTTTTTCTTTTCAAGGAGCATCTCAATTACCAACATGAGAGAAATGTTAGAAATATCTAGAGTATGCTGCCACTATTTATACATGATCTCAAATCCCAGGAAAACACATTCTTCTGGATAAACCTGAAGCCTTAAACCAGTCCATCATATGCTAGAAGAACTTACTGACCTCAATTCTGTGAATGCACAACGTTAGTGCATTGCAATGATATAAATCTATAAGGAACACCAAGAAGATTTTCCTGAAAATAAATATATTTTCTTTGCAAGCCTCGTTTATCTAATCTGCGGTCAGACAAAAGCCTGTGTTAAGTAGAAGTCTAATTATTTAAACAGGACCACATTGCATTTAGATAATATAGTAATATGACGGGTATTTGTATATTCTGATACTCCTGTGACTTTAAATTTTTGTGATTTTTTTTTCCAGATAGTGGTAGAAATTGAACAGAAAAAATGTGAAAATGCAACGCTTTATACAGATTTGGCAATGGTATAGTGAATTAAAACACAAATCTGCAGGATGCCAGATGGAGAATACCAGTCCAAATTATTTAGTGAACTTCATGGCTGATTGGGAGAATGAAAGCATTTATACACATTGTATATTTCAGTCAACATAACATTCTAAACCTTGAACTTTTTGCTAGCAATGTAAGTTTCTGCATTTTACAATTTACTACCAACAACAAGATTTCATCCTGTCCCATTCCATATCCAGAAACTGAGCTGTCTTGTAGGAAAATGTTATTTTGGCATTAGCAGTAAGAGTGTCTTTTTTCCCACTTGGTAACAAGCAGGGTTCACACATGGCTTCCATTTTGTATTTTCCAACCTTTTTACTTACTGTAGCTTTGCCAGACCTGGGCAGCCTGATAAGATATTGAGTTTACTTCCCTGGTTTCTTAATAATTAATATATTGGCTGAAGATTTTTGGTTGCTCAGATTTATACAGATTGAATTTCTGTATGTAGCAGCCATCTAATTCTCCCCAACTGATAAACATTCTTGATTTGAACATTTTCTCTGTCTTTACATTTTGAACAAAACCCAGCAGTTCTAAATAAAAGAAGGAACACTGTGATGTTCAAGTTAAGAACCTACAATTCTCAGTTTGTACACTGAGTAAAACCATGCTTATTTAATTGTTGTTTAAGTAAAAATTCACTGAATCATGGTTTACAAACTGTAACAGCCAGTTTTCAAATCATACCCTAAGCAAACCATCTTTTTTCTTCTCAAATTTACATTTATATGTATAAACATATATAAATGTGGATTAAATTTTGAAATGATATCAGAGAAGAACCAGCAATCATTTCTGATTGGAATGTGATTTTGCATTTTATTGTTGACATTGTATAGTGCAAAATACACTACATGACGAAACTGCTCTTGAATATATTCTAGTTTTTCTAAATTTTTCATGAGTGAAATTTTTTCATGACAATGTTCAATTTTCAGCAAAGGGGCTTTTTTTTATTATTATTTTTGCTATTTTGGCACAGGTCATATTATTCTAATCTTATTTAGCATGAGTACCATACAATTGAACAAACTGATAATCATTTTTCTTGCTTAATCTGCAAATGCTGAATTGATTCAAGATATATCACGCATCATTGTCTGTTAAAGCAATGCAGGAGGGAAGGCATGCCTTTGACTATGACTTTGACCAAGGTTAGTCTTTTTTCAACAGGACATTCACAAATGCAATGAACTAGGAGCCAAAGTCAATGGCTATCTGCTTGATAAAACTCTGAAATCCAATTTTCTCAGTAAATTAGTCATAAGGAAATAATATCAGAGATATTTTAACTGGATCTACTGCATAACTTGGCATTTAGAAGTATAATAGATGTTTTCATTTTGGAACCTGGCCACATTACTTACATTCCACTTCATTGTTAACCAGAGCAACAAAGGTATTTCCCATGGTTAAAATAGGTTAGTAGAACAATAGCTGATTGTAAACTGAATACTCCATGATTCTAGTCTCCCCCCTTTTTTGTCAGGGAGGGGTTTTAAATGTAGAGAGGCTAGCCTATACCTTGTCTCCACATACCCCTTGCTGGAATGCTTTGTTTTGTGTATGTAAAGGTTATTCAGAAGAAACAAAGAAAGTGGGAGTGTTTGGCCTAGAGATGGAAACAGAGTTTGCTTTATGAGAGTATCATATGCTTAATTATGGGTAGCGGGTGTTGCAGATGGTGTGCTGACTTTGCCACTCATAGTCTTAGTATGCAATATTACGTTTCTTTAAAAAAATGTTAAAGGCTGATTTGAAGTAAAATCAGATTCAATGCTTTAGGAAAGTATGCAAGTAAAATTCATAATACTACTGTATTTAAGTAGTGAATAATGCTTTAAAATGCACAGCCTACTCTAATGTGTCTTCACTGCAAAGGAAATATATTTAAATCAATACATATATATTTGGTCAAATTTGCTTGTGCCCAGGTAACTAAGAGCCGTAGTGATGCAGTGATTAGAATGCAGTATTGTGGGTTACTTCTGCTGATCACTGGCTGCCAGCAGTTTGGCAGTTCGCCAAACTGAGTCACCCGCTCAAGGTTGACTCAGCCTTCCACCTTCCGAGGTCCGAGGTCCGAGGTAAAATGAGGACCCAGATTAGAGAGGGCTGTGAAGCGGTATATAAATCTAAGTGCTATTGTTATTGCTATTACTATATACAAAAATCAGTCACAGAATTTATTTTATGGGGAAAAAAAATTAAGATGTGATGGAGTTAAGAGGTCGAAGTTGAACTCTTTAAATGATATATAGCAAATTCCTTTAAAATAATGTTCTATAATTAAGAATTTTTTAGTCTTTGTGACAGGTATTCTTATACATATAATTTCAACTACTATACTTTGAATCAAATCAAATCAAATCAAATCAAACCTTTATTGTCAATGCACAACATGTGTACAATGAAATTAAATGAGCCTGTGACCCCCCCCAACACAAAATACATTTCAATAACTCAATAAATGAATGAGAGTTTCAATGCCATTTGTTAGGATGTTGTTCACAAAATAATTTCATTATATTAGGATTAGCGCCAAAATTTTTATTTGATGTTGCAATTCATAGCTAGCATTTTAATTGTAAGCAGGGCCGGATTTAGATGAAAAGAGGCCCTAGGCTATTCCACTTATGAGGCCCTTTCACCTATAGTGAAAGTGTAATTTTAATTTTGCTAACAATTTGAATGTAGGCCCCTCTTGATCTTGAGGCCCTAGGCTGAAGCCTAGTTAGCCTATAGGAAAATCCGGCCCTGATTGTAAGGTTGTTAGGTTGAGGTTTTGATGGAAGGAAGATCATTCTTCTTCCAGAAGAAGACAATTTAATTCTACTTCTACTTATAAGCCTAGTGTATAACAGCCTATAAATCGTACTGGTCCTACTTTTTTGCAGTCTTCTATGTAATTCTTTGGGAGAACTCTGTCCTGAAAACTGGTATTCCTACTCTTTCCTAGTAATACATTTGCTAATATTTATAGAACATATTTTGTATTCAGCTTAGTCATTTATGCATCACTAAAAAAGGCAACAGAGTACACAGATCACACAAAATTGGCTCCTGCTGATCTATATCAATAATGCAAATTTATAATGAGTGCAGTTTAAATAGAAAGACAATATTTATAATAGGAAACAAAATATCCCAAATGCCTGTTTGTTCTGGAAACTATTAATGGCAACATTGGTGTCAGCTGATCTCATTTTATAGTTGAGCTAGGTGGAGTTCAAAATGCTAATCAGGGTCAGACCTGGTTAGTACTTAGCAGGGGTGGGTTCCACTTACCTTCGCTACCGGTTCGCAACAGGAGCGTGCACGCACACGCTTTACTCGCATGTGGCGCTTCTGCGCATGTGCAGAGTGTCCGTGATGACGTCCAGGTCGATGGGCAGAGCCTTCCTCCGCCGTTACTACCGGTTCACATGATCCAGACCGAACCAGTAGCAACCCACCACTGGTACTTAGATATGTGACTACTATACAGAACATTTTAAATTTATAGATTATACTGAAATTAAAAAAGGAAAATGCAGTACTGACAAAATACTCTGCATTGTTGCCAAGAAAACTATGCAGATATGTTCATGAGAAGAACTCGGAATTTACTTCAAAGCAGAGTTTACTTTTATTTTAAATCCAGTGTTCGTTGGATATCACATATTACAAGGAACATTTTTAAGCAAAGGTTTGTCCTCTCTTGAATGAACTTTACTGCCATTAACCCTGTTTCTAGAACAGGAGGAGATACTCTGCTTTAAAAAGGAATGGAAATCTCATGATTACTATGGAGAGAGAAACCATGGGGTGAAATTGCACCTCAGAAGGTCAAAAGGAAGACATAAAAGGACTTCTAGGCTAGCAAATCTCTAAAAAGCTGCAGAGAGCATCAGTCAATCTACTTGATATTTTTTTAAAGACAAATTTATTTTTAGGAGGCTAGCCTCTGAAGGGGGTAATGAAGGTGTGGGTCACACCTGTTGCTTTTAAATATTTTAGAATATTTATGAGTCTGCAGCCTCCAGGATGAAATTGCTGAGATTCCCCACTGAAGGGAAAGAGGCATCTCTTTATTTGAACAGTTGTCAGTGCTCTGTGAGCCAGTTGCAGCCTTTCAGAAAAACAGGCACAGGGACACATCACAGTTCCTTCTCCTCATTTTAACTGCTGTGCAGTTTCTATGATCCACAGTTATTGTGCAGCTGGGAAAGGTGTGAGAATTAATGGAAAATACCAGGGGTAGGCAAGCAACCCCTTTCTATTGATTCTGCCACAGTTGTTGAAAACACAGATTATTTTCTCTCTTTTTCTTGTTTATATACTAAAGTGCAGAAAAGCCATAAAGTGAAATATGTCATAGTTGCACAGCATGTCTATATCAAATTTCTATATTGTCCATCACATTAGTGTGATTCTGTTATAACACAGGGCAGTGGGAGAGCACTCTTTTGATATCTTTTTAAGTACTCAATAGATATAGTCTACTTTACTTTATATTCCTTATTTTGTTTATGCCATGATGTATATGAGTCAGTTCTGCTCTAAAAACAAGACAACAGTGAATTGTTTAGGAACAAAAGCTGGCTGAGTGACTTTGAGCCCATCCCTAACGCACAGTTTGTAGTAGTGAGAAAATAGAAGGCAGTTTTAAGTATGTTTGCCACCTTGATACACACACGTACATGCACACATATATCCATCCATCCATCCATCCATCCATCCATCCATCCATCCATCCATCCATTTATCTGGCAGCTGGATAACCTAATGGTTAGAAAGCTGTCCTTTGATACAGGAGATCATGGTGACTTACGCTAAGTTCACACTATCAGCTTTTGAAGCCATATTAACATCAGAAGCTTCCATGCTGCCCACGTCTTCTGCTTGGCAAAGTAGGAGGAAGGATTCAGTAGAGTGATTGTAGTTAGACATAATAGCTTTCTTCCCTTCGGTCAAGGTCGTGGTGTTCCTGCATCTGGAGGAGGAGTGGTTGCAGTGATGGCTCAAGTTGGAACAGATGGTGATTGGGCCATGTGGCGGAGTGATGGGTTTAGGGGCTGGATTTGTGGTTTTGATTTACTGAGAGGAAACCCAGAACTCTCAGATTTTCCCAGATGTGCTAGTATACCTATTCCAATAAATGAAAGTTTTGAGAGGATGCTTGTCTCAGAGTTTTCTATTGGAGTTGGGTCATTCTGGAACCCTGACACAGGCATTGCCTAGATTAACCATGTCAGATTTTGGGGAACCATGATACTTACATTAAATATTGAGAGGCTGCCAAAAAGAAGAGAGGGTCAATCTATTTTTCAAAGCACTAGAAAGCAAAACAAGAAAGAATGGATGGAAACTGATTAAGGAGAAAAGCAACCTGGAATTAAGGAGAAATTTCCTAACAGTGAGAACAATTGACCAGTGGAACAGCTTGCTTTCAGAAGTCACAGGTCTCCATCACTGAAGGTTTTTAACTTTTTAAAAGGTGGAATTGTACAGGGTCTCCTCCTTGAGCACGGAGTTGGACTAGAAGACTGCCAATGTCCCTTCCAATTCTGTTACACCAACACTAACTGAAAAACAGCTAGTGACTCAATGCTTCAATATAGTGAAGAAGAAGCTACTCTCATAACTTGAAGTAGATCAACCACACATTACATCCTGAACTCAAGAAGATTTAGAAGAACAACTTGAACAACTAGATGTGCAACCAACATCAGTAAATGAAATGTCACTGCCACCCAGTACATTTCAGAGCACAGCAGCTGATATGAGGATTTAAGATAATTGATAAACTAGCTATAATTAATCCTCCAGTCTGATTATGAAGTCTCAGTGCAGAAATACCATCAGATAGTATGCTTTTGTTGTTGTTCAGTCACTAACTCATGTCCAATTTTTTGCAATTCCATGGACTACAGCACTCCAGTCTCCCCAGTCTTCCATTGTCTCCCAAAGTTTGCCCAAATTCATATTAGAATAGAATAGAATATACTTTATTGGCCAAGTGTTGTTGGACACACAAAGTTCATTGCATGGATGACATTAATCATCTGATCCTCCCTTTCTCCTTTTGCCTTCAAGCTTTTCCAATATCTTTCCCAATGAGTCGTCTCTTCTCATTAAGTGGCCAAAGAATTTGACTTCAGTTTCAGTTTCTGATCTTCCAAAGAACAATCAAGGTTGATTTCCTTTAGGATTGATTGATTTGATCTCCTTGTATAGTATGTTAGAAGATGTAATAACTAGCTGGCTATTAACCAGACATTGTAATAATAGACGAGGACTATAATACAGCAGTGGTGATAAATGTAGTGGTGTTAAGTAATAGCAACATCAGGAAGGAGTATAAGAAGCTGGAGAAGTACAAGGGCCTGAAGGAGGAATTAGCAGGAAAGTAAAGACCAAAGTGGCTGTGACTCCTAAACTGAGAAAGTGGATCCAACAGATCCCAAGACCAACATCAGAGTTCTGTATCCAGAAGAGTGCACTGTTAAGGACACTAAAATAGTCCCAGGCTTTTGGTGGAGGATCCAAGACATGTACCATCCATACGAGTGAGAACAGATTTTTAAACTTTGTTTGTGTCAAAAAGGAAACCCTCCTTAATTCTTTCTCAAAAGATTTAAAACGGTGAAGACATTTTTCTTGCAGGTAGAAATAATCTCACATAATACTCAATATATTATTTTCATAATATATTCTTATAAACTGTTATCTTCAAGAGATTTTTCTTTTAACAAGATAAATCAGACACAACTATATATATCCTCATGACTACATATATTAGGAAATTTCAAGAAAGAAGAATAAAATTGACTACTACTTAAATAGTAAACAGTACTTGTTTACTGTGAAAAAAAATCACCTTTGTAAGTTATGTCCTCCTTCCATATGGCAGGAAGAAATCAGAAGCAATTTAATGCCATATGGCAGTGTTTCTTCATCTGTAAAATGTTGCAAATTTATCCCCTGCATGACAGTGGTTTCAAAATTCTTCTCACAAAAATGCTCAAAGAATCATCATTTAAAATATAATGAGCCAAAAATACTTAATAGGAAGAACATTTATTTTTGAACATTGTGCTATACTACTACTAGCAGGGCTATCGTCGGCACAAAGAAATTTATCCAACTTCTGCCTCCAGGTCTCTCTACCACCTCATTTTTTCAGGCCTGCTTAAAAAAGGGTACTCACTTAAGAGAAATTCATAAATAGCAAACAGCAAACAGCAAAGGATTTGGGGGAGAGAGTTAAAATTTGCAAGTAGCGAGGCAGAATAAAGAGAAATGAAATGAATAACTTGGGAGCACCAACAGACAATTCCGAAAACTTGTAGTGATTTTGTATGAAAATAAAAGGGTAAATAATATAGATTTGAGAATACATGTACACACATAAACATTAAGAGCAAGATATATACTTTAATCAAATAAATCCACTTTAAATTCCTTCTGTTTACTTTTTGAAAGCTTGATCTTTAATTTCTTCAAATAATGTCTCACAAGTTGATTTAACATTTTCTCTTGACTCTTCTTAGAAATGCCTTCACTAATTTAACACATATCTTTTGTAAAGATAAGAAAGATAACCATGACACTGTTTTGATGTATTATAGATGCCCCTTTCATTATTAAGCTGGTTTCATTGTAAATCCAGTGTGGCATATTTTTCCTATAATTCTTGTAGTCTGGAATTTTTAAATCCACTTTCAGATTCATTTCAGCCTCAGGCTCTGTTTTGTCCATTTTTATGTTCCTCTTCTGTAGTTTCTTTTAACATAATTTTAATAATAGCAAACAACCTTACAAATAATTTCTTATTGCATTATTCTATATTCTAATTGCATTTTTACCAAATATCCTTGAATTCTTCCACAGTCAACTGTATTAATAGGTTTCTTCTTCTCTAATTGTAATCTTTAGTTCTCTCTGGCTCCCTTTAGTCAAAATCTTCTCTTATGGTTTTTTCCCCCCCTAATCAACAACACATTCCCAGGGAACTAACTCTTACAGTTGGTTTCAAAGTCTCCATATATATTTTTGTAAGATTTTAAACAATTGTCAGAAAATATTCTTTTAATTCCATCTGGCTCCTTAATCCATTTATAACTTTGCAAAATTAGTATTCTAGTCACGCTTTTGGTATTCATTCAAAAATATTTTTTTCTTTTGAAAGTACTTACACTTGCATAAAATTTCTTTCATCAGGCAAAAAAGGAAACTCACCTGATGAAATGAAACTTGCCTTTCTAAAGTTTCTTATCATTCAAAAAACCAGTAAGAAGCAATTAGCTAAGGTGGTGAAGACAGAAAGTACACAATCCCAGTGTCTGTTTGAAGACAGCTTACAAGATGGCTTTTCCCCAGCCCCCACAGCTCTAAAACCTACTGTAGACCACCGTCTTATGGTCCTTCATGAGGAGCCTCTATACTGAGCATATGTGGGCAATCCTGACTTCATCTGTGTTCTGGAGAAGAATTCCAAGGAGGCTATCCCTTCATTGCTTCCTTTTTCGGCTGTGACCATCAGTTCCACCAACATCCCATGATTGTTTCCAAGAAGTCTCCTTGTAACCAACTTCAGAAGCATCTTGAATCACTCCAAATCTACTTGGTAAAAACAAACTTATTTTGACATTTCAATTTAATTAGAAAAGTTGAAGATTTAGTTGAACCTTCAGATTCAATCTTTGCCAGACCTAGTACAAATCAACCATGCTTTGTGTTGAAGCATACATGACACCCATACATGAAATGTCTAGATATTTTAATAAACCCAATTTTTAGTGAAAGATACAACTGCCTTCTTGGCACAGCTTGAATATAATCATGGATGCCATGAAAGGTCAACCGCTAAAGACTCCTTAAAAACATAAAAGAAAAACAAAACAAAACAATATCTCCTAACATAGTTTCTTCCCAACAACTTCTTTGTATTCACACTAAAGTCTAAACCATCATTTTTTAAATTCATGATTTAACTGAATGGTCTCAATTACTTGATTTGCCTGACTTGCCCAATTTAAGATCACACACCTAATCATAATACAATTGCATTGGCTAGTCTTGCAGATTACATTGAACAAATCTCATTTTAGATTAGCATATTATGATAGGTTACAGGAGGCCATGCCTTCCAGGGAATCTGTTTCAGAGGCATAAAGATAACTTAGATACCTTAATTAATACCTTGTCCTAGTAAGAGGGTATGTGGTAGTTAGTTTATTTTCTCACAGAAAGATTTTCCTCAGAGAAGAAGGAAAGGCTGACCTTGAATAGTAAAAAAAAAGGGGGGTGGGGGAGGAGGAAGAAATGAAGAAAAGGAGACATAACAGCAAGTAAGAGTCACTAGTACTGTGATACAGAAGGGTTACAAAGTAAGATGGATCAAGGCAATGCTAACTCTTGAAAATGTTGTTGTTTTAATTAAGAATGAAACTGAGATGGATCCAAAAGTTTTGATCCATATTAGGAATGGTAGATCAAGAAGAACTTGGACTTCTAAAGTATCAGAAAAGAGGAGATTAATATTCTCCAGCCTGAGAGAAACAGAATGCCTGCAATACTTTATCATTTTCTTAACTCTAAACAGAAGATGTTAATGTCTCTAAAATTGGAGAACGTCCCCATAAAACTAATATAATCAACTGTGTTTGTGTGTCTGTATATTTATATCTACATCTATCTACACACACACACACCCAAACATACAAACAATATATTTATTTGTCAAACATGTACAAGAAAGCACGTATGAATATGAACATGGACATGAACAAAGGAAATGAATACAAATAAATTGGGGCAATAGGACAGGGATGGTAGGCATGCTGGTGCACTTATGGACACCTCCTTTACAGACCTCTTAGGAATGTAGTGAAGTCTACATTAAACAGTTTAAGATTGAAGCTGTGAGGGTTTGAGGATGTAACAATGGAGTCAGGTAGAGCATTCCAGGCATTGACAACTATGTTGCTGAAGTTGTATTTTATGTAATCGAGTTTAGAGTGGTTTACTTTGAGTTTGTATCTATTGTTTGCCTGTGTATTATTGAGGTTGAAGATGAAGAAGTTGTTGACAAGTAAGACGTTGTAGCAGACAATTTTGTGTACTATGCTTAGATCGGACTGCAGGTTCTGCAGTTCCAGATTGTCCAAGCCCAAAATTTCAAGCCTGGTGGCATAAGAGATTCTATTGTGAGTAGAGGAGTGAAGTACTCTTCTTGTGAAATACTTCTGGATCCGCTCAATCGTATTAATGTCTGATATAGAGTGTGGATTCCTGGAAGACGAGCTGTATTAAAGAATTGGTCTGGCAAAGGTTTTGTATGCCCTAGTTAGCAATACAATGTTACCAGAGAAGAAGCTTCGCAAGATTAAATTAACAATTCTTAATGCCTTTTTGACAATGCTGTGAGTTCTGGGGCTTAGATCATTTGAGATGAGTACTCCTAGGTCCTTGACAGAATGAGGGTCGTCTACAAGGTCATTTCCGCCCAACTTGTATTTGGTGTTCTGATTTTTATTGCCAATGTGTAGGACAGAGCATTTATTAGTTGAGATTTGGAGTTGCCAAATGCGTGACCATTCTGACACATGGTCAAAGTCGCTTTGTAGGGCAGCAGCATTGTCAGTTGTATTAAATATTTTTATGTCATCAGCGAAGAGGATGCAGCTGCTTTTAATATGATCACATAAGTCATTGATGTAAAGCAGAAAGTGTGTGGGTCCTAGAACGCTTCCTTGGGGGACACCACCGTTAACCGGTACCAGATTTGATAGGGCCCTCCCTATTTTGACTACTTGTTGCCTGTTTGACAAGAATGCAGCTATCCATTTGTGCAGGGATCTGGAAATGCCGTAAGAACTTAGTTTTAACAGTAGTTTGTTGTGCACCACTGAATGAAAGGCTTTGCAGAAGTCTATGTAAATTGTGTCTATTGCTTTATCCTGGTCAAGATGTATGGTCCAAATGTTTCTGCAGTGTAGGATATACTACACTTTATGCTACACCTAAACTATTACACTATATAATATTTGGTAGAATGAAAAAAGTTTTACAATATATTTTCAATCATCTCCCATCTTTTACTGGATCCATTTCTTTCAGAAAATTGTAAAGCTTGTATGCAGCGGTGAAATCCACTTACCTTTGCTATCGGTTTGGGAACAGGAGTGCATAGATGGTAAAAAAAAAAGGAATGTAATGATGTCCCAGCAGGTGGGCAGAGCCTTCTGCCACCAGTGTTACCAATTCGGCGAACCGGATAGAACCGGGGGGATTTCACCACTGTTCTTATGGACTTTTTGGTAAAAATGAAAAACTTGTGATCTCTGGTTTCTATGATTAAATAGGTGAGATTATAAAAAATAAGAGTAATATGCTATGAATTTAGAGAGGATAAAATATATTTATACATAACCACTATGAAGAATATCAGAAGCCACTTCTTTCATATTTTTTCTTTTCTATTTTTCAACTTTTTTCTTTCCTTGCACTTCTTGTTTTTTCATTTATTTTTTCTTTCTTTCTTTATATTAATTTGTGTTAGGCTCTATCTTTTTTAAGACTTTTAGTAAAATTATATATAAGAAGAAAATTGTAATCCAGCAAAACATAAAGTGTAAATTCCTTTATTTGTGAAAGATCAACACAGAAATAGTCTGTTTTGATGTCCAATTTGTAGATTGAAATATTTTATTTTATTTAAATCATTCAAATGACACAATATATTGATGTATCATACATTTTTGCTATTTTCTCCCCCAAAGAAAAGGTATTTTAAAAACTGTATTGGATTGTTAGCTAGCCTAGCCAATCACAAAGGAAACATCAATACAGACTTCTTTGAAAGTAGCAAGAGAAAAAGCATCTGGTTTTCCCTGTTCAGAATCGTATTGCTGCCATCAGCAGGACTGTAGTTAGGAGCTTCATTGTACTGTAAATCTAATGCATTGGTTAGAATCTTTATTTTGCTTTAAAGTAACATTTATAATTGTATAGGTCTGCCTCATAGCATCTGAGATTTGGAATAAATTGTTCTAATTTTCATTTACATGATCACTTATTATAGAAAGATTGATATATCAAAAAAAAATGACCCTTGAAGAATTATGATCTTTAGTTCTAGTGAGCTAATAATTGTCCATTTCCAAAACAATTCTATGGGCAATTACTGAGAAATAATTTCTATTTGCATTTTTGATAACTGTGCATGGAATTTTTCCATTTCCCAATTCTAAGTGGTTGAAATGGATCAACCGATTCTGTTTTCAACATTCAGCTGAAGATAATGAGTCAATCAGTGTTGTCCCTCCAGCTGAACAATAAGAGCTTGCCAAAAATGTTATCCAATCAGTGCCCTGGCCAGGTTTTTGCTTCTGTAATCCTCTAGATGAGTCTAAAGGCAAACTATCACATTGCATCTGTTGCAAAATTACATTTGCAAGTGTAACCTAACAGTTTCCCATAGAAACAAGTAAGTGCAGAAGGGAGATTTTCTATTGGATCATGGAAGAAAACCCTGAAATTGCTTCTCCATTGATTCCAATAAGAAAATCCCTGCTTAAAGCAATAAGAAAATCTGCCTTCCATTCTCTGTTGAGGCAATTGCAAATTCTTCTCCTTTCCACTATAGGATCATTTGATTACTTGGTTATTTAATTACTTGAGAATCCATCCTTAAATGGATGGAAATTGCTGCGGTGGTGCAGTACTGCAGGCTACTTCTGCTGATCACTGGCTGCCAACAGTTTGTTAGTTCGGGTCTCACCGCCTCAAGCTTGGCTCAGCCTTCTATCCTTCCGAGGTCGGTAAAATGAGGACCCAAATTGTTGGGGGCAATAGGCTGACTGTAAACCACTTAGAGACGGCTGTAAAGCACTGTGAAGCGTTATATAAATCTAAGTGCTATTGCTATTGCTATTATCCAATTTGAAAAGAGTATTTGCAAAGTATTCCCAAAGGTGCTTTTTCAAGAGGCACCTGGGCTTTCTGGTTTTTCTTTGAAGACGTTGTTCTTATCATCCAAAAAGCTTCTTCAGCTCTGGTTTTATCTTCAAAGAAAAACAGACAGTCCAGGTGCCTCTTGAAAAAGCACCTTTGGGACAATCATGACCTGGATGAGTGAGATTTTCCATAGATATTTGCGAAATAATTCATTTGAGAAGAATCCATTTACTGTCTTTTAAATTTTCTATAGCATGGACTGTGTACCTGTATAAAGATGGATTTGACTTTCTGCCTTTCTTCACATATTATGTAGCATAGAATAACAGTATAATTCATCAGGAAACCTTTAATAGCAAAAGGGTTATCAAAATTTGTTTCTGTCAGAATTTCTGAACACTTTTTTAGTTGAATTTTTATCAGTTGCCATGCAATGCGATGAAACTCTACCAAAGAAAAACAACATTATGCAAACTTGGCGAATGTCCTTGAGAAACAGCGCCAAGGGACAACTCGGATGTCTAATCAGACAGATCATGAGACACCTGCCTAGAAAGTGATAACCACTAAGGACTTCATATTGCAACAATATGAAATCTCGTGCAGCGTTTTCTGGTGAGATAACTTTGAAAAGTTGTCTTATTTGTATAAAAGTGTTAAGTATTCTTCATGTGTTGTAGTATTAGGGGAAAAGTAGTGCTAGTTTGTACATAACAACACTGAGCAAACGTAATTTACTTTGATTTACATTGAGAGTTCCTGACAGCTAATTTTATAGGCTGGTTAGGGTGAATCAAGGAATTTATCTGGGTTTTGTAAGAATAAAAGTCTCTGTTCTCTATTCCTTAGGAATGTCAAGATCCCTTATCCTGATGGAAATCAAATACCAAACAACTTTTTTTTTTTAAAAAAAAAATCATTTTAAAGAATTTCCACAGTCTTTTATGAAGTCATCTCTACTGATTAACAATTCCTACATATACCTAGGAATTTTATAAGAATATCATGCATTTTTCTTGCTGCAAATACTTGCTTTTTATTAATATCAAAATGAAATGAAATAAGATTTCCCATGCAATGTAGCTCTTACTCCAGATTAAATAGACATATAGCTAATTTACATAACAAATTTTAAGCTTGCATTAGCAAAGTTCAGTTGTATTCACATAATATGCTGTGTCCAGGCTGTATTTTAAAACATATTATGTCTTAACAGAGTGGCATATTCATGCAAATTAGTCAACCATAAAACATAAAAGCCATGTTAAGCTAGTTAGCAGGCTGAATGTTGATATGCATTGTTAGTAACAAGCAGAGGTGGGTTTCAGCAAGTTCTGACCAGTTCTAGAGAACCGGTAGTGGAAATTTTGAGTAGTTCAGAGAACCAGTAGTAAAAATTCTGATTGGCCCCTCCCCCATCTATTCTCTGCCTCTCAAGTCCCAGCTGATCGGGAGGAAATGGGGATTTTGCAGTATCCTTCGCCTGGAGTGGGGAGGGAATGGAGATTTTACAGTATCCTTCCCCTGCCATGCCCACTAAGCCATGCCCACCAAGCCACACCACAGAACCAGTAGTAAAAAATTTTGAAACCCACCACTGGTAACAAGTACATGTTTTGGAAGAAAAGTTTGTACTTTTTTCCAATGAAAAAATATGACATTTTTGATATGTGAAATTATAAATTTGAAGTTAACAGGTAATATATGAAAGTGTAGGAAGAAGTTTGAGAAGAAAGGCCTTGTAAAACTTTTTTTCATTCCATAAAATATGGAAAGTGTTTTCTAATCAAATATAACAAATTGGACCATTTGCTAAAAACGGTTGGCAATACTGCTTTGCCTTATGAATGTGACTTATATGACTTATTAATGTGACTTTATTTGTCAAGATTCGTCCAATTTTTTAATGAATATTCTGTCTCAATTCATAGACCAATGTTTGTCTATCTCTGTGTCATCTCTGTCTTTCTATATGTGTGATATGAAATGCCAGATCATGATCTCATATGCAAAAGAATATCAATGTGCTGGAAATGTCTTTTGAAATTCTCTGAAGTGGTTTAAAAGCTTTTGTGTATGGAGATTCTCAGTCATTCAGGTCATGGTTGTCCCAAAGGTGGTTTTTTTTTTTCCAAGAGGCAACTGGACTTCCTGGTTTTCTTTGAAGATGTTTTGCTTCTCATCCAAGAAGTTTCTTCAGCTATGATTGGATCAGGGTTGGGTTCTAAAATTTTTTACTACCGGTTCTGTGGGTGTGGCTTATTTTGTGGGTGTGGCTTGATGGTCATGTGACAATTCTTTAGGATTTAGCAGAGGTAGTGGTCTACTATGCTTTTAACTGCTTGCAGAGCTGTACCGGTCTACTCATTTGTTTTTGGAGGCACTGGTCTACCACCACACTGCCTTTTAACACTGATCAGCTGTAGGGCCGCCCTTTGAAGCCCCACGGCAAGAGTTTAAACAGTTTTTTTCCTTCTAGCCGATCAGCTGGGACTCAGGAGGCAGCAATAGATTGGGGGTGGGGCCAAATAAAAGGTAAGAATAATGTGAGGGGGAGTGGGGGGTGGTGGGGGGGCAGAACTGGTTCTGTGATGTCATATCGTCACTGCTACCGGCTCTGTGGAACCAGGAGGAACTGGGAGGAACCCACCATTAGATTGGATGGCCTTCCACCATCCAGTGAAAACTGAAGAAGCTTCTTGAAGGAAAAGCAAAACATCTTCAAAGAAAAACAAGGAAGTCCAGTTGCTTCTTGAAAAAAAAGCACCTTTGGGATTTAAAAGGTTTTGGTCATGCAAAACTTTGAATGGTGAGGAATACTGAATTGTCACTCATATTGATAGCATTATTAGGGAACAGTAAATTTCACTTACACGTCAGCATTTTTCAAATAAAAAACACTACTATATATAGCAACTTTTGTTTCTCAAATTGCATTCCAAGTTGATAAGCTTATTTATTATGATGAGCAAAACAGCATATGTTATGATATTCTGTGCTAAATTATTTGTGAGCTGGATTAAATTTACCCCAAATCTTATGTCCTTATTTGATCTGAATATTAATTTGTATTTCATTCCTAAAGATAGATACAAACTATTAGCAAAATTATTGACTGAAGCTGTGGAAGAACTTTGGAAGAATCACTTTTAATATAATATTATGTCACATTATTTTATCATAAAGTAGTACTGTTGTATATGTGTCTTCCTATCACATATCAGCTAAACAGTAAACCACCAGTAATGCATTGCAAGATGCTAAGCAGCTACAATGATGAATGAAATCCATATTTTCACCAAGTTTATCTTGTATTTGTAATTGTGTTTTGTTATTGAACAGACTAGCTGTTCAGGTCCTCTGCTTCCCAAATCATGTTGCAGCACGGAGTCTAGCTCTAAGAAAAACCACTGAATATAGTTCTGTTGCCATGTAAGTTTGAAGTTGTGGAGTATACCCATGATTCTCATTCAGTACGGCTGATCTGAAACCTAAGGGAATGGGGAGAAAAAAACCATTCTCTATACTTTTTCCAGTAGACATGAAATGAGATATAACTATATCACATTTGATACATTAATTGTTCCATTATGAATGCATAAAGTCTGCTTCATTATAAATTCCATTTTAACTTCTTCACATTAAGATTAAGCTCATTTAAATATTTTCTGTTGGCCCATAGTTAAGGCAGTAAGATATCAATGTTTCATCCAAATTGTAATCACCCATTTGTATATATGTGTATATATAGCTTTAAAACAGTGGTGAAATATAGCTTTACAACTGGTTCTGTGGGTGTAGCTTGGTGGGTGTGGCTTGGTAGGCATGACTGGGGAAGGATACTGCAAAATCTCCATTCCCATCCCACTCCAGGGAAAGGATACTGCAAAATTTCCATTCCGACCCCACTCTGGGGCCAGCCAGAGGTGGTATTTGCCGGTTCTCCGAACTACTCAAAATTTCTGCTACCAGTTCTCTAGAACTTGTCAGAACCTGCTGGATTTCACCCCTGCTTTAAAACTATATTATTTCCAAATGCACAATAATTTTATAACTTTATAATTTTAAGAAAAAAAATACCCATACTAATTAAGAAAGTAAAAAAGAAAACAAAAGAAAAATATGCATAAAAGAAAAACAATATAAAATATATACATTCCTGATTGACATGATTTTATGGCTCCTTCTCTCTGTGTATAGTGTATAGTGATGTGAGCTAACATTCATTTTTCTCTCCTAACTATTTTATGAAATATTTAAAATCCTGTACTGCATGGACAGTATTTCATCAAACAAATAAATTAAGGCTATTTACATTGTAATATCTCACTGTAGCCAATTATATTCCTCTAAATAGGTGAACTAGGGCCAAGAAATCTGTTGCAGTTCCAGATACTGTATGTCTCTCCCATCTGTGCTTTCGAAAGCAGCTGAGGAAGAATTTCCAACTATTAAACAAGCTGCTTTGCCAATTAAACATTTCAAAGCCAATCTAAGAATCTATCTCTCTTTTTTTCAAACAATAACTATTGAGACTAATAAGACTCATACACAGATCCAAAATAAACTATCTAACCTAGGAGAACAAATGAAAATCCAGGCTGTCACAGTGTTTTGAATAATCACATTTGTCTGGAAACTCAGTATTGCAGGAAAAAAAGTGTGTGATTGGTATTGAAAATATGCCTAACCCAATTCAATTGACAACATTACATGGAAATTTTATTTGGACATCTTTCTCTGCCTTTGAATTCTTAATTAAAATTTCATTACCTGAAGGTCAAGATCTGGCAGTTACTCAAATATTGTTCCGTCTCTATATGATTTTCATCTCTACAAGAGATAAGACTTTCCATAATTTAGACAAAAATCTGTGAGTTTGTCTAAAATTTAATTTTAAAAAGAATAAAATATCTATCCAGATTTTACTGTGGAAGTTGCAAACAAGAAACAATTATTTTCTGAACCATATTTTTTAAAAAATCTGGGCAGCTACAATATTTTACATTCTGCTTTACTTTCTATCAACAAGAGAAATCAAAAAGTTTCAAGTGCCCATTTTTTGTTTATATTAAAGTTGATAACTTCTGCTCTTCTCGCTGATTCAGTCTATTTCAACTATTAAAGACCAATACAACTTTTTTCTTACAGTTTCTGTTATTCTATTTTTGTTTCATCATTAATTTCTTTTTGCTGTTTTTCTTTGTTCAACTACTACAGGTTTATATTGTAATTTGTACTGATACAGTTATCAACTATTAAAGTACAATTAAAGTGGAAATAAGGTTAATAAGTTTATTACAAGAATCCACACACACACACATACACATAAGACCCAAGTGTATAATTAGTGAGTTAATAGAATATATTCAATTGAATTTAGTCAGCCCTAAAATGAAAGGGTTGAGAGAGCTTGGCAGCAACATTTTAACTTATTTCAAATCTTTAAATGCTGACATTTTTTAACATGGAGAGAGAACTAGGTTGATAAAACTTTGTCTAGTTTTTGTGTAAAATCTGGTGTACTTGGCTAAGCTTCAAGCAGGGTTAAAGGGGTGGCTACTCCTATTCATAAACTTTAAACTCTTCTCTTTACAGGAAAGTCATAGGGAAGTTATATGTTATAGTGAAGTCACTGGTCATTTTTACTTCTCATTTTTAATGTATAGTTATAATGAATATTTAAGTTATGGTCATAGCTTAAATGTCTCTGACATGTTCCATGAGTATTTTCATCATTTAAACCATATCAATAATAACCATATTATTGTAGCAGGAGATTAAAATGAGATATTATAGCCTCAATTATATAAGAATATACCCTTCTGTAAAAGCAATCGTTAGTGTAAACTATACTTAGAACACATATGGATGAATTACATTTGATTAATCCCTGGTGTTTGTTGCTGCTCTTCCTGTACAATGGCAGTTGTATATTTATCCCAGCAATGAATTATATTTTTTTAGACTTAATTATTATTTTAATATTTTAATAATTATTATATTAATAATTTAATAATTATTAAGGTATTTGTCGATCAAAAGGTCGGCAGTTCAGCGGTTCGAATCTCTAGTGCCACCTAACAGGGTGAGCTCCAGTTACTTGTCCCAGCTTCTGCCAACATAGCAGTTTGAAAGCACGTAAAAAATGCAAGTAGAAAAATAGGGACCATCTTTGGTGGGAAGGTAACAGTGTTCCCTGCACCTTTGGCATTTAGTCATGCCGGCCACATGTCCACGGAGACATCTTCAGACAGCGCTGGCTCTTCACTTTGAAACGGAGATGAGCACTGCCCCCTAGAGTCGGGAACGACTAGCACATATGTGCGAGGGGAATCTTTACCTTTACCTTTAGACTTAATTATTTTTGGTTTCTTCACCATTATTTCAACAAACTCAAATCTGCAGCATAGACATTTCTTATATAACAGATCATAGCTCAATCAGGTTTAATTTACTACTACAGCCATTCACAAACCACCTGGAAGCTGCTATTTTAATACCTGTCAGTTCATGACAGTGAATTTATCAAACAAATTAGTTTCGAGACATTGCAGTATTTTCAATTTAAGTGGTAAAAGCTATTCCCTTAATTCTACAATTGGTGGTTTATAAGGCTTACATGTGTGTTGTGATTTTAAATTTTAAAATGATACTGAAAAGTCTTTGCACACATTTGAACAGATTTTCTCCCATCAGTAGAAAGTAGAAAGATGTGGAATAAATTAAAATTGAGTTGAATAATATTTTATTACAGATTTATGTTAACATGTTTACATAAAAAGTATAGGAAAATAATGCAAAACCTGACACGGTCTTAATAAATTTAACAAACTTAATACATTTTCCTCCTTCTATTTTCCTTACAACAACAACCCTGTGAGGTGGGCTAAGAAGGAGTGACTGGCCCAAGGTTATCCAGCTGGCTTTCATGGCCTAAGCAGGACTAGAACTCATGGTTTCCCACTTTTCAGCCTGGTGCTTTACCCACAAGACCAAATTGGATTTCTTATTGGAGGACATATATTTTCAATTTATTGATTTATTGATTTATTCAGATTCATATAACAAACCTGAAAATTTATCTTATGAAGATATATACTTTGTCTTTTGTAGTTGGATTTCTCATACAGTGGTTCTTAACTGATTCCTTGATTATGGATTGTATAACAAAATTAATTCTGAATGAATTACATTGTTTTCTTGTAAAATTATATAAAAAATTATTAACAGTTGTCCCAAAAATTGTCAATTATATAAAGTAAATGTATTTAACACTGTATATATATAACATAATCTTTGAAAATGGAATTTTATTTTCTTCACATAATGAAATGTACTACAATTATGCCATAACCTAACAAAGAACATTTTGCACTATTGTTTCCCTATTTCATCAGGAAAAATTAGTATTGTTGGACAGTGTTAGACTTCAGGGCTTGGAGATTCATTTTAAAAGGTGACTGGCTTAATGTCTATATGAAATATGTCAATACTTCTTAGGTTCTAAGAAGCATTCATTACAAATAATATTTCATCGTGTTTGTGTCAAAGAGGAGTAAGTGAATCACCCTATTTTAGGAGATGAACTCAGAATAATGCTACATTAAAATATGTTTTAGGCGAAGTCATTGCAGATACTAATCTGATTTTGATATAGGGTTTAATGTGTTTGGGTATGTATTGATCAATATAGTGAGCTAATATTGCTCTATGCTTCTTTTATCTTTTTTTTTAAGCAATTCCCTGTAATTGCCTAATAGTCAGTGAATATATTTATCTCAGCATCTTAAAAACCAGTCAATGTTCAGCTTTTAGAAAAGTTGACTGCAGGAAGTTATTTTTTGTACAAACTGTGTTTATTTTAATTTAGTTTTATCTAAATTTTTAGTGCTCATTTTAGAAAGAGATGCTTGCTAAAACAAAGTCCACATCAATATATGGAATTTATTCAGTACTATTTCCAGCCTGTCCAGTTGCTTATCCAGAAAACAGTCTCCCCCAAAACGACATAGAATTCATAACTGTTTACCCTTGAAATTAATCTCCTATTAGTTGCATTGTTGCCAAAAAAACATTTGGCTTTTATTTTACAGAAGAAATATGTTTTATTTTCTCTTATAGGACAAATAATTTTTGTGGTATGGAGAATTGTGCAGATATTATTTGTTTAAAAATAGAAAGAAAAGGAAAATAATTTCATGAAATGATAAATATGCACACAGAAAACCTGTGAATGACAGCATATAGTTTGAGATTTTATTAAAAATAAGGACTTTGTATTCAGTTACTGGCAAACACATAAGATGAATTAGCACTTATTCATCACTTAAAATATTTTTAAATATGTATTCTCTTGATTTGAGATTATGCAGACTTGCACATCAGCTTGTGCATTTCTAGACTGAGTAAACCAATGCTTTGGTTCAGACAAAGATGGATTTCTGTAAAACAAAAACCCTGATCTATCCTTCTTTAATGAAGAAATAGATATTTGTGCATATAATTCCATCCAGTTTAAATAGATGGAAAAATTGGCAGAAGGTACATTTCCAGTCCCAAATTCATAGCGCAAAGTCATCTTAATCAAATCTCCAGGGAGGAGAAATGCATCCTTCCAAAAGGTACAAGAACTTAGGCAGCAATATTGATTTAATAATGACACACACAGTTAGCTTCTTTCATAAACAGCTTGTTAAAAAGTTTAAGCTGGTTAATGAAATAGATACTATATTCAGTCCAGAGTTGGGTTTCAGCAGGTTCTGATCAGTTCTGGAAAACTGGTAGTGGAAATTTTGAGTAGTTCGGAGAACTGGTAGTAAAAATTCTGACTGGCCCTGCTTCTATCTATTTTCTGCCTCCCAAGTCCTAGACGATTGGGAGGAAATGGGGATTTTGCAGTAGCCTTCCCCTGGAGTGGGAAGGGAATGGAGATTTTACAGAATCGTTCCTCTGGAGTGGGGTGGGAATGGAGATTTTACAGTATCCTTTCCCTGCCACGCCCAGAAAGCCACGCCCACCAAGCCATTGTTATTTCAGGTTTTCAAATTATGGAGTTACATTTTGAATTAAAATGGCCATCTACAAGTACAAACTGCATCAGCAGAAAGTGCAAGATGGGAAAAATACATTAAAAAGAATGAAAAAGATTTATTTATATTATGCTCTTTTTTGACAAAGAAAGATCTCAGTGTTTTATGTTATCTTTGGTTATAAACAAATAAACTAATTGTAGATTCTATCTTGCATTTTATACAGAAAAACACAATATAAATGGTATTATCTCGTTCCAATTGCTCCCTCAATACCTATCATTCATTGACAATTAATATCAGTGAATATACAGATAGGTGACTTATATGGATCCTGTAAACTTGCACACTCAGAGTTTGAAAATCTAGAAAAGTTAACAGGGTTTAAAAATAAGAGCATATCTTTAGATGGTCATGTAATATGAGAACACCAAGGATAACGAGTCATAATTTACCAAATACAGGGCTATAGGTTTCATATTTTGGGGGGTATTTATTAACTCACAAAATGGTTCTTTGTAGGGATTTGTGACACCATATGTCCAGTTACAGCCTCTGTAACTGAATTTATGAAGCTGAGAAATACCCAAATTTGACTAAGCAATTCAAAACAAACCAATTGATTTATTAATGAAAGTTTATGAAATCTTCAGAGAAACTTCTTGTTGGATCAGATGAGTGATCTATTTATTCTACCATCCTGATCCACAGTGATCAGCCAAATGCATTCTGGAAGTTCATGAGCAGTGATGGGAGGAGAATATCTTATTCTTGCTTTCTAGTAGCTGATATTTAAGGATTGCAACCTGTGATTCTGAAGTTAGTAAACAGCCATCAAAACTAGCCTACCTCTCTTTCAAAAGTGTCTAAATTTGTGGTAATCATCATATCTGTGGCAATGTGATTACAATTTAGCTATGATTTGTGTAAAAGGCAACATGTTATGAAACTGTCAAGGTAGTGATTTAAGAGCTGACCAGCTGCTATGATGATGCAATGATGCACTGATGTAATGATGGGAATGTGTCAGCAAGGTTTTTGGCTGTTATCCTTTTAAGAACCTGTATAATAATAAGAAGCCCTGTTAAGGCATCTCTTTCTCTCCCCATGTTCTTCCCTGCTGTAATTTACTGATTGTTTGACTTCTGCCTATAGTACGTGTATGTATAGTATATATTCTTTTGTAAATAAAACCACTATTTATTACAAACCTCTGTTTGCTTTTATTTCTCCTGGGTTGTCTCACGTAATAAAGCTGTGTGCACTCTGACAGAAACATTCAGGCGCATCACTTTGCATCTATAGGATGCAAACATTCCCATCCTTATTACTTAATAAAATACTTGGGTTTTTTTTGTCTCCCCTCCAATATTAGAATTGGCTCCTTTAAACAGAAAATAATTATAGTGGAAAATGCTATCAAGCTTATTTAGAAGCTGTGGTATTCTACTAAGGTGTATATTATTTATTTTAAAAAATACATGGGGGATAGGCATGTTGGCTAAGCTAGTAGTCCAGTGCATGCATGATGGATAAGACAATTCAGAGACAGTAAGAATTATATGGTCTGTGCAGTACAAGTAAGTCCAAGAAAATATATCGATATTTTCCCTCTTCTGTTTTGAAACAGCAAAACGTTGCATGCATGGATCATAAAAATATGATTGTGATTTTCAGAGAGAATTTTATTCAATTGTTCTGAAAGTTTATCATTAATCATAACATTATTGTATGCTATTAAGCTTTGTTTCCTACAGAAACAAATGGGAAGAAATCATCTTGTATTTAACAAACAGGCAATACTTTTTTATCTTGAAGAACAAGGGAAACAGATGGCTTTTAAAAATTTGTGTACCTGTTAAGACTGGAAACTAGGAGTTTATAGTTAGTGTAAGTTGCTCATTGTGCCCTTGATGTGAGCCCTGTACATTTAAGAAGAAATTGGAGATTGACTGCTCATTTTTAACTCTCACTTTGATTCTCACTTTGACCCTCACTTTAAGTAATAAAACTAGTCTCAGCATTTTGTCCTACCCTACAAAACTGATCTAAAGGCCCTCACTAAATCTTCAGAGCTTCACAGAAATAGTTTTAGGGATTGACCATCTACCTAAGGAGGGGTGTCAAACTAGCAGTTTGCAGGCCAGATGCGTCACATGCAGGCCATGTCCAGCCCAGCTCGATGAATGGGAAAAACGTCATGAAACGTCATGTAACGGCAATGTGACGCCGCGAGTTTGACACCCGTGACCTAAAGTATATTTCCTTTTCTGATACGCTGATGTGACTATGGCTAAATACTTAAGCATCGGAGGGAGTAAAAAGGCAACTCTTCCAGAGTGTGTTTTTAATCACTCAGCTTGCCAGGATTCTGGATTATTGCCAGTTTGCTGACTCTAAACAATTATGCCATAGACATACCAGCTTTTAAAAAATCTGATTATGATCCATTGTGCAACGCACAATTAAAAACAAAAAGTATTGATCTCAAACTGATATTTACTGTGAGCATTTTTGGCTTCTGTCCTATTCTCGTGAGGAGGTCCTTGCTTTTATTTGCCAAATTACATGTAAACCCATTAAGGAACAGGAAGACAGTTAATCCATGGTAGATCTCTGCCAAAACAGGGGAGTGGGGAAAAAAGCCTATTTCCACTCAGTCAAGTGCCATGTAAAAGCTTCTCAACAACAGTTGCTGCTAGCAAGGCAGAAGGAATTCCCCTGTTAATTGGAATATATGCTGTAGCTAATTACAGCCATTCTGATGCTGGTTACGGCTTTCAATTGTACAGAGCCAGGTCATGATTTGCCCAGTTGTTGGGCCACCGCAGTTGAAGACTTAAAGAATTTGATTCTTTTAATAATTTATTCTGTTTAAAAGCAGTTTAATTAAGATACCTTCATTGTGTTAATAAAATTTACGGCAAAACATAACATATAATGGCCCCCACTGGCACCTTTTGTTGTAAATCAGTCAGCATTTCCATTACTACCCTAGAATTTCAAAGGGTTTTTTTTCTCCCTTGATCATGAAAATAAGCTGCAGGTGTGCAATAGCTCAGCTGAAAAGAAACCTTTTCTCCTCATTCTTTTTTTTAAAAACTTCCCTTTAATTTGTATCTATTTGACCTTCCAGTACATTAAGAGAATAAAAAGAGCTAATGTTTCAATGTGGCACTAGCTTTTTTAAAAAAAAAAAAAATTGCCAGAGTTTAATCGTAGTATTTTTGCTTGGAGGTCAAGCAGTGAAACTGAATCTCTAAAGTTCTTAACGACTTCCAAGGAGGGTTAATGCAAAAACACACTGGATACTTTGATTCTCAGCTTTGGAACATAAATGTCTCCTAAGATTTAGGACTGGAGGCCATCTCCTCCTGAATGTTCCTCTAAGATGCCAGAAGGAGGCTTTATCTACAGAGATTGCTTTAAAAAGCAAGGGTGAGGCATGAGAAGAGTTTCTTTTTCCAGAAAGTGTTGGTTCTTCTGTAAAACATTTGTCTGTCTCACCCATGCTTGTTCTCATTTTTATGCTTATAGGAATCTTCTATTGCCCTATTTCACTATGTATTCTTTCTTTATTCTGATAGGACAACCAGCATCCAAGTTCAGATAATGGCAGGAAGAGTCTACCCAACATGGTGGATTTTGCTGAATAGATAAGAAGAAATACACAGAATGTAAACAAGTATGCAACCTCAATGAACACTATAAAAGCTAGAGATAAGACATAATTCAACCCTTCTCTTCTGAGAGATAGTACTGCAATACAGTGTGAAGGATCTGGGATCCTGAAATATATATATGTATGTTTTGTGCATGTGTTCAGAAATGATAGTGGCTCCCCTGTTCTGGAATACAATAAAGATACGGTTTTTAGCAGTGGTGAAATCTAAAATTTGTTACTATCAGTTCTGTGGATGTGGCTTGGTGGGAGGGTAATGTGACTGGGTGGGCATGGCCAAGTTTTTTTTTTTTTTACTTTTAAAACCATTTTTTCTACAACCTCTTCGGCGAAGAGGTTGTAAAAAATGCTTTCAAAGGGCTCTGATGATCCCAGCTGATTTGCCTGATCGGCAGAGGCTTTTTTTTCTTTTAAATGCCTCTGCCGATCAGGCAACTCAGCTTGGATCATCAGAGGCATTTAAAAGAAAAAACCTTTTTTTCTTTTAAAAGCCTTTGACGATCCCAGCTGACCCGCGCGATCATTAGAGGCTCTTTTTTTTAACTTTTAAAAGTATTTTTTCGGCTGAAGAGGTTGTAGAAAAAATGCTTTTAAAAGTAAAAAAAAAAAGCCTCTGATGATTGTGCGGCTCAGCTGGGCATGGGGCGGGGGCAAGGATTTTTGCTACTGGTTCTCCGAACCACCCACCTCCATCGCTACTGGATCAGGTGATCCGGTCCGAACCGGGAGCATTTCACCCCTGGTTTTTAGTCATCTTCTTATCTACAAGAGCATGACACAAAGACAGGTAAGCCCAATACAAAATAAAACGCGAACACTTCTGATACAATGAAAACATCTAAAATTATACAGGTAGACCTCGATTTACAACAGTTCATTTACTGACCATTGAAAGTTACAACAGCACTGAAAAAATGACTTATGACCATTTTTCACAGTAACGATCTTTGTAGCATCCCCATGATCATGCGATCAAAATTCAGATGCTTGGCATACTTATGATCATTGCTGTGTCCCGAGGTCATGTCCCGAGGTCACCTTTGGCAACCTTTTGACAAGTAAATGGGGAAGCCATATTCACTTAACAACCAGGTTGCTAATTTATCAACTGCAATGATTCACTTAACAACTATGGCAAGAAAGGTTATAAAATGGGCTAAAACTCACTTAACAAATGTCTCACTTAACAACAATATTTTGGCTCGTAAGTCAAAAAGCTACCTGTAATAAAGTAATTTAAACCAAAAATACCTGACTAAATGAGGTTCAATTTCTTTCTTAAAAGAGCGTCAGAGGTAGGGTTAAGCACAATGCTAAGAAAACAAATTCCATTGGGTTGAAAATTATTTTTGTGACACATTCTTATAGATTTAACTGTCAATTACATTGTCATGAATTTTCAGCATAATCTGTATGAAAGATTAAGGGATTATCGGCCATTTGAGCAGTGTGCAGTGGATAGATGTGTTTTGTTATACTGACTAGGTTACTAGCTCACATGATTCTTGCCTCTATGTGCTGCTTTTCAGGAGCTTAACTTTAGGAAGAATCCTTGACTGATTTATTGTAAGATTAACTTTTTTTCAATTTAGTGATTTTTTAAAAATCCTTTAGGAAAGTAGGAAAAGAAGGACACAAAAATCTTCTCAAATTGTAAATTAAGACTTTGACTTGTTCAATGTGAAGGAAAGTGGCTATTGACTTCATTCCACCATGTTTTCATTATCTTGTTAATTCATGACTTATATAACATAATTAGATTGTTACCTAAATTGCTACATGTTTTTCCTATCTTATTCCATTCAAAGGACGCCTTCAGAAAAGTTTTTGTTTTCCTATCAGATTAAATTATCTCAGTTTACTCATAAAACACTTCATTGATTCTTTGAAATCTAGGATTGAGGATTATTATAAAAAGATAAATTAAATGTATTGATTGATGTTTAATTTAATTTTGAGTTCTGCAGAAGTGGAAAATGATCTAGAAAGATATCATGACAAGTATAGGTAGTCCTGGAGTTTGGGCTCAAAATTGAGCCAAAAAATTATGTTGCTAAGTGAAACATTTGTTAAGTAAGTGTGCCCCATTTTATGACTTTTCTTGCCACACTTAAGTGAATGATTGCATTTATTAAGTTAGTAAAATGGTTGTAAATGAATCTGGATTTCTTATTGACTTTTATTGTCAGAAGGTCACAAAAGCTTATCACATGATCCCAGGACACTGCAATCATCATAAATATGAACCAGTTGCCAAACATCTAAATTTTGATTGTGTGACCATGGGGATGCTGCAAGAGTTGTATGAAAAATGGTCCTAAATCACTTTTTTCAGTGCTGTTGTAACTCTGAATGGTCACTAAATGAACTGTTAATAAATTAGGACTACCTGTAGCATCAAAAGTTATCATGAAATCTAAGAAGGTTTAACTCTCTTAGTCCAATTTTCAGAATAGACTGTATCAATATGACCAAATCAGTCTCAGTAGCAGATGAAACCCCAGTGGAGACAGGACCACAAAATTGGATGACATGGCAGCTTTGTAAATGTGATTAATAAATAAAAAACAAATAAATGAGATGCACCTATTGGTATGAGGTTACAACTTTTTCAAACGTGTTCTCCAAGAACACTGGTCTACAAGGAGAAAGTCTTGGAAATGAAAGTAGCTTAATTTTACCAGAATTGGGTCACTAACATAATAGAATAGAATAGAATAGAATAGAATAGAATAGAATAGAATAGAATAGAATAGAATAGAACAATGAAAATGGTACCACATGGAAGTGTATAAGATATATATTTAATAAATTTATCTCATAAAGAAAAATTAAGTCCTGATTATTAATTGGCTCCAGTTTCCAAGATACAGCTTCAGGTCAAAATTGCATCAAAATAATTCAAAATTACAAGGGGGGATATGCGATTATGCTCCATAGCTTTTCTGCAAACTGTGATATAGCAATGAGAATGGTGCCATGCCAACCATTATAAATTTAACTTTTTATTGACACCAGTAACATAACTTTCCATTCATTTATTGGATTTTAATGCAACATTTTCATGCGTTTTGCATGAAAAACTGACAACTCTAACATCAAATTAAATGATGTTTAAATGTGAGCTGCAATAGGATCATCCCTGGGAAAATTCTAGCAGTAATTGGCAAGCATGGATGGACTCCATTTCCCTTGGTATCTTTCCTCCATGCCTGCGATATCCTCATGGAATCTCTTCCCATGCTTATCACTCTCTGCCCCACAGTTCAAAGGGAAATAGTTTAAATGTGAGTGTAAGAAGTGAATTTTCAGTTACATGTTTGCTTCATAGGACCTAAGGAAATTTTCCTTGTGTTTTTCATAGTCATCTACCTTCCTGTTCTCAAAGTGAAGATAAATTTATACACTTCCATGTGGTACCATTTTCATTGTTCTACCGTGCTTTGTCAAGAAGTTACGAAGCATCATCATTAGATACCTCCCTCCCTTGCAGGCAAATATACTCACCTGTGTATAAATCTTGATTATGAAATTTCTTGAAAACTTTAGCCAACCAGCACCTTTATCTCCTATTTTCTAATTAATCTAATCAAAATATGTAAAATTAACACATTTTATCTCGGAGGTCTATAATTTCCCAAAATTTGTAGATCAGTGGAATGGAATAATTGAGAATGACCTATAAATTAACCAGGATAGGACATATTAAATACAGGTCTTACCTTTGTCTTTTTTTTTTAGCATGTAGGAATATATTCTGTATTCAAAGGAGGCATTTATTACTTTCCTTGCTCATGAAACTTCATGAATCTGGCAAGTTCCTTATTTATATAACTATAACTTAAATACATATAGATACGAGAATTCATAAATTAAAGTAACCAATATCACTTGGGAACGTGATAATCTGTGAAAGCACACACACACACACACACACACACACACACACACACTAAAGGTACATAGCAATAGATAATGAAGTAATGTAACCAATTATTAGACCAATGTTTTTCTTGATGTTCACAAGTCTGTCTTGGACATGTAATATTGAATAATTGTATAGATAAGAATAAATAAAAATTGGGAAAGGCAGGGACCCCTTAATCATCTTAAAGTATTTGGCTACACAAAAGTACAGCAAATGTCCCTTTCTGCCTTCTTGAATTATTTCAGCAATGTGATTTTTAACGTTGTTTCTTAATCTGCAGGCTTGAAAATGCAATCCCATTATCCATGAAACCAGAAAGATCCACACATTTGAATATTTAAAGTAATGAAAACAGCTTTTTTTCCTTCTGCCTAAACACTCTATAAATCTTATTTTTATCCATGTGTATTTAATTGTCAGATGCACAATTAAAATTTCATTACAACTTTACAATATGTCCCCTTGAAATGTTTATCAACATCCATTGGTACGAGGAGACAGTCTGGATGAGTACACAGAGCTCTACCCTGACAGATTTTGTCTCCTTGGTGACAACAAATCCATGGCCATAAAATCCATGGAATTATGTATCATGGCAGCGATGATACAAGAAATTGGTCATTTGTGTCTTACTTAAGTCATACTAAAATAAATAATCATTGTCTACGAACAGTTGAATTTTTTTCATTAATGTTTATGTAACATTTTGTAACACAATTGCGATACCGTGTTTCCCTGAAAATAAGACCCTGTCTTATATTTTTTGAACCCTGAAATAAGTGCTTGGCCTTATTGCCGTGCGCTCAAAAGTCCGATTGGACTTATTATCAGGGAATGTCTTATTTTGGGGGGGAAACAGGGTATATAGAAGATTCTAATTTAACTTTGAAAAGAATAAACATTCTGTATAAAGTGACATAAAACAAAATCATTGTAATTTTAAAATTGTGTGTTATAAAGTCTTTTTTTTAAAAAAATAACCCATTTAAAAGAAATTTCAGAATGTCTGCAAGAGCTGTCTACCCAACTTATCTACAAAATACTTCATTGTGAGTAAGGATGATCACTTATATTCTGCTATGGTCAAAACAGAGTCACCATAAAACATTGCAATTAAATGGATAGCCAAACATCAGCAACTAGATTGAGATTGCTTAAGGGCTAGAGTGTTGTTGTTGTTGTTGTTGTTGTTGTTGTTGTTGTTGTTTTTTAACAACCTTATCTTATTGTTTCAAGGAATTGTATGGGAGCATATATGATGTCATTTTCCTTCTGTGTCTTCTCACTAAGTTGTTATTGTTATTTCTGCAGAAAAACCATTAAAGACGGATGGATGGATGGCCACACAATGCCTTTTTAATTGAAAGGATTAGGAGCTGTTCATCTGGAAACTTCTAGTCAAATATCTCTGGCTGAAGAAAAAAAAAAGGAATAAGTTATCAAAATACCTTGATGTTCAGTAGCAGATTTTTCATCCTTGAGGCAAAACACAATGAACTGTAGTAATTGCAATGGCAGATACATCAGCTCTGATTACTCAGTGGTAGATCATGCAGAGTCAAAGGCACTGCAAGGGGGGTGGTTTTTTGATGGGGAGGAGGGGAGTAAGGTTGAAACAGAGGAAGTTTGTCAGGATGCCAGGAGTAGCTCTATTGAAATGGAAAGTATAGCAAACACTTTTTTTCCCATCAAAAAAATCCCAGTTTCAATCACTGGACCATCTGTCTTTGCTCTGTTTCCCACAGGAACTTTACACAACCTATCTGCCCTGATTTTTGTACTTGTCATCCGTTTGAGTTGCAAACTTATCATAGTCTTCACCTTTTATTATTTTATTTATTTATTTGATAGTTTTAAAAGTGGAGTTGCAACTGGTACATTACCTTACTCATATGCATTCTTCTTCTGGAAAAAAAAAGGAAGCTATTTTGAAAGCCATGTATTTATAATTCAGGCTTAATTGCTACTAGGATTAATTAAGTAATTACAAAAAGATTAAAAAGAAAGCCCTTGGTCATTTTATTGTGTAATTTAAAGGGTGGAGAAGATGACCTTCCTTTCATAATTGTAGCAATTTGGAAGGGGGAAAAAACCACTTCATCAAGCTGGCCCCTGTTTTATTCAAGGTTGCAGCTTCTCAATTGAAGTTCATTAAAACAAGGTTGCTGCTTACACTTTGCGCCCAAGCTGTGCTTTGATGTCTGCAATTTACTGATTGCGTATTTTTATTTCTTGGTTGTGTCACGAACACAGACAATTCCCCTTTGTTTACTAGTGTTTTTAAAACATATTCCTCATTGAAGTATATCTGCTTGAGAATGCGAAAAATAAATGAATAAAAAACAAATATTTAAATAACTAAAAAACACACAAATTTTAATTATCATTAATTCCATTTCAATAAAGGGATGTTTTTCGCTCTGTGTTAAAATACACTTATGGAGCATAGTTGAAAATTCACAAAATCATTTGTTTGTTTAATTTGTTTGGATGCTATCCATTCCCAAAAAGTGTCAGGGCATTTAACAATGAAAACAATAAACAACACTTCAAAATTCGAAGAATATATGCAAATAACATAAGCAAAAACATAAGAAATTAAAAAATACAAATGTCATGTATCCATGGTCCATTATTTCATTTATAACAGAATCTTTTCCTGTGGCATGAAGAAAAAAATCTTTAATGTTTTACTGAAGCCAAAAAGGGGCAAAGCTGCTAGATCTCTAGTGGGTGAGGTGGTAATGCAAACAGTTTGACAGCTAATGAAAATGGCAGTTTTCAAGGGCCTATTAGGTAAAAATCCCATTCAGCACTGTCAGCTCCTCTATAAACCATGAAGATTGCCAGGAACAATGAGCCAAGAGAGATCATGGGTGCAATCTATCCAAGGCCTTAGCTATCTCCCTATTCCAGGGAGAAGTCAACAATTTTTACTTTTGGATCCAATTCAAGCTCTCCATGGCATAGGTGCATGATATCTGAGGAGTTATCTCCCCCCTCCTCCCATGGGACTAGCCCACCCTATTCACTCCAGTTGAAAGGGTCTACTTCAGATCCCATCCGCCAAATAATTTCAGTTGGTGGAGACCAAGAGGACAGCGTTTTTGCTGTACCCTCTAGCCTCTGGAATATTTTCCTGTTGGAGGTGAGATCCGTCCCTACACTCCTAGCCTTCCAGAAGAGGTTGAAAATCTGACTCTACTGCTTGGCTTGGAGCCTTGGCATGGGCCTGCTACACTCGGGATAGCTGACAAGATAGAGAAGATTTCAACCCCCAAGATGCTTATCGTTTTGATTTTAGTTTTCTATTTAATTGTCTTGTACTACTGTTTTACTTTTTATCATAATGTAAGCCATCCAGAATCATAGTATAGGCAATGATATAGCAACATAAAAATCTAATTAATTAATAAATAAACAAACACTTTAGCAAGAGTGTGTAGCAGAACCTCAGGTAGAACCCCCAGTTCCCTTAGGAACCCTGCAATGTTCATCAGGCACCAGTGCAGACCATTTGAATGGGTCTATCTCTCTGATGAGGGGAGGCAGCATAAGAGAATCTCAAAGTCACTAGGGCGTGATCTGACCACCACAAAGAGGACAGAGATAAATCCTTCCTCAGATCACATTGCCACTGTTCTGACAAGCATCCCATGTCTGGTGTATGGCTGCTGTTTTGAATTGGGCCATGAATGACCTGGAATAGATCCATGGCCACCATGGTGGCAATAACTCTTAAGCTGCTTCCAAGGTCTGCAGATTGAGTCCCCCAAGATTGTAAGCCTGGGGAATTCCACAACCAACTCTAAAATGACCTCCAGCAATTTAGGAAGGGAGGTTGCTATACAGCAGGGAAGTTGATATGGTGGCCATCTCAACTAATTGCAACTGATCCCTCAAGCCTATCTTAAAAAACAGGGTTTCACAATTGACATCTTGTGCAGCAGAGCACCTAAAAACAAACAGAATTCTTAGTGATGATTTCCCTGGGATGTTGGCTGGTGCCACATCCTATTGAATGATATCAAAAACCACTAAGAGATCAAAGAAAACCAAGAGGCTTTCACTCCTCTGATCCATTTTTCTCTTAGTTATTCACAAGAGCCACCAATGCAGTTTCCATGTGTATACTGATCTGAAATCTGGCAACCAAGGGTCCAAATAGTCTCTTTAGGTCTTAATTATCTGCAGAGCTATTATTTTCCCACATTTACCATAACCTTTCCTAAAGAGAGAAGTCCAGAGACATATCTAAAGGTGAGTGAAGATAACTAAATATAGCACCATTTATCCCTGAATCCAACCTCTTGCCATCTCCTAGGAGGCCTTAACCATCTATAAGAGTCAGGGATCCATCTGAGAAGTGGTGGCTGACACTGCAGATACCTATCCATTTGTTCAAAACTCACAGAATGAACCCCAGTCACCTCACAAGACAAGGGCCCAGTCATCACTCAGGATGAACTAAAATTGCAACAACAAATTTCAAATTTTGTATCCAAATAAATTCAGTTTTCTCAGTAACATAAACAATCACTACTGTTCTCTTTGGTTGGTATCCCATTAAACAGTAGAGTGTTATACGTACATTCAATGGAGGCTTTTCTGAATATCTCACATCATTACACGTGAAAATAGCAAAGTTTTATTAGCACAAATTCTTGTGTGAAAAAAAATATCAAAAAGAAATTACTTATATTATTAAACATAGACTGACTATATAGTTTCATAACATGGCATACGGATGACGATCTTCTTTTGCATTTTATTATCAATAACTTTTATTTTTGTCAGCTGTAGAGTCTTTCTGTCAAGATGCAAGGATGGTGATTTTCTTTTCCTTCTCATTGTCAACTGAAAGATCAAGGATCATTCAATTGTAAGAGTCACCAAAATATTTGGTCCTTTGCATGGAGTGCATGGAGGAATACTTGTCAAGAGAATGAAGAATGCATCTTAACTTTCTGAATAATATGAATTAACGGTAAAGGGAATTCCTATTCTCCAATGTTCTCCAGACCTATTGCAATCCTCTTATAATTCCTCTTGGTAGGTCCTGTGAGTGTTTTTAATATGAGATGATTTAAAAGAGCTGTCTGCTCTCTAAGAATTCTCTAAAGAAACTACAGTTTCTATTATATTTTACCAGACTAAACATACA
Source organism: Pantherophis guttatus (assembly GCF_059756535.1). Lineage (NCBI taxonomy): Eukaryota > Metazoa > Chordata > Lepidosauria > Squamata > Colubridae > Pantherophis > Pantherophis guttatus. Next base: position 36,706,527 of record NC_142067.1, on the reverse strand, counting down.
CTACTGTAAAACAATCTGCTTATTGCCTCATTATGTCAAATAGCCACATTTATTAAGTACATCAGTCTCTCCCAACACCTTGTTTATTGTTTTGTCGTAATATATTGATAGATAAAACAGTAAATTGGGTTAGACATTTGCCACTTAAATTTTCTCCTGTTAAGTAGCATTCTGGGAAGAGAAAATCATATAATATGTCAGCAGAAATAGGGGAACAATTTATCTGTTTTTATTTACCTGTTGCTTGAAGAGAAAGGAAGAAAGGAACCTAAGGCCGCCCTTACCTTTTATTTTGTGTGCAAAACCTTTATTATCTTTAAAAAGGCAGCCCAATTTAAATTGCCATTCCTGTCTTCCAGATCAGAATCCTTCTAAAGAATATTCTTTTGTACTAGAATAGACTTGATTCTTCCATTCTGATTCTCTCACGCTCTTTTCCCCGCCCTGCCTCCCTCCCTCCTTCCCTTGTGGAAGAACATAAATTGTTATTTTATCTACTGGTTTCTTCAGTGAGGAAAAGGGGAGGTGGCAGGCAGATGGAAGCAGCACTGAAGCACATTGAAGACTTTTGTCCATGTGCCATGCCATGTATAAAACAGGCGTTTTGTACATCTGCCTGTAGGATCTTGCTGCTTTTTCATTTTGATGGAAGCAACAAGACCCTCTGAGTACTGCTGTTTTTATCAATATGCATTCTTTAAAAAATCTATTTGAATTCCTAGAGGCCCCAAAGCCAAATGAAATATACTTTTCTAAAAATGCACCATTTGGGGTTTTTTTTATGGACAAGGTGCTATATGAACTCAAGACCATACTACAAAAGCACATTACTGTCACATTAAGGGCCTCTGCTTCAGAGTAAATAGTCTATTAAGGTCTATTCAGAGTCTATTAAGGTCATTAATAGACCTTAATGAAATAAATATATTTGAGTTAGAGACCCAAAGAAGGAGTGATTTGTTTCAAGTTGATGTCAGAAGATGCAAGAACAATCCAATTCAGGTCATTTGACTGGGAGGGAAAACTGTCCATTGTGTATTATAGGAAAATTTCAAAACACCTGAAACGGCTTAATTATTAACAAAATGGAATGAAAATTGCAGGGATGATAAATTAGAACCCATTTAGCACACTAATTTCAACTAAATGCTTTCAAGGGTTTCACTGCAATACTTTTTGGAAATAGTTCCATCATATATCTACGATATTCATGTCTCTATGAAAGAAAGAGCAGGGTTGAGAAATGGGTACGACAACTGTTTTTACATTATCCAAAGATTAGCAAAGAGCTTGTAATGAAGGCATTCAAGTTTTTTAAAAGGCTTTTTTAATAACCTTAAAAGAAACTTGTAGAAAAGGAGGTATTTTTAGAAATAAGCTGATCATCCCTGACCTCACAGGATGTCTTCTGGGCAGGATATATTGACAAAGTCTTTAGGACAGGACTTGGAAGTGTGATCCCCTAACTTGCTTTTGTGAGGTGATATAGCTTTGTTATTTCTGACCTGTTTAAATTGCCAGAAGATATTGGCATATTGGCATGACAAAATTGGTCCTTATGGGGAAAGACTCCTCAACACAGTCAGACTTATTTATATCAATTTTGCAGTTTGCCACCAAGATTATTCAATAATAGTTAATTATGGAGTGATAGATCAGCAAAGTGAAATATAATAATATGTACAGGAGCCACAGAGAAAGAAACTACAGCAGAACAATTGATATCATGTCTCCCCATCTTTCTTAAAAGCAGTATGTCTTTTTGTATTAGCTTGGCATACATTCAGTTTCTGTAACGTAGAGAGACTTTAAGATTCCCAATCCTCAGATTTGCCTTGAAATAACATATTATTGGATTGGTCAGGCCTAAGAGCATATGCAGGTACTGATATGCAAGATAAACTCTCACTTCAGTTGATGAAACAAGAATATAACTGTAGTAGTCCAAGAAAAAGGAAAATCAGATGTTGTAACCATATTCAATAAATTGGGATATGAGAAAGTGAATAAAGCCAAAAGCTATGATACTCTTCAGCCACTGATCAATAAAAGTAGGCTAAGCAATCGACACAAAGCAATTCCCACATAGAGAGATACCCACCCATTCACAGCTCAAGTTCCACTATTCATTTGGCTTGCCTGATTGCTCCCTCTCTCTGCTTTTCTTTGATGGTTTGCACTTTAAGCTTCCCACAGATAAATCCTGTGATAAATCTTGGGTTAGTGTCCTACTATCAGAACATTAAGACAGGGAGTTTTCTGCAGTTCCTTGGGAATATGCAACTCCTGGGGTTTCCAAAGTACGGTAAGATTTTAAAAATAATAGAAATCCATATTTGCATTCTCTGTCTCTTTACTTCCCTTGGTGCCACATTAGGCATGTAAGCATGCTTCTGGGAATACCCTGAAGGATACCAATTGTATGACTTAGTATTGCAAAAGCTGTCGCTTGCTGACAATAGTCTATGTGATTTGAAAGCTTGCCTATCAAGACACCTCAGCCTTCCGGTAAATGTAAATAGAGACAGATCTTCTAATAGTGAGTAGTATGGCACAATAGAGAAGCTAGGGCAGGGCAGAAATGCCAGTTATATTAATAACCAACAGCTTCTTGTCTTACCCCAGGCGTGAAAGTACAAGGCATTAAAGAGTAGGTAAGGTGGGAAAAGAAAATAACCACCACAGATGTCAGACGGGTCTCTAGTTCATGTTAACACAGAGAAATCTATTGTTTAAAGTGGCTTCATCCTACTACAATATAGACTTATTTTTTCCTACTTGTATCATGTTGAGCATCTTGGAAGCTTTTATCAAGCTTAAGCCAGGATTCTGATTCACAGAGAAAAGAAGTGCCAATTTATTGGGGCTGAAATTATGTCTTCTGGTGGAACAGGTTTGGCAAGAGTTTTTGGCAGCACCAAGCTTGGCCACTTGGCATTTTAGGACCAGAAAGTGACACATGGATGCATTTATAAACTGTTGCAGTCGATAGCCCACCTGAGTCATTGAGGCACTGTGAACACAGAGAAAGGCAGACCAGCAGGGGCAGGCTGGAAAGGAGAAGCAGAGTAGTGATAACCTATTGAAACTGAAATAATGCATCCAGGTGGCTCAGACTAAGACAAGTAGCAGACTTGTCAGGCTGGTATTTTGGAGTGGAAATGATACCTGCACACATTTATTTGTCCACTGCAGTGGTGCGTTTCTACTGATTTGCCCTGGTTTGGGCAAACCAGTAGTGGCGGTGGCGGGAGGCCCACCTGCCCAGACGTCATCACGGATGCTCTGCACATGCGCAGAAGGTTCTGCACATGCGCAGAAGGTTCTGCACATGTGCAGAAGTGCCGTGTGCGAGCTCAGAGTTCCGAACCAGTAACAAAGGTAAGTGGAAACCGCTACTGGTCCAGTGAAGTCAACAGCCCACCCATGTGTTTATCTCTGGGTTCACAAAGACAAGCATGTGAAGACAAGCTGGCATAAAGCACTACTTAAAAGAAAAATAATTATCATTAATAATTAAGAACCATTTGCAGTCCATGCACCTTAATAAGACCAACAAAATCAACTTGGAGCCAGGAGAATCCTTCAGTGCTGAGAATGTTATATCTGTCCCAGTCAAACTAAAATAATTCTTCTCTACCTGTAATTCTTGAGCTTCTATTAAGGTGAAGGATAAAAGTAGCATGGAACATAGCTCAAATTACAGTATATACCAAGTAAAAGTCTCCCCATTCTGGAAAGTTCTATTTCCAGAATGAGTGAACATGGCAGGATTCAGACTTTCAACCATTAATGAACGTGAGAGCTGTAAAATTGTTTGATGAAGCCTAAGTTACACCATGAAATCTAGAGTTAATGAATATAAGAATTGGTGATAATGCCCCCAGATTGAAAACAGAAGGTATAGTCCAGATTTGGAAGATTTGTGCTAAACAAATTCAAAGTGTTTGATTGTTGCTATTTTAAAAATAGCAACATGCAACAAAGTGAAAATGGATATTTAATTTGTCTAAAGAAGCATCTAGGATTACACACACTTAAGCAAGGGCAAATGAATTCTGCCCATGGGTTAAATAAGCCAATTAAGCAGGGTGAGTGAAAAATACAAGGTAGGGAGAAACAGAAAAACAAAATAATGTTCCATTTCCCCAATGACTCTGACAGGCACACTTTTGAGGTGATGAAAGTCATTGGGCAGCTAATCATATCAGACGCCCTATGATACCACTCAACCTTAGCATTCTCCATAGTTGAAGTCCATAGTTTGTCTGTAAGAATCCAAAAGGAAAAGGACAATCAAATCACACAAGTGCTTTTAGTAGGGTCTGAAATGTTTGGGAACTACCCATCCAATTTATTGCTTTAATTCATGAACCTGCTCAAAGCTATGAACCAAGCTTTGTCAGCCTGAGTCTGAAGGTTCACAACACCCTAAATGTTAAGTAGGACATTGAATCAGATTTCTTGAAAGCCAGATAAATATCCCTTTCGTGGCATAATCCATATTAGTGAATTCAGCAAAAGTGATACTATGAACTACATAATGAACTGATTTGAATTGTGAAAATTGTGATCCCAGCATCATAATTCAGATGGAATTTTAATTTTGCTCCTCTGCACATATCAACTTTATAATACAGGCATGTGACAAGACTGGTAATTCTGCTTAAAATGTTACTTTGGAGGCTAGATTAAAATCCACATAAGGCTTGATAGTTTGCCAAACACTGAAATATTTATGCTTTACGGTAATAGCATAAGGTTCTGTGCCTAGGGAAGCATTCCCAGTATAGCTGTCAACATGATGCACAGAAGAGTACTTTGTGTTAGACCAGAATACAGATACTTTTAAGAATGGTTTAGACAGTCAAGTTCCAGGAAGGGCAAGCATGCTATATTTTATACATAAAAAACTCTGACTTAAATTTATACATTGAAATTAGCTGTCATTTTATATTTAGTTCAACCACCTTATGTTTTAAAAACAACCGTATCAACAAAATAAGAATGAATAGAACAATCTTCAACATGTCTGCCATGTTGGTTCTTAAATTCAATGGAGAGAGAACAGTGGCTCTACTACATTTTTCATAAAAGTGTGCAAAACAATAAATATTGTGTGTGTATGTGTGTGTACACACACACACACACACACACACACATATATATACATACATACATACATACACATCAGTGTTTCTTAACCTTGGCAACTTTAAGATGTGTAACTCCCAGATTTCTGGGAGTTGAAATGCACATATTTTAAAGTTGCCAAGGTTGAGAAATAGTGGTATTCATCCTTTTTGTTTCTTCCATTTTTTTCTCTTTTCTTTCTACTGTTCCACAAGATTTCTTTTTTTTAAAAAAAATTTTTTTTATTAAGTTTTTAATTAAACACAAAACACAAAACACAAAACCACACCCAGTGTATAATACAAAATAGGGAGAAGCGGAGGAATTTTTTCTTCATCTTCAGGTCTTCCAAAATTCTCTTTGCACTGGCACTGGCATTATTTCTTCTAAGTTCCCGATTGCGTAGTCTACAAATGGTTGCCATATCCTCCAAAATATATTTTCTTTCAATAGTCCTTTTTTGAATTTTATATCACACGTTAACTTATCATTAAGAGCAATTTTCCAAACTTCTCTGAACCATTCATTTATTTTATTGGAAATATTCAATTTCCAATATCTTGCAATCACAATTCGTCCCATAATGACCAATATCCTTACAAGCTCTCTTTCATCAATTGTTAACACCTTGTCATTCAACTTTAATATGAGGATGGTATCTACTCCCAACTTTACCTTCTTTTTAATTATTTTACTAGATTCTTCTTCTATTCGTAACCAAAAATTCTTCACTTTACGACATCCATACCACATGTGTTCATATGTCCCATTCTCCACTTTACATCTCCAACATAACTTGCTAGCACTTTTATTCATTTTATATAATCTTATTGGGAACAGGTTTCCCAATATTTCCAGATAACTTTATAACTATGCTCCTTTATTCTTATTGATAAGGTCCTCATTATTCTACTATTCCAATTCAAGATCCATTCCTGTTCTGTAATATCTGTTTCTAAATCTTTTACCCAATTATCTTCCATCACCATTTGTAAATTACTATACAAATTAATAATTTTGTATACCTTACTAACCAATCCCTTAATTCCAATTTCTTCCATTCCTAATTGGGATACTATTTCTTCAAATTCCGTTTTTAACCTTTCTGCCCTCGTTTTATCCTTATATTTCTTATTCCAATTATTAACCTGTATCTTCTCCCACCAATTCAATTTCCACTTTTCATATATTTCCTCTTTTTTAAAATCATCTCTTACCACGTTTATCCATTCTTTTATTCCTTCCAGATTTTCCTCTTTTAACACCTGTTTCCTCTCCCTATTTAAATTTATGGGAAAATCCCCATCTTCCAAATTCCCCAATTGTAATCTGTCTGGAATCAATTTTCTGTCAAATTTACTCCAAGTTTTCAACAAACTATTTAAAAAATCATTTCTAACTTTAATTTTTTCCGCTATATTCTCCATAAAATATATTCTTCCCCATTTTTCAATTTCTCCCAACTCCAATTTTCCCCATAATTCGTTTCGATCAACAATTATTTTAACTACAGTCCTCACTTGAAAGAATCTATAATAATTAATCAATTTAGGTATCCCAAGACCTCCTTCCTTTTGCTTTTGATACCATAATTTTTTAACTATCCTAGACCTTTTATCACCATTACAAAATTTGTCGATTTTCTTTTGATATAATTCCATATCCTTTTCAGAGATATATATTGGGAGCATTTCAAATAGGAAATTGAATTTCGGTAATAACATCATTTTACTTAATGCCACTCTCCCAAACCAAGAGAAATTTAATTTCTTATACTTCCTGATTTTCTCATCAATTTCTCTTATCAGTTTGTCATAATTCAACTTTTTCATTTCATTTATCTTTGTTGATAATATTATTCCTAAATATCTTATATTTCTTTAATTTTTATTCCGAATTGATTTTTAAATTTCTCTTTTCCTTTTTTTTATATCCCAATTTAATAACATTTCTGATTTAGCTCAATTTATAGATAATCCAGTAAGCTCTTCAAATTCCTCTAAATGCATTTTAATCTTTTCAATATCTTTTTCTGGATTTTTTATTACAATCAGGGTGTCATTGGCATACAAATTAATTTTAACACCTTTATATCCAATAATATCTTCGTCTTCTTCTATTTTTACTGCTAAGATCTCCATAGCTAGTAAAAACAATACTGGGGATAAAGGACACCCTTGTCTTGTACCCACTTCCAGAATTATCTCTTTTGTTAAAATCCCATTCACTTTTACTCTGGCAACTCCCTTTTGATATAATTTTGAAATAACTTGAGTAAATTTATCTCCAAATCCATAAGCCTTAATCAATTCTATAATTTTTTCCCATTGAATTGAATCAAATGCTTTAAATATATCCAACGCTAATATTACTATTCTATCCCTATTATATTCTGCACTATTTATAATATTCAAAACTCTCCTAACTATGTCTGACATATATCTACCTTTCACAAAACCTACTTAACTACCATTTATATATTTGTCTATAAAGCTATTTAATCTATTCGCTAAAATAGCTGTAAATATTTTTGCATCCTGATTTATTAGGGAAATAGGTCTATAAAATTCTACCAATTCTAAATCTTTTCCTGGTTTTGGAATCAAAGAAATCAGTGATCTATTCCAAGACGCTGGAATATCCGCACCATGCAAAATTTTGTTATACAATTTTTCTAATTTTGGCACTATTATGCCTTTAAATTCCTTATAAAATTCTGCCGGCAACCCATCCTCACCTGGTGCCTTCCCCAATTTTAATTTCTATAATTTCTTGCTGGGTTATACTTCCCTCCATTTTTTCCTTATATTCCATTTCTATTTTTCTATGTTCATATTTTTTCAAAAAGTCCTTCAATTTCTTACTATCTATTTCCTTTTTAGAGTAAAGTTTTTGAAAAAAAATTCTAACAATCTCACATTTATCTTTTTTCTTATTACATCTTTTACCTTTTTCATCTATTAATATTCCAATTTCTATTCTACATTTCTTATCTTTAGCCATCCTTGCCAATAATTTAGAGTTCTTATTACCAAATTCAAAAAATTCTCTTTTCAAATACATTAAATTCTTTTTAACAACTTCAATATCTTCAATTACCTGCTTATCTTTTAATTGTCTCAATTCTTCCCCAATTTTTTTATTTTTACTTCTTGAAAATTCGTTTTCTAATTCTTGTTCTTCAGTTCTTCGGTTTAATCAGGCAATAGTGAGATATAGGTTAGGAGGTATTCCATAATATATATGGAACCCCAAAACTTTAGTGTTTATATTTTGACATAGTAGATGAAGTATTAAACAAGGTGAACTGATATTCATGGTTGATAAACTATTTTATGATTGCATCTTTAAAATTTGTTGACTTCACCAGTTATTAGAATGTATATGAACAGCTAACATATAATATATAATATTTTATTTAGTATGTTGGTATTATTGGATACATCAGGGGTGTAAAACTCGATTTCATGGAGCATTAGGGTTGTGTTTGACCTTGGGGGGGAAGGGGGAGCGTGGCCAGGGTAGGTATGGCCAGCTTGATGTCACTCGTGTTAGGGGCACCTGTGGTGGCCTGAGTGCTCTGCCAGTGAAAATGGACTCTGAGCTCTGTCTTTTGCTGGCAGAGGCACTGCCTGTCCTTCGCTGTTTTCAGGGTGGCCCTACATGACAGATCTAAGCACCCCGCAGCCCTTGCTTCAACTCTCCGCCAGTTTTCACTGGCAGAGGCAGAGGCCAGTCATTCACTGTTTCCAGAGTGGCCCCACGGGCCAGATCTAAGCACCCTGCAGTCCTTGAGTTTGACGCCCCTGAGATACATCATCTCTGTGCACCAAATTATTTCTTCATTGGGCAGAATAAAGTAGAGATTACCTGGTATGGATGATAGATAGATAGATAGATGATAGATAGATAGATAGATAGATAGATAGATAGATAGATAGATAGATAGATAGATGGGTGGATGGATGGATGGATGGATGGATGATAGGTAGAGAAAGAGAGAGAAATGATAGATGATAGGAGATAGATAGATAGATAGATAGATAGATAGATAGATAGATAGATGATAGACAGATAGATATACCCCAATATGGTTTTTAGTGGTTCCAGAAAATTCTGTGTTCTTTTCATAGAAATATAGTGATAATGTAAAAACTTACCTGTTGTTCCTCTCTCCCTCTCCCTCCCTCTCTCTCTCTCCCTCCCCCTCTCTCTCTCCCTCCCTCCCTCTCTCTCTCTCTCTCTCTCTCTCTCTCTCTCTCTCTCTCCCTTCGTCCTCTCCTCCTTTCTCTTTTCCTGCTTTTGCTTGGTTTTATCTATTTTTTTTGCCAGTTAATTATTTTGAAGCTTTCTGAACTTAAATAAATAAATGAAGATTTATACAGACTAGCTGAAATGGGTGGCTAATGCTTATTCTACTCTGAATGTAAGGATTGACAAGGAGTGTACAGGGAGTAATTTTTTAACATTTACATTACATCTAAATATGGTACAAGATCTTTCTTCAGAATCATCAACCTACAATTTAGGTTGACCTGATAGATAATGACTGGCCCAAAGCCTCGTGAATATCCATGGTTGAAAGTGGAGTAAAACATTCCCCCACTCCTCGCCCAATAACTTCATCATTATATGATGCTGGCTCCTTTCCAGTGCCAGTCAAAACATAATCATTCTTAGTGGAAAGTATTTATACATGCAATCTATCAGCCAATAAAACATCAAATTAAATGCCAAGAGTTCAAGGGATGATAATATGTTGCACGTCTTAATTAGTTCTAAGGCATCCCTAATAAAAGATGCTAGGTGGCTATTCTAAGATATTTCTTTCAGCAAGCTGGAAGAGAGTTCCAGTGAAATCTCTGTGTGACTTCTTATGAACAATATTGTAGCAAACACATCCATAAACTTTAGATACTTGCTTGGTATTCTAACCACAACAATGTTTTAAATATATTCCGTTTTTCAAAGAAAGTTTTCTTTGCAACACAATTCAATAAGTTCTTACTAAGGCTATGCAGCACTTCTGATTTGAAAAAAAATGATGCTTTGATGCTCTATTGGGAGGTGGGTGGCATATACATTCAATAAATAAATAAAGGCATAGCAACATATAACATCTGTCGGGAGCTCCTAAAATATAACCTCCCACCCTGGAACATGCTGCAGCTACAGGGAGCAGCTACACAATCCCAGAAAAAGATGAAGCCACTTTAAGGAGAGGCAAATGGTTTCTATGTGACCATCTCCTGACCCTTCAAAGCACTCTTCTCAAGCCCTGTGTAGCTTTATTATTTATTCTGAAGTCAGTACAATATTACTATTAGACCTGGGAACTATTCCCAGATAAATGCATGCAGACTACAGTTGTGTATGTCTTTGTTCATTAAATGCATAGTGCAAAACATAAATGGTGATCTCTGCCGTTTAAATTGACTTATTTTGCAGTCTAGTATTTCACTGTCAATCACCTTAATACTTCAAAGGTGTCCTCAAATCAGCATATGGCTTGTAGAAGAAGATGCTAAGCTTTGAAGGCATCATTGTATACTTTGAGAGTTTAACACTATTGTATTCTCTTGGCATCGCTTAGAGCTTCTGGTATAACACTGTGGCAGCTCTGACATAAAGTGTGCCTGATCTCAGTACTGGAAAAGTTCAATTTCTGTCTTTGCATTTTCCTATCCCTTGATTGCTGTCCTCTCTCTCCTTTTGTCTGCATGCAGAAATGATGCTTCCAGAAACAATTTTATATATTCGGCATCACTCTGATTTTAGTCTATCTAAATCAGAAGAGATAAGCAATGGAATTTTGCTAATATTTGTTTGTTTGTTTGCCAAATTGTTACCTTTAATTATGTATAAAGTGGTAAATCTTTGAGTGTAATTATATTGATATATCTTAAATTTTACAAAATCACTTAAACTTTAGCATAGTAGAGTATCTGGTTGTATACTCTGCTCTGAACATTAGATATAACATATCTGAGCTGCAAAACTCAACTATTAGATAGTCATCTATTTTTGCAATACAGAGATCTTGTACCTACTAAAAATCACATTGTTGCAAGATCACAAGAATTAGCTTTGGGAATAGATCCTTCCCATTCCAATTCTAGAGAGTGTTTTGTGAATGGCACATATCATTATGGTCAATATGGTGCTTTGTTGCTGTCCCTGCCTCACTTCCTTCAAGCTTGGCTGTACATATTTAATTATTTACAAGCTAGTCCAAAACTTCTCCCTATGTCTTACAAAAGAATTGGATTTCCTTTCAATAAACAAGGGATATCGCAAGCGGGCACTAGTGTAATATTGTCTCCAATGAGACAAGGTTGAGATTTGGAGCCCAGGTTTTTTTTTCCCTTCTCTTCTGTTACAATGCTTGTTTTATTTATTTGTTTTTCACTGAAAATCAGCAGGATATTCATGCTCAAATCACAAAATGGGAAAAATAAATTTCAATATCTCAATAATTGCACATACAGTACATGCAAAAAAACCTTCTAGATGAAATGTCTGAAGGTCTTCCATAGTAGATGTTTTTACTTTTTGCCAACAAATTGCATTATTAATGACATTGAATAATGAACACTTTAGATCAGGGGTGTCAAACTGGCGTCCCCCGGGCCAGATGCGTTCCACACAGGCCACACCCACATCACCAGCTCCATGAAGGGAAAAAACATCACATGACAGCAACATGATGCCACGAGTTTAACACATGTGCTTTAGATTGAACAGGTCAAATAGCAGGTTCTTATGTTTTCCAATCAGGTGTAGGAAATATTCGTAAGCACTTAAATTCATCTTTCAGAAGAGCAGATGCCCAAGGCAGATGTGGTCAAAATAAAAGTGAATGTGGGCTAAAAAAGAGAAAGAGAGAAAAATTAGATGAAGTTCAGACACCGTTTTATACCTGTCTTCTGTTTTTCTCTTCTTCTATGTCCATTATACTATATTGACATTTTCATTACACAAAGAAGAAGATTTGATGAGGCAGGGAAGATAAGATAAAGAAACCAAGAGGCCTGGTGATGCAGAAAAATAGGCAAGGGATTCTAATCTGGGTGAGATGTCTGTGCTGAAATATGGGGCCATTTCACATGTAGAAGTTTCTACAATAGAGAAGTTTCTCTTCGGATACAATCTGTTTATCTGGTTCTTTTCATCCATAATTCATTTTACATAGTGCTCAAATTAAGATATCTATTACTGCAAGAATTGCTAATAGCAGTATTATCAGGCTTAATAAATCTTTTTGCCACATCCTACACACAATTCTAATTTGCAAGAACAGTATTCCTCGTTTTCTTGCCATGCTAGATATGCATTGTATACAATAATTTCAATTAATTCAACATTAAAAAGCTTGCTTGGAATGAGAGCCAATTTGGTCTAGTGGTTAAAGCACCAAGCTAGAAATTGGGAGACCGTGAGTTCTACTCCTCCCTTAGCCATGAAAATCAGCTGGGCTACCTTGGGCCAATCACTCGGTCACAGCCCAACTCACTTCATAAGATTATTGTTGTAAGGAAAATAGGAGGAGGAAGGTATGTTGGATATATTCACTGCCTTGAGTTATTTGTAAAAATGATAAAGGTAGATAATGATGATGATGATGATGATGATGATGATGATGATGATGATGATAACAACAACAACAACAACCCACATCAACCATTAGTACCAGTCAATTGTATTTGTAACACATTTTTAAACATTTCATGTTTAATGAATAAAAGAGATAATAATAATAATAATAATAATAATAATAATAATAATAATAATAATAATAATAATAATAATAATAATAATAATTGTAGAAAACCAACAATAATATGGTCAAAATGTAAACTGAGAAAGCACTCCATTCCAGTTCTTCTGCTACTTATATTATGTATTCAAAATGGGCCTGGTGGCTCAGCAGACTAAAAAAGCATTGTGATTAACACCAGCTGTCTGCAATTACTGTAAGTTCAAATCTCACCAGGCTCAAAGCTGACTCAGCCTTCCATCCTTTCTAAGGTAGGTAAATTGAGGACCCAGTTTGTGGGGGCAATAAGCTGACTTTGTATAAATATACAAAAGTATGAAGGCTATTGCTTAGCGCATTGTAAGCCGCCCTGAGTCTCCGGAGAAGGGCGGCATATAAATCAAATTAAAAAAAAAAAAAATTCTGGCAAGAAATTCTGGATCCAGGAATATTTTTTTGATTAGAGTGATTTTCCTTCCAAACTAGTAGATAGTTTAGTGCTAAATTATGTGGTTTCTAGCCAGCACAAAGGCACTTGCTTTTTACATTACGTTATTTGGTGCAGGTGGTTGTAGCTATTGTAAAACAGAAGGAAAACTGAGAAGACCACTAAAAGCGGATAAAATAAAAGTTATGACATTGCCACAAACACAATCCCTGCTCTTCTTTTTCTCCTCATTCACTTTGGTAAAATACTTTTTCACCTGGAAGGATGAGCATCTTTAGAGCTGGCATCTAGTGATAGTGTCTGTGAATTTTCCTTCCAATCAGTTTTCTTTCCTGCTTTCACAATGGTGAAATGGTGAAATGTTGAGCTTCTCTTCTTCCCTGAAGCAACAATAATTATATCAGGCTTTCAACATTATTATTAGGTTAGAAAACAATTGAGATTATTACTTCTGGGTATCATTCAGAATTTACAGAATCCCTTATTTCATCAGTTCAGCAATCAGAAAACTGCTCTACAGTAATCCTTGATTTATAACTGATCACTTAGTGATTTTTCAAATGTATGATGGAACCCTCCAAAAGGAATTTATGATCCAGTTCCAGAGTTTAAACTTTGTCACCCCCACCCTGAGTCACATGATTGGATTTTGGGTGCTTAGCAACCAGCTCTCATTTACAGTCTGATACAGCATCTTCTGGTCACATGACCAAGATTTACAAAAAATTTTGGGGAAAAAAACTCTGATGTTTACTTCCAGTTTTCAGCAAAAACAGCCCATAATGAACAATAGGTTCACTTAACAACCATAGCATGACTGCACTTCTGCTTAACAAACACTGCAACTCTTTTATGACTATGGTTTTCGCTTAACAAAAAAATATAATATTGAGTCAGTCACATGATGACTTGTTTTACATCATCACAAATTATGACCATATTATGCATGGTCCTTTCTTTCTTTCTTTCTTTCTTTCTTTCTTTCTTTCTTTCTTTCTTTCTTTCTTTCTTTCTTTCTTTCTTTCTTTCTTTCTTTCTTTCTTTCTTTCTTTCTTTCTTTCTTTGCCACCCATCTCAGCCAATGACTCTGGGCTGTTTAAAATTCAAATATATATTACAATTAAAAATATAAAAAAACATTTTAAAACATTAAAAACACTAAACATTGAAAACACCCAGATTAAATATACATGGGACCAAGATACTTGACCAGTTAGCAATACAGACAGGAAATGGGGTCCTTGACACAATAAGCATGCCAGCATCCCATTGCCCTGTTTTTAGGGCTTTAGGAAATGCTAACAGAGTGGTGGCCATTCTAATCTTCGAAGGGAGGATGCTCCATAAAGCAAGGGCTACTGCAGAAAAAGCTTATATTTTGGTCCCCACCAGCTGACACACTTTGGCTGACAGGATCTGCAGCATACCCATTCTTCTTGATCTAGTTGGACAGGTAGAGACTCTTGGAAAACGGCAACCTCTCAGGTACCCTGGTCCTAAGCCATGTAGGGCTTTCAAGGTGATTTTGAACTGGGTCCAGAAACACCCCGGTAACCAATGCACCTCACACAGAAGTGGTGTTATGTGTGATGTGTATCTGGCACCATTTACTACATGCGTGGCTACATTTGGCACCAGCTGAAGTTTCTCTATGGTCTTCAAGGGTAGCCCCCTGCAGAGCCTGTTACAATAGTCTAACATAGGGGTTACAAGAATGTGAGCTATGGTTGTGAGTCAAGGACTACCTGCATAGCATTATGAATTGATGCAAATGCAAGGCTATTGCTTTTCTAATCCTTTTAGGCTGTGTAAATGTATATATTTTAAGAACCATTGTTCATAAAGGGAATGTTTTATGTTTACAGTTATTATGTATCCTTTTAAAGATTGTTTTTAATCCTGACATAACACAATTCACCTCTTTCCAACTGTTAACAAGATATTTTACTCCCTGTCATCTCAGTGGTTCTGCCCCTTGCTAGCAGCTAATAGAGATTAATTTGTTGAGGGTGGGAAATCCCTGAATGACTGCTATCATGCGAAGGCAAACAGCTTATTTAAACCAGTCCCAGCCTTACAAGTTGGTGTCAGTGTAGTAATACTTGAAGCACTAAATAATCTGATTCTCTATCTGAAGGTTGAAGAAGACTGATCTAAAGTTATTGCCAGTTCTCCCAGCCCTGATTTGTGGATGCTAGCACAAATCCACTTTGCAAACTACAATAATAGATGATGTGGGCATTCTGAGATCCTGGCATGTAGTAAACATTAGAAGCTGCTTATTATTTTTTAAATATGTTTTTCCAATGTATTTCTGAAAGTAGTATCATTCAGAATATTTGGAATTATTACCAAGGTAGTTAAATGTTCTATAACATTCCAATATGGAGAAGTGGGTAAAAATGTTGTAAAAATGTTTTAGCCTTTGATTTCGGTGGATTTTTATTAAATGATGTCTAGACTCTTGTTCAACCAGCCAAGAGTATTCACAGGTTTTCAAGTCTACAGTTTTCATCTTGGAAAACCAATTAATGTCTACAGTGCTTGCTGTTCATTTTATATCGACTTGTACTTTTTTTACAGTACATAAACGTAGATGTCAAAAGATTTTCTTTAGCTATTACTCAGAGTGTTAAAAATGCTGAAAAAGCAGCCTTTGGCACTATATTTATCTGACTTTGTAACCCTGCTTTATAAGATGTGGATTTTCTCACAGCCTTATGTCAGAATCTCAAGTATTTTCAATGTAATTTAGGGCATGATTTAATTAACTGGCACAATCCACTGCAATTATGCAATTATTCACACATTTCTATGTGAACTGTATGAGATCAGGCTCCTGATTTTTGTTTATTTGTTTATTTGAAGTTTTTCAATATCTGTTTGGAAAGATTAAGGCTAGTCATATAGTCATTATTGCATCAGTAATTAAGGTAAACAGTCTGCGTAACGCATCACTTTGAGAACAGTTTCCCTTAACTGTGGTTTATTGAAGAAGCCCTATTACAAAGCTTAGGGGGAATTGGGCAGCATAAAAATGGATTAATGGATTAATAAATAATAAATAATAAATAATCATTTTATTTACTTGTAACACAAAACATAAACCATGTTTTTTTATAGTCAAACCCAAGCCATATATGCATATAGCTGGAGTGTATTTTTCGGGGTACACATTCTCTACTGAAGCATTCAAATTACAGCAATAATGTTGATTCTATTGTTAAATTGAAAATTACATATTTGGAAATTTCTTTATTTAAAAGTAGCTACTCTAAATCAGGGGAAGGTTAAAATATTCCTCCCCATCATTTCTGTTGTCACATTTCAGAAACAAATTGATCAGCAGTCAGGCTTGATAAGATACAGGCAATTAAATGAAAATAGAAAACTTTATAATGATTTTTAAAGGGCCCCAAGACTCTTCGTTTGTTTTTATGGCAACACAAACCCACACAACCCTTCTGGAAATTCAATTTGAATCGCAATTCTAAAAAATTCTCAAAGTACATATTTCTAAGTTCAAACAGGTATTAAACCAAGGATTAGAATAAATTGCTTTTAGCCATGATTTGACACATACCTGTAAAAGAAAAGTCCAGATAGAAATAACATGGTAGATAACTATGTACTATTTTTGACTCTTAGTGTCCTGATAGATTTTTTTCTGGTACGAAGAAATAAGGTAGCACTAAGATTAAAAATAAAAGTATATGTTTCTATGAACAAATCATATTTCAATTATCAAATCCAACCTTGCATAGAGAAGTTTTTCAGATGTAAGACTTGCTAGGAGTGGCGTAGTGATCTAGAGGCGAAGGTGCTTGGCTTGCCCTTGGAAGGTTGAGAGTTCAACCCTAGGTAGCAACAAATGCTTCTCTATACGGGCACAAAAATATCTGCTGCGAACTCCGCATAGGTATCAGGGAGGGCATCCAGCCAGTAAATATTCAACTCCATTCAGTTGCCCCGACTTGACCTCAAAAAATGGAATTATAGGTTGTAAAAAGGAAAGAAATCTTTCTAGGAGAGAGTTGTAACTGAACTTGAATAGTATTTATGTTAGTTTGAAGATGTTATTACTGGATCAAGTGTGTTAAAGGTATTTCTTCAAATACATATATTTTATATATTTATATACTAGTTTAATAGCTACATAGAAGGTTATTGTGTTATTTTTTATGGAAGATAATCTAAGTATTGTATAATATTTTCTACAGTATCTCTCCTAAGAACACCATTGAATTAAATGAGATATACTCTTATCTAAGGGAATGTAGAAGGAACTACAGCCTTGATTGATTGATTGATTTAAAACTTTTATGTAGCTTCCCATGTTAGAACCAATTCAGGGTGATTCCAAATTTGGGTGTAAGTGAGTTTCAGTGAGTTTCTGTTTCTTTAACAGGTGTTTATTTATTTATTTTTAAATTTGTATACCGCCCTTCTCCCTGAGGACTCAGGGCAGTGAACAGCCAAGTAAAAGCATAAACTACAAACATTAAAATACAATTAAAAAGATATATATAAATTTGGCTCC
Source organism: Pantherophis guttatus (assembly GCF_059756535.1). Lineage (NCBI taxonomy): Eukaryota > Metazoa > Chordata > Lepidosauria > Squamata > Colubridae > Pantherophis > Pantherophis guttatus. The sequence continues at coordinate 36,688,650 of NC_142067.1, read as the reverse complement.
ATGATTAAAAACAATAACAAACAATTAAAAACATTTAAAAAGTGTTCTTTTTCCCCATGGAATTTGTAATCAATGTGTTCATGTATGGGGAAAGGAGAATATTAGCAGTACATAGATCCAGGCCATGATATATTTAAGTGCTTTTGAAGATCTGTTTTTGGTTACAAAAGTAAAAACAGATTCATTGAATATTTGTATCTAAGAATTTCCAGATTTATTCATTATGACTGAATTGTCAGCTAAAAGTATATGTGTTCCTATGCAATTTAAGCAAATAAAATTATTCTAGTTTCAGAAGTTTTCTGCCTATTTATCTTCGGTCTACCAATGCTTTTATCTTGAAAGAAGAACTCGGTATTGAAAAATACTCAGATCCATCAAGTTTTCTTTTTATTATTCCAAAAATATGTCCCTGAAATGATCTAATGGATACATCATTCAATCCCCAGATTGAGAAAGCACAGTTGTTCCATAAAGTTTGGAACAGAAAGATGGAAAGATGGATTAAAAGCTAATTAACAGTCTTGGGTATTCTTTGCTTTTCTTTTGATTTCCTAAAATAATGTTCTAAATATATATAAGTTTTAGCAATGTATACAATCAGTCTGATGTCACTTCCCACCAGAAATCTGTTCAAGATTATTTTTCCACTCTCTTATGCAGTTTTTCATTGTAGGGTCTTCTGAGTTTCAGAATCTCATTTTCTGGATGACATTGGACTCTTCTGAAATAAGACATTTGGCCATGCACTAGGAGCTTATATCAGAACCTTTGCATTAGCACATACCAATGCAGTGTAAATAATAGGTAATCATTAATAGAGCTAGGCACTTTTTCATTGAAATCAAGTGACAGCTCTTGCCTTTAGAATAGTATTCCCTCCCCTCCCCACCTCTTGACTGAGATTGAGGTCCTGTTTTAGTTTTTGTAAGGCTCTGAAAACCTGACTGTTTCTGCAAGCGTAGGAAGTTAGGCAAGGTCTCAGGTTCATGTGGCTTTATGATTGGGATGTATTGTTTACCATGGGTTTTATGGGTTATAGTTTGTAACTGTTGGCTTCTTTGTATGGCACCCAGGTCACTGTTGTGAAATGGATGGCCATATCTGTTATATAAATATATAGATAAAGCATCTACTTGTAAATATATATTTAAGCCATGATTTAGTTTTTAATTAAAACTAAAAGGAAACCTTCCAACTTTGTTATTCTATTCTATTCTATTCTATTCTATTCTATTCTATTCTATTCTATTCTATTCTATTCTATTCTATTCTATTCTATTCTATTCTATTCTATTCTATTCTATTCCATTCCATTCCATTCCATTCCATTTCATTCCATTCCATTCCATTCCATTCCACTCCACTCCACTCCACTCCACTCCACTCCACTCCACTCCATTCTTTTTATGATATCAAGAGATTAAAATTTATAGGCTAACAACAAAATGAATGCTATGGTAGATTGCTAAGTAGATTAATACAATTCAGTAGCACACGAATTATACTGCTTAGACATGCCCAATGACTTGGTTTTCCTGAAGCATCTGGTGGAACATAGTTGGTTAGTTGATAAGATGTTGATATCTCTTTTGTGTTAATTTACCAAAACAGTGAGCATTTTAACATAGTATTATAATAATGTTACTGTAAGAGAATATGGACAATACATGACTCAAATATACTGTATTGATGCATTTATATAATAGCCTTTCTGAACCAGCTATTTGTAGAATTTGATGGGTGGTATCCAGAACAAGCCCACTGATGTTAGTGAGATTTTATGCAGGCATTCCAAGTAATAGTCACATGAAAATAATAATTTTCATTAATCTACCTAAGAGCTGCCCCATAATAAAATGATATAAATTTTGAATACAACATTGGAAAACAAAAACAAAACAAAATACCTTGCAACAAATCTAACAATAAAATCTCTATCAATTTGAAAAGATGGCAGAATAAAATAAAATTACTTTTTACACTTATCATGCATCTTTATAGGGCTATATCTATCTAAAGATATATGAATGATTAATCTGCATCCAACAATATGAATTGATTTGTAAAGCAAAGGGATTTAATAGCCATTTTCACATTCTCGGTAGGAATTTAGATACAAATCCAACATGCCAAAAGTAAATGTACAATTCAATAGTATATTAGAATTCAGACGTTCTAGATGAATGGATACTACTTTCTACTACTAGAAAAAAAATCACTTATATATTCAAATAATGATTGTTGATTTGTTTCAGATTCATTAGGAAAGAATTTAAAATAGTTCACATAATATCTTCAAAACATGTTGCAATGATATTTACTTTTAAAATGTTTTTGTTGATGAATATACCATCATTTGAAAGCTAAAACCAAGGCAAGCACACACACACACACACACACAGAGAGAGAGAGAGAGAGAGAGAGAGAGAGAGGGAGAGAGGGAGAGAGGGAGAGAGGGAGGTAGAAAAACACAAATTCTTCAAAGGTATTTCTCAATCCAATTTGGGATATAATGAAAGCAGTGTTAAAAGCTTTATTTACAGGAAGACTAAATGTTTAAAACAGAGAGATAAACTAGCAATTCTTTAAAAAATGAGGAACTACAGAATGAACATATAATGATGGATAATAGAGTATATGTTCAGATATATAAAAAAGCATTAGACTTTTATCTATCTATACCTAACTTGCTAACTACCAATCTTAATTCTGTGTTATCCAATTCCAACAACCATACATTGTTTTTATTACTGTATCTCAGTACACATTTGTATAAAGCCTGCAATAAAGATTCCTGCTTTTAGCAAGAAATATAAATAAGAATATATCCTCTTATTTGATTTACAGTATGCTGCAGTACCATCTCTTAAGTGTCTTCATTGCTGCTGTCTATGGCTTGGGTGGATGATAAAGACAGAAGCTTGAAATACCCTTCAATAAGGGAATGGAACAACTGGGGAACTTGCTTCCCATTCTAATTTTTCTTCCACAGGAAAAAAAAAGTCAATGAATTGGCAAAAATTGTTCCTCTGATTACTTCTAAAGAACCAGCTTTGGGTGTCAAGATACCTTGCCGTCTTGTGAGAGAAAGGAAGAGTCAGGAGATGAGAGACAGGATGAGAGGAAAATTCCCATAAGTGGAAAACCACTCATGTCCAGAAAAAATGCTGCATATATCATAGAATCATGGGTTGGAAAGCAGATTAGAGATCTTCCAATCAAAACCTCTGTCCAGGGCAGGAATCCTCAAATGATTCAAGACAAATGGCTATCCAATTTTTATTTGAAAACCTCTAGTGAAAACTTCCACTGCTTAATAATTTTCCAACATATGTCTTTACAGGATTTCATTTTGTCAAAAGCAGCTGTTACAGAAAGGGAAAATGTTACACATTTCTGTGATGGATTAGTTTCTATAAATATGGTATGGCTTGTATTCTTATTTATATTCCCAATAATTCCATTATATTCAGTATTCTCTGAGGATATGAAATAGCAAGATATATTGCATATGTTTGTTATAAGAAAAGGAAAAAACAAGATTGTTTTAAATCACCTGCATTAGCAAGGTTGTTTTCTTACGTTTTGAGAATTTCCTTATCATTTAGGAATGTTTTTTCTGAATTTATATTTTAAATTCTTTTTCATTTTGGGAATGGGGTAACCACCTTTGTGTGCAATAATCAAGTTATACTAGTAATTGAAAGAGATTGCTTCATCTTTGCCTTGTCTTGTCTTTGGATCTTCTGCTGATTCTATTCCATATCCCTTTATAAGAAATATTTGTTACTTGGAAAACATTGGAGGAAATCTCTGGTACCTTAATCATTCCTTATTTATTTGTTCATCTCATTTCATGATTGGGATACCTCTTGCAAACTAAGGTTGGGAAAGAGGAGGGCATTGGCTAAGTTAATTAGTTTAGTTAGTTAATAAGTTGAAGAAATTTTCCTCAATAAGAATGGCTTAGCTACATTTTTAGACCCAATTAAGCCTCATAATTTCAGTTAGAAGAAGGAATTGAACACAAGATTGTTCAAATATTAATACATAAGGAGAATCATCTAAGTCTAGGACTGTTACTCTCTTTAAGCAGTTATAATTCACCTGAGAAAAGATCCACCACAAGCAAGTTTCAGCAACAGCCATAAAATGCTTTCATTAAAATGAAATGTGGGAACTCTCGCCTCCTAGAAAAATGAAATATTTTGGGAAATATTAAAAAGGCATAATATTATATTTCCCTAAGGGAGAAATGGAGAAACATGCTCTTAAAGACAGAAAGCAGCCCTCAAGTCTTTCTTAATATCCCATAGCAGATGCCAGCACTTAAAAGATAAAGAGCTTATTGAAAGAGAAAGACAAGTGTCTAGATAGCTCTATTCATAAGCAAAGCAAATACTGCAGGCAGAAATCCATTCAAGACAGAATATTTTGAAACTCCTTGGCAGAATGGTAGGATTAGAAAGCAGCCTCTCACCCAAGATCCAACACAGGACGAAAGCCATTAGCCATAGGAATTGTCCAATACCCTCTCAGAACACAAGCCGCTCCAGAGCAGTCTAAACTTCAAAGTCACAGAAACCTGGTAGCTCAGATAAACAATAAACCAGAAGCTGACCAGATTAATTCAGACAAGCACCTAGGATTTGCATTTCCTCTTTTGCCTATAGAGTCAGCTATGACCCCTATATAATCCCTACATGACCCCATAGAAATCTGTCAACAGCCAATATAATATTAAAGGACATGTTCTTGCACAGAAACAAAGCTCAAATACAAAGCCCAAAGAAGGTATAAAATCCACCCACTCTCAACTCCATTTTGTCCTGAATCACATGTGGTGGTGGTTTTGCTTCATCAATAAACCTTTCTTTCCAATCAGCTTCTAGCCTCCATTTTGTTTCCAGCATCTTCCTCCCAGTTTGGAACTGAACCAGATGGATTTACCATCCAACAGACATAAATAATGTCTCACCATTATACTTCAAGCTCTGCTCATTTATAGCGTGTACGTGTGTGGAGTGCATTGCATGCCACGAGATTGTGTTTCTCAGACTATTTTTTTCTTGTTTTCCCCATCCACTGCAGACACTGCTGGTTTCACAAATTTATCCACTGATAATTTGTAATAAAATACTATACCAGTATTGGTTTTAAAATTATTTAGAAAAGCCCTTAAGTATTAAAATTAATTCTGGACTTGACTGTAGATTAAACATCCAAGATTATTTCTGTATGGATTACAAAAAATTCTACTTGCATGTGTGTGTGTGTGTGTGTGTGTGTGTGTGTGTGTGTGTGTGTGTTTGTGTGTGTGTGTTAGGACAATATATTACCTGCCATGGAATTTTGCTTTTACTTTCCTACTTTCCTACTTTGAAAGTTAGAACATGTCTCGGTGAAATGGAGTATTTATAATGTTCCTTCTGGATTTATCTTTTGAAAAAAAAGGAAGTTAAATATCTCTTCATAAGGTAAAATTGGATAGCTAGAGAACTGGGCAATTGCATTGGCTGAGAAACTCATTTAGAAGTTGAAATGATCAAAGGGATTATATACCAACTTTTTATTTCATATGGATATAAGGAATTCTGATTGAATCCACCTTCTTTGCCGTGGAAAGACATTTTCTAATTTAAAATAAAGTTTCTTTAAACAGATTAAACATTAAAAATCTTCCTTCCTTTATAAACTTTCTTCATGACAGCAAATATATATTATCAAAGTGAAAGCAGGGATGATTAGCTAGCCAAGAGGTGGCTGTCTCAGGAATTCTGGGAGTTGAAGTCCACAGGTTGTAAAAGAGCCACATTTGCCCACCCCTAAGCTAGCCTATAACAAAATCAATTGATGCTCTGATGACAATAATAATCAGTAAATAACACAATAAATGATGTTCATCATATTGTTTGCAAATCTATGCAGAAATATGCCCCTACAATCAGAAGTGATATGAATCCCACTGGTAGCTTAGATACTAGGGTAGTCATGGCAAACTTAAGACACACATGTCAAAAAAGACATACTACAATATTTTGGGTGACACGGTGTTCACCAACACCGAACAACTATTTTCAAAAGCATACCCTATTCTTGACTGATATTTAGAGGCTGTGAAAATCACATGAGAATTGGATGTGTTGTTGTGTGGCCTATAGAGCCTCAGGAAGTTATGTGAGAGGGCTCAGAAGCCTTTGAAAATTGCACAAGAATGAGATATGCTTGTTTTCAGATATGTTTTCAGATACCGCAGACAACATGGAAAAACATTTTCTAAAGCCGCTTCAAGAACAAAGACCTCATGCAACCTGGATCTTTCTTGGGTAGGCCATAGGACCTGTCAATAGAAAGAGAACACTGTTTGAAGGTAAGTGGCACATGGCAGATACTAGGGCCTACACATGATTCGGCTCTTTTTTTAAAAAAACAAATGAATTTATAAAGGATTGATTTTTTGTTAAGAGGGAGGGGTTGACATCAGTACTAGGTTCCACTTATCTTCACTACCAGTTTGGAACTGTGAGTGAGTGTGGCGCTTCTGCGCATGCGCAGAACCTTCTGAACATGCGCAGAGTGTCCATGATGACATCTGGGTGGAAACCCATCACTGGTTGACATGCCAGCAGTCAAGTTAGACATTTTCCAAATTTTTGACACACTGAGCCCAGAAAGTTAGCCATCATGCACTAGGGAAAATGTTCCAAATGTTAAGCTGTGGTGTTGACAAGCAAGTAACAGCCAATCTTTATTTCTTTTACATGTCTCTCTTTCAATTCTCAAAATTGTGTATTACAACTGCATAATGATTGCAACTCACCTTAGGTGCATAATTTTGGAAATCAAAAGAGTTCAGAGTCCCTTTTTACTAATATTTAAGTTTTTGTCAATCAGAGTAAGTCTGTGTCCCCCCCCCATTTTTAAATTCTGTCTCCCCCATTATTTAATTTTAATAACTCATTATTAAGCCTACTAATTCAGGTTGCATATCTGTGTGTGTTGCTCCAAGGAGTACCATATGTGTTGCACTTCCAATCAAGTGAACAATATATTTTTACTGACATTTTTGTTGGAATGAGTATGCACTGCTGAGCAACAAGATCTTGCCACTTTTGGGTATATAGCTTCATTTAGATGGTTCATTTGCTGGGGAAGGGCAAGATGTTGTTTTCTGGAAATGCTTACTAAGAATTTCAAAGAGGACAATTCACTTCTCCCTGAAGGATTTAACTGACCATTTATTTGCTATCTGAGCTGCTAGCTTAGATTGAGATGTGTTCATGCCTAGGAAGTAATAAGATAATTATCATCAACAGAGACCGCATTTCAGAATTCCCTGACAAACAGTTTCAAAGAAAATAAATAGCTAGAAAAGAGAAATACAATCATCAAAGAAGATGTTATGTTTAAACAATAGTGCGTGGAAAATGTCTACGTTCCAATCTACATGTATAGATTAAGATTTGGCAATGATGATTATAACTTTTTTAAAAAACCTCCAAATACCATGGTGGGGAAAACAAAGAAAGCCCAAAACTTCAATACAGTAACCTCATTCTTTTTATTGTTTCTCTATTTTGAATAATGTGCTTTATTTCTTACTTTTAACCAAGTGTTAGTGACTGAGATTTACCCAGAGAAAAGATATTGGGTATAAGATAGCAAAATATGTGTGATATACAGTATAAATAACATGAATAAGTATGATAGTTTGAAGTGATTTATGCAAAACACTGTATCACACCATGAAATTACAGGGTATATTTGAGATTGCTGCCATTTGCTTATTAGTCATGCATCATTTTTATAGTGAAATTAAGTTGGTAGAAAACGTTAAAAATGCAATCCATGTACATTTTTGAAAAATAAACTCTCAACACAAACCCAGACTATCTAGAAATGTATTCATTCACTTAATATTGATGTTATTCATCATCTTGGATTAACCGAAAATCAGATTGCTCAGAGAAATAAATATGGGAATAGAGGTAATACGCACACAAATAAACATACAAAAATCTGGAATAAGAGCAGATAATAAAGATTATCATATTGGTTTTTTTAATTAATTTAATGCTATCACTGTCTAGTAAAAACTTGGTTGTGTTTTAAAACAAAATGCCTAACAGAATTTTCCACTGACGAAATGTTGATGTTATTTGTAATGTCAGTGTCAACAAAACTGAAGAATATACTTGGCAAATACTTTTCCAATTAATTAATTGAAATATGCAATCTTGTAGAGAAATATAAAAAAGCATCCACTTTTAGGATTTCCCTATGAAACAATATTTCTATATGAATCAATATTGTACAGTATAGGTGAAAACCAATACAAATTGAAGGTAATCCATCAGGAAAAAGATTAATTTTACCTATGAATGGGGAGAATGTTCATTTGAATTTGTTTTTCATTGGAGAATTTGCAGCACTCTTCTTTGTTTTTAAGCCAAAGTATTTACACATATTTAAAAAATCATTGAGTTAGAGGGCTTTGTTCTTTAGGAGGAATAGGCAGCGGAGAGGATACCTGGTTATTATTATTTTATCCAGCCTTTTTATCATAATAAGAACTGGTGAGGCAGATTGGAATCTCATTTATTAATTATCTTAATATGTCTAGAACAAGTATGAAAATTCCAAAAATATTACTTGAAGAAATACTTCGTAATCCTTTGTTATTGAATGGTTTTCCAACATTACTCTAAGGCTTGGATTATTTCACTTCAGTACTATAGGAGAACAGTCCCTCACATTAGTGTAATGTTGGCTGTTGGCTGTTGACTTATCTCAAATTAAAATATATGACTCACTGAAGAATTCAATCTACAGAGTATACAAGGATAGAATTTAAGCATAGGGTATTTGCATTTTATTCATTTCTTGTTGTGTTACTATACAACAAATGTTTTGCCCTTATGGCCTTTGTTGTATGAGTCGACAAAGGAGTCAACATTTGGAGTTTTTTTAACTTGGCTGCAAGCTTTAGGAAAACTTGTTCTTTTCTTTTTTCTTTTCTTTTCTTTTCTTTTGTTATAGTATGAAAAGCTAATCAAGTGTCTTAAAAATGTCTAAGCAACAAACAAAATGACAACTCTGACAAGGCATAGCCTTGTCCTGCATAATTTTGTGAAGTCACTTTGCTTTCAAAAAGCTATTCTGAAAATGCACAGTGAACAAAAAGAGGAATTAAAAAGGCAATACACTTCGATGAACATCTATTTGGCGACACTGCATGTGTAGGGCAGCTTCACATATGAAAATGTTATTTTTAAAAATAGCAACATAACACTTGAGATTATCTAATAACTGGATAATTCCTGAGCCAGCTTCATCAAATGAACCAAATGAGAAAGTATTAGATATGCATGAATTTGCTTGATGGTTTAAATTATTTTGAAGTTACAGTACAAAATTGTCTTTCTGTTAAGACACAGATGAGTGATTATTGACGTCTCAAATAAAATATGCAGTTTTAGTAACTTGGAACAAGGCATAAATAATAAAGTTGTTCTAAGATATAAACAAATTTAATAGGAAATACCACATTTAATGAGAATGCAAACTATTTTCATAGAAAAAAACTGAATTTAAAACAGAATGTAAGTATTTACTGGAGCATCAGCATGTGAGTTTTGTAACATTAAATATAAAGAAAAGGCATAATTAGACTATAATTACTGCTTTTGGTAATATGAAGGTAAATTTGTAAGAATTACTGAGCAAGCTAGCACCCAGCCAGCTTTTATTCCTAAAACAGGACTAGAACTCACAAAATTTGCTGACATTGCAGCTAATCTTCAAAACAAGTGGAACAAAAAATAAGTGATGCTGAAAGATATTTCTAATAACAATAATTAATATTTTTGAAACTTTTTTTAGTTTTTATTAATTAGCACAGGCCAACTAAGGAATGTTTTACACAGGTGTCTTGAATATATTTTAGTTTAGTTGTGAATGATATAATTAAGACAGATATTTTAATCAGGTTTTATGTCCTTTCCTAGATTGTAATATTACAGCATTTAAATTTATTTCCTGCATATGAACAATTTTTACAATGGAGTTTATACGATGACATTTATTTCCTTCTCTGTATGACTGAAGTTTTTATTCACCTCTACATCTGACTTTTTCCTCAACTTTATTATATTTTAGTATCTTGATCTCCAGCTGATCAAATAAATTAATGTAATATAGATCCTTACAGGTGCTATTGAAATATCTGGTCATGTAGTAATGCTATCAATTGCTATAAGAAAAAAACCCTAGTGTTTCAATATATCATTATTAAAGATTCAAGGTTATAAAATTATATGAAAATATGAAAAAAAAAAAAAAACCTCTAAAGAACATTTGGAAAATTAAAGAACTTTTGAGTATCCATGAAAGATAACTACATGGGACTAGAACACCCCAACCTTTTGGGCACCAGGCACCAGTTCCATGGAGAGAAGTTTTTCTGTGGACCTGAGGAGGTGTGTTTTAATGTGCTGTTTGAATCCCACGGATAGGGGCTTTGATTGTTTGCACAGCTCGGTTTCTGGCATGCCACAGACCGGGGGTTGGGGACCCCTGGACTAAAAAGCTTTAATAAATAAATACTTAATTTTCTGTATACACAAGAAAAGAGACACAATATACAGTACACTGAATTGCAAAGGAAAGATACTTAGTAAATTAATGTCCTCTCATTAAAAGAAACAACAATGTTATATTTTTTAATAAATATATAGTATAGTTTTTAAAATCTTAATCCATATAGTTTTACTATTTTAATTATTTTCTATCTATCTTAAAACCCACAGTCAACTTATAGGTAGCATAAAAAGTTAGGTAGCATAAAAATTAAATAAATAATAAACAAAGAAACAGTTTTACTATTCAAGTTAATCAGACAAAAGATATGATTCTGGTATAATAAAATCAGCATTTTTATTACCGAGGAAGATAATCATTTTTAAATAATATGGTTCTTATACAGGTAGTCCTTGACCTATGACCACAATTGAGCCGAAAATTTCTGTTGCTAATTGAAACATTTGTTAAGTGAGTTTGCCCCATTTTATGACTTTTCTTGCCACAGTTGTTAAGTGAATCACTGTAGTAGTTAAATTAGTCAAACTGTTGTTAACTTAATCTTAGTTCCCCATTGACTTTGCTTGTCAGAAGGTTACAAAAGGGGATCATGTGACTCTGGGACAAAAGCAACTGTCTTAAATATGCCAAGTGTCTTAATTTTGGTCACATGACCATGGGGATGCTACAACGGTCATAAGTGTAGTCATAAGTCACTTTTTTCAGTGCTGTTGTAACTTTGAACGGTCGCTAAATGAACTGTTGTAAGTCAAGAATTACCTGTACATGTGACTTGGTTTTGATCCATAATAACTTGTTTTGGTATATTATCCATAGCTTGTTAATGTGGTTTTGGGAAGAGTATTATGATTTAAGGGTTGGGATAAGATTTTGAATTATATATATACCCAAAAATATGATTTATTTTCACATGAAAAATAATGGATTTATTGAGCAGAGGGCAAAGCAAAGTCTTTATATTTTAAGACAAAAAAACAAGGCTACCCTGGATTTACAGTCCTCAGTTGATGACATGTTGTTCACTCTCTGCTTATGAACTGACTCTTCATTGATGATTCAAGAACTGATCAATATCATTCCATGTTGCCAAGGTTTAATGATGGCTGTAAAAACTGAGCTTTTAAAAAATGTGTTGTTGTTTTTTTTTCCTTTCCTTTTTTCCTCCCCCCCCCCCACCCCCGGGAATTAATTTGTTAAGTATTTGACAGAATTCTGGCTGAAAGACATTAAAGTGGCAAGCCTTTAAGAATTGTATAAATGAAATAAAGAAATTTTATTCTGCTTGTTTGATTTATAGAAAGTAAAAATAAAGTGATTAATTCTGAATTATGAAATGTTTTGTAGGAATAGAAAGTGGTTCCTAATACAATGGAACATAATAAAAACACAGCATGAATAAAAAATAAATACAATGCTTAGAAAATGGTTCAACGCTGAGCAGATATGTCTAAAGAAGGTTTAATGTGTTTATAATAAATTTATAAAGAATATTGGTATTAACATTAGTGAGAAGGGTGAATGAGCGCTTCTTTTTAATGATTAAATCATTATATTGTAGGATTGCATTTCTTTCTTCCCTTTTTCTACCCTTTCTGGGTAGTTACATATTTATTAGTGGCAAAAAATTAGATCAAATAGATGAATTTTTGTACCTTGGTACAAATGGAGAAATGCTAAATTGTGAAAGTCATTGATTGAAATGAAATGGAGTATTCAAGAATAATATCTGATAATACAAGAAAGAATTCGATAAAAAAATGAATGAATGAAAGTGGATTGAATAAGAAAAGGGAATGTATGTTACAAATACAGTATTTTGTACCAATAAATGATAAAGCAGTATTTTGTTTGGTCATGTAGAGGGAATAAGTGATAACCGTAAAATAAATATATGAAAGACGATTACATAGGTTGGAAAAGAAGTCACAGCTAATGGCACAGAAAAGATGCTCAGAAGCACTTTGCATAACAATTCTTATTTGAAAGCTAATAACATGATGAGTATATGTATATGCACATGTATATGCATGAATAGGTAACAGCTGAAACAGACATGACAGTGATATTTACCATAGAAGTGGCAGATCTGTGGAATTTGGGGGCACTTTTAGGACTGCTTCAAATATTCATATAGTGATATATAAGCAAACAATGTGCCATACAAAGCATTAGTTTCTTCTGTCTTCATTCCAAAATAATATTGGGTAAGAACTGATACCCCTAAAACTTCGCCATGCTAAGAATTGAGTGCAGCATCCTTTCAGTGGAAATAAAAACACCAATTAGATTATATAGAAATAGTCAGTGAAGCAAAGCATTGGATTAATGGCTCAGTTCTGCTCAGATATCTCTTTTATAAACTCTATTTTTCTATTATGGCATAAAGAAAACAGTTTCTGGTTAACAATTTACTAGTTCATTTCCTTTGGATCTTTCTTGTGTATAATTTGGCTAATCTTTAGGTTATGTGAAGCTTTGGTAATTTAAAAAATTGCACTCATATAATGCATTTTCCCTTTATATTTATTTTTCATCCAGCATAAGCTTTGACTTCTGTTTTGAAACAGAAGTCATTCTGTGACTGCATAGATTGAAATGTGGTACTGGAAATTCTTTTTATAGTCAAGTATAGTTCTGAAAAATAGGTTTTTCTATTTCTAAATTGCAAGGGTCATGGCTGACAATGCGGTGATATCACCAGAGTGGATGGTACTGAAATATTCATCTTTTTTTTTTCAATTTTGAAGAGTTGGAGTGAGGGAACTTAGATGAAATATAGATTAACAGAGTGTTAGCATCTCTAATTTGATTATGAATGTTATGTCAGTTTTGTGGTGACTATGGATATCAGCTAAAATTGACCAGATAAAATGCATATAGTATAGAAATAGAATGCAATGTCGTAAAGCATTGCAGGTGTTAAATTATAATCATGGAGAAGTGACAGGCAGATAGGTAAGCATCCTGAGCATTGTCTGAACGTACATGAAACCTCACTCAAGGAAAAATGTATAATAAGGTTGTGTCATGAAGTAAATAAACCAAACTTTTCTATCTTTCAAGATTTAATATAAGCTTTGCTTATGATCCCAAACATGAATCTTGTATGATTGATGTCCCAGAACAATTTAAGATCTATACCATGTATAATAAAATAGTATCCAGTTAATGTGCTGAGTAAGGGACTCTAGCCTTAGTGTAACTAATTTGAAAGCTCATCCCCTTTGGCAATGTGCCAATATTCTTTTAAACTTTGAAAAAAAAAAAACAGAAAAAGGGCCATTAACCACAAAGTGATAGGAAAACAATGGATAGTTTGATAGAATTTTGAAATATGGCTTTGAAATCTGCAGTTTTGATTTAGTCTCACATACAATTTGCTTTAAATATTTTTAAGACAGATAAGAATTGTAGAGAAATATATTCATGAGTTGAACTCATTTCCTGTCTTTATTACAATTTGACTACCGGGTATGTGAAACTATTCAGTCTTTTATTGCATAATCATCATCTTCATCAGCACCAGTACCATCATCAATTTAAATTAATCTGTAGTTTCCTTGAATCTGGAGTTTCCTTGTAGTTTACATGATTTAAATCTAAGGATGATATAAAAATGGAAACTTTAGTTAAGCTTTCACTGCTAAGAGGGCTAATGCCCTCTTAATAAAACATTGTTGGAGAGCAATTTCTTCTTTCTCTGGAGACATTGAGCAAAATTATGCATCCAGATTCTCTTCCCCAAATTTAAAAAATCATTTAGAAAGATCATTTGTTTCTGGATACAACAGAGATTGCCCAGAAATTTTAGCCAGCTGACTATTGCTTGACATCTTTCCTGGATAAGATCATCAGGTAGCATGTTTATGAGCATTTGGATAGTCAGGCTAAAATTAACAGGAGTCAGAATGCATTTATTCCAAATAGGTCATGCCAGACCAACCTTGCTTCCCTCTTTGATAGAGCTATTAGCTTTGTAGTTCAGGGGAATGCTGTAGAAGTCAGTCAAGCCTTTGACAAAATGCCTTATGCTGTAATCCTTAATAAAATGGTAAATTCTGACCAAGATGATACTAGTTTTACATGGAATTATGGCTGAATGATTATGCTCAAAGAGTTTGTATTAATGATTCCACTTCAGTCTGAAAGAAAGTATTGAGTGGAATCAGTGGTGGGATTCAAATTTTTTAGCAACCGGTTCTGTGGGTATGGCTTATTTTGGGCTGTGGCTTGGTGGTCATGTGACTGAGTGGGCGTGGCTAGCTGGTCATGTGATCGGGTGGCTGTGGCTATGTGCATAGGGACTACTCAGAGGGCTGAAAAAAGTCATTTCTGACAGGTCCTCGCACTTTTGACCGGTCATCATTTATGCCCATTGCAGCATTCTTAACAACTGTGTCACTCACTTCACAACTGTGGTGCTTCATGTGACCGGGTGGGCGTGGCCAGGTGGTCATGTGACATTACTTCTTTGCCCTAATGAGAGTTTGCTGCAACGATCATAAGTGTGAAAAATGGTCATAAGTCACTTTTTTCAATGCCATTGTAACTATTGTAAGTCAAGGATTACCTATACAAAAATACAAAAAGCTTCTTTGCTTGCAAAAAGCTGCCCTAAATACCAATCATTAGATTAGAAATACCTGCAAAGTGGAATTACAAATCAGGGAGGTTGCCAGAGCATCTTGAGGAATTAAAATGGTTAAAATTCAAGGTGTTAGTTATCACCTTTAAAGCGCTCCATGGCTTAGGACCTGGTACCTACGAGACCGTCTTTTGCCACCAATAGCCTCCCACCGACCAGTTCGTTCTCACAGGGAGGGACTACTCAGGGTACCGTCAGTCAAATTATGTCGACTGGCGACTCCCAGGGGGAGGGCCTTCTCTGTGGGGGCTCCAACCCTTTAGAATGAACTGCCCCCGGAGATACGGAATATCCCTGATCTCCGTGCTTTCCGCCGTGCCCTCAAGACCCTGATGCTCCAAAAGGCGGGGCTAAACATACGAACATGTGAATGATTTTTTAAATGTTATCTAATTCTGGGTTTTATTTAATTGATCAAACTAAGTAATAATTTTAATTAGCAATTTTATGATGTTTGTGTGTCTATATTTTTCTTGACTGTACACCGCCTTGAGTCCTACGGGAGAAAGGCAGTATAGAAATATAATAAATAAATAAATAAATAAATAAATAAATAAATAAATAAATAAATAAATAAATAAATAAATAAAAAATGCAATGATAACTATCAGCAGCCAAGTGAAACCCTTTAGCAGAAAGGTCATTTAAGCTCTCCAGAATGAAGCCAAGGAGCAAACAGAGTATCTGTTGCTTGTTAAACCAATTACCAGAACAAATAGAAACAGGAACTAGTCAGATTTCCGAAGCTGCTTCTTTTCAGGAACAGAGATTAACTTTTTTCCTTCCAAACAAAGCTGAATAGGGAAAATTATCTCATCATTAAACATCACCAAGCACAGGATTAAACTTCACCAAAACCCAGTTTTAGACCAAAATTCAGAAAGGGTATGTAAACTCACGTTTGAATGTCAATCTTTCTAGCTAGCCAATAAGCCTTGCTGAATGTCACTGATCTTGGTTCCTTGTCATTAAAAGCTTCTGCTTCGTTATTCAATTATTTCTTCAAAGTGCTGATCATTGCATCCTGGCTGGAAGAACTCCAACAGGGGAGTATTTCCGCCCAACAGCAGTGTAAAAAGCTTAAAACAACCCTTCCCCTTTAAGAAAGTAAAAATAAATAAATAAATAAACCTCCGAGAAGCTCCGGAACCAGAAGTGACAGTAAGTCTAGGCGTACTGCCAAGAATGTAATAAGGGTTAATGGAGTGGCAGTTTCTATAAGCAGGGCAATAAAGATTAGGCTAGGAAACAACATCAGAAAGTTGTAATTCCTTACAGGATTAACCCTGTAATGGGGGAAAAAAAACAAAAGGAGATTTCTTCTAACAACTGGTTCTCCAAACTTCTTAACTACTTAACAACAGGTTCTACCGAACCAGTGCGAACTGGTAGAATCCTACCACTGAGTGGAATGCCATAGAACCTATGCCTATTATGGACATTTGATATCCAATCTGTTTATCAATGATTTAGATGAATGATCTGAGAAAACAGTTATAATTAACAACCCCCCTCCCCTTTCTCATCATACTCCTTCCCTACCCATCTTTTTAGCTAGGTTGATTGTTATAGTATTGTATTTACGGTATGTTATCAGGTTTTATACAGTTTTATCTTCCAATATTGTAAGACGCACAACATTACCGTAAGATGAACAGCTAATAAAATTTACAAATAAAATAATGTATACATTGGCTCAAGCCAATGCACGTAGAAACTTTGGTTGTTATTCACATTGGAATAGTAGTGTATTTGAACCCACTGTCAGCCAGGAGCCAATTAATTTTTAGCAGATACAATAAGTGTTCTGCTTCATCTATTCTGAAATCTTACCGATTTTTTTTTTCTGCCATCAAAATGAGAATCAGGATAGTTGGTCTTCGGCCTATTGTATTGCTGTAACTTATGGATATATGAAATGTTTTAAAAATGATGAAAGGCTGAATTTTCTCTATATGTGTGTGATGTGGCCTTCGGGGAATAATGCTGCTTTAAAAAAGCCTTTTACGTTTGAATCATAGCCAGGACACCAGCTTGGGTTCATGTATTCAATTTTGAAGCCTTCCCAGTTGGCAAGAGTTATTTTTAGTAAATGCTGATTTGCTAAATGTTGAGGCAAAAAGCCCCATTCTTTCATAAGTTTTATCATGTCTATGTTTTTATCAGTCTTGGATCACAGCAGGCCAACAGTGGTAGCCCTTAAGAGGATGGAGAGAAAGAAGGGTGGTATGTACTTAGTATGATGTGATGAGGGGGGTGGATATAAATTTAAAGGGCACCATAGGTTTCCTTGCAGGCACTGAAATTCTCAGCTAAGACCTTCTGTTCCCTAGCAAACAGCTGAGTCTGGGTTCTTAATAGGAATGTCTTTGTTTGGATTCTGAAAGGCATTGTCTGCCTTATAATATAGACATATTAGTTTGCCTGTTCCTGTGGCTTAATAAAGTCTGGTAAACAGGCTTCCTTTAACACCAACTTTCATTTGATCTAGGCCAAGCATTTTTGTGGTGACAGGAGGCTGCTGAGACTTATCCTGGCAATTGCCTGGAGAGAATGTCATCAAAGGATTGGTTCTTTCCTCTCCAGTGACTTTTTGAAATAACAAATAGTAAATATCATACACTGAGAACAAGCATTTGCCACAAGCCATTTGTTTTCAAGCTGACTGAGCCAAAATAGAAGGATTGTGATTTATTACCTAGGAAAAACATAGAAATGTATCTCTCTCATTCCAGAGAGTTTCTCATCATTTTGCCAGTTTATCTGTTATTTCTGATGGCTATTTTTTCCCTCTTGTTTTTTTTATTAGTTTTCGAAGTTGTCATGTATAATATTGTTCTCAATAGATGAACTATATGTTGGATTCTGTATATTGGACTCATGCTTAGAGGTTCGGAGGATTCCCTTCTGCATACTGGAAAAAATCATGGACGTTGCATCAGCTTGGAGACTAGTCCTTCCACTGGTTATTCATATCTCTATCTCTTACGCTCTCAAGTTTGTAGCATATAAAAAGGGGCAGTAAGCATCTGCTAATCTATGAAAATAGGATGTCTCTTTCATTCTGGAATGGGTCAAATTTCAATGATACTTTCAAGCTAATCTACAAGGTCCAAAATTTTTCCTAACTGTTTAATAATATAGTGCATCTCGATTAAGTTATTTCTAATTAGATACCATTGAAAGCAGTGAATCCCATGAGCATTTAATCCTACTGGTTTCAAAATTCAGCTAGCATTGTCTAGATTCAATAATTGTCTTTTATGATGTCTTTTAAATTGATGTATTTTACTGATAGGGCTACAAACACTGACTCAAGATTCTGGCTACATATGAATGTCTGGAAAATGCTAGTCCAGAGGATAGAGGCTGAGCCAGAGAAGACATGCTTTCTTGGTCCCACAAAATGGCAACATATACCAAGTTAACTGTTACTACCACCTTGTAACTATGCTGCCACTTGCTTTTTTGTCTCGGAGTAGCTTAGGATATGAACTGGTTCAGACACATACAGAGTAGAGATGTTAATTAAAGGGGCTCATCCTGCCACACCATTATCAGAGAAAATCCTTTCTCATCTAAGTCCTTGATAATATATCATATAACCCTCTTAAGTCACTGAGCTGCAATCTTCCTTTGTCTGGATCAGCTGGCTTTATTTAGAGAATTTTGCTTTAAAAACTGTATTATCTAAAGCTGAGCTAAGTTTTTAACCCAGGATTCCCAGAGTCGTTGCTCTTGAAAAAGGGACAGGTTTACTGGTGTTTCTGTGTGTGTATTTTGACTCTTTCATCAGGAGTGTTCACATCCTGAGAAGAATGTCATAGGATGATGATGAAGTCATTATTTTCTGTGGCTCCTAATCCTCATTTCCTTTTATTTAGTTTTAACTAAAAGCCTATGTATCCATGGGGATCATGAATCCAATCTTCCTTCTTTTGGGTATAATTAGCATGTGATCTTACACTGTTTAGAAGTGGGAATATTATATCTGGGGTTCAAAAATCAGACAATATCAAGGCATTAGAGCTTTTCTCTTTGCTGCTAACTAGTTGTTGACTAGATTTTTGTAGCGTATACCTGTATATATTATCCTGTTCAGGAGGTTGTGCAATACAGCAGCATCATGTAATCACTATAAAATGACTTTTTCTAAAACAAATTCATAAAAAATAAAGCAACTAGATAACTACTCAGCAACAAAGTAAGGTGTTGTGATTATAAAGGCTTGCAACTTTGACCTTTTTCATTCCTTTCTGTCAAATTTCAAACAAAATGTAAAGCTCACTCTCTGGTCACTCCATTTTAAAGTCATTTTTCCTGTATTTAAAGCAGACTAGTAAGTCTATCTAAACACCAATTTTCCAACTAGTGGAAAAAAGAGGGAAGGTAAGCATTTCTCCTTGAATATGCTAAATTTAAAAGAAGTAAGTGATACAGGTAACCCTCAATTTACAACCTTTTGTTTAGAGACTGTTCGAAGTTATAAGAGTACTGAAAAAGTGGCTTAAGACAGTTTTTCACACTTAGCAGCTGTTGCAGCATCTCCATGGTCACTGGATGGAAATTGAGGGGCTTGGCAACTGGCTCATATTTATGATGGTTGCAGTGTCTCTGGGTTATGACCTCACCTTTTGAGACCTTCTAATAAGGAAAGTCAATGGGAAAGCCAGATTCACTTTACAACCATGTTACTAAGTTAACAACTGCAGTGATTCACTTAACAACTGTGGCAAGAAAGATTGTTAAATGGGCCAAACTCACTTAACACCTGTTTTGCTTAACAATGGAAAATTTGGGCTCAATTGTGGTTGTAAATTGAGGATTACCTGTAATAGGTGCACTGTTGGAAGATGTGAAGCAAAAGGATAGGGACAGATCATCATAGACAATATCTATATGATCATTAATAGCGAACATTGGTTTAACAGGACATAATCAATCAATCAATATGCTAAAAATAAGAACTTTTTGAGGCACGAGTCTAGGGGCTTCATGTAGACCCCCTAAGCTTTTCATGTTGCTCCTCAGTTTTATGCTCTAAGCACTGGTCTTCAGTAAGACCACAGGTTGCACAAAAAGTTACATATGGTATTTATTGGCATTGATTTTAAAGGAAATTGTATTCATGATTGAGATTAAGAGGCTTTGGAAGCATGCATGTTTGGCTCAGGATAAGGTTACTTTCTTTGGTGGCCAAATTAGTTCCCTTGTCCCCAAAGGCATATCCATCCCTTTGCTCAAAAAAATTAGGTGACCATGTTTTAAAGAAGGGAATGTTCT
This sequence comes from Pantherophis guttatus, assembly GCF_059756535.1. NCBI lineage: Eukaryota > Metazoa > Chordata > Lepidosauria > Squamata > Colubridae > Pantherophis > Pantherophis guttatus. The sequence goes on along the minus strand of NC_142067.1, from coordinate 36,668,120 downwards.
GTTTAAGCACTTTCAGAGGCAAATGGGATGAGCTGATTGATTGACTGAAAGAGACAGGCAAAAGGGGGGCAACTGGGGTGAGAAGAAATGAATATTATGAATACGGAATGCTTTGCATTAATGAATTTTAACACCCTTCCATGCTTCCTAATAGGGTATGTTTTTACATTTCTTTTCTTTGAATCATAATATTTACAAATATTATTCTATTTTCTAGAATATACATGGGCACATATCACAATTATCAATATAAATTATCAGAATCTGTGGGTCAGAGATTAAAGATGGTCAGACAAGAGGAACATGTCAGGTAAAAATAGAAGCTAAAAATGAGATTAACTAAAATAAAGCAGAAATACTTTTTCATGAAAAGTAATTACCTGGTACATGGATTTGAGAGAATGATAGGTGTGATAAGAAAAAAAAACCTTGCAGAATAACTTTTTAAAATTGGATATATCCAATCTTTACAGGAATAAATGCAATAACCGAACTGTATGATTAAATGTTGAGACAGCTGGTTATCATGTATAGCTGTTCAATGTTGCAGCAACTTGTTCAGGAGAATTTAAACTCTTTGTCCACTTTCATTGCATTTTAATTAGTTTATGGGAGGATAATAATTTGAACGTAACAGTTAAAATGGGAAAATATAACTCAGTTGTGGCCTATGTGAAGTTTTACTTCTTGGTAACTAGTTAAAAATAAGTGGGATATATGTAATGATGTTCCCACTGATTTGAAAATTGCTGACCATTAAAAGCACACATTGCTGCAGAAAAAGGACTACATTTGTTTTTTCATAGGGCAGTTTCAAAAGCTTGCAAACAGCCAATAGCAAAATAGAGCAATGGACTGAAATGCATTCATTATGAGAATAAAATTTAAATGTCTATAAATATGAACTGCATTGGAAAAAAAATAAAGCTAACATCAAAGCCTGCAAAACAACCATTGGCAGATTTACTCAATTTCCTAATTGTTTTCCTGATGTTTTTTGTTTGTTTTTCTTTCAGTCTGAGCAAGTCTATGGAATAGCAGAAGCAAAGATCTGCATTTGTTTGGAGGGGAGATAGATGATTTACAAGTTGATGTGTTTTTTTTATAATTAATAAGCATTTCCTTAATAGGAAAAGGCAGCAGTGGGTACCCATTAGTGGGGCAGATGGGAAGATAAGTGTGTTTTAGAGGGAAAATACTACTTTACCACTGCATTTAATGCATATTATTAGTAATTTAGTTTCATGTAAAACATTTTATTTTCCCCACTGTTTCACCAGCATCTGTGACTTGGAAAATTATCCTCCTTCCTATGTGGCATTTCTATAAGATTGAAAGATGAAGAGATACTTGGCAGCAGCTGTTAACCCACCTGTGGTGACAGCTTCTGTTTCATTTCAGTTACAAAATTCTCAAGCCATCAGACAAATGTTTACTTGTCCACAATTAAAGGCACTACTTGGTCTGTTGAGATCCAGGGAGAGAGGAATGTCAGAGCTTTTCAGCAGGGAGACCAGCACTATTCTTGATCAAATATTGCACCAATATGTCTGCTCTGAAAGAAAGAACTGCAGATAATGACAGGGTAATACCGGCAAGCCTCTGGCTTGGAATGCATGGGCCAACCCTGTGCAATGATTAAATTTATTTATTTCTATGTGAACATCCACAGAGAAAGCTATTATTGTAAAAACTATTTAATTAAAAGGGGAAAGTTAGCAGAGTAACATGGAACACACTCTGCAACAGAGAAGCATTATATTTGTGAGCAGAAATACAAAGGAAGAAAATGTACTAGCTTCTATCCCAAGAAATGAAATATCTCACAAAATAGTCAGCAAAAGTAAATAGAAGAAATGAAAGAATGCTAATCCTCAGATTTGAGTGCTGCTTCAGTTTTTTTTTTAAATGCTTATTCTTAATCTATTTTCAAACTTTCTCTGAAACAAAAACTTAACCAATCTCTCAACACTTGTAACATTTTTATAACAGAGGTTTAAATCATTGAATAACACTAATCAAGTTCCCTTACTTTTTTCTATATCAATGCTGCTATTTACGATGCTGTATTCATGACCACCAGTGGAAGAGCCTGAAGGATCAGGTAAGACCCAGATCATCCTGGAAAAAGCTCTATCTACTGTATGTGGTTACTAAAAGTTAATAGTCTTTCTTGTTACAGTTCCAAAATAGTTGTAAATGATTGCTTGTTCTGGCTGACCAATGGCTAAGTGTGCTTTGAGGGCTCATCCCCATTGGTGAAAATTTACCAAAATCTCACATAATTCACCCTCAAATAAATAACATAATTTGTTTTCATTTTCTTTCTACTCTGTGTAAAAGGGAATTCAGCAATTTCTTATAGTACTTCCTGTTAAGTCAATCTTGAAGCTAGAATTCCAGATAATTGAGGGGGGTCTGTGGAGATTCTAGTTACATCATTAGAAATATAATGGTACATTCTAATTCTAATTGCAATGGAAGACAATGTGTATAGAGAATAATTACTGTAATTTAAGAAAAATTAAATAAATGTAAGCTCGGTGTGCTATGAGTTGAAAAATCAGTCATTGAGCAATGTTTGAAAAAATGAGATTGGCCATCAAATCAGTTGTAATGTACTAGAGATGGCAGGACTAATGGCTTTATTTGAGGAAATAATTAACATTCTGGCTTTGGAGATACAATTTTACCGAGTATACAGAAGCTTGCTATAATGTGTTGTATGTACAAAATTGATGGGAGGAAGTAGTGGATCGAGTTTCACTCCATCTGTATCTACTGATCCAAAACTAATCTTCAATATCAAATATACCTGAAAGAGTTACAACAGAGGAAAGGAAATAAATTGAAAAATATGATAAAAACATTTTATTAGCTATTTTAACAGTAGTTGGATATTGTTTCAACTAAATTTAATAATCTTATTTATGACTATTTGCTAAACTACAGAGATACCAAAGGAAAGTTTGTCTTGTACAAACCAAGCTGAGTATTAAATTCTGTGTTGAAATCAAATTAATTAGAATAACATTTACATTTCCTACAAATGCCAACACTATTCTTTTTTTTAATCTAAAGCCACAATATAATGAAAAAGCTAAGGCCAGAAACAAGTATGGGTGAATGAAAATGATAGCATCCCTTAAGAACCTTTGGTCTTTAAACATAGAGTCACTTCATTTGGAACTGGTAAGATATCTTCTGTACAAGCTTGAAATGTCACAGCCATTTTGAATGCCCCTGAAGAGAAGCTAGTTTTTCCCCATAGTATTCCCAAATGAAATGGCAAATGCTGTGATGGAATATGCTCACTTCAAATAGAAAGAAATTGCAGTGTAGTTTTACTGGTGATAAATGGTAAAGGCTATAAAGTATTGGGCTTTAAAGCAAAGGATTAGTCTCTGCAGAGCCTTTAGAATGAAATGTTTCTAATGGAAGTGACATTATGAATTTTTAGTCTAATATGAAAAGTTTTAGATATATTAGAATTAATCACCAAAGAGGGTGGGGAGCTGCAATTTTCCAACAAGGAATATGTAGGCCTTCATTGTTTTACCTTTTGTTTTGGCAAAATTTCTTCTAGTCTGGAATTATATTTTTTTCCACAGAATCTTTTTTTACCCATAGAAAAATCACTAGACCAATTATATTTGCACATAAACAAGGTGGTGGAGGGATCTACTCATACTATTCGAGATGAATTATAATTGTAGCACAGCTTGATCCATTTACCTGCTTGTTGGCCCAGCGTAGTGCTCTCCTCTCCTTTGCAAAGACTTCCTGAACTCTCCCTGTGCTTGAAGATTTGGAAGCTTGGATATTTTGGAGACTTGAAAAACAAAAGCAGATAGTAGGAACAGTTTTAACAGACAGTACTGTCACTGAGTTCTTTTATTTACCAGCTGAGCTCTCATTTCTGGACTATCAGACTTTCCGTAGCTTGCCAAGAATTGTTATCAGTAAGCTAAACTGCGCATGTCATCCACCCACATTCCTACAAACATCTTTCCTTTCATCTCTTGCCAAGAAAGGTCCGGCTGTTGAGAAGCAGCCGGCACGAACTTTATCAAAATGTAACTAATTAGATCACTTAGATGTTTATTTTCTTTATAACAAATAAATGAGTTTATTAGAAGATATATCTTCGGGTTTTGTTTTCTTAAAGTATGCTGGCAAGGAAAAGTCTCGATCCACTCCTCTTAATCAAGGTGCGATTATCCCAAAGCAGGATGGGATTAATCAGCACCCTGACAAGTACCACCAACAGCAGAATCTAGCAGCATATGCCATGACAGAGTCAAGAAGCAGCTGCCTGGTGACTAGGCCGTACTGAGAAACAGAGACTAACAGCACATACCTTGCAGTCAAGGTAAGCAGCAAGTGGCTGTAACTGACTCCAATTATAAAAGTCAATGTGTTGCCAGGGGTGACAAAACATCCTGAGTGATAAGCGAGCAGAGCCTGGTCAGGTGGGAAACCATTATAGGGGTCCAAAGATTTGAGTAAGATCAAGACCTTGGTAGGCAGACTAACTCCTGGGAATGGGAGTAAGACTAAAGAAAAGTTAAATCTAATATGCAAGTGCGCCGACAGTTTCCAAGTACAGCAAATTTTTTGGAAGGTCTAACACTACCTTTAACTGGGTTATGAAAAAAAAAAACTGGGGAAGCAACAGGATAGAGAAGTAAACTTGTTTACTGACAAGTTGCCGGTCAGTAAAGCTCCACAACCATGAGATTAGAACCATTCTATTTGTATGTTATATATTCTAGGAAAAAATTACAACAGCCTCACATGATCCTCTTGTTATTTCAGGAAGCATTTGAGAAGGCTAACTTTTGAAAAGGAATTGGAATGCTATCTCGATTTTACTGGCGGCTATTTTTGGTTTTGAAAAAATGTTGGTGGGAATAGAATGCCTTTCCCATTTTAGGACAGCATAATTTATGGTTGCATGTTTTACAACTCTAAGAGAATAATTTCATAGTTGCTGCATAATTCAATCATATTTTTGTGTTTTCTTTTAATTTCCAGAAAGTAAAGAAGCCATACAAATTCACTGACATAATCACATTCAAAGAGGTACTATACACGCACTGAAAGGAAACCTGGGTAAAACTCTGAGAAATCAAAAAGGAGCAAGAAAGTCCCCATCTCAGATACAGTTTTTTAAAGAACAGAATAGAATTCTTTATTGGCCAAGTGTTATTGGACACACAAGAAATTTGTCTTGGTGCAATACGCTCTCAGTTTACATAAAAGAAAAGATACATTTGTCAAGAATCATAAGGTACAACACTTAATGATAGTCTTCTTTTAAGGAAAAAAGGGGAAAGTTTTACTGTTTTTGCTTTTTGTCATTGTTTATCTATCCCATAGAAATGACCAAAAGCAAAGTAAGAAAAGAAGAGTGCCACCCACAGAAATCTCATTATAGCCTATGTGAGAAGAATCAATCCAGATTAAAGAAATCTGGAAATCAGAAAGCATTCATTTCTTTTGTTTTATTGTGATTTTCCTTTTGTGCCTTTCAATATTCTCCTAGTTCTCTAACTTTGAGGTACATAACACAAACTTCATTTTGAGCATCTGGTCAAGAACAAGTGATGGCCACTTTTTTTTTTTTTTTTTAGAAATTACAAAAAGAATTTCTCCAAGGAAGAGTGGAAGAGGGCATCTGTATAACTGAAGTGACTCGTCCCAGGAATTGGGAAGAGAGTCTGGTGAAAATATGAGTAGGTAGTTTAGAGATGTCCCAGTAGGAGCCAGTATAATTCACAAATGCTTAAAATAAATAGTTTTGAAAGAGCATATGTAAATTGTGGGGGGTGGGGGTATACCAGGTGAAATGCATTTCAATCGGTTGCTGAGTGCTGCATTCAAAGTTTTCTTTGTAAACAGTCAACTCCTTTGGGACAATTGCAAAATAATACTGATGCAATGATAGCTAGAGCTTCTATAAAATTACATATGTTAGATGTTAAGGTTTTTTTTCCCTGACAGTTGGCTAAGAGGAAAGCTACAAAAATGTCTGCAAGGAAAAGTTAACAGCTGTTCATTTCTCTCAGTGGACAAACAGATTAAGATGAATTCTTCAGACACCCCTAATGAGTGTATGTAAAAGAATGAATTTCAGGAAATGGTGGCATCTGTCATAGTTGATGCATGGCTGAGAACCTCCACATTCAAATAGACTTGAATAGCTGAATTTTAATAAGGGTTTTCCTCCACCAGTATATGCTTTGCATGCATAGAAAGACCTCAAATCCAGTTGGAGCTTGATATGGCTTGTTTTTAATGCTCCCTAATGTCACTTATCAAACTCCTTCATGACATTTAGAAAACTCATTCTTCTGTGCATTTGTTTTCCAAGATGTCAGCAAACATAAAACTAGCTGAGGATGAAAATGTTTCAAGAGAAAGGACAGGGAATAGAAAGAAAAATTACATTGCTTCTTATAGACCAATCTATGCATATATTTCACAGGTAAATATATATATGCACACATTTAATTGTGCATAATATACTTCATTAACTATCCTTCAAGCTGACTAATTATACCAGATGGTATAATTTGGGGGAGTGCTTGGCTTCCCATTAATTATCATTCTACTACTTACTGCAAAAGGTATACTTCTTTATTTAAAAAGTAAAAAGTATAATAAAAATTAAAGTTCTTGCCAAATACTGAAAATGTTGATACCGTATGTTGTTTTGTAATTAATAAGTATACACTCAAACAATAAAGGTTCTTCCATTTGTTTCACTAGAATTTTAGATTAAAATTATGTGAGTTAGGATTACATGTACAAACCAAAACATAATTTTCTGAAGCTGAATTGAGTAGTAACAATACTTTCAACACTGCAGTAACAATACTGTATGTACCTCCTGAAGACATAATTCCTGGTGTGAAACTTGACTGAAAAGAATTCAGATAATCCATTTCCTTCAGAGCCCTAATGGCAACATTATAGGGCTTTGAGAAGCTAAGAAGCTCTGAGTTCCTCAGAGCTGAGAAGCTCTAAAGTTCCTAAGAACTTTAGACAGGACAAAAATGAGGACCCAAATTGTTAGGAGCAATATGCTGACTCTGTAAACCACTTAGAGAGGGCTGTAAAGCACTATGAAGCAGTATATAAGTCAAAATGCTATTGCTATTGCAATATACAGCTGGCCCACACTTAACAGAATTTAGTGGCTTGTTTACTTCCTCTGGACTAGCAAATTCAAACTCTTCCCAGACAACCAAGCCAGTTGTGTCTCAAGTGATGTCAGTTCTACTAGGTAGACCAGATCGAGAAATATGAAAGCTAAAAAATAGTTTCATTGGGAATGGCTATAGCAATAGAATTTTGCAAGTTTATAACTACCCAGTTATAAACCCTAACCCTTCTCTTATTTTTATAATCCAGTGAATTAGGAAGCAATCTGCCTGAACTGTTGCCAAATATTATTTTATTTTTATGGATAAATCAGCCTAAAGAACCTATAACAGGAGTCCAACTACAAACAACTCCAAGCATCTTAATTTGACAGATGCCTGTTGTAAAGTTTACTTTAAGAGGACAGTAGTGTCACTTTTCAACATTCTATTAAATATATGAAATATGGATCATTGCTGAATTTGATTTTTGCAAGGTTTTCATCCCATCTTAAATTCTAAACCAACTTAGCCATTCCATCTCTCCAATGATGTTCTTGAAAGTTTATGCTATTTTGTACCAAATTGTTATCAGGTTCTTTCTAATTTTCTTTTGCTACTATTGACTAAGACAGTAGACACCCTTTTTCCTACAATGTCAACAAGTAACATGTAATGCATATAAATTTGGTTCTAAGCAAAACTTAGAGACACAATATATATATTGTCAGGAATTTCTGATCATTATGTACAGTAGATGATTTTTGCTGTAGTTCGTTTACATTTGCAGATGACTTGTAGATGAAGATGAAGTGCACTACAGAAGCCTCTGGTCCAGTCAGTCCCCAACTTAAACATAGCCTTTATACATCATAACCAAGGATTATTGGAAAATCATTCAACATCAGCAGATTACAAGATCCAGACCATGTCCATTGTACAAGGTTTCCAAGATATACTTAATGAAAAACTCTGTTAATTTACCGCTTGTAGGATCTGCTTTGAAAAGGGGACACAATTTAAAGATGTCATTACACAGGCTGCAGCAACATTCCACCAGCATTGAGTCCCTCATTTTCAAAGCCCAATGAGATATATAAACTGTCTGTGGTGTCACAGAATAACAACCACAGTTGATACAGCAATGGACTTCCAGTGCCCTCATTATGCTAGATTCTGCATTCCGAGATTTGGATTGCAGAATCACTCCCTATCCCCAGATGAATTATACAATAGTGTGTCTTCCTCTAACCCAAAGGACTACTATAGAATTTATATATGTTCTTTTTTATCTGGCTAATAACTGAAATAAATAATATTTATCTATCTATCTATAGTGACGAAACATTAAAGTAGACCTGTAAACTGTAATAAACCATGGATACAGTGGGACTTAAATTTAAGTGAATCAAATGAGTGTCCTTCTTTACTATTCCTTTTTGAAAGAAGTGCTTCAGTCAGGATAAATGCTGGGAACAAATTCCATTTATAAGCTTATTGAAAGAGTTGGATTAGCAAGATCTTCCTCGCATTATATTTTTCTTCTTAACTTGAATAGCTATTAGCCTTTCCTCAAAGCATATTTTTCAAAAACTACCCAACAGCCCTTTTGAAATGGTACAATATGCTTTGAAACAGACAAGTCTGAGCAATTAATTGTATTTTTCAAATGTCGTTTGGATTTATATGCCTTCAAAATTGAGAGGCCTGTTGTTAAGTTTGTCTGTCAATTTTATGGCAACACTAGTACAGCCAGGCTCAGTGGGAGATGGTCACATGGTTTGCTGTGGAAGACAGATCGTTTGGGTTAGGAGGCCGAGGTTGCCTGTTTACACCAAAGGGTCTGACTATTACAGTCAAAGCCTACTTTTCTAGTTTGCTTGACTTGAACCACCTGTCTGTTTATTTCTGGATGTCTCTGGGGACTTGGCTTGGTAGTCACATTTCCTAACAAATTTGAGGGAGGGGCGATATCCAGAAAATACTCTCAAAGACTAAGAATGTAAACTGGATTGAAAGCAAGTACATAGGTTTTCTTTCTTCTCAATATATTTGTGACTTACTATGCCTTACTATGTTGAAAAAGAAAGCAGTATTTTGATACGATTACCCAAGTTTGGATTTAGATTCTACTTGTTAACAAAAAATAATAATAATAATTTTCCTGGTGACATTTGGAACGATAATTAATTCCTAATACTATTTGCTGCATAAAATCACCATCTCAGTGTCAATGGAAAAGGCTATCTGTATAAATTATTTATGATTGTATCATTTTATAGGTATACGTCTTAGTCTTTGATTGCCATTGCTTAAAGATAGTAAGGCTCTATGGCTTTTTCATTCAAAATCCAAGTTTAGTTGGTTTTCAATTGTAAAGAGGTGAAACTGAAGATTTTTTAAAATCTAGGCCAACATAAAGTTCTAAGCTTCAACCTGTTGTTTTACCACTCCATTCAGTAAAATATTCTAAGTTGCTCTATATATTGTCAACCTCCTGCCTTTACACCTCATGCTGAAGTTACAAACTAATTGCTTCAGACTTTAATTCTTAAGTCCTTTTCAAACCCAATCAGACACAGGAAGACTAATTTGGATAATATCTTATTTTGCTTGATTAAATTGTATACATTTATTTAATCCAGTTAACAGGGTTAGCAAAATAAAATAAAATAAAACAAAACACATCTTGTTTTACATGCAAATATATTTTATTATGAAATTCAATGCAATAATGTTAACATCTTGTGGTTGGTAATAGTAACCATTTGACATGTTGGCCTTTTCCAGTTAACAAGCAATTTGGCCTCAAAGTTTAATATTACCAAGAGTGGATTAGTGTGCACCTCAGTGCAACATATGAAGATTGCTGCTTCAACAAAGGTACTTCATGTGAAATGTAATTGCTGTTCAGTGATGAAAAATGAAAGCTTCTGCACCTGAATAGGAAAAATCAGATGTACAAGTGGATGATGGGTAGTACTTGGCTTATTGTACTTTTGAATAGTACTTGTAAGAAAGTTCTGCATGCCAGATGCAGATGATCCAGCAGTATAGTGCAGCTGCCAAAAGAGCTATTATGATCCTGGGCAGCATCAATAAATCTTGGGAAGTGATAGTTCTGCTCTATTCTCCATTGGTCAGAGTTGACCTACTGTACTTACTTTTTGCCACAATACAAGAAGGATGCTGAGGGAGAGTATAGAAAGGAGTAATAAAGATAAAGAGCTTAGATTCTCTGAAGAATGATTAAAATAACTAGATATGCTAAATCTAAATAAATAAATAAATAAATAATCTAATAAAGAGAAGGCTAAAGGTGTAGACATAATAGGAGTCTTCCAATACTTAAAGGACTGTATGGGAAGAGGATATGGATTTATTCTCTGTAGTGCCTAAGAGTAGGACAAGAACCAATGGGCAGAACCTTAAACAGATTAATACAAACTCAAACTTGAAGGAAGTTCCTATCCATGAGTGCTATTAAGCAGAAGAACAGCTTTTCCCCTGGACTGTTGATGATGATGGCTGTTCCATCATCAGAGATTTTCAAAGAAAGGTTGACAGTTGTTGGTCCAGGATGGCCTGAGTATTTCTGCATTGGGCAGAGAGTTGACCTAGAAAACCTGTAAGATCACTTCCAATGCTACCATGCTAAGGGTTCAAAGGGTCTTGTGATCCAGAAGTTCTACAACAAAAAAACTTTTAATTAGTTCTGTTGCAGGAATATCTGCTAACTTTTTTTTTTGGTCACATAAACAATGCATCAAGCAATAATGGACTTTTAAGATTCCCGAATCTTTGTCATCTTGAGACCCCCCACAGTTTCTAAAAAATAATGAAAAATAAAATAAAAACAGGATGTTAAATTTTGAACCAATCTGAAATTCTTAATCTTTATTTATTTTTTAATCTGTAAAACCTACAGTAATATGGGAGTAGAACTGCATTATCTGCATTCTCTCCTAACCTTTCACTTCGTAGGCTCAGAGATCAATTTTACATCAAATAAATCAGCTTCCATGGTCCTTGAAAAAAGGCCTCTGGCTAGGACATGTAATCAATGTCCCCTTTACTAAAGGCTGATGTTTACCCTTGCAAAATATGCTTTATGCATACCTAGAGCAGTTACTAGGCACCTAAGTGACCATGCTTTGCAGGACGTGCTCACATGTCTAAAGTTACTATAAATGTATGTATGTATTCAGTTGCATCTCTTCAGTTAAACCTTTACATAAAGAAGTTTAAAGGTTGTTGTTGTTTTTTGCTAGCTGTATGTTCTTTCAGAAAGGCTCATTGTTCGGCAGGTTTATTTTGCTCATTGCTTTTGGATGAGTTTGTGTTAACAGCAGGCTGTATTGTTGATAATTTTTCCTCCTAAATGTAACATAACATGCCTGTATGCTTATGTGTTTCAAGTTAATCTTTGCAAAAACATGTATTTCTAACTTTACGAAAAGTACTGCATCTTAAAAAACTTAAGATGATGATTTTAAAAATGCAGCGAAAATAAATTTTTATTAGGCTATCATTTCAAAAGTGGCCATTTCAATTGGATTTGCTCCAATTTCAATTGGATTTGCTTCAAAATATTGGTTTTTAGCACAGTCAAGCCTTGATGTTACTAGAGGTTAAAGAAATCAAGTGGATGGTTTTATTAATCATCAACAAGGACTGGCAAACAGCCTTTCCAGATGGGATTAGGTAACGTATCATATCTGGTTCGGTTCATGATATGTGATGCTGCAGCACTTGGGTTTAAATTTTTATTTTGATGTAACAGATTGAAACACCTGGTAAGATCTCACCATATACCAGGGCTGTCAAAATGGCAGGTCACGGGCCAGATGTGTCATGTACAGGCCACGCCCATCCCAACTCTGCAAATGGGAAAAAGTCACGAAACATCACGTGACAACAACGTGATGCCGCAAGTTTGACATATACTGCCATATATTATAACTACTGAAAATAAAGTACATGTAGTCCTTGATTTACAACAGTTCATTTAGTCACTGTTCAAAGTTACAATGGCACTGAAAAAAGTGACTTAAGACCATTTTTCATACTTATGACCATTGCAGCATCCCATGGTCACATGATCAAAATTCAAATGCTTGACAACTGACTTGTATTTTTGATGGTTGTGGTGTCCTGGGCTCATGTGATCACCTTTTGCAATCTCCTAACAAGCATAGTCAATAGGGAAACCAGATTCACTTAATAACCATGTTACTAATGTAACAACTGCAGCAACTCACTTAATAACAGTGACAAGAAAGCTTGTAAAATGGGACAAAACTCATTTAACAAATGTCTCTCTTAGCAACAAAAATTTTGGGCTCCATTGTAGTTGTAAGTTGTCCTATATGTTATGTTTATTATGAATGCTACTCTCCATGAATTCTTTTGGCCACAAAGTATAAAACCTCTCCCAACATAGATTTTTTCTGCAAGTACTGTGTTTCCCCAAAAATAAGACAGGGACTTATTTTCTTTTGAACCCCCCCAAAAGGGCTTATTATCGGGGCTCTTATTATTTTTGGGGTGCAGGAGGTGGTGAAGTGGCGAGCGTGGGACTGGATTTCCCATCACTGCCTTTGCCTCCCCTCCCTGTTCTTTGTGCCGGCTGAGTGGCCCAACATGTCCCATCCCATCCCAATGGCAACAGCTGCTTCCCTTACCTGCTATCTCTTTACCGAGAGGGGTGGCAGGTGGGGTGGGGGAGAAGCGAAACGCATGGAGTGAGACGTGGCTCCCCTTGCCATCTCTTCTTGCCCTCTCGCCAGGCATGACAGGGCTCTTGCCACTCTCTTAGCCACCACCCCCTTTAGTGATGCAATTTGGGGGTAGCAGGTAGAGCGAGTGAGAAGTGGGACGTGCATCTTACCTTTCCAGCTCCATCGCGTTCCTCGCCATTGTGTCCATGGAAACACATTGTAAATGAAAATCTCGCAAGTTCAATCAAACTTCTCGAACTCATGAGAAGGTTTTCTTTTACTGCGTGTTTTCCTGGACACAACAGCGAGGAAAGCGACGGAGCTCGAAAGGTAAGACCTGCGTCCCGCTTCTTGCCTGCCCCACCTGCCACCCCCAAATTTCAATCCCTAAAGGGGGTGGGGGGGAGGAGCCCTGCCATGCCCAGCATGGGTGGGGGGGGAGAAAAGACAGCAAGGAGAGCCACATCTTGCTCCACATGTCTTGTTTCTCCCCCGCCCCACCTGCCACCCCTCTCGATAAAGAGGCGGTGGAAAAGGGAAGCACCCAGGCTGCTGTTGCCATTGGGGTGGGGTGGGATGTGCTGGGCCGCTCAGCTGGCGCGAAGAACAGGGAGGGGAGGGCATGTCCCCCCCTTCCCCCCTTCCAGTCTTGCCTCCTCAACTCATTTTGGTTGCGTGGCAAGCAACCACAGGAAATGGTGGGACCAGTTGTGCATGCTTGCAAGTAGTTGTGGGGGAGGGGCTTATATTATTGCATGCTCTGAAAAGCCCGATTGGGCTTATTATCCGGACATATCTTATTTTCAGGGAAACATGGTATATGTTTTAAAAACAAAGCATGGAATGGAAATATTCTCATGTAAAAAAGCAGTATGAACAATCAAAACAAGATTTAAATGACACCTATGACCATTAGCAAAGCACAGCATTAGTGTGTGGATGAATATTGAGTTTTAGGATACGTATTGGGAATTTCCTATCATTTTTCACTCTCAACACCAAAATAATAAAGAAGCATTAAAAGGTAATTACAATGTATCCATTGGCATTTTTAAATTCATCCTAGTTGCTATATTTGAACTGCATCTAGCTTGGCTTCACACATGTTAGATCCGGCGCAGGGAAAAGAAGACTGGACCAGCTCGATACATAAAGCAACTTTTATTCATTACAAAGTAACGAGTCAAGACTGCTGGCGCGCTGCCGGAGCTCTCCTTATATTCGCTCCCGGCAGACGCACCGCCCCTTGACAGGGATTCAAATCTCCCGCCCGATGGTTGGCAGCCAATCAGGGCGGATGTCCTTATAAGGACATAACACTCCTCCCCCCTTAGTCCGAAATGTCAATCTCATTCACAAACGTTACGTAGTCGCGCAGGTACGCCGGACGCCTCGGCACCCTAGCTGACCTGCGCAGTCTCACTTCTCCTCCGTCTCCGGCCTGGAAGGACGGGGCTCTTTCGTCTCCTGGTTCCCTCTCCGGAACCGGGCTCGGTTCGGCTGTCGAGTGAGCGGGGCCACCCCCAGCGCCTCCGGCCGGACCGCAGACCTTGGATCGCTGGTCCTGGTGGTCTTCCTCCTGTCCTGTGGATCTCTCGCCTCGCCTCGGCTGCTCGGTTCCGACCCGGGAAGAGCGTCTGAGTCTCGGTAAGTCCATTTCTTGCTCTTCCCTGGTCTCCCGGGCGCTGTGGTGCGGTCTCGGTCCGGCTTGCTGCCGCTCGGGTGGCGGTTCCGCTCGGTTCGGGTGGTGCTGGCTCTCGTTGTTGTTGTTGTGCTGTCCGACCTCGCAGGGGTGGCGTTGGCCCCCTCGGTTGGGCTGGCGTCGGTCTACCTTGTCTGGCTGGCGGTGGTCGACCTGGTCGGGGTGTTGTTGCGGTGCTACCTCCGCGGGGCGGCGGAGGTCTCCCCTGCCGGGGTGGTGCAGGTCTCCCTGGCCGGGTTGTTGTCGACTTCCCCTTCCCCCTAGTCCCTGGTCTACCGTTGGTTGGTGCCTGGGGCCATCCTGGTCGGGGTGTCGTTTCTTGGCTGTCTCTTGTGATGGGCGGGGGTCCCCCACGTCGGTGAGTAGTGTGCCACCCTCGCCCGTGGGTCGTGGGTTGCCCGTCTTGGCTGGGTCCCGGTCTACTCGCCTTGAACTGCAGTCTCCCTGGCTGGGCTGGCATGGGCTGCTGTCACTGGTGGGGTGCGTTGCTCCTCCTCTGGGCAGGTCCCGGTCTACCTGCGGGCTGGGTTGGTGGTCCCTGGCCTTGCTGTGCCCGGTGCCCACCTGGCTGGGTTGTTGTTGCCATCCTCCGTGCGGTTGGCCCCGGTCTACCTCGCTGGGCTGCCGGCGTGACAGCATCTGGTAGTGGGCTGGGCCGACCTTGACGGGGTGGTGCTGCTCTGCCTCGCAGGGGTGTGGTAGGCCTACCTCGTCGGGGTGTCGTAGGCCTACCTCGCCGGGTTGTTGTAGGCCTACCGGGTCTGGGTGTGGTAGGCCTACCTCGCTGGGGTGTTGGAGGTCTACCTCATCGGGGTGTTGTAGGCCTCCCTCGTCAGGCTGGTTTTCATGCGCTCCCCCCCACCTTTTTCGGAGTTGGTCGATGTGACGTCTCGCGAACTGTCCATCTTCCAACTCGACGATGTATGATTTGGGGCCGGTTGTGCTGGCAATCTTCCCCTTCAGCCACTTAGGAGAGCCGCTGAAGTTCAGCGCGAAAATTGAATCTCCGTTGCTGAAGGCGCGAAGCGGGCGGCTGGCGGTTGCGGTCACTTCCGGGCTGTATTGGGGGTGCAGCCGGTCCAAGGGTGACCTCAACCTTCTGCCCATCAACAGTTCGGCCGGGCTCTTGTGGGTGGTGGCGTGTGGCGTGATGTGCTGGGTGAGGAGGAAATTGTCTATGCGCTCTTGCCAGTCCCCCGGGCCCATCTTGGTGAGGGCCTCTTTGGTCAGTCGGACCATGCGTTCCGCTTGTCCGTTTCCGGCCGGCCTGTAAGGGGCGGACAGGGCGTGGCGGATGCCCAGTCCCGCCAGGAAGGATTCCATGGTCAAGGATGTGAGCTGGGGGCCGTTGTCTGAGACCAGCACATCCGGTAGACCATGAGTGGCGAAGAGACGGCGCAGGGCTCGGATCGTCGCATCCGTTGTGGTAGATGCCATGGGCACCACCTCGAGCCATTTGGAGAAGGCATCTACCACGATGAGGAGGTGTCGCCCCTGCATCGGACCCGCGAAGTCAATGTGGACCCTCGACCAGGGGTTGCCGGGGGTCTCCCACTTCGCGACCTCGGATTGCGGCGGCGCTGGGCGAACTTCTTGGCACGGGTCACATCTGGAGACCCATTGTTCAATGTCTTTGTCCATGGAGGGCCACC
Source organism: Pantherophis guttatus (assembly GCF_059756535.1). Classification (NCBI taxonomy): domain Eukaryota; kingdom Metazoa; phylum Chordata; class Lepidosauria; order Squamata; family Colubridae; genus Pantherophis; species Pantherophis guttatus. Next base: position 36,651,898 of record NC_142067.1, on the reverse strand, counting down.
AGACATAACTCCGTGCCAGTGCCTTCATGCGGACGATGCCCGGGTGCCCCTTGTGCAAGGTCTCCAACGTTCGCCGTTGCAGAGTGCTTGGAATCAGCACCCTGTCTCCCCATAGCAGACAGCCCTTCATGGTGGACAGCTCCTCCTGTTTCCTGGCGAACGGGCTGAATCTTTCCTCTGGCTTTCCCGACGGCCACCCTCTGAGGATCCAGGATTTCACTGTGCGGAGTGTGGGGTCCTTTTGGGTGTGGACGGCCACATCTGCGGATGACACCGGGCAGCTGGCGTCGTCATCAATGTGCAGTAGGTGGAGTGTGGGGGCTGGGTCTTCGACCGGCTTCTTCGACGGGCATCTGCTGAGGGCGTCGGCGTTTCCTATGGCTGTGCCTGGCTGGTGCACGAGCCTATAGGAGTAGCCCGCTAAGAAGATTGCCCATCTCGTCATTCTCGGGGACATGAAGGTCGGGGTTGGTTGGTCGCCTGCGAGGAGTCCCAGGAGAGGCTTGTGGTCTGTGACTATGGTGAAGCTTCTTCCGTAGAGGTATTCGTGGAAGCGCTTCACTCCAGCCACGATGGCCAGGGCTTCTTTGTCCAGCTGGCTATAGTTCCGTTCTGCGCCAGACATAGTCTTTGAGAAGTACGCGATTGGGGCTTCCGAGCCATTGGGCAGTTCGTGGCTGAGGACTGCCCCCACCCCGTAAGGCGACGCGTCGCAGGTCAGTCTGATGGGAAGCGTCTCGCTGTACTGAATGAGTACGCTTTTGGACGTCAATAGTCCTTTGATGGCCCGGAATGCCGCTTCCTCTTCCTGGCCCCACTTCCAGGAAGCCGATTTTCCCAGCAGGCGGTGGAGTGGCTCAGCAACTGTGGCTTTCTGTTTTAAAAAAATGGCGTAAAAGTTGAGCAACCCAAGGAAAGCCTGAAGCTCCGTTTTGTTTTTTGGGCTTGGAGCTTCATGGATTGCTTCCACTTTTGATTTGGTGGGGTGGATGCCTGTGCTATCAATGAGGAAGCCCAGGAACTCGACTTCCTGTACTCCTATGATGCACTTGTCCCGCCTGACCCTCAAACCCTTGGCCTTGAACCGCTGCAGGACAAGCCTGAGCCTTTCAAGGAGTTGGGTTCTTGAGTCACCGGAGATGAGCACATCATCGAAGTAAGGCACCACCCCTGGAACGCCTTGGAGAAGGCGTTCCATCATGGATTGGAAGATGCCAGGGGCAGCGCTGACTCCAAATTGGAGGCGGTTGCATTTAAATGCCCCTCTGTGCGTGACAATTGTTTGAGCCTCCGCCGTTTTGTCATCCACTGGCAGTTGCTGGTAAGCCTGGGCCAGGTCCAGTTTCGCGAAAATTGATCCAGATCCCAGGGAATGCAGCAGATGTTGCACCACTGGGACTGGGTATGCGCTCTGTGCCAACGCCTTGTTGATGGTACAACGGTAGTCAGCACAGATGCGCACAGACCCATCATGCTTCAGTGGGGTCACAATGGGGGTCTCCCATGAGGCATGATCGATCGGTTCCAGGACGCCCTGGGCGATCAGCTTATCCAGCTGCTCATCTACTTTAGGCCGCAGGGCAAATGGAACTCGGCGGGGCTTGAGCCTGATTGGGGTGATTCCCTTGTCCAGATTAAAGGAGATTGGCCTCCCCACAAATTTCCCCAGCTTACCATCGAAGACTTCTTTGAACTCTTCGATGATGGAGTCGAGTTCGTCCCTGCGGATCTCGTGGATGCCCTGAAGTGAAAGTCCCAGCGGCTTGAACCACTCCACACCCAACAGGTTCGGTCGGCTGTGCTGCACGATGGTGATGGGTAGTTTTCCGTTGAAGTCGTTGTACTTCACCCGGATTGTGGCTCTGCCTAGGATTTCAATGGGGTTCCCGTTGAAGTCCACAAGTCTCGCCTTCGGGGTTTTCAGCTGGGTCCTTTTGTATGCCGGGTTCAGCTGCTGTAGGTGCTGCCAGTCCATGATGGAGTAGGCGGATCCGGAGTCTACCTCCATCTTGCACGGAGACCCCTCTGCTAGCAGTGTCACGTGGAACTTGGTGGTTCCCTCGTCGCTTGTGTGAGCAATGGTGGTGGTCTGGTGCACTGTTCTGTTGCGGGGATATTCCTCCTCCCCGCGCCGGGACTGGTTTGAGGACCGTTTGGATGTCCTCTGGTTATCTTTTCGATTTTCCCTGAATCGTGGTCTGGGTGGTTCCGGGGCTGGATCTGTGGCTCTGCAGGCCTCTGCGATGTGGCCCCTCTTCAGGCATCGGCGGCAGGTCGCGTCCCTCCATCTGCAGTTTGCCCTGGGGTGGTCGCCTCTGCAGCTGCCGCATCGCTCTCCCCGGTCGCCATGCTGTGGGTTTTCCCGCCTGGGAGGGCGGGACACCTTGTGGACGGCCATTTCCTCATCAGACTCGGATTGAGTAGTTGCCTCGTCTGATGAGGTCGGGCCCGACTTGTGGATCTTATGGATCCCCCTTGCTTTTACCATCGCGGCGGCTGCTTGCTCAGACGTTTCAGCCGCCGTTGCCTCGTCGAGGACATCTTTGAGCGGAATCTTCTTCCGGCTGAGGAACTTCTTCTGCAGCCCCACATCTCGCATTCCAAACACAATGCGGTCCCGGATGGCATTGTCCACATTGTCGAACTCGCAGTTGGCAGCGATTTGGCGAAGCGCTGCCACGAATTCCTTGATGGATTCACCTTCCCGCTGGTTTCTTTGCTGGAAGGTGAACCTGTTTGCGATGGGGGTGCCTGTAGGTGCATAGTGCTCCTGTAGGACTTCCTGCAGGTCGTTCCAGGACATCTCCTCGATGTCCCTGGGTGCCACGAGGTCAATCGCCATCTCCAGAACGTCCGATCCGCAATGAGCCAGGAAGAGGGCTCTTTTTCTCTCCTCATCGAGGTTCTGGTATCCATTGCCTCGCAGGAACTGCCGGAATCGGACCATGTATGACCTCCACTTCTCCCGGGATGGGTCGAACGGGTTCAGCGCGGTCATCGGGGCTTGCGGGGTGGCCATTCTGGAAGATCGCTGTGGTGTGGTGATTTTGTTCGGTGGGCGATCGTGCCAAGAGTCTTGTGAAGGTTCTTCTCTCTAGTCCTTCGTCGCCAGTGTTAGATCCGGCGCAGGGAAAAGAAGACTGGACCAGCTCGATACATAAAGCAACTTTTATTCATTACAAAGTAACGAGTCAAGACTGCTGGCGCGCTGCCGGAGCTCTCCTTATATTCGCTCCCGGCAGACGCACCGCCCCTTGACAGGGATTCAAATCTCCCGCCCGATGGTTGGCAGCCAATCAGGGCGGATGTCCTTATAAGGACATAACAACACAGATCACTCTTAAGTGTGGCATCTGTACTGAACATTTTAGAATAAAACAGATGAGTGCTCCCTAATTTGATGCATTTCAGATGTGTTGGATTAAAATGTGAGGAACGCAGCTTTGCTAATGCTAATGCTCATCAAGGATTCTGGAAGATGTAGTGCAACTTAGCTGGAGGGCATCAGGTTGAGGAAGACGGGAGTTGAAGATCAAGTCCACTGTTAAAGAGAGGGAACAAGGAGCTCTCAGCCAGGGAATAGGTCAATTTATTATAATAAGCAGTGACAGCAGCACAATCTGGATAGCTGCATGACTGAGCAATTTTAGAAACTGTTCTGCTAAAAAGTGTACTGCTTTGGCCATCCATTATTATGATAAGTTTTTAAATGATTTCCCAGAGTCTCTGTGTGCATGTCAAAGTATAGTTCAGCCCAGTCTCCTGAAGTGCCACCTTCAGAACTGTATCATACAAATTTCACAAAAACATAATGTGTTGGTTGGGAATCATAGAAATTGTAATCCCATTGTCTGAGAGATGCCTGATTGAAAAGGATGGTGAGAAACAATGCTTTGTTACACTGACTGTTCTTGTATAGTCATGTCAGCAGCAGACCCCTAAAGAGATGAGTGTAAAATGAGAAACAGCAATTCACATGGCCTGTGGCCTCCTTATACTGTAAGTACAAGAACATCACACTCCATTTGAAACACTTTCTGAAGTAATTTCTCTTTCCTCAAAAATAACTGATGGGGGGGGAGTGAAACTATGTGTAACCCTGCAGAATGACTGCCAATCATTTGCCACAATATGTGTGCATCTAAACTTTTACTCAGTATAAAATCCTTACTATATTCCTATGGATTATTGTCCTTGCACTCTTCCAATGCAGCAAGAAATTGGCACAAACATTTTCTCATTACCCAATCAGAGTCCTGAACAGTGTCTCACTGTCACAATCAGCCAGTCTTGAAAGGCCACCTATCTTTACTCTTTATATGTAGGATGAGTCATAGTCATCTTGGAACAATACTCCTATAACAGCTTGAAGTCACCCAGAATTTCATTTCAATGAAATTTCTGTCTGTTGCAACAATAACAAAAGGCAAAAGTAATAAAATAAATAATAATAAAAGGATGACATTCATAAAAGTAAAAGCTTGATTTCTATGAATCACAGAAAATTAATGATAAAGGATAGTAGAATCTTCTAGTAATCCTAATAATCAATTTATGTTCACTCCATTAGCCATTTATTCTCTGCTGATTTGTGCTCTAATCTCACATTTTCGTGCAGAAAAATAAGAGTATAAGACACTATGAACAGTGAACAGACACCAAAGAGAAAAGGTAGAGGCAGCAAGAGATTAAAGCATAACTGTGTCAGTTGAGTAATGAGACACTAGAATAAATAGATAACGTTTAGACTCTGATCTCACTGAGGTAAAATGTCTCTTTTAACTATCAGTGCATTGTATTTCACTTACTTCAACATATGATAAGTCATCCCTATTAAAATTCAGATCCCTCTTGCAAATCTACCAATTCTGCAGCTGTCACGTTAGGCAATTATATTGTATACATTATTAATTAGAAAAAATGTAATAAAATTTTATAAAATATTTTTTATAAATGAAATATATCCTTATCAGAGCAAAGCGTCCAAAATTTAAGATACTTTCATACAGTAATCTAAATTATAATGAGACCATAGAAACCTTTTATACTTTAAGAATAAAGCATACTAAAGAGCAGATGATTGATTACAGCTTTTACTTGAGGGGGGTGGAATGGTAAAAATAAAACTTGCATACATGCAATGAATCTAATTAAGGGTATGTGGGTCATGTCATCAATAAATCACTTACTACCACTTTGTCAACCTTATCTTTATAAAAACAAATTGTCACTGTCCATACTGACTTTATTATAGAGGTAAAAGGGGGGAAAGTGTGACAAATTTGATCACATATTCTTACTGGTGATCCTAAACCAAAAGCCATGAACACAAAATAAGGTCCTTATCTTCTTTTCTGAGCAAGTTGCCAAATTACATAAACAAAAATAACATGTGTCATCCCTTATATAATGCAGATACATTGAACCCCAAGAAATACCGAATTTTTTTCTCTTTATATAGAAAAATTATCGGCTCAAATCCACAGTCCCATCTTTGATATGTATACATTTCATATATATATGTATTCCTTATGTACTTAGATTGACCTGCTAATAAGGTCCCAAAAGAGAACATTTTTAAATTTTTATTTATTTATGTAAATATTTTTTAAAATGCAAAACTTTCCTGTCCTCGTATAAAAACTGTAGTTGAAACTATAAAAAGTTAGAACAATAAAATAAAAGGTCAAAGAGATGTACATACAAAAAAAAAAAAAAAACCCATACCAAATAAAATCAAATCTTACCGGGGACCATCACCAAGAGTAACTAAGAATAATGGGAGAATAACCAAGTTTTCAATGCCTTCTGGAATATCATTCCAAAAATCAGAAAGAGTCTGATAGTACCTTTTCTGGCTAACACATTGTATTAAAATACATATGCTTTCATGAACCTTTAAAGCTCCTACCAGACTTTATTTTTTTTGGCTACCACAGTCTTACAGTGCCTTCAGAAGACAATGAAGTAAAGATGGGATTACTAAAAGAGTGCAGAATGTTCTGTGTAAGAAAAAAAAGTGAGAAAATTGTTGCTTTTAGACAAGAATAAATCTGGAGATGCTTCCTTAAAGACCATCCAATTAGCAATAAAAGAAGATAGAACATTTACTAATGTAATTTTACTTCTGAGTAGTGGAATATACTTACCTTGAAGAAAAGACTGTCGGGAATTGTTCACAAGGAAGGAATTATTTATGTCCTAGAAACAAGAAACATTAGGAATTTCCCAAATGAAAAGCTTCATTACTCGCATGAATTGAATATGTTGGGCCATATGTTGCTTCTAGTGTCAGAACAATAAATAATATTCTGACCTCTCTCTCCCTCCCACTAAAAAATATCAGGGTCTCCAATGCCCAAGATTAGCCATGTTATTTTGCCACCTGAAGCAGAAAAACCACAGAACAACAACAACAAAAACAAAATTGCCTACCCCAAATTCATTTCTTTGAAAACAAAGCTTCTGTTTTTCCATTTTATTCTCCAGATAGAGAATACCTGCTCTACTCACTTGTTTTTCAATTTATTTTATTGATGATGGTGTAGAACTTTGCTATTGCTGTTGTTTTTGCTCCACCTCTTTCCATTACTACGTGCCAGGCTGAGCCTGCTTCTAAATTTAAAAAGGCCAATAGGACAAGTTTCTTTATCCATCTTATTTTGAAAATTAATTGAAATGTGGGAAAGCACAGATGCTGCAAGGCAGTGGGGAATGATTGAAGAATGAGAAGCAAAACTTTCGCGCTTGCTTAGAACTTGCTTAGAACCAAGAAGCCCATATGTCATTCATTAGAAATGCACAGAATTAATTTTTCCTCCTCTTTTTCCTTTCTTTTTCCACATGCCTTTTTTTCTTTTCTGTATTTTTACTTTTTAGTTTGTAAAAAATAAAAAATTTATTTTTATTCATTCCATTGATAATTCTTAATAAAAATTATTTGAAAAAAAAAATCACTGAATTTACCATTTCTTCTCCTTCAAACTGATTAAAAATGGTAAAAACATACAGAATAGCATCCAGCATATCAATATATACATATAATATATACATGTAATTACAGATACATGTAATATATTTAATAACAATTAACAACGTTATGGTCCTTTACATTATTTCAAACTGATTACTAGTGCTGTGTTCCACAACCTTGGCAAGTTTCAAATATTTGTGGACTTAAACTTCCAGAATTCCTAGTTGTCCCAGATGAAGTCCACACAAAATGGACTTCAAGGTTGAGAAAAACTGATCTAATAAATTGTTAACTGAATGGCATTTGTCAGTGTGTGAGAGTTCATGAATTTGAATAGACATGGTAACAGGTCAGCTAATGGGGACTGTTAGATAACCCAGACGGCTCGGATCCTAGGTGTGGCTTAGGTTCACTGATCTGTATATATATGAGTGCTTCTGTGATTCTATAGCTTCTGTGATTATTGATTCTGCACTTCTGGATTCTGAGTTCTGGTTCTGGCTTCTGCTGTATGGTACTGTATATAAAGAAGTTTCTTATATACAGTAAATATGAATCCTGCTGAACTCTTTACTTGTGTGCTGGTTGAATTGCTGCAAACTCTAACAGCATTCCTACCTGAACCCTGGAAGATTATCAACAGACTATAGGCAAGATTAAAGAGCATAGCCAGCAACCAGACAAGTTGGCGATGAGAGCTGGAAATAATGGGTGAGAAAAAAAGAAAGGCTGTTAGACCCCTTGCAATTTGCCTACCGAGTAAATAGATCAACAGATGTTGCTGTTAATATGACTCTGCACTACATCCTACAACATCTTGAAACTCCAAAGACCTATGCAAGGGTCCTATTTATAGACTTCAGTTTAGCATTCAATACCATCATTCCAGATATTCTTCTAACTAAATTAAATCAGCTAGCGGTACCTGAACACACTTGTAAATGTGTTGCTTCCTGTCTGTGTAGCAGACAGGAAGCAACAGGTGAAGCTAGGCAAAATCACACCAGATACATATACAATTAGCACAGGAGCCCCCCAGGGCTGTGTGCTCTCTCCATTTCTCTCTATACATCAATGACTGCATCTCAAAAGATCTCTCTTTTAAACTATTGAAGTTTGCAGATGATATAACAGTGATTGGTTTCATTTGAGACAACAATCTTGAACTAAATACACTCAAAACCATAGAAATGGTGGTAGATTTTAGGAGAAACCCTCCTATACTACCACCTCTTACAATACTAAACAACACAATATCAACAGTAGAAACCTTCAAGTTTCTAGGTTCTATCATATCATCAAGACTTAAAATGGACACCTAACATAAAAAAGCACAACAAAGAATGTTCTTTCTGCACCAACTCAGAAAGCTCAAACTGCCCAAAGAGCTGCTGATTCAGTTCCACAAAGGAATTATTGAGTCTGTAATCTGCACCTCTATAGCTATCTGGTTTGGCTCTGCAACCAAACAAGACAGACACAGACTTCAACAGATAATTAGAACTGCAGAAAAAACAATTGCTACCAACCTGCCTTCCTTTGAGGACCTCTATACTGCACGAGTCAAAAAGAGAGCTGTGAAAATATCTACAGACCCCTCACATCCTGGACATAAATTATTTCAACTTCTACCCTCAAAATGACTCTATAGGGCACTGCACACCAGAACAAGTAGACACAAGGACAGTTTTTTCCCAAATGCCATCACTCTGCTAAACAACTAATTCCCACAACTATTTATAACTTATTCCCACAACTGTCAAACTATTTATTAAAACTGTATTACTATTATTCTTCTCATCCTTCCTATTACCTATCTCCTCCCACTTAGGGCTATGGCCATGTTGCTAGTATTTTTACCATTTATATTGTTCTGTTTGTTTCCTAGTATGATTTGATTGCTTATTAGTAACCTATGACTATCACTAAGTGTTGTATCTTATATTCTTGATGAATGTATTTTTTTTCTTTTTTTTCCTTTTATGTACACTGAGAGCGAATGCACCAAAGACAAATTCCTTGTGTGTCCAATCACACTTGGCCAATAAATAATTCTATTCTATTCTATTCTATTCTATTCTATTCTGTTCTGTTCTGTTCTGTTCTGTTCTGTTCTGTTCTGTTCTGTTCTGTTCTCATCAGTGCTAGTAAGGAGTGCTATTTGATGTCAGTTTATATTCTGGTGTCTTGCCTGTCTGTGTGGGTGGGGATGTCTTAGAGATTCTTTGGTTGACCAGTTTACTGATTGCTCTTTAACAGTTTCTTTATTGGGGTATTGCTTACTTTATTGTTGATCTGAAGTTAACCTTCGAGTTAATCTATGCTGATCTGAGTGCTGATTACTGGTGGAGAGGGAGTCTTTTTCTCTTTGGGATTGGTTGATTATCTCTTTTGCATAGTCTATAGATGTTGTTGATGTCTATGTGTCTATTGATGGCTGTTTTGTCAGAGTGCCAGGCTCCTAGAAATTCCCTGGCTTTTTTGGACTTCAGCCTGCATAGGTTAACTCTGCATAGGTTAACTCCAAGGTTAACTTCAGACTAACAATCAAGTAAGCAATACGCCAATCAAGAAACTGCCAAAGAGGCATCAGCCCAACCAAAGAATCTCTAAAACTGGCCCAACTCACACAGACAGGTAAAACACCAGAATATAAACTGACAGCAAACAGCACTCCTTACTAGCACTGATGATGTTACCTAGTTAGGATAATGAAATGTTTGCAAGAAAACAAGCAATAAGATCCTGCCTTCCCATTATATGGCATGAGTTCTTACATGAATGTCACTGCAAGTTATTCTAAAGCACTTATTGGCTTCTACATAAACTGTGCTTAATAATTGCTCTGTCACTTAAATTAGCTCAAATATGCGTTTATTCTTGAAGAACTAAAAATTCCATTTTTTTTTACATCTGGTGATTTGGAACCTGACATTTCAAGCAACACCAGTTTAGTCAATCTTTTATTCTTGCCTTCTAGTTCCTTTCATTCATGTATTTTCCTTGTCATATAACAATAATATACAATTAATACATAACAAGAGCTGTGGTGGTGTAGGGGTTAGAATGCAGTATTGAAACCTAATTCTGCTGACTACTGACTGCCAGCAGTTCAGCAGTTCAAGTCTCACTGGCTCAAAGTTGACTCAGCCTTCCATCCTTCCAAGGTTGGTAAAATGAGCACCCAGATTGTTGGGGGCAATAGACTGACTCTAAAACTGCTTAGAGAGGGCTGTAAATCACTATGAAGCAGAGTATAAGTCTAAGTGCTATTGCTAAGTTTCATACATAACTCTAAGATAACTGCAAATTATGACACAATATTATATTAGGCTGTATGTGAAAGCAGCCTAGCTACTTAGAATTGTGATGTTTTCACCACTGCTAGGAAGAAAAAAAACTAGATAAGTCAGAAGTTGCCAGTATACAAGGGAGCATCGTTCTGGTTTTCTTTTCATACCATTGTTAAATCTTCCTCTCTCCTTTCTTAATTTCTCTCAATATTTTTGGATCTGCCAGAAATATTAGTTACTAAATCTGGTTAAATCAATGCAATCTGGTTCATAGGGATTCAAAAGCAAGATCTGTTATATTATACTTCTTTTTGTTTTTGGCCTGTAATATGTGATTCTCTTCTAAATGTTGGTAATATGGACCACAACATCATTAGATGGTACAAATTGACCGTACTTAAATGCTGCAGTTGCTGCTGTTGCTGCTCATCATCATCAATCATCATACTCATCATCATCTAAAATATCACAATATTTCCAAATTTACATGATCTGCATTGTTATATGAGAACTATTCAGAACTTTTGTGTTTCTTTAAAAATATTTATTTGCTGCCTAAGACATCATACAACATCATACAACGGTGTCTGCTTCCTGAAACACTTCCCCTATACTAAGCCATTCATTGAGAAGCACTCACTTTCATATTACTTGTAAATCATTTTACAATAAGAGATTCTGTTGGTGTTTAGTTTGGTATTCTTTGAAAGATTGAAAGAGATTGAAAGAAATATAGAAAGATTTCTTACGACATATTGTCTTCATTTTATTTCATACTGTTTTATCTTCTCTGGGCCTGATCAATCTTCTGTTTATCTATTCTGCATCCACAGTTCTTTGGATCTATCAGTGCTCAGTCTGGAAATTTTCATGATTTCTGCAAAACGAGATAAAAGTGATTCTAGGCATCCTTGTTTTCTTCAGCCCTGGGGTTCTAACGAGATAGTCAATTCTATCTCTTCATGCCATTCTCATATACCATTTGTCACCTTAACATCCATATTCTAAATGCTAATTTTGTTCAATTATCTTGTCTGTGTTGGACCAGTGCATAAAGCACTTATCTGCTTGAGTGAGAAGCAATTTATCTTGCTTTTTAAAATGAAGTATAGGTCATGGTATGGAATTACAATGGGAATAGGGCCAGAAAGAAGCTATCAAATATTAAGTCTTATTCTTCAATAAGTTTTTAATGTAATTATTGTAGTAACTGAGCTTCAGTAGAAGAAATCATCCCTACTAGTACTGGTAAGAAATTATTATTTCTATTATATGAAAGAAATAAGGAGAGTAAGTACAAATTGTTAATAAAAGCATCAGACTGTTTTACTTCCTTTGCAGTAAATAGGGAATGTGCTTTTCAGCCGGTTCTTCATAACAGAAAACTTTCTGTGCATCGTAACTGATTTTTTAATGTTCTGTCTAAATTCACACATTAGAGTTAGTGTTTATTTTAGTCAAAGTTTTCTGAAAAGCCATTCTAGTCTTTTCATTTATTACATATGCCATGCCGCCAATTCTTGATTTATACATTGTGCTAAGCCAAACAAGTTTAGGATAATTACTTCATTTGGCAATGTCATATCAAAAGTAGTAGATATCAAGGAGTTTGTCTAGAATATGATATAATTCAGTCTTACATTTTCCAATGGCAGTAGTAAATAAGTTCCTTTTTAAAATATTTTTAAATTATTAAAAATTAAGGCATACATGGCCCAGGATAATGTAGGATCCAATTTGGGTCAATTACTGGGACCAGAGGTTTAGTCTTCTGAATTTTCAGACTCGGGCTGGAGCCTATTCTCAGAGAATGTCTCTCTAGCAGACAGAAGCTTTAAATTATTATTTATTTTTTTCTTTGTAACTTCCCATGTTAAATTCACATTTGAGCCGTCCATGAGTTCTACATGCCATGTTACAAATTCCAACTCTTGGTTTTGGTTAAACCAAGGCAACATCTAGTCTATCATTTCCCACATTAACTTCAGATATAACTGGATGCATATGGAACATCATATTCACAATATATGTGACCATTTATAACTCCAATCCTATTGAAGTCTGAAGACGCAGCTCATTTTTCATCTAAAAAGTCTTTTTAGTTCTGTTTTTTGTTATGTCATGAAATTAGTTGGTTGGTTCTATCTACAAGCGGTTATCTCTACCAAACCAAATATCCAGAAAGAATAGGTCAATATATTGTGGCAGAGTAGATGATAGTCTTTTCCTGATACATGTCAGTTCTGTGTGCTTTCTGGTCCCTTCTAACATACTTTGATTTAGAAAGATTTTTTTTTTTGTATGTCTCCCTGTTTCTTTTTTGCTATAATCTTTAAATTAAAGGACTCTACACTGAACCAGATATGTAACTATTTCTGCATATGAAAATTTTAACATTAGTGTTGAAATAACATTATACCACACAGCATTCTAAAAATGAAAATTATTTATTAACAACTTGATATGACACATCTTAGAAAGTTAGGGATACACTGTAAATCATGATACTCAATATATTATGAATGAAACAATAAACACAACTGTTTTGTTTCTGAAATGTACAGTAGTCCCATTCTGTAGATTCATATACAAATATCCAAGCAGTATCTCTACAGTTGGTAGCATTTTGCAATTTTAATCCATCATCTCATTTGCTTGCTGGCACATGCCTCAGTAATGTATATTGCATATAAAAAGTTATTATGCCTTGTAAACCTTCACTGACTTAAAAATAAAATATGTGCAGATGTCAGAGTTCTTGGAAAGCAGAAAATGGAGGAAGGAACAATGGAGACAAAAATCCCATTAATTTAGGAAGTGTGTATTATCTTGCATTAAATTCTTCAAATAGTTAAATTCATAAACACATTAATACTGAAAAACACTAATAGCCTTATACAACTGTTTATCGCCAAGAAGCAATGATACAATCTGGCATTCTTCACCTCTAGACAGCTATCATTAACATAGATGTCTATCCTAGCCTATACTTAATAGATGAATATGCTACTATTTAAAACAAAGCAATACAAGATGATGATGAGATGTATATTTGAATGTGAATTGTATATTCTTGAATAATAATCTTTCCTTTTTGAAACAAACATTTTCTATTAACACATTAAGTCATATTTCTTGAGTGATGTTTGAGCCCTGAAATCCTAGGGTAAACATGCAGGCATTAAAATATCAGTGCAATTGGGTTTCAAGAAAAGAACATCAGGTGTTTCTTAGGTTGACACTGGGATTATGGCAGTGAATCATATGACATTGATAGACAACTCTATGAGCTGAAAATGAAGTTCAAGAGACACCATATGAATGCTTCCAAATATTGCCACAAGAGGGAATCCTGAACAAATGATTGAAACAAAGAGGAAGTAGCAAACCTCAGTCACATAAATCTGTTCCTTTATTCTATCTGTTCTATTTGCTCTCATTCCTGAAATAAATGATCCCTAAAAGGGTTCTTAAGCAAACTGCTGCCTTGGACAGATCCACACTTTATGAAATAACAACAATTAACATTTATTCGAGCCAGCAATGTCACAAATGTAATCACTACTGATTAGCAAATCTTAATGCATCAGAAAGAAAAGGATACATTCTAACTTAAAAAGAAAATGCTTTAATACACCATAGATGCCATGATTTCCACAGATGTTGTATATTAGTAACAGTACATTTTTTACTTGATTTAATGTTTTCTATATATTGAATACAAATAATATATATGCAATGCTGAAATCCAGAGATAGGATTACCTCAGCTGAGTAGGCTTACCCTTTAAAATAATGAGCCAAGCAGAGGCTAATCAAAGTTTCAGATAATTGGAAAGGAATCCATGTTTCTTCAGGGGAAGTTAGTAGTGGAAATAAAAGCAAGATGAGGAGATTAAATGGATCCTTTCAGTCATATTTTTTCTAACCTGAGTATGGAACCAAGACTACTTTGATCACCCTTGTGTATAACATGTGGCACGTACCCTCCTATTCTAAAACTATTTATTAATATAAAAGTTTATTTCCATTTATATAAAATTATCCTCTTTGTGATGCCCAGGGTAGTTGCAAGGATGTTGGACTGTTGGAGAGCTTATTCATGTCTTTATCACCTCATAATATTGGATATTGTTATTTGTTCTATCTGGAATTGCTCTTAAAGACTATTCTTGTAGTTTGCAAGTATAATTGGTACAGAATAAAATAATAATAAGTCACCCACCCACTTTGGCGCCTGCACTGGTTTATTATTTGCATCCAGGATTTAAGATGTGGCCATCTATGAGGCTGCTTTCTGCAAGTGGCTTTTGTCCATTCATTGACCTCGAACAGGAGATGTGCTTTGCAACTCTCAGCCTCAGGGACCCAAGAATGTATCTTCTCAATATCCTTCCTCTGGATTAGTGTACTTCAGTATATAAGATTGGCCTATTTCTGCTACAATTTCAGAAAGCTGTGAAAATCTTTTTTTATTAAAATCTTTGGGATGGCTGGAAGTAGTGAGTGAAGAAGGAGAACCATTGATTTTTGTTTTGTTATTTTTATAATTGTTTTTGTGTTTTAATACTTTATTGGAATGAATGATTAAGCTACTTGGAGTCTTTGGAAGATCATATAAGCCTTGATGGATCTGAGGCTAAGTAGCTATGGGTACCAGCACTGATATAAATTGTAGCATATCCTCAAATCAATTACTCCACAAAGCAAAATGCATTCCTTATGGGCTAGACATCCATTTTCACACTCCATTTTAGTATTTAGCCTTATTCTTTATTGTCCCATAAAATCTATATGCAGAAAAGAGACATTTTCCTGCTTAAATCAAAAGGACAAATCATCTATTTTTAAAGATCACTTTAGAAACTTCTTGTCTTCTGCCCCTGGAGAACAGTTCTAGAATTAATGGACTTAAATTAGATGAAGGTAGATTTTAAATATGTATTGGGAGGTGTGTCTTGATGATAAGAGCAGTTGAACAACTGAAATTATTACAAAGGGAAGTTGGTTTCTCTCCCTCTGGAACTCTGCAAGTAGAGTTTGGATAACCATGAGAATGCTCAGACCCTCAAGTTTCCTCATCAATTAATCTGTTGGCCTACGTGACAAATGAGTCTTCCTCCATTCTATATTCTCCAGAACTAATTTTCTATGATTCCAAAATGTCTCTAATATTGTCAGTCCTCCCAGGGAAACCAAATAGAAAACACAACAATTCTATTTTATTATAAGGTACATTAACAGAATCTTGCAAGTCCAAAAGTACAAACTTTCCAATACCAGTTTTAACTGCTTGATCCATTAGGGCAGATCTTTCCTGGATTTCTTTCACTGGGGTTCCTGCCTCTTTTGTCTGTTTCCTAGATAGCAACTCTTCCCTTCATCAAGATCATCCACACAGTCCATTATAATTATATCCCTGATTAGGCAAGATGCTAAAGGCAGGAACCTAATTTCAAAAAACAGGTTGCCTATCTTGCAGGACAATTTTCACTGTCATGATGGATGATCTTCTCCAGGTTCCTTAGAAGTGGACATTTATTTAAGATAAAAAGAAGTAAATCTTTGTGATTTGTGATAATCCTAGTTGTGAATGTCTTTTTCTCATCTATTTTGCATCTTGAGGGTATGAAATAGAAAAAAATAGAAAACTGTACTTTTAAAAACAATTGAATGTTTATGATGCTATATTAACTGGCTTGTTAAATGTATAATGTAGCCATTTTCACAATACTGTATATTTTATAAATGAGACATTATCTAGCACAAAAATAACATCCCTGACTATATTTTAAAATATTGCTTACTATGCTCTCTACTTGGTTAATAAAGTATTTTTTTCCTTTAAGGATACTTAAGTATTAATGAAAAGATCACATTTGTAATTTTAAGAAATATTTATTCATGCATTAAATTAAATTTATCCCCAAAATACAATTTTACTATTAATATATAAAAATATTAACAACATGTTAAGGTTGTCGGTTAAAATTGGGTAAAATAAGTAGCATAGGTATGTGAACAGTTTTGCTAAAGCATTTCTTTCCATTTTTCAATATGTAAATAACTGTATTTTTTTCTGTTTGCTATTTCAGTAAAGAAAAATTTATATTCTTTTTTTAACTTTATGCCAGAAAGATACTGGTGTCTTGTATGTCTTTAAGGGTACAGAAAATACTTTGAAAAACAGATCTGAATGGAACTGTTGTTCTTCTATAAAAGAATCCACTTTCTTTTTAATCTTGGGATAATAAGATTATTGGTGCTCTTGTTCAATCTTTGGTTAGAGCTTTATCAATAGCTTCACGTCTGCCTTTTCTTCACCTCAGGCTTATATTATCAGACAAATGCAGAAAGATGTTTTGAAATGTTTTTCCCCCCAGATTAGAGTCTATTAAAAACAGTCCACAGAATAGTAACAAATGCTACTTCTTACTTTCTCAGTAGGAACTTGTAATTATGCAGAGGTGAAATCCACTCTTACCATTTAAGCTTCTCATCTCTGTGTACCTACTATCTTGATTCAAAGCCAACTCATGAATTTCCTTTTAGACTGATGCATTTTGGCAGCAGTTTGCAAATATTCTATTCAATTTGTAGGCTAACATATTCTGCCTTTGGGCAATTCCCATGCTGCGGTGCCCTTACAGATTTTGCCTCTTAAATCAACCTAGGAATATTTTAAATAAATCAATAAATCAACTATCATAGCAGAGTCTTAAACACTGGCATAGCAAAGAGTGCCAATCTTTGTTTTGTTTTAAAAGGGAGACTTGTAGCAGGCAATAGACCTGTTTGGATTTAGTTGGACTAAAGTGCTAATTTTACTAGGTGTCTGGGATAATAGGAATTAGAAAATAGTAACATTTGGCAAGCTTTACCCTCAAGGTGTTTTACCATCTTTTTATTTCCTTTCCATTTTGTAGTGCTGCTGTGTTTGTAATTTTTGTACGGGGTTTGATTTATGTTGTATTTGTCTATGCGAGTCTTTTCTTAGTAACTATGGAATAACATTTAATAAATAAACATTAATACTGTATATGTAATAAAATGAATCTTCTTAATAAAAGTAATAAAATAGAGGTGTTTAATACATTCATAAAATAAAAAGGCCATAGAAATAACTCCTTTTCAAGGGTACAATGTATTTTTTTACATAGTTGTACATATTACTTACATTCTGTCCATTTATTATAATAGCTTGTAATTTTGCTGTATACCTACAGCGGCATTTGTGTCAGTGGTGGGGAGTGATGTTCTAAATCATTTGCAAATCCACTTAGGGTTACGGTTATGTCTTCATGAATTGGGAGAGAAAAATAGATACCACCAACTGATTTGGAGCACAAAGTTATGCTTAGGAGGGGGCTGACTTTGTGAGTGTACCTTATCTACATTTCTGGGTAAAATTCATGGAAAAATCCCATTTGGGGGAAATCTGCTTAGGGTTAGGTCTCCATAAATTTAGAGAGAAAAATGGACATCGACCAATGGATTTGGAGCAGAAAGGTATTCTTAGGAGGGCAATGACCTTTCGAGACTTTTTATCTACATTTCCTAGTAAAATACATGTGAAAATCCACTTATGGTTTAGGGGTAGGTCTCCATGAATTTGGACAGTAAAATGGACATTGCCAATGGATACAGAACGCAAAGGTAGGTTTAGGAGGCGCTGAACTTTTGACACTCTCTTATTTATAATTGCCAATGGTTTTGATATGGTTAGGAAGGGGCTGACATTGTGTGTCCACATTTTCTACTTTTCCTGGTATAATACATTGAAAAATCTCATTCTCAGGAAAAACCTCTTGGGTTTAGGGTTACTTGTCCTTGAATTCAGAGAGCAAAATGACATTGTCAATGGATTCATAGTGCATCGGAATGCTTAGGAGGGCATCCACTTTGCGAGCTTGCCTGATCTACATTTATTGGTAAAATACACTGAAAAATCCCAGTAAGAAAGCAAACCCACTCAGGGTTATTGTTAGGTCTTCATGAATTTGGAGATATAAATGGACTTCCAATGCATTCATAGAGCTTTGGTATGGTTTTGAAGGGCTGCCTTTTGAGCTTGCACTTTCTACCTTTCTTGGTAAAATACTTGGAAAAATCCCAATGGGAATGGGGGAGGGAGACAAAACCTCTTAGGGTTAGGGCAGGGGTGAAATGCTCCTGGTTCGGACCAGATCACCTGATCCGGTAGCGATGGCGGCAGGTGGTTCAGAGAACTGGTAACAAAAATCCCTGGGCCCTCCCCATGCCCAGCTGAGCCGCGTGATCATCAGAGCCTTTTTTTTATTTTATTTTTAAAAGCATTTTTTCTACAACCTCTTCGGCCGAAAAAATACTTTTAAAAGTAAAAAAAAAAAAAAAGCGCCTCTGATGTTCATGCGGCTCAGGTGGAATCATCAGACCTTTTTAATAGCATTTTTTCTACAATCTCTGGCCAAAGAGGTTGTAGAAAAAATGATTTTAAAAGGCTCTGACGATCCCAGCTGAGTTGCCTGATCATCAGACCCCTTTAAAAGCATTTAAGTGTGCTTAGGTGTGCCCAGGGCCGAATTTTCCTATAGGCTAACTAGGCTTCAGCCTAGGGCCTCAAGATCAAGAGGGGCCTACATTCAAATTGTTAGCAAAATTAAAATTACACTTTCACTATAGGTGAAAGGGCCTCATAAGTGGAATAGCCTAGGGCCTCTTTTCATCTAAATCCGGCCCTGGATGTGCCTTGTCTTTTAAAAAATGCCCTAAGATGTTAATTTTATGTTTTTTTGTTGGATCTATTTTCTTATTTTTCTAATTAGAAAGTTCATGTATAAGATTCTTACTCCTTTTATTTTAGCATTACTATTTTGAATGTTTACCAGCTTTTTGCATATCTCTCACAATGCATTCTTTTAACAGAGGGTGTCAGAGTAAAACCTGGAATCTTCTTTTTTGGGAAACATACTGCAAGGTATATCACTGAACCTTTGTTTACTGTATCTCAGTAGTTCTGCTACCTACAGGAAGTTTTGTGGTTCTAAATATTCCAAATCCTTCTTTGCAAAATCTGAAAGCCATTATGAAATTTAAAAAGCTTGATGCATTGGTCACATTGCTACTCTGAGCTAGGAATCTTTCATTATTACTATGCATCAGCTCTGCACATTAATGTACCTGCTATTATAACATATTTCTCACGCCTAACCAAATCATGCCTAAGAACAGGTGGAGAATCTACAATAACAATACAAGGATGGGATGTATTAAAATGGTGAAAAACACGACAGCTTTTTAGATAGTGAGTTGTTGATAAATATGGATGAGAAAGGTTTCCAAGAAAAATCTTAGCTACATTCTTAGTTTAATGGTTGGAGAAGATTTAGGAAGGATCTGTAATGAGCACAATTTTTCTTTAACTAATGTAGCTAATAATAAAAATAATTTCACAAGTAATATGTTTGCTTGAATCCAGATTAGTCAACTGCTTTATTTATGAAAATTATCTGCCTACATGTCTTTAAAGAAATAAGTTAACATAAGGCAAATACCTAAGAAGATTGAGAAGAAAAATAGTATAGGTAAATTCTAAGTTTTTAGTTACATTGACCATAATCACTTTGTAAAAATTCATGATTTGTTTTTCCATTGAAAACTTGTGACATATGTAGTTATGCTAAAATGGTTATTGCATGAGGGATTAGCTATTGAAAGACTTGAAATAAATAGACACTTGTATATCTTAATACAAGTTCCATACTTTTGTGGAAAGAAAGGTTCCAGAATTGAAATTCAACTATAATAGTAGGAATAACTAACAAAGAATTTTAAACAATCTCATTGCTATATATCCCATATTATTTGGAAGTGATTATGAGATATTAACATAAAACATAGAAATGTTGATACAAATATGTTGGCATCATATTTGATGAAGTTGAAAATGGTAATTAAATATTTGGAAAGATATTCATCAGAAAGAAACAGATCTTTACAACTGTTGTATATTTTCAGCTCTGATATCATAACAACTTGTTAATTGGTTTGATTGTTATTGGAAGTGTCCTTAGTTGTACTATTTCCTAAAGTATGTGCTTATTATTAATTAGAAGATCTCTGCTGCAAAAAGCACCAGACAAAGTTCTGACTATTAAAAAGTATTTTTTAATTGACCAGATGCTACCATACTAAATTAAATGCAATGTTTATCTTATTTATACAATTTTATTGTTTTGTATATCTCATTGCATTTTATGTACTTTATGTTCTTAACACCTATAGCCAAGATAAAAAAATTATGTACGTAACAAATAATTTGTACTCATAATACACAGATCTCCCAAGTAGCATTTGATAAAATTTCAATCAATGAGCCTCTTCGAATACAGAACCAAATCAAAGTAATAGTTTAGTTTAAACCATCAAAACAGGGCTGTACTACTTTGATCCAGATCATAAATGACTGTTTTCTTTTTTAGCTGATTGAAGTGAAACCTGCTTCAATGCTCTAAGTCAGAACAGTAAATCAATTGTTCAGATTAGAAGCATTGTTTCAAATCAGATCACTATGACAGTCTGAATCAATGTACTACTTTAAAATGAATCACAGTTAAACTTTACATGCCCAATATACTCTTTGTTTCTTCTTTATTTATCAAATATAAGCCTGCTGCCATCATTAAATAAATAAATAGTAAATTACTAAAACTGTATTTAGCTGCATATGAATTGGATACATAACGAGTCAGGTTTAAAACACTGATATAATTTAAGGGATTAAGGTAAATGCCATTAATGTATATGAACCTATTGTAAATATGAGTGGATGTAACCAGGAGTAAATGAAACATACATTATCAGGAATGGATGGGAAACAATAGAGGCAGTTTTGAAGATCCCACCTTACTTTCACACCACTTTTCAGATACACCTGAAAATAACATCATATTGTAGTATCTAAAATACTGTTGTAAGAGATGACATGCAATATATTTTGTGAAATGCTATTTATATTTAATACTAGCTGTACCCGGCCACGCGTTGCTGTGGCCCAGTTTGGTGCTGCCGCTGGGCTAAAAGAGCGAGGCTGAAGTTCCAAACTCTCCACGAACATTTGGTGGGCATGGCCAACTCGACGTCACTCACTTTCATCAGTCACATGACAGCCCCCGAGCCATGCCTAGCCAGCTGGTGATTAGGGCAGAGAACCGGTTGCTAAAAAACAATGGGAACCACAAAATCCTCCCTTTCTGTCTCCTCCTCTCTCTTTGTATCTCTCTCTCTCTCCCCCAACTGCATCTCTCTATGTCTCTCTCCCCCCGTATCTCTCTATGTCTGTCTCTCTCCCCCCTCTGTATCTCTCTATGTGTCTCTCTCTCCCCCTCTCTCTGTATCTCTCTATGTCTTTCTCTCTCCCCCTCTGTATCTCTCTATGTCTCTCTCTCCTTCCCCCCGTATCTCTCTATGTCTCTCTCTCTCCCCCTCTCTCTGTATCTCTATGTCTCTCTCTCTCCCCCCTCTCTGTATCTCTCTCTCTCTCTCTCTCTCCCACCCTCTCTCTCTGTATCTGTGTATGTGTCTCTCTCCCTCCCCGTCTCTCTGTATTTCTCTATGTCTCTCTCTCCCTCTCTCTCTCTGTTTATCTCTGTCTCTGGCCCGGCCTCTTCTGCATCCTCCGCCATCACCCTTACCTTTTCAGGCCAGGCCTTTGCAGCTCTCCGCACCACAGCAGAAACTCAGGGGGCCCCTCCGTCCTCCCTACACAGATGTTCTCTGCGGGCTCGACGGGGAGACAGATAGCAGGGAAGGGAAGGGAAGGGAAGGGAGGGAGGGAGGGAGGGGGTGCGGCAGGGATTTGAGGCTGGTTTGTGGCTTCCCGCCTGAAGGAAGAAAGCGGCAAAGCCAGGAGCCACGCACACCCCACTGGATCCCTGCCGTACAGTTCTCCTCCCCACCTGCCAAGAGCAGGGGAATGATTAAATCCCTCGCTCTTCTAGGCGAAATGAAGGAGGGCCAACCATCCTCCCTCCTGGCCGTTTCCACCCCCCAAAGCCTCCCCAGAGCCCCTTTTCTGCCAGAGGCTGAAATTTTTGGGTAGGCTCCGTGAACTGCCAGAGCGCCCACCTGGGAATCAAAGGCAGTGCTGGTCAAAGGCAACCCTGAGGCTCCAGTTCCCTCCATCTCTCGCTCACCGACCGGATTCGCATAGCGCCGGTTAGCGGCTGGTCTTTCTGACCTCAGGGCCCGTGGTAGCGCTGGGCCAGATACGATTCGGGCCAGGTGAGGGATGGAGGGTTCCCACTTGGCGGATCCAGGCAGCCTCATTGCCAGGTGTTCTTTGAAGGGAGCCCCAAGAGCGGCTGGCGAGGGGGATGGGCATCAGCGGCGGGCAAGGCTAGTTCGCAGGGTGGCCGAGAGAGGGGGAGGTCAGAGCCTGGCTCGGCGGGGCCCCGCCGAGCCCTAGAAGCGCCAGCTGCGAGGGCTTCCTGGCGGGGAGCCAGCTACCTACCTGCCAAGCCTGGTGGAAGGATACGGCCCTTGGGCGTCTCTGCCTTCCAAATGCACAGTTTCATGGAAGCAATATGGAGAGTCTAAATATAAGGAGCAGAAATCTGTTGAGTGTAATCAGGGCTGGGAGGCTGCCATGTTGGTTTTACATCCAGCAGATGGCGCTGTTTTTCAATGTTTTTCAATGTTTTTCAATGTTTTCCAATGTTTTTCATGTTTTTAATGTCACAGGTGTGACATGTATATAATATAGGTATATAAAAACACGCCTGTAGTCGAATGTAACATTGTGTCAAAATTTGAAAGCAATCGGTGAAGAACTTTCGGAGATGTGAGGTTATGTACAAACGGACATTTACATTTTTATTTATATAGATAATATGATTGTGCTATTAAGTGATTTTTTTAAAAAAAGAGTCCTTCCTTATTCTACATTTCACAGATAATTTATTATATCCTGTAATTACCTTCACTTTTTAGTATTACATATTCTCCACATTTTAAGTTTAAAAATCAACTATCAACTATTCATTGAATATATTTTGCATTAAGATGTTATCTTTACTGGGCCCTAAAATTCCTCAATAAACTATATAGAAGGTTTTTGTTTCACACCTTCTGCTACCAGAAATGAAAATAAAAATCAATTTCCATTGTTTCTCAGTATACCTATATTGAATGTTCTGGTGGAATGAAATATGAGTGGGCTTCATGCTTGTCTTCAATCCTCCCTCCCAATTTTTTTTTCAAAGAGCTCTACTCTGTTACTAAGAGAAAAGAAATTGTTGCCAAGTAACAAGAAATAGTGTCCAGCACAT
This sequence comes from Pantherophis guttatus, assembly GCF_059756535.1. Classification (NCBI taxonomy): domain Eukaryota; kingdom Metazoa; phylum Chordata; class Lepidosauria; order Squamata; family Colubridae; genus Pantherophis; species Pantherophis guttatus. The sequence continues at coordinate 36,628,326 of NC_142067.1, read as the reverse complement.
ACAAATATATCCTGAGATGCATATTAAATCCAAAACCCTCTTTCCAAACCGTTTTCAAGGTCATCGTGTATGTTAAGGGTGCTGAAAAGCTCAAAAATTACCAACTGGAAGTAACTTTTATTCAAGGAAGCCCACAGCTAACTCATGTTCAGTTTGCAATTATTACTTTTCCACAAAACCAGCTAGGGAATCGCCTAGTTCAGGTGTCAGCAACTTGCAGCTCTGAAGCTGCATGTGGGTCTTTGGGCCCTCTGCTGTGACTCCCTGTCAGGTGATCCCACCACTGACTGGCCCTGTCCCTCTCCCTCCTCTCCCAGTCACTCCTCGCCTGGCCTAAGAAGGTAAGGGCGATGACGGGTGATGGAGAAGTAGCCGGGGCAGAGACCAAGAGATACAGAGAGACAGGGAGAGAGGGAGAGAAGGGAGAGAGGGACGGAGAGAGAGAGAGATGTCAAAAGGGTTTTGTGGTTCCTGATGTTTTTTAACAACCGGTTCTCTGCCCTAATGCCCGGCTGGGTAGGCATGGCTGGGAGAGTCATGTGATGGGTGGAAGTGAGTGACGTCGAGTTGGCCATGCCCACCCAGGTTTTGTGGCTCCTGGTGTTTTCTTTTCTGTGGGAAACTGGTCCAAATGGCTCTTTGAGTGTTTAAGGTTGCAGACCCCTGGCCTAGTTTATACTTGTACATTTGATTCCATATATTTCTTGGCCTGTATTTTTGTTAAATATCACCCTGTCGTTTTCAGCTGATATCTCTAACATGTCTTCAACATGTTTGAAATATATATATTTTTCTAAGGTACTGTCTATAACATTTAGTCCTGTGTCACATACAAATCTAGTAAGAGTGAAAACCACCAAGTCAGTAATAAATATCAGGCCAAGACCTAAACATAAAGCACCACACTCAATGTCATTTAGGTAGTTTTGATTAACAACCATTTATTCAGCAACTGTTCAAAGTTATAAGGGCACTGCACAAGTGGTGGTTACAATCAGTCCTTGAAGTTCCAACTGTGCCAGCTTGTCTGTGGTAATGAGATTGTCATCTGGACACTTGACAATTGGCTGGCACTTATAATGGTTGCAGCATCCTGCAGTCATGAGAATGTCATTTGTCATTTCTCCGATGGCTTCCCATTAGCAAAGCCAATGAGGAAGCCTGCAGGGATGGTTGCAAGTTGCTTAGGTAAATCTTCCCCATTTCCCCTCAGCCCTTCTGCACTTGTGCCATGCTACACTGTCTACCTGCTCACCTGTTTGTGGCATGCCTCCCCTGCCACTCACGCACTCTCCCTGGACATTCATGCACCCTTGGGCAACCTTCCCCATCTGGCTGGAGCTACTCTAAATGTTAAATTGTTGCAATATATACTGAGGCAACTCACAATTGTAACTGTAACTCTTTATTGCTTCACCATGAAACTGTAACTGTAACGGCTCAGCTAAAAATGGCAGTTGACAGCGCTTATATATGAACAGCTCAACCGCTCCAGCCAATGGCTAACAAAGAATCTCCCGTGCGCATGACGTCATCGGTTTCATCCAATAACAACACTAGAACTATAACTAAACCCTGCTAGACATAACACTAAACTCCATCATGCTAATGCTGTGCTTCCCTATTCCTTGTACCCACCCTGGCCATTCATGTATCCCAATGTATTCTTCCTCATTCAGAAGCAGACACCCCATGCCCACTGCACTTACACTCCTGAAGTCCAGCAACAGTCACCCAAAATCCCACTATGCTCATATAGGCCCTTCCTGGTCACCGGCATGTTCTCTTTTTCCCTTTCTCAACCAGTAGCAACCACTTGCCTGTCTGCTGGCCTGCTTGCAAGTTGCCTCAGACTTGCAAATTCCTGTCAGCTTGTCTGCTATCTTTGGTGTTTGAAAACTAGCAGGAAGTTGTGAGAAGCTGCTTAATTAATGATGTACATTCTTAATGATGACAATAGGTACTGCAAAAATCGCTAAGTGATGAAGTTACATGATGTCACATTTCATGATCACATCATTAGTGATGGCAGCTCCTGTCCCAGTTGTCTTGACCAACTGTACTCCAATTTATGAAGAAACTAATAATAAATATTTACTGAATATGATTTTTGAGTCAGGTCTATACTTGCTTAATTATCATATTATCTAGCTCCTAGTTAGCTACTTGTTAATTAGAATGTCATTAAGTAATTGGTCAAATGCTTTGTTAAAATCAAGGTACTATTATATTTATAGCTTTTCTCAATTTACCAAAGTTACCTGATCAACGATGAAATAAAATTAGCCTGGCTAATCCTGTTCTTGATAAATCCTTGCTTATAGTACATCTAGTAATTACCATATCATTTTTAGATTGCTTTTAGATCACTCACTCTATGATCTGTCTTAGAATCTTTGCAGGTAAAGATTAACTGAGACATATTTCAAAGTGTAGAGACATGGATTAGAAAATATCAGCTCAAGATGTATATTCCTATGAGTTTAATTTTCAATATGTTTTTTATGTGCTTTAGAAATGCTAGTATCTCTAGCATTTGTCTAAGTTGGATATATTCTGATCTTCATTTTTAACAATTTATGTTTTTTTTTGTTTTATGTTGCTTTCAGAAACAGATAATTGTTTACTACTTAAAACTTACTTTTGTTTATTATCAAAACAGTCCACCTGTTCTGCCCAGATGGTATAATCTTGGTCCCTGTTCATTAATTAATAAGAATTTTCAGTTGTTAGAAATTGTAGAAATAGCTAAAACTATTACTTTATTTCTTTTTACTTTTCTTTGTTTTGCAGAAATTATGGACTTTATTTTTATCTGACCAGCATGCATTATAATACTATTTCTTAATGATGCATTTTATTATTTTTCCTAATACTTCAAAAGTTTTTTCCACAATTGATTAATTTGACAACAATTTTAACATAATTTTTATTAATTTCTTAAAAGGAAGATACAGACTAATATAAAGAAAAGAAAAAGAAAGCTAAAAGTGAAAAATAGAAAAATGGGAAAGAAAGGGAAAAGAAGTAGCTTCCAAATTTCTTTAGAGCAGTTGTAAGTACAATGATAAATTTATCTCTATTTGCAACATAACACCGTTCTTGTATATATTGATATAATGTATCCTGTCTAATCATTAAAATCAGAAATGACAAGTCCATTTTTTCAGCAACAGTCAATAGTCAATAAGGAGTTTCCATTCAACAGTCAACATACAAAGATAGTCTATTCAAATTCTCTGATGACATATGCTAATTTCTAAAAATTAACTTTAAAATTATAATTTAGTGTAAATTTCAGCCCTTTCATTCACATATTTTCCCATTACTCCATTTGTATATTATAACCAAAAATTTTAGCCATTTTATCATACATTCTTTAGTTCTTAATAAAAGTTTATATATTTTAAAAATTACATATTCATCATTAGTACACACCTCTATTCAAACTTATTCTTACTGCATTCAAAACCTTAAATTATTTAAATTGTATTAAAACTTTCTATTTATAAATAAGAGAACAAATAACAAGTCAGTCATCAATTTTCTTGATTTTAGTTTTGTTGTTGTTAGTTGCGAAGTCATGTCTGACCCATCGCGACCCCCGTGGACAATATTCCTCCAGGCCTTTCTGTCGTCTACCATCCTCTGGAGTCCATTTAAGCTCACGCCTACTGCCTCAGTGACTCCATCTAGCCACCTCGTTCTCTGTCGTCCCATTCTTCTTTTGCCCTCAGTCTTTCCCAGCATTAGGCTCTTCTCCAGTGAGTCATTCCTTTTCATTAGGTGGCCAAAGTATTTGAGTTTCATCTTCAGGATCTGGCCTTCTAAAGAGCAGTCAGGGTTGATCTCCTCTAGGACTGACCGGTTTGATTGCCTTGCAGTCCAAGGGACTCGCAGGAGTTTTCTCCAGCACCATAGTTCAAAGGCCTCAATTCTTTGGCAGTCAGCTGTCCTTATGATCCAACTTTCACAGCCATACATTGCAACTGGAAAAAACATAGCCTTGACTATACGCACTTTGGTTAGCAGGGTGACGTCTCTGCTTTTTAGTATGCTGTCTAGATTTGCCATAGCTTTCCTCCCCAGGAGCAAGCGTCTTTTAATTTCTTGGCTGCAGTCTCCATCTGCGGTGATCTTGGAGCCCAGGAAAATAAAATCTGTTACTACCTCCAGTTCTTCCCCATCTATTTGCCAAGAATTGAAAGAGCTGGATGCCATGATCTTAATTTTCTTAATGTTAAGTTTTAAGCCAACTTTTGCACTCTCCATCTTCACCCGCATCAAGAGGCTCTTTACTTCCTCTTCACTTTCTGCCATTAAAGTGGTATCATCTGCATAACTGAGGTTGTTGATATTTCTCCTGGCAATCTTAATTCCAACTTTTGATTCATCTAGCCCTGCCTTTCTCATGATGTGCTCTGCATATAAGTTAAAAAGGCAGGGTGACAGTATTCAGCCTTGCCGGACTCCTTTCCCAATTTTGAACCACTCAGTGGTTCCGTGTCCAGTTTTCACTGTTGCTTCTTGACCCGCATATAGGTTTTTCAAGAGACAAATGATTTTAGTTTATATTATCATTAACACAATTCTAATAACGCAGGATAAGTGAGGCATTTCTGTTTGTCTATTAATTGTCATGTATCAAATGTGTTTTGGGGCACAACCTCCAATTGTATCTATTCTGCAGTTTCAATATGGCACATCTAACATAATTTTGTTTTCAAAAAATCCAAATTAATCTTGACTCATACCAAAAATATCCAGACCATCCAAATCTCACATCATGAGCTTCTAATCCCAAATGCCTTCTATTTTTTTTAGCAAAATCCACTCATTCATCCAACCAAAGCAGCAGCTGCAAAATACAATTTAAATTAGATAAATCCAATTCTCCTCTTTTTTTTTTTGTATCTTGTATCTTATGGTATTTTGGTTGTTTTTCTTCCTGACACAAATGTACTTCCACTGTTTAAATGGTATATTAGTTGCCAAAACATGTATTGCCCAAAACAAAGACATTCTAGGCAAGAGGAAGAAGGAAGAAGCCTCAATGAAGAGTGTTGGAAACTTACATTTGGGCATCCCCAGCCACAACATAAAGTTGGCTAATTCTTCCACAATGGCAGCCAGACAATCCTTGTGATCTCCCTCTTGTAAATTCAATAGCATTTTTTTTCCTTTTCTCAATTTATACGCTAATCACTCATCTGGTTTATTTGAAAGCTCTTTTTTTTATATACTTTACATAATTCATTTTTATTTCCATTTCTCTTACTATTATTCAGCCTTAATTTTATTTTAAGATCCCATTTGTGGCTTCTTCTTTTTTTCATCACTCCTATATTTTCAAGCTAGCCTAGTTTATGGGACTTTTTGAATATATTTCACACATCTCTGAACATGCATTTAGATTAGAAGATTCTTACTGCAGAAAACATTAAGGAGTTGTGCTGTGGTTTTCAATGGCTTCTGGTAAATTCCCCAAAGAAAAAGGGATGCTTTAAAACAATAATATAATCAGTTTAGACTTCTAATTATGCCAATATAAGAAGACATGTGAAAGGCCTCTTACGAAACTCTTATTTCTTGGTTCCTCCCCACCCGCCAGATCAGCCTTCCTTAACCTGATGGTAGCAGAAACTTGTTAGCAAGCTGTTTGGCAGGCTGCACACTCTTCTTAAATATGTTTGGGAGGAGCAAATTGATTTGAGGGAGATACCCAGGGGGATTATAAGTGATGGGATATTGTCTGAATGTTTCAGTTTTATTGCTAATTGAACAGGCTTTGTATTAACAATGATGCAATCGGATTTTGTTTACACTATGCAATGAAATACAGGTAGTACAACTTGCAACAGTTCATTTAGTGACCATTAGAAGTAAAACGGCATCGAAAAAAGGGATTTATGACTATTTTTTAACACTTATAACCTTTGTAGTATCCCCATGATCATGTGATCAAAATTCAGTTGCTTGGCAACTGGTTCATATTTATGACCAGATGCTGTTTTCCAAGGTCATGTGATCTCCTTTTGAAACCTTTTGACAAACAAAATCAATGGGCAAGCAAGATTCACTTAGCAACCATGTCACCAGCAGTGATTCGCTTAACAACTGTAGCAAGAAAGACAAAATTCACTTAACAAATGTCTCAACAACAGAAATGTTGGGATCAATTGTGGTTGTGAATCAAGGATTATCTATAATGTATTATTTGTTCATAGTGGTATATTGCATATACAGTATTAAGAAAATAATAATAATAATGTAGTTGGTTTGAGCTTCGAGCCTGGTGATTTGGTTCCCATTCGAGGAGACATCTTCAGTGTGCTTGGATTGTGCTTGTCTGGGGGAGCACTGGGGTAAGCATTCTAATATTTCCTGAAAAGATTCCCAGCCAATAATATTGGATCACTTGCATATAAACATTCATGTACATTTTCAAGCAACTCATTTTACTAAGCTTTCCTTCCATATTTACATATCAACGCTACATCTCTCATTCTTTGTATATCAAATCAATTGCTAGACATTTAATTTATTCTCAGAAATGCTTTAATTCACATATTGATTTTCCATATTCAATAGCTAATATTCAACTGTGTTCATGCAAAAGATTCCATAAATTAAGCCAATTATTTTTATCATGTGCCTTCTCTAACAAACATACAACACATTTTCTTTCTCACATTCATTTATTCTAAATTATCTGTTAAGAACAAAAATCAGGCCTGCACATGTCTGTCTGGAAAAGAGCTACATTTCACTATTCTAATTTTATTCCTTGTCATATCTTTTGAGTCAGAATTCTGTTAACATCTTCTGTGGCACACTTAACAAATCATTCTGTAGACAACTAATGGCTTGGTGGGCGTGGCAGGGGAAGGATACTGCAAAATCCCCATTTCCTCCCCACTCCTCGTAGGGTTGCCAGGTGTCCACTATTTGAGCGGATAGTCCACTTTTTTCACATTATGTTCACTATTTTTTTTCACAAAATAGTGCACATTTTTTTTATTCAAAAGCTTTATGATAAAATGGTACATAAGTTTTGCGAGTCAGAATTCCATGAAGTTTTGCGCCATGTACCAACATGTTGGTTAAGTTTGTTTAAAGCGGTCAAAAGACTTCTTTTAAACTGGATCTCTAAAATCGTATTTTATTTCTCTTGGATCTGATGAGTGCCGTAAGGTTATCTGGAACCTTATTTCGGATCAGGAAAATGAACTCGCAAAGGACGATGAACCAACAATTTCAGAATTTATTTATATAGAGAATGTATATAATGTATTTATATTTCACGCACTTCTTCATGTCAATAATGCAACACACCCTACTGAAGCTGGAAAGCAAGAAAATTCTTGCATGTGATCTTCACATTATCATGTGTAAGCTGCGTGATTCTTTGCAAAAAAAATACGATGAGCAGTTTTTTGGAATGAAAGTTTTATTTGACTTATGTAAAAAACATTTGCCTGAGAATGCCGTGCAAAAGTTCAAGAAAGAAGCCATCAACATGTATCAAAGAGCCATTGCGTACCTAGAAAAATGGTATAATTTCACCGATTCAGTATATGAGACGCTAAGTTGTTTCAATCTAATTGATCGTAATAATCCTCCAACTTTAGAAGAAATGATGAACATCTGGTTATTATCACCATGGTGAGAAGAACTTCCATCCAACACTCTCTTCGATGAAATTTCTGCCTTAGAAGAAGTTTATGTTCATCTGCAGAGCAATTCATCCCTTGATAAGTGGACGTACTTTTTCAAGAAAGAGCCAGCTCCGAGTTTACTGAAACTGTTCCAGTATTGTGCATCAATTCCGGTATCAAATGCAAACGTTGAACGAATTTTCAGCGTCATGGGAAATTTGTGGACTGACGAACGTAACCGACTGCTTGTACCATCAGTTCGAAGTGAACTTTGTATATTTTTTAATATTTCTCAACGTTGTACTGAAATTAAAGAATTATTCCTTGAACACAAAGAATTGATCAAAGCTGCGCAGTCAAATAAAAAATACACACGACAGCAAAGTAAAATGTAATTTAATATTTTACATATTATTATAATATATTTGATGTTTTGAATTTTAAGTAAAGTTTTGAAGTGATTATTTTAATATGTGTTAAAATGTTTGTAAGAAAATATATAATTTAATTGTAATTTTTTTAAAATTTTTTACTACTTAACCCCCCCCCCCCGTGCCGCTTGTCCGCTATTTTTGGGAAGCAGACCTGGCAACCCTACAGTCCTGGGAGGAAAGATATTGCAAAGTTTCCATTCCCACCCCACTCTCAGGCCAGCCAGAGGTTGTATTTGCCGGTTCTCGGAACTGCTCAAAATTTCCGCTACCGGTTCTCCAGAACCTGTCAGAACCTGCTGGATTTCACCCCTGCCCTGTATCAAGCACTTGGTAGCCAATGACAACTGAAAGCAAGATTTTCTAAAGTTTGGGTTACAAGTTACAAAATTTTCTAAAGAATAGGTTACAGGTTTACAACCACAACTGAGTCCAAAATTTCCATTGCTAAGCATAGCAGTTGTTAAATGAGTTTTGGCCCATTTTATTTATTTATTTATTTATTTATTTATTTATTTATTTATTTATTTATTTATTTATTTATTTATTTATTTATTATTTATTTATTTAATGTAATTTATATGCCACCCTTCTCCGAAAGGTCTCATGGCGGCTTACAAAGAGACATTCAACAAATTCGAAAATTACATAAAAATTAAAATCCAATTAAAAATTACTTAAAATTATTTCAATGTAAACATCCCCCAACGGGTCAGCCCATTTGATGAAAGAGCCACGTCTTCAGTTTGTGGCGGAAGAAGAGGAGGTCAGGGGCTGTCCTAAGCCCGGTGGGCAACCCGTTACAGAGGGTCGGCGCTCCCACAGAGAATGCTCTCCCCCTGGGGGCCGCCAGCCAACATTGTTTGGCTGACGGCACCCTGAGGAGCCCGCTCTGTGGGAGCGCACAGAACGATGGGAGGATGGCAGGATTATGCCCTTTCTTGCCACAGCTATTAAGCAAATCACTGCAGTTCTTAAATAAATCATGTGGTTATTAAGCAAATCTGGCTTCTCCAACTGACTCTGCTTGTCAGAAGCCAGCTGGGAAGGTTACAAAAGGTGATCACATGATATTGAGATAGTGCAACTGTCATCAATGGAATAGAGTATTCATCCTTGGTTAGTTTGACTTCTCAGTGGCCTTTGATACCATTAACCATGGTATCCTGCTGGAGTGGCCTCAAGGATTGGGCCTGAGGGGAGGGGGCTCTGTGTTATCCTGATTCACTTCCTTCCTCTGTGGCTGCTCTTAGTTGATAGGAATGAGAGGCTCAGCCCTTGTCCCTTGCTTTGTGGGATTGAGATTATCTGCCACTATGAACTGAAATATCATCAATAAGCTGTTGACATCTCAGCCCATGGTGAGTTACCTAGCTTAACCATCTGCCACTGATAATTAATTTTAAGTACCCAAATGGGCTGCTTTACTTGTGGATGCTCATTTCTTTTTTTTTCAGAAAAAATGCATTAAAATCAAGTTTCATTTCATGCTACTCATATCCACAACAAAGGGTTTTATAATATCCTTTTATTCAGAAGAACCAGATTTAAAAGTAAGGTTGATAGTTTATACTTCAGAGATAATACCATCAAATGTCAAAATCTGCTCCCTGATGTTTTTGCATTTATGGTGAGTGATACAGCATTAGCACTCAGTTTCTTTTAATAAAGCCCTACCTTAAATCTGCCTTTAATCACCTAAGGAAAAATGTTGCCTACTTAACTTTTCAATACATGAGCACTGCCCCCTATAGTCAGCAATAACTAGTGGACTAAAATCCACAAGAACTCCTTTACCTTTATCTTTTATATTGATATTTTACAGTGCCATTACCTCAGAATTTCTTCAGAGCATGGTAAATTTTTTAAGAAATTTGTTGGTGCACATACAGTATGGTTTCATAATACGGGTGGTACCGGTTCGCAAATGTGAGAGCGCGTGCAATAACTCAGTACATGCGCAGGACCTTCTGCGCATGCACAGAGCATCTAAAACAGGACATGATGACGTCCAGGCAGGTGGGTGGAGCCTCCCGCAGCCGCCGCTACCAGTTCGCCCAATAGAAACACTGAATACTACCACTGCTTCAGAAGTTTTTTCTAGCCTAAGTTAATTTAGTTCACTCTTTACCTTTCCCCCCAATTTTCATCAAATTCTTTAGCTTACAGACAATGACTTACTCCCCTTAGATATTCTGATTGTCCTGTTATTTCTATCCTGGAAAACTGAACCATTCAACATACTATATTTTTCTTGATAACAAGGAAAAAGTGGCTATTGGATTTCCCCCACCCCTCCTACACATAAGTATTTACCAGATCCAATCCAGGGGTGAAATGCTCCCAGTTCGGATCGGATCGCCCAATCCGGTAGCGATGGCGGCGGGTGGTTCAGAGAACCGGTAACAAAAATCCCTGCCCCCCCCCATCATGCCCAGCTGAGCCGCATGATCATCAGAGGCTTTTTCTTTTTACTTTTAAAAGCATTTTTTCTACAACCTCTTCCAATGAAAAAATGCTTTTAAAAGTAAAAAAAAAAAGCCTCTGATGATAGCGCAGCTCAGCTGGGATTGTCAGAGGCTTTTCAAAGCATTTTTTTCTGCAACCTCTTGGCTGAAGAGGTGGTTAAAAAAATGCTTTGAAAAGTCTCTGCCAATCCCAGCTGAGTTGCCTGATCGGCAGAGAGGTATTTTTTAAAAAACCTCTCTGATGATCCCAGCCGAGTTGCCTGATCGGCAGAGGCTTTTCAAAGCATTAGAAAAAAAATGTTTTGAAAAGTTAAAAAAAAAAAAGTTGGCCACGCCCACCCAGTCACATTACCCTACCACCACCACCAAGCCAAGCCCACAGAACTTTAGTAACAAATTTTACATTTCACCCCTGATCCAACCCCTAGTGTTTTTTCCCCCCAAGATCAGCTAGGTTTTGCCAGCTGCTGCTACCTGCTGGCTCTAGATCATACCAGAAGGCAACACAACAACAGTGTCTCCCTTGTAGTCATTCAGACCCAACATATTAAGGATTACAAAGATTGACAAGAAAGATGATACAAAGGAAATGTGATAGCTGTTCCTATTTCAGCCCACTGCCTCACTCCACTATTCTCTCCTCCTATGTTTTTAACAGGGCACAGCATAAAGAACTTTACCATAAAGCCAATAGATTCTTATAATTAATTCCCATTAACCAAATTCCCACTGAATTCAGTGAGGCTTATTCTCAGCTACATTGAATTTCTGAAATTTCCTATGATTTCTTTAAATACACTGTTTCATGTTTCACTTCAGTGATGTTTCAGAAATCAACTGATCACTATATCTGTTGTTCAGCAGTTAAAGTAAACCTTTAGAAAACATTCCTTACAATGCTGAATTTCAGTTTAAATCAAATTTATATTCAGGTGATGCACCTGCATATAGAACAATGAAAACCTTAATAAATACAGTTGTATAAATTGTTCCAGTTTGAATGAAAAGGGAGAGGGTTTAATGTCTTTAGAACATTACTGTAAATAAAATAAACATTTTATTTCTACTGAAAAAATACAAGGGGAATGTGTTCTGTGTATTAAGGAGAAGACATTCTCAATTGTACACAAATTAATCACCTTTAAATGTATTCCTATCCACTAGCCATCATTATGCAAGATGAGAGAAAAAAATAGAAGTATCATTACTCCTCTGTAATACCCATTTATTAACTTAAAATCGTTAAGAAGTTATCTCCTTTATAAATCTTAGCTATATGTGTAGCTATACAGTAGTTCTGATTATATTTTAAAAGGAAAATAAGCAAATAAATGTTTGGAGCATAGATAGGGCTATAAAAAAACCTTTTTCTGTTCCTTTTCATTAGACTTTTAACCTTTTCAGTAAACTTCCTTTGCAGTAACAATGGCAACAATAACTATATTAAGTTGTCCTTAACTGCTTCTGTGAAATTTAAAATTATCATCATCATGATCATCATCATCACAAAATCAGCCAGATGGTCAGACTGGGTTTGGCATTTTTGTCTACCTATTGAGTCCTTACCAAGTACCTGGGATAGGCAAATCTGGATGTTTGACGGTGTTACAGATATCATCCCAGGATGGAAGCTGTTCCAAGTAGAGCTGCCTTCTGCAACTGATTGATGGCAAATTTGTCAATGCTGCTCTGCTGCTGCTGATGATGATGGTTGGTCACACAACCAGCAATATGTTTAGGTTGCATTTTACATTTTTACTCATCTATCGAGTTCTTCCCAAAGATGTGGGGGAGGCACATGTTTGACTGTGTTAAAGGTATTGTCACAGGATATAAGCTGTTCTAAGTAAAGCTGTTGATTGTTAATGATTTTGTCAATGCCTATGGTGTTCAGGTGGTGCTCCAGATGTTTTGGGATTTCACCCAAGGGACATATTACTATTGGTACTATCTTTGCCTCCTTTTGCCTTAGTTGTTCTACTTCTATTTATAAACCTTTGTGGTTTTTTGTAGTACTCTCTCAACTATTCTTTTGTTTTCAAGTTCACTATCCAGACTTTTTCTTAATTGATCATTGTTAAGTCTGGAGAGTTTCAAGTGCCTTTTGGTTTGAATTTTGAAGTCCCAGAGTACATTAGCTTCTTTGTTTTCTATTACTTTCTTTAGTAGAGACTACCTGATTTGGGAATTAAAACAGTTCAGTACCTATGCTGGTTTCCTTTATTGCTGACTCCACCTGGTTTCTCTCTACACATTGAGTTGCATCTCGCAAGACTTTGATTTTTAGTTCTGAACAGACCTTTGCACTTCTTCCAAATCTACTTTTATGAATACTTTATTTTATATTAGAAATCAACATTAATCAGCTAGCCTCTGTTCTGTTATTTCTGACTTCGGATGGCATTCTTTCCAAAACTCGTGCCTTCTTTTCAGATATCCTCTTCTTGTTGGATTTAATTTGAAATAACAAAACATTATTTTTAGTGTCCAATTTTTGTATATTTTGATGGATAAACAACTTTTGTTCCAGTAGTTCTGTAGCTGTTGGCCCTGGTGGCTCTGGCAACAGCCCTGAGTCCTGTAGCCCATTTGTCACCAGTTATCCAGGAAATCCAATACGTTGCAGAACCCTTGTTGATCTGGGTGATGACTGATTCAGTATGAATCTCTGTAAAATATGATTGAACCTTTGGCATACTGTAGTTCTCATCTTCCTCGAGCACACAAGCACCACAACCACATCAAGGTAGTGCCTCACTGGGGATTATTATATTATTCTTTCAGTTAAATATGAAATGTATAAATTACTTGTAAGCACTTGAGTGCATGTCTCAATATCAATCCAATGCAAAGTATTATAGTAAAATATTAATTCAGAGTAAACTGATTGGATAATTCAGTTCAAGGGAAAAAGTTTCACATGATCAAAAGTTTACTGAGTCTCTAATTGTGTCAAGGACATCAGGTTTGATATATAACTTTGATTCCAGAATGTACTTTGAATATTAAATTAGAAGGCAATGGTTTGATTCAATTATATTAAAACAATATCTCTGAATTGCAGCTTCACATAGCTTTAGCAGTAGGTTATCTGCAAAATTTTGACATTGATAATACATATATAATTTTGGAATCTGAATGATGGGGCACAAAATTTATATACTTGGAATTGAATAATGTATGAATATGTGCAGTGCTCATGGACATAGGTTTAGGCTGATTTACCTATTTGTAAAGTAAGTCAGTAACTGTTCTTCCCCAGCTCCGGACCCCAAATAATACAGCACACACAAAATCTATACAAAGCTTATTTTACTCAAATAACTCAGTCTTTTTCAACCAAAGGCTGTTAATAAACTGTCTTAACAGCCTACAAGAGTTCTAAGATAAGGTAATCTTACTAGAGTTGGCAGAAAGCCCAGAAGCAATTTTGCAGAGAATCCAGACGCGAAGGAGAGTGAACTAAAGTTGTTCCCTACAGCTTGCTGCAATTGGCGTTCCTCCTTAAATAGGCTAAGGGAGTGGCCAATTAGCCCCAAGCCTTACTCTCGAGGAGACCTCCTCCTGAGGAGCTATTCCTGCCTTTTGGCAGCTCTGTGTGCCCGTCCATTGAGAAGAGGCTCCTGCTCTTCATCCTCTTCACTTAAAGGAGCTTCTGGAGGTTCTGAAGGCCCTGGCTGAATCCCTGCCTCTGGCACCACATCTTCTCCAGCCTCCTCACTGTCCAACTCGAGCGCCAGCTACACAGGCTGCTGGTACAGCACCACACCAGCCTCCTCATTGTCAGAATCAGCTACAATCCGCATAGGCCACTGACGGGCCACAACAGTAACTTTATATAGAATTTATTCCTCAAAACCTCAAAAAAAGACATCTAATATGAGCCGGTAGATACTAAGCATCCAGTCACTTGATGCTTAGAAGACAGAAAAGACATTTTAAAACAAATTATTGGTATCATAAATAGAGACTGGGATGCCTCCCAATATTTGTTTTGACCCCACCTATATCTCACTTTAACCTCATTCCCTATAATTTATCTTATAGTTTTGAACAGGAAAAAAATTTCTACAAAAATATCAATCAAAAATCATCTGATATGTTCACAGATGGACAGAATTCTGTTCTGATATAAATCTGTATGTACCTATATGTATTTTACCAGTATGTGGTCCTCAGTATATGTACAATATGAGATTATTCTTAACCCTGAATTCTTATCTCTTGTGAAACAGTGTGTGTACATTTTCAATCATTTTTGTTCAGATTTTCTTTCTTGAGTTCTATATGTTAATATCATGTTCATACAACTACTGCACATTGTCTTCCTTTTGTCTTTTCTTTTTTCTAGCTAATACAATCTTCACTGTCATGTGGTAATTGAATGTGCTGTGGATAGCTGACCTGTACAATCAGGTCAATTTTATAAGTGTAAAAAGGTTATCATAATGAAGGTTACTACAGTGTATTGAGAACACTGCTCATTGTTTTCTCTTTGAAAAAATACATTCTGCTATATGCGAATCCATGCCTTTCATGTATGCATGTGAACAGTATAAACAAGTTCTGGACAAAAAAAGAGCAACTAATATATTCCAGTAAGATTATTAACTCAACAACAGAATATCTTGTTTACCCAAAATGTATTAGTTATCCTAACAATGCCAGCTACCATCCTGTTATCAGTTTTCTTATTTATATTGCACTTTGAATACAGTACAAAATTTATTTATGCTGACCTCTCTGCAGATATTAAATATTTTCAGCATGGTTGGTGTGATCTTCATGCTTGTAAAGCTGAGCAATGATTATGCTACAATTGCTATATCTAGAAAGCGAATGACAGAAAATCATTACATTTTTAAAACAAGCTGAAGGTCATCTTTGAAATAGGGAAAATAAGAAATTGAAGTAAAAAATAAATAAATTTGTGATTACCTGTTTTCTTTAAACAGGTTTGTATAGATTGTTTATATCAACCTAGCATCCTTTTGGATTCTACCTTATTTTATTAAAATAATGAGTTTAGCATAATCACATTTATAAATAAAAGCATACATTATTTCAAATGTATGGGAAATAAGCAATTACCCTCTTAGATTAATAGGCTAGCGTTCATTCTTCATAAGTCACTTTCTCCATAGGTTTATGAGCTATCATATTCAAAAGCAGCAATTTCTTCAGTAGATAAACAAGATGAAACACCTACAGCATGCTAAGCCATTATGTGGATTTTTTGGGCATGGGGAGTGGGGAATAACCTGGCACCATGTGTGAATTTATCCAAAATTATTTTATGGTGGTACATGTGTAAGCCTTACTGGACCTTGCATAACGTTTTGTGGGCTATGGTACAAACTCATAGAAAATTAGAAAAAGTATCTAGAATAAGATTTCAAACACTCTGTTTTAATATACATGTTATGGCTTTTCCTGAAGGCCTCTGTAGCTCAATCCGGAGTTCTGTTATCGGCTACAGAAGCCTTCAGGAAAGCCTTGCTGGCTGCAGAAGAAATGGGCCAAGGTGTGTGATGCCTGGCTGCAACTATCTGAAGCCAAAGAAGTTCCTGAAGGCCTCTGACGGTGAAAAGGAGGTCAGGGGCGATGCACGCAAGTGAGGTGAGTCAGCGAAGGTAAGTGGAACCCACCACTGACCCCTAGAGACTATTTTTTTCCTTATATTTCTTCTTCTGTAACAACTAAAAGATATAGAATATATTCCAATTGTTCCCTTATCCCCTCCAAAACAACATATATTCTTAACTAGGTTTATTCCCTTTGCCTTTCACCAACACTGTTTTTATAAAATTCCTCCATATTTCATTATTATTATTTACTTTAATCATCCCTTTTTTAAATTTAAGTTCTGTTGTTAATTTATCATTTGTTGCCATACTCCAGATTTCATTATGCCACTCATTTCTTTGAATATCCCAATTTCATCCCCAATGTATAGCCATCACTAATCTAGCTGCCATTATCAAATTTACAGTCAACTCCTTTTTTGTTTAATTTATATCCTGTTTTTCCACCAGCAACATTAATTCAACCCTTGGTGACATATCTAAATTTACATTCAAAAGTGCTCTAATTTCCCTAAACACCATATCCCATTTTTGTGCACTATCACAATCCCACCACATCTGTTTATATGTTTCAACCTCTTTTTCGCACCTCCAACAAATATTTGTATATTTAACATCTATTTGATTTAATTTACGTGGTGTTAGGTACCACCTCCATAACACTTTATATCAAATATAAATATCATAAAGAATATAACACAACTAAAGAATGTTTTATCAGGTATTAAATTAAATTGGTTGAATTTAATACAATTAGATAAATGGATAAAAATGGAAGAAAGATTCAAGGAGAAAGATAGACTGGTAACAAAATTTGAAATGATTATAATGTGAGGTGTTCTTCCAGCCCCTCCCTCCCTCCCTCTCTCCCCCCCCCCCTCTCTCTCTCTCTATATATATATATAGAAAAGCGTATATATATACGCTTTTCTTTTAATTTACTAATCTATTCTTTGAATTCAATCTGGTGCCTTTTTTGGTGGCAAAAAAATAAGGATCTTATTTTCGGGGACACAGGGTAGTTTAAATAGTGTCCAAAGGAGCTTATGATTAAAAGATACTGTATAATCTCTGTCACAGTACGTTGGGGGAGAGTAAGGAATCCAAGTCCCTCCCCCCCTAAAAACAAGTCACCTCTTTGAAAATTTATTTAGCTGTATTTATTTATAAATCAAATTTTTATGGCTGTCCGTCTCATGGAAAGTGACTCTGGGTGGCACACAATAATCCAACAAAACAGTAAATAAGACCATTATATAATAATTATTAGAACAAATTAGAAATTATTAAAAGCAGAAGTAAAACGGGGAAAGAGACTAATAGATGGAAAGATATTAATAAGGGAGCAGCCTCACAAGTTCACTAGTCCCCTGGGTTCCCCAGGCCTGCTGGCATAACCAGGTGTTGAGGAACTTTGAAAGCTCAGGAGTGAGGAAGCCAATCTTATCTCTGAAGTAAGAAGATTCTATAATATGGGCTCCATGGCAGAAAAGGCCTGCTAGGTAGGATCTGTCAAATGTGAGATCTGGTGCAAAGGTGGGTTTCAGTAGGTTCTGGAGAACTGGTAGCGGAAATTTTGAGTAGTTCGGAGAACCGGTAAATACCACCTCTGACTGGCCCCGCTTCCATCTATTCTCTGCCTCCCGAGTCCCAGTTGATCAGGAGGAAATGGGGATTTTGCAGTAATCTTCCCGTGGAGTGGTGAGGGAATGGAGATTTTACAGTATCCTTTCCCTGCCATGCCCACCAAGCCACACCCATCAAGCCATGCCACACCCACCAAGCCATACCCACAGAACCGGTAGTAAAAAACAATTGAAACCCACCACTGATCTGCTGGGATAGGTAGATGAAATTGCTGAAAGGTGATCCTCAACTAACCAGGTGCCATGCCATGTAGGGCTTTAAAGGTCAGCACCTTGAATTGGACCCAGAAACAAATTGATAACCAATGTAGCTCATGCAGGAAAGGTCTAAACACATATAACTGTTCACATCACTGCATTTTGCATCAGTCCATCAGGCATGAGTGACTGTGAGTAAGGCCCCTTGACCCAAGAATGGATTTTACTGGTACATAATTTGACAGCAGAAAATTTGATGGAATTGAAAAGAGATGGTGATTTATTCTAAATTCTCCAGCAGTTTCTCAAAGGGAAGATAGTGGTGACAATATGGGAAAAGCCCAATCTGATGAGCACCTCTGTAAAATTCTTCTTGGGGTTTAAGTGAAAACATGCAAAGGCAGTCACTAAATAGTCTTCAGTGACAGCCAGGTCATTCACACACGCTTCTTGGATGTCTCTGATTTCAGATTGTTACAGCAATCTGAAAAAGATGTAATGGGGGGGGGGAGACAGGAAGAAGGAGACCTGCTAACTTCAGCTTTCTCTTCATACGCAGAAGCAAAATGCTGTATCTGAATTTTGTATCCTGGTATCCTTGGGCTGTCATATCTTTTATCAACTGTTGTTGTAAGTTAGTTCTTTAGACATCATCACAAAAGTTTGCTTTCCTAGCAGTTATTTTGCTACCAATTTCTACATGTACCTTTGATCTGCAATTTCTCACATACTTTTAGTTAATATTAGATATTCTTTTAAAATTGGTAAAAGCTAATCAAATATTAATGAATGAAGAAGAGCAACAGTAATAATAAAAGGCTCAGGTTAGATTAAGGTCAGAACCTAAATTATTCTTGACATTTTAGAAATATTATTATTTCCCTTCTGCCATAACATGCTGTAATTATTCACACACACTATAGTTTTATAGTCTGATCTATGTTAGGATATTATACAATTTTAAATAATACAAAAAATAAGACTCATTCTGGAAACTTTGTTTTTTTGTAGAGTACATGTGTTATGTACAATTATTTAAAGCCTATGCCTAAGAACTGGTTGCTAGATGCATAGAAAAGTGACTTTAAAATGTTGAGGAGCAGACTGTTCAATTTGTTTGGAAGTATGATCAGTAGGATGAATCATAGTTTTAAATGAGGTCCTATGTTAAAAGATATTCAACATAAATTAAAACAAACTGTATACTCCAAAGTATCTCCTTCTTGAAACAGAAAAAAGAATTATTATTATTATGAAATCCACAACTTTGCCCATACATGCCTTCCATTGAGCAGGCAAAGCTAGGCAGCAGAATTAAATGAGTCAACTTAGAGTCATTGCATTCCCACAAGTGTTCCAAGCGCAACTCCTTCTGAGTTGCATTGACCTTTATGCGATGTCAATTTAGTGTTGAACTCTAGTTGACCAGATTCTTGTGTATAGACTTGAATAAATCTTCTATGCTGCAACCTAATCAGTGGTTCTGAGTCTTTGAACCTGTCACTTTATGCATTACACTGAGATTGGGAGGGAATGTAGTAGTTGACTCTATTGTCAGTGCAACAGTCATCTCATGGGGTATCATTCGCACAGCCATTTGCACCAATAAATACAGGCTGAAAAAGCTGGGTCAAAAGTAAAGCTACCTTAACTAAGTAGAAAATAATTCGGAAGACCATTATGAGCGAAGGTCTTGCTGTCATTGTTTTCTAGTAAACATCCAAAGTTCTTCAGTCCATATGCATGTCGGTGGTTGACAATCAAAATATGTATGTTGCTGATGTGCACAAAAGGAAGGAGTTTGACTCATGACATTGGGGGCACCTCTTTACAGATATTGACACACAACACCGTTGAGCCCAAATATATGGTAGGGATAGTGAGAAGCCATTCTGGAGAAGTGTAGGTTTCAGATACAATAAAGCAAAAAGTTCAAGCATTGGTTAGAAGAGTAGGTAGGAAATTGACCCTCATTTCATCACTAAGATTTCATCTTAGTTTTAATGTTTCAGTGTACCTAAAAAAGAGGGCCAGAACTTTCAGTATTGAAATTTAAAACTTCGGTTCCTAAACAGTGTGATTTGGGAGCCCTACATTCTTGAGGTTATAACTTTGTGCAATCTACAAATATTGCTATTAGTTTTTTATTATTATTTTTGAGTACTATATTCTAGGTCCATGATGGCGAACCTATGGCACGCGTGCCACAGGTGCCATAGACTCCTAGAGAGGCTCTGGAGGCTGGATACAGCAAAAAAGTCACTTCCTGTCCAACCGGGAGTTGGGAAATGGGCCGTTTCAGACCTCCAGAGGGCCTCCGAGGAGGTGGGAAAGGCTGTTTTCGCCCTCCCCAGATGCATAGAGATTATCCATCACTGTTCTAGGCTATATAACTTCCATAAGTTTAGACATGCAATCCATTTAAACTGTTTCCTAATTGCTCAGGAAAGTAATACTATCTCTTAATTAATTTCTTAGCTTTTACAGGTATGTAAAGTTTTCTGTAACATTGCTTTTTGCAATCATAAAATTGCAAACTTTTCTGGTTTTGGTAAACTTGTTATTTATGCAGATTTCTTTTCACCTGTCGTCATTTTTTGTTATATGCTATTTTATCAAAAATTACAACAGGAGCAGAGTTAATTGTCTTGGATCTTTTCCTAATATATGTCATTGGCTATGCCCTTATTTTCTTTTATTATTGTTTAGCTAGAGCAGCAGGCTAAATAGTGTCAGCCAAAAGAAAATTATATATTACTCTCTGTTGTGTGTGCTGGCATATTTTTTGTGTAGTTATTTAATTATGGAAAAATTATATCAACATATCAAAGCACGCCAATAAATTAGCAATTTGCAGCATAAAAACAAAATGAGCAAGCTTTCTGCGATGAAAATGCAACCACTGGCCTGTTAGGAAATGAGGTTTATCTATCTCACAACATGAACTCATTTGGCCAAGCAAAGCCTCATTTTAGGATTGGGGTGTAAGCACAAGCATTGCAAATGTTTAGAATTACACTTATTTTCATGCATGCTGGTTAACATTTTTAACCACCAAGAAAGCATACCTTCAACATTTTATTTTTGTGTGTTTATTCATTTGTACATATTAGGTAGCACTCTGGGTAGTTTACAGAAAGAATATATGAACCAATAAGCAAATCTTAACCTGAACAAATTAAAACTGCCTAAGTTAAATTAAAACAATAAAAAGTTAGATCAAATAAAAATAGATCAAATCTCAGTAGGATCCCAAAGACATTAAGACATTATCTTAAGACCTTACAAAATGATGACAGGTTAAAGCCTCCATGAACTCTAAACAATAAACTGTTCCATAACCTGGAGATTTTATTTATTTAAAATATTGATATGATTACCTACCTGAAACTAAACTTTGTGTTGCTCACCACCAAAAGCTAAATATTATATACAAACAGTAAAAATAGAAAGTAATAAAACCATAAACCCCCCAAAAATCTGGTATTACAATCAAATTTAGGCAATGCAGCCCACAACACTCGCCTCAGAGAGAGAGAGAGACAGGGAGGGAGGGCGGGAAAGGGAGAGAGGGGGGGGATTACTAAAGATACAATGTCACCACATGAATAGTTCGAAAATAAGAGCCGCACTGTGAGAAACGCACTTTAATTAAATTATATATGACATGTCAGAATATGAGCAGCAACTTATTGGAATATACACTAATGAATCGGATTTATTTAAATATATTTATAGTCATTATAGCTTAAGCTCATTGTTTTCAGAATCTTTTAAAAGTAGCTGTTTTAAAGGAAAAGAACAAAGCTTTGCAACAATAAAACCTATAAAAAATTATAGAAATGGCTTTTAAAGTTAAAGGGTCCTCCCCCCACCCCCCAATATTTGGCCTATGTATCCTATAGTGGAACTAAAGAACAAACTGCATTCCAGGTTAACTTAAAAAGAAATTCTATATTTTATTCCTAATCAAGGATTTTTTTTCTTTAAATGTAGAACAGGTAGCAAGATTAACATTCTGTAAAATTAAATAGGGTTTGAAAAGAATATCAAAAGCAACGAGCACATTACGTAGGTAAGCAATGGCATATACATATTGTTTACATCTTATCCTGTGCTGGTTTCGTTGGCAGTTTCTTTTCATCATGAGACAACCACAAGACGATTTGACAGCAGCTTCTCATGGCAGTTACTTACATGAATATAAGTCCTGAAATGCTTTCCTTTCATAAAACGGTAGTAACCACTTCAGGGAGTGCATTTTCACTGTCAAAAACTGTACTGGGATTTGCGCCTGAGGGTGCAATGTCTAGACTGAATCTCTAGACTGAAAATTTAGCTCCAAGGAGAGGAATTTGACAAGCTACCTTTTTTATTAATTAACATTCTTATAAGTCCAGTAAATGTATTGTTATGTTGGTGTTATGTTCTGCCTGCCTTTATAGAATCTACTACACTGTGCAAAAACAGATTTGGTTAAAACAAAGGCAAATGGACAGAATCCCACATTCTTTGGATCATCAACGTAATAATCAATCAATCAATCTCCGCCAATATGCCATGCCCATAAAGAGTGGTTGGTTTATTTTAAAGCCCTTTGATTATTTCATAACTTGGAGTTTCAGCAGATCTGCTTATTTTTAAGAAAAATTTGGAAAGTATGAACCATATGAACCATATGTGTTTTTATTATTTTTAAATATTATATTACTGTTGTTATCTTATATTATGATTATGGATGTTCTTAGTTTTAGTTAGATGCTAGCCATAAATTAAAGTCTCTGAAGCTAAGCAGGAGACAAACATTACTTATTACTTACATTAGTTATATTAATAAATAAGTAATATAAAGATCCGAGTCAAATAAAAGTTTCATGTCAGTATGACGGCTTATCATTAGGCTGACTAGGAGTAATAGATGGTACACAGCACATTTTGATGTTCCAAAAGTTCTTAATCTTTTTAGATGGGGTTGGAGACAGCTGTCTTGTTGTCAAAGTCTAAGATTTCAAAGTCCTTTCTAGGAAAGGTCTGTGTTATTACTAAGTGTCTTCTGGAAATTAGTTTTTTTTTTTTTAAAGAAATGTCTTATTTCTAAAAGCATGCATATTACTTGCCTGTTGTTGATGTGCTTCTCTAAATAAATAGTTGTTTTAATATTTACATTTTTTAAAAAATTTAATTGGTAATTTTTTTGAGTCTATTGTATGGAAGACAAGCAACATATAAGGTTTAAAGCAAGCAATCTCATTAAGATTCTGTGGAATACACTTCCATGTAAATGCACATTGGATTTCAGGATTCCAATACATTTGATAATGATAACTATCATTATCGTAGGGAAGAAATAGGAACTATCACAAACAAATAAACAAACAAATCCCATGATGCTGATTCAGAATCTGATGTAAGAGTCCTTCCACCATCAAAGATGACAGCAGCCAGAGCATAGATCAATTCAAAGAAGTAGTGAAGGATCAGAAGATAAAGAGAGATCTGGCTCACAGAATCTCCAAGAGTTGGACATGACTAAATGGATAACATGATCACCATAAGAGTCCTTGATGACTTTAGTGTAGAACAGCTTAGAAAAGCCATAGCTGAACTAATATTGCTGTAGCTGAAAATTAAGGAAATGCTTCAAAGCTGTTACCGTAACTCATCCTTCCATTAATCTGCCAAATACAATATTCTTGCTTCAGCACTGGAAACAATAGATTTATGGATCTGAACAGGATTTTTAAAAAATCCCCAGGGAAACTAGATATTAACAGGATTTAGTAGGCTGGAATAATGAATGCACAACAAGAAGCATCCTATCAAATCTATGAAAGAAAAAAAAGGGAATAAGTATGCCATAGTTATTTTCTTCACTGCATTTTTTTCCTGTGAGTATCTCCAGTCTATCCAGGATATTTGAAAGCTGTTTGTTTAAATTAACATTGACCCAACTCATACCAGCAATATTAAAATATGGGGAGTCTAAAATAATTTTACTACAGATACTTCTGAGAGACAATGGGTGTTTCATTTCCAGAACATCTAGAGCAAATTAGAAACACATAGGAATGAAGCCGGACTAAGCATTGGTCTTTTCTCTAGGAAAGATTTTTTCTATAATTTATACAATTTTTGGAATTTTTAGTTCTTTTAACAGCAAAAAGGCCCATATAGTTTATTAGATAAATGGAACTTTTGCCGGAGGTTTTTTTCTTTGCTTTTTTAAACAATATTACTGAAGTTTTTAATAAACATAGTAAAAATTAATGCAAACTAACCTAAAAGAAATAAGTATATGACATGTCTAACATAATGATTTTTAAAATCTACATTAACTTTGACTTTTCATGCCACATACACCAGTGTCCTCCAAATCTCAGGTCATGTCTTACAACATCCACTCTTTCATCCAAACTAAAGAGCAAGTTGCAAAATTACAATTTTAAATTAGGTGAAATCTTCCTTTTTGTTTTTCATTCTGTAACATCTTATATTTAAGTTGCATTTTTTTTCTCCTTGCCATACAAATGTAGATATATCTTGAAGGATCAATGATGCATCAGATGTCAGAACAGGTATGGTCTGAAACAAAAGGTAGCACATTCTAGGTAGGATATTCATTTTTATTATAGAAATTCTTCCCAGCAATGACAATTGTAGCTTCTCCCATTTTAACATGTGTTTTCATTCCATGTCTTAAGATAGTTATTTTAAAATAACATACAATTCATACTTGTCATACCCAGACATTTTACTTTCTTCTCAGTCTTAAAACACATTTTCTTCATCGGTTCTATTTGATATTCTATTTTCATGTGTATCAAAATATCTATTTCATCATTGTTAACATCTGAACCTCTCTCGCCTTTTAACATCTGTAAATGCAACTGCCATCTTGACCTTTTTATCTCTTATACAGATGTCCAGAGTACCATAGAAACTGGAGTAAATGTTAGATATGGTCTCACTTACATTAGTAAAGTCTCCTGAAGTTGGTTCAGAACTACAGCCCAATGCTTGACTTGAAATGAAATTCACTATTTTATAAAAGAAAGGTTTCATTCCTCTTGGATACTCTCCTCCCTAGCCTCATATAATTCTTTGTATAATACTCCTGGAGCTGTGCTGCTATGATTTTGGATTAATGTATTAGCCAAATTGAAAGAAAATTGGCAATGATCAGTACGTATGAAGAACCTATTCTTGTTAAGAAAAATGAATTGATACTGATTTTCCACAAATATAAATTGTCAATCAGAATTAGTATGTATTCTGTTATGAGCCATTGAGATTACAGAAGTTTGTGTTATTTTATTTTTTTCTTCTCAGCCACCATACATTTCTTTTAACTGACTGCTTGAAATTACAAAATTTGCAGATTGGTTTCATTCTTTGCACCTGTCCTTAATCATAATGTCATTGGTAAAATGTTCTCTCCTAGAGGATGTTTCATAGCATACATTTCAAAGGTCATTAATGATTCATTGGGGTTTTCTTCTTTGCTTCTGGCATGCAGTGATTTCACAGAAGCAACTATTTGCTGTGGAAAATATATCTTGGCTTTAGAGCTACTGAATATAGTTGAAAGAAATGCCTTCATTTTTTTTTACTGCTGTATCCATATTTATTGCTAAAATATTGAAGTACAAATAAAATAGGGGGGGACTGAAATAAAAAGAAAATGAAAAAGCAAGGGAATAGAAGAAAACACTGCTAGATTTCAATTAAGAAAACATAATGAAAGACAAAAAGTACATTTTATATCCTTCTCTTCTATTTCTATATCCAACCATGGACCACAGTTTAGATATTTGAACTTTGTATCAAACATTAGTAATTGTTGGGTTTTTAGCCCTAAAAACCAATGTTCAGATGAATTTATTTATTTATTTAATGTTATGTTAAAATGATAGCAATAGCAATAACACTTAGACTTATATACTGCTTTACAGTTCTTTACAGCCTTCTCTAAGCGGTTTACAGAGTCAGCATATTGCCCTCAACAATTTGGGTCCTCATTTTACCCACCTCGGAAGGATGGAAAGATGACTCAACATTGAGGCTGGTGAGATTTGAATTGCCAAATTCCAGACAGCTGGCAGTCAGCAGTAGTAGCATGCATTACTGCACTCTAACCACTGTAGCACTGCAGCTCATATCCTTTCTAGTTATGGTGTTTCCAACATTTCTGTTAAATGCTTGATCTATCTTGGCAATTGTAAATAGAGTTATATGGTATTCTACCTATAGTATATAGCAATTTTCTCTTAAACTAGTTTGGAATAAATTGTATTGATTTTTTTTAAAAGTTAACCTGACTAGGTGGCTCAGTGGCTAAGATGCTGAGCTTGTTGATCAGAAAAGTTGGCAGTTCGGCGGTTCAAATCCCTAGTATAGGTCTCCTGCGTGAGCAGGGAGTTAGACTAGATGACTTCCAAGGTCCCTTCCAACTCCGTTACTGTTACTGTCTTTTCTTTGGTCTGTCAGAATGACTGCTCTCAAATTTTGCATCCATTTTATCATAGTTTTCAAGTTTATACCTACATTCTAGTAAATGAACTTGGTTGTGTACAAGCGTTTCAAATTCTGTTGTCCTACTGAAAGTCCCTCCTTATTTTCTGATTGCTTCATATTTTTCAAGTTTATTTGTAAATACATTAGCAATATAAATTCCTTTCTTCGTTAATAGATTAAAAGACAAGATAGACAGTAAAAAATTGTCATTGAAAATGATAGCTCCATGCTGAATTCTATTGTTTCTCTTTCTGCTACCTATTGATAATATTGATTGGAGTAGATGTAGGAGGAAATAATCCATTTGGTAACCATCAGAATGACTGCTTTCAAATATTTTATCCATTTTATCATACTTTTTTTTTATATGTTACCGTGTCATATTTGGTAAACAACGGTGTCTGCTAATATCTGTGGTATCTACTAATAGTTATTGTTATACTCTCCTTTGTTTCTTGGGTAGCCCCAGAATTATGTTAATCACATAACTTGCATGTTGCAGCCAGAATAAGATTGACATACTATTGTATTTTCCCCCCCTGTCATGAATATCCTGTTAAGATAACATGCTACTGTGGGACAGGAATGAAGCAGCTGAGAGGCAGAGCTGCATCTAAATGAGCCGAGTTAACTCTTTTCCCTCCTTTAAATATTTTCTTTGCTCCTTGTTCTGGGGAAACAGTCACACTTATCTTTGTAGATGAGAAGCAGCTGAGATCGCCTTTTTATAAACTTGTAATACTCCATATTTTTAAGAAAGCTAATAAAACCTGGAGCAGCTATTTTGGGAAAACAATAATAATGAATTATTTGAATATTATTGGCATTTTGTGAGCCATGTCTTATCTGTTTTGGGTGAAACCTTTATTTTTATTTGATTGATTGATTGATTGATTGATTGATTGATGTGCAATCAATCAGGGCTGATTTTTAGTGACCACATACTTAGATTTTTCCATGACAATCTGTCCCTGATCTGATCCTTCAAGCATTCCAACAGTGCACCTATTTTCACTATAATTGAGTTTATCCACTTTGATGCTGGTTTCCTCTTTTCTTCCACTTTTGCCGGTATTAAAGCCTTCTTCAAAGAGCTGGAAATAATTTTCACTAAATCAATTATGACCGACTAAAAATGTGCAGTGGTTTTCTATCTGGGCTTTGAAATATGGACTATAAATATTCTACTTCATTAATGTTATATCAAGAAACACTTATCTTCCATCTTCTTTAATGTAGTAAACAAATATGTGCATATGTACACTGACGATTGAGAAAGGCTATAAATGCCATTCTCTTCTACTTTTGGCTCTAGACTGCTTAGAAATATTCTGAAATAGGCAAACTGTACCCTCCAATTATTTTAGAACTTAATACCATCTATGGTGATCAGCAGTAAGTTCTTAGATTGGAGATGCATGGGATGAGCTCTGTCATTTTCACTTATACTGCAATATTTCTCTTAATTTCCTAATAATTCTATTCTTTATCCTGGCCAGGGGCCAAACTACACTATCCAGAATTATTGCTTCTCTCCCAATTATTAATTGCTTTTCCTCTGAAACTCTTTCTCAAACTTTCTGCCAAGAGCAATTTTGACTTCTTAATTCCTACGAACTACTAGGGAAGAATGTAGCAAACACCTGGAAGACCTTATCTTTGTCCTATCTACTGTTCTGTATGTTTCTATTTTCCTTTTCTTCATGTTGCTTGCAATATGGGCTAAAAAGTTACTATTATTCATTATCGAGTATGCTGACAATTCCTATTTATTTGAGCATCCCGTCCATCTTTCAAGACACTGACATTTCCACATTCGTCTTTCACACTGCAGCTTCCAAGTCATCTGCTACAATTTTTTAACATGAAGATGGGAAATTGCATATTACTTTTGCAAGAGGTTTTATTTCCAATGACACATTAACTGTGCCTACAAATGAATATGTATTCTTTTCTTTTTTTCATCTTGTAAAGTAATGAGCGAAAGGCTTGCACAGCACGGAAAAAAACAATTCATTTTGTAATGGAAACAAACAGTTGTGTCTGCTCGGTAAACTGAGATGGTAGCAAGATTCAACCCCTTCTTTCCTTGAATTCCTGCTGGGAAGCAAATCCACAGGATAGTAACTGTCTGTTATAATAAAGGACAGAGAATTGCACATGAATGATAGATGATGCTAAAGTTGCAATGTTGTTTCACATATGAGTCTGAGAAATATGACAAGATGATATCTATCAGGTCATGAAGAGTCAGAAGTGACTGAATAAGTGAACAATAACAACAGTGCTTAAAAATGCAGACCAAACAATATTCTCTTTAAACACTCTTAAAGCTGCAAGATAAATCAGATTTGTGTGAGAGA
The DNA here is from genome assembly GCF_059756535.1 of Pantherophis guttatus. Lineage (NCBI taxonomy): Eukaryota > Metazoa > Chordata > Lepidosauria > Squamata > Colubridae > Pantherophis > Pantherophis guttatus. Next base: position 36,599,463 of record NC_142067.1, on the reverse strand, counting down.
TTACATATTATCAAGGAAGCTGATTATGTCAGCTTTCTGAAATAACAACAAGAAATAACATATCTTGTTAATGCTTGTCCCAAAGGTGAGTCATTTGGGGAAAGGACTGCTTAGACTTAGAAAACTAAAGTGATTTACAAAAATAACTGAGAAGGAAAACAGCCATGAGGCCATGAGGGGCTATGAGGTGTATGACATCTAGTTGGGCTGTGACAAATAGAAAGAAAAGGGAAGAAAGAAAGTGATGGGAACAAATAATGAGATAAAAAAAACCAGGACTGAATACAACTTATTTCTGTTTCTGTTAGGCTGTCTCGATTAGCAATATTTTTCTTCTTCTTTATCATTTGAGAATAATTTAAAAATTATTAGCATTCCAAAATGGCTAATATGGGTTACATTGCTTTAGCCTCTACTATTCGCTGAATAGCATCAGCTCTAAGGATTGAAATAAATCTTTTATTTATTCAAAAAGAAGAAATTCTATGATTATTTTGGCTGCAATTATAATTTATTTCTACCAACCTCCCACAAACTCCACAATCTTTGCTCAATTTAACATACACTTCTACAGATACTAAACTTAAATGGAAGTTTAAGGAATTGCATGGAAAATCTTCCAATCTAAGGGGAGGAAAAGAACAAAAATAGAATCGCCATCATTCTTAAATTCATACGATCCATCCATCCATCCATCCATCCATCCATCCATCCATTCCAATTTCCACTCCTGCTGTTCCTTTGGATGTCAGAAAATAATATAGAAAGCTCTGCATTCTCCCAAAGCTGAAATCAATATTGTAATAGGTTTATGGAGCTTTAAAATCAGTTTACTTTTTGAAAGAAAAACACCATGTTTTTATAATTTTACCAAGTAAGAGTCAGTATTCAGTCAAAGGCAATTCATAGTCTTTAGTAAATATCCATATGTAAAAGCAAACATTCTCCCAGATGGCTTTTTAGACAAGCAGCTAAAAATATAATTAGCAAAACAGTCAACATTTTGAATCAAAACTTTCAGTATCCTTATTTACTATTTATGGTCTTAATTTATGTTCTGTGTTTTTTTCTAAATTTTCTTCAGGAAAATTTATCTTTATTTTTTCATCACAGAGAGATAGGTTGATAATTATGCCTGTTGAACTATCTCTATTTGAATAACATCAATCATGCCTTTCCTATAATGAAATTCCTTCTGGCAGAGGAAGGTGGCAAATATAATTTTAGTTCTTATCGAAGATTCTGCATAGCCTTATAGCTTACTCCTAAGAATTGCGTTAGCCCTTGAATCCCAATGAATACTAGTCAATTGTACTTTGAAGTCATATGAAAACACAAATAACACAATATTTTTTTCTGCTACAACAGGAAGAAGACACTGGGTAAGTGGAAAGTGGTCATGTTTCACTATTCATTGGATACTTAATTAAAAATCTTTCTTAAAATGAGAACTATTATTGAGCCAATTTTAATATCTATGTAATGAAACCATCAAATTACATTTAGAAGGCTAGAGTTTTTCTTAATGTGTTATTGAGTCCTTTTGTCTTTTTTCAGAGATTGATTCATTTATATATCTCTGAGATAGATCTGTACGGTGCTTTGCTAACAAAATTTTATTTATGCATTCAAGTTAGTTGACTCCTGGCAATTTCCCTCTGCAGTTTTCTTGGAAGCATACTTTGGAAGGGGTTTGCCCTCGCATTCTTTCTAAATCTGAAAAAAATGGGTCAACATAACTGGCTTTCGGGCTAAGATATCTCTTGGTTTTTGCTTTGATGCCTTAACCACTACACTAATAGCTCATGTTACAGGTGCCTTGGAAGCTGATGAATAGAGAATCTGCTGCACAAAATATCTATGTGTATAGTACATTTTTAAATCTAACACTGTGGTCTTAATATTATTTCATTAGTGTAAGAGTAAGCAACCTGGTACCTGTAGCCACTAAAAGTCCATAGAACCTTCTTAAGTATAAGCTAGACTCCCTGTCTGATCTGAATTTATGTATGCACTGTAGAATCAGTAAATCAGTTAATCCATCAATAACAAGTTGATACAAAGCAAAATGCCAGTTTATCTTAGCATTTTTAATCTTCATTCATTTGTCTTCCATGACCACCCATCTTATGAGAAACAACTCTGGACTGCTCACAGCAGGAATAGAAAACCAAAACACTAAGGAAGCAATAAAATCAGAAAGCTGGTATCATAACAATTCGATTCTGAGGTAACCAACAGCACCATCTTCAGGTTCCAGCCTAACTCCAGAAGAGTTAGGTTCCAGAAGAGAGTGGGGGCTTTGCCAGACCTCAAAAGGAAGGATATTCCACAAGGCAGAGCTGCTTCAGATGCAATTAACCTACATCCGGTTTTCGTATTCTTCACAGAGCAGCTTTTGATAAATGATATGCAGCAAGAAGAAATTTGTATCATTTTTACTAACCATATACCTGTAACTTTTCAATATGACTTGGTGGGATTAAAAATATAAAAGAACACATATTTGTCAAGCATGGGAAAGATACATAAATCAAAATAATTTATGGTCCTCCCAAATACTTATAACTGTTTGGCTCATTAATTACAACACTATGATAGTTGAAGCAATGAACACAGAAATACATTTTTTCTGATGATGATGGTGATGATTGCAATAAACGTTGTTTGCAGTGAATGACCTTTTCAGCAATTATTTGAGATTATTTCTTAGTTTAGGTTTAGAATAAAAGGGCCCCACAGTGGCAAATCCTATTTCAGTATTTGTACTTCTTAATCGTGTTCGTTGATTTAACCTTTTAGGGCTTGACAGACAAATTGCTTGCTGGGCTTGGAAGATAGATGAATAGATGGATAGATTAATAAATGCATAGATGGATAGATAATGGATGGATGGATGGATGATGATAGATTCTATCTATCTATATTCCTATTTCTGATCCTGATATATATTGACCTGCATTCTATTTCAATTTCAGAGGTAGATAATTCCAAAATCTAGCATAGTATTATGTACCAGGGTTAGTCAAATATATCAGCTTCATTTTTTTCTATTTTATTTAATCTCTTCTTATTCCAGCATTTTGTTCATTTTAAATTCCATTTTATATCAGTTTGTGGAAAAGTATGAGCCTGAATAACTGCACATATTTTCATACTCATTTTCCTTCATGTCAATTTTATTGCATAATGCACATGCCTTTTGCAATCCATTTTTCCTGAAATCTTTTTTTGTATATGTTTCCAATATTTATGTAAGTCATGCATACTTTTTTTTTTTTTTGAATTGTGGTTGAATCCAAAATTTTGAAAATGTGAATTTTAGCATGTAGGATATATAACATATACATCACATATAGCTTAAAAGGTAAAGGTTCCCCTCGCACATATGTGCTAGTTGTTCCTGACTCTATGGGACGGTGCTCATCTCCATTTCAAAGCTGAAGAGCAGCACTGTCCAAAGACGTCTCCATGGTCATGTGGCCAGGACGACTAAACGCCAAAGGAACGCTGTTACCTTCCCACCAAAGATGGTCCCTATTTTTCTACTTGCATTTTTTACGTGCTTTCGAACTGCTAGGTTGGCAAAAGCTGGGACAATTATGCGGCACTAGGGATTCGAACTGCTGAACTGCCGACCTTTTGATCGACAAGTTCAGTATCTTAGCCACTGAGCCACCGCGTCCCTACACATAGAGCTTAGGGACTATGAATTGGGTAAATCTGCCTGTACATGAGAACGAAACAAATTTCTCCACCAGTTTCATAGCATACATAACATACAAATAATAGTTTGATATTTAATGCCTAACCCACATCTTTGCTGCAGGAATGTTACTATGAATTGAAGGGAAGTCAAACTATGAATGATTACATCATGGTACATTACACAGATCACAGCAAGTTATTTGGAAGCAAACCCATTAGAGCAAAATAAAAATATTGATTGTGGAGTGAAATCCAAAATTGGTTTTGCTGGTAAGTCAAGAACTGAAATATAGAATGAGGACTTTTTATTTTAGAAAATCTTAAGGCATAATAACTTCTGGTGCTCCTAGAATAAAAGAGACATTTGATAATAGAATGAATGGCTTAATAATGGGTCCTGAGATTCAGTGCTGCAGTAAATATTATTATTATGGGTGATTAGAGATCAAGATTAAAATACTTTGCACATAATGGAAAAGTGATATGCTTTAAGGGCACACTGCCAATCTTACAAATAGAGTCCATTGTCAGCAAAATGAACATACCTAAGGTTTCCATAGCTTTGACATTTTCCTTAGTGATACAACTGAAGAATTGGCAGGAGTTCAAATGTCAACAGTGGACATAAAATCAGTGTTGGGACTGCTGGATGAAATTGTTCTATAATAGGATTTAGAAAACAATATTTGTGATCCAATGCAGTTCAAAATTTGCCATAGATTTATTGTGTGTGAACATTCCATATTACTGTAAATGTTTAATTTTAAAAAACCAAGAATTCACCTCTTTTGGGGAATGCCATGCCATGTTTATGCGCTGATTTAGTTACTTTTGGAGGGAATAAAAGCTAGGAATAGTAGATTATGCAAAATCCTTCTGGAAGGCTCATAGAAGACTGATAAAATCCAACCAACAACATATTGTACTTAGCCTCTTATCCCTAACCCTAACCCTAAATAAACAATCAGGATAGTCAATTGTCTCAATATATACTTACAGAGAATTATCTTAGAGTTAATTGAAGCCTATCAGTGTGTTTTCATAATTATAATCGATTTCCCATAATTATAAACAAATCTTCCTTTAGTGTAACATAATCATACTTGTCTCTTCCATGTGCATATTGTAAGGTGATGGGGTCTCAAACAATCCCAAAATCCTGAGAAAAGCTCAACTGGGAGAAAATGAATAGAAGTAAAAAATGCAGCAGTTATATACTTAACTGAGCAACTTCGTAGAGTTAAGGACACTGAATGCTTAGTAAAAAAGCATCTGTAACTCATCCTTTGAATCTTTTTGCTAGCAAGTTAACAAAAGGACTAGGTGAAACATCAGTGTGGCAGATAAGAAAGAATATGTGCAAATCAGTTTCAGTTGTTTAACACATGCTCAGAATTGATGTCTTATTTAAACAGATCTGAAATTATATCAGTGCTGACAGTACAAGAAAGTGGCAGGGACTTCCGGTTTCCTCATCTTCGGCGACGGCGGTGCCTTTTGAAGCGCCGCCAGCCCCGCCGCCTGTAGAGCCGCTTCGCGACTGAGAAGCGGCTTGAAAACTTCAAATTCCTTAGGATTTTTGAAGAAGAGATCGCAGGGCACAGGTCGAGCCCCTGTAACCCCCCAAGGAAGTGTTTCTGGGGAGGGAACAGGAACGGCTCCCGTTCAACCTGCTGAACCTCCGGGCGGCGTGGGACAAGTCTGCTCTCGCAGAACAAGCCGGCTGCAGGAAACTTCAAAGCGCAAGGAACCAGCCTCAATAATCAGTGAAAATTACTTGAACCCAGAAACTCGGAATCGCAAGTATTAGAGTTTTGTTGGTTTTTTAATCTGAGATAAAATGTGGATGAGTGAAAGTGAACTGAAAAAACATGGCGCTCAGCTTTAGAGTTAACAAGCCTGCGAGTGTGGATTAGCAAACCTATCTTGCCTTGTTACAAAGTTTTTAAGTTGCTACAAAGTTGCTTCATTCGTAATAAGAGAAACAAGAGAAAAATTCCTCCCCTGATTTTGTTCTATTTCAGTCTTCATCTGACTAAATCTGGGGGACTTTTTCAGAAATCTTTGTGGAGGTGGGAAAGGAAGAAGAACTTCCCTTTTCAGAAAAACTAGCTTACGTGGCAGGATGGCCTCAAAGAAGCAGGAAGTGAAGGCAACAGGGGGGGATCCCCCACACATAAGCATGAAACGCAGCTTCCCCCTGCACAACAGATACAGACTCAGAAAAAAGATTTTGATGTGGGAGATTTAAAAGAATTTATTTCAAAAATTCTGGATGATAAATTTCAAAAATCCCAACAGGAAATAGATAACAAACTTCAAAAGTTTCAACAGGAAATTACGCAGGAAATTAATGAAATTAAAGATATGGTGGAACAGAATCAAAATAAGGTGACCAAAAAAATATCAGAAGTGGCGTCTGGCCTGGCAGAATTTATTATCAAAGTTGATTCCAAAGTTGAAGAATTTAAATCAGAAGTCAATGTTAAGATGAAAGATAATGATTATAAAATTTATGATGTAGATGATAAAGTGCAGAGAGTTGAAAACGAAATTGTTATGTTACAATTCAGGGCAATGGAATTCGCTATACGGCTTCGAGGAATTCAAGAAGATGATAGACAGGATTTGAGACAGATCTGCTCTGAGGCTTTGGCTGAAATTTTAAAAATTAATCCTGATCTGGTTTTGCACAAAATAGATAAAATTTACAGAGTGAATTCTTCGGTGGCCAGACAAAGACAATTGCCTAGAGATGTGGTCATGTATTTTACAGATAGAGCAATAAGAAATGACATCTGCAAAAATCCTTTTATACCTCTGTGCAAGTGGGGGGCTCACAAATTGGAGTGTACAAAGAATTACCACCTAAGATGTTGAAAACCAGAAAAGACTTTGGCTTTCTTGTTAAAGAATTACAAAATCAACAGATACCATTTCGGTGGGACGCCCCAACTGGCATAATTCTGAGATACAAGGGAGAAAGATAACGATTGAATACTGTGGAGAAGGCGGAGCATTTTTACACTACTATTCTTAAAGAAAGAACACCATCTCCACGTACGTCCACAGTGTTGGAGATCAAGGGGAGTGATGAGAAGCAACCGCAACAAGAACTGCAAGAACACTCTAAGCAGGAACCAGAAACGCAAGGCGCTGAAGGAGGCTTTCTGGATGAGCCTTTGCTGGAATCTTCTCCAATCTTGGACCCGGTTCGGATGATTGAAGTTAAGGATCAACGTATAACTCGAGCTAAATCTAAGCAACTTAAAGAAAAGCAAAAACAGGAAAGACAAGATAAGAAGGGAGCTAAGACTATTACCCAAGAGACTGGAGCCATGGGAGGAGCGAGACCGAAGATTTCGGAAGATATTCGGTTATTCTGCTCTTTGCTCCAGAAAGATAAAGATGACGCTTAAGTGTTTATCTTGGAATGTGAATGGGCTTAATTCAGCACAGAAAAGGAAGAAACTATTTGCATATTTGAAACAATTTAATAATGATATAATTTGTTTACAAGAAACGCATATTACAGTTCAAGATCAAAAATATTTGATAAACCCCAAATTAGGAACACATTTTATATCTTCAACGTTACAAGAAAAGAATGGGGTGGTTATTTATGTAAATAAAAAATTTATGGCTAAAATTATAGAAGCAGATGAAGATGGTAGGTTTGTAGCAATTGAATTACGTACAACAAATAGCCAAATTCTTTTGATTGGAATTTATGCTCCCAATCAACAACAGGATCACTTTTATAAAATGTTACATATCAAAATACTGCAATGGGACTATAGATCTATTTTAATCATGGGAGATTGGAATGGAGTAATTGACTCTAAATTAGATAAAAGGAGTTCGGCGAAGTCCAGGATTAGGTTACCTCAGACTTTTTTCGATATGAAAGAAGATTTGGAATTAAAAGATATTTGGAGAATACACAACCCAAAAGAACTGGATTATACTTTCTTCTCAGATAGACATAGATCCTTCTCTAGGATTGATTTCATTTTGTTGTCAGATGATCTACTTGTTAAGACAAAAAGAACAAAGATTTTTCCAAGAACTTTGACTGACCATAGCCCAGTATGGATAGAAATTGAGATAGATAAGACTGAGAGACGCTCTTGGAGATTAAATGAGAACTTGTTCAGGTATGAAAAAAATACAATAGAACTTAAGAAACACCTGAAAGAATTTTGGTACCCCAATAGAAATTGTGTGGGATGCAAGCAAAGCATATATGAGAGGGGTGCTTATTCACATGAACTCTAAACATAGACTGATTCGACAAAAGAAAAGATCTGAACTGGAAGTAGAAATAAAGAATAAAGAACAGCTACTTATTAAAAATCCAACAGATGAAAGAACACGTGGTGCTATAAAACTCTTGAAAGACCAATTTCAAATGCTTATGGCGGAACAAGTTGCAACAAACTTACAATATGCGAAGCATAATACATTTTGTAATGCTAACAAACCGGGCAGATGGTTGGCCTACACACTGAGGAAAAAACAGAGTATACGGACTATTGATAGTATTGATATTGGAGGGAAAGAAATTTTTCAACAAAAATTAATTAAAGAAGCTTTTGTGGACTATTATTCTAAACTATATGCTAAAGAGGAGGTGCAGAATGGACTTATAGAAAAATACTTAGATGATAAAAGAGTTACAAAAATTACTGATCAACAAAAGGAAAGAATGAATTATCCTATAACAGAGGAGGAGATAATAGTAGCAATTAAACAATTAAAAACAGCTAAAGCTCCTGGAACGGATGGTTTGACAGCAGTGTATTATAAAACTTTGCAAGCTGAAATGGTGGAACAACTCAGAGATTTATTTCGTAATATTCAACAAGTGGGTAAAATACCCCCATCATGGACAACAGCCTTTATATCTCTGATATCAAAAGAGCAAGCCGGTCCTAAAAAACCAGAGAATTATAGACCAATTTCTCTTCTGAATACAGACTATAAAATTTATGCGAAGGTATTAGCCAACAGGTTGATGCCAGTAATTCAAAAGGTGATTCATGATGATCAAGCGGGATTTATCGAGGGCAGATACATGAAGGATAATGTAAGGCAAGTAATAGATTTATTGGAATATCTTGAGAAGAATAAACAGATCCCTGCAGTGCTGGTTTTTTTGGATGCAGAGAAGGCCTTTGATAGAGTGGATTGGAATTTTCTACTAAAGACTTTAAAAAAGATGGACTTTGGGGATCAATTTATACAGACGATCTCAGCAATTTATCAAGAGCAAAAGGCACAGATTATCATTAATGGAAGTTTGACAACAGAGTTTAAAATTGAAAAAGGAACAAGACAAGAATGTCCGTTGTCCCCACTCTTATTTATTTTAACACTAGAAGTCTTGCTAAACACAATACGGGACTCTAATATCTTGAAAGGTATAATGATAAGGCAAGAGGATTACAGAATAAAGGCATTTGCAGACGATCTGGTTGTTACCCTAGCACAACCAATGGAATCAATCATCCTGATGAAGGACATTATACAAGACTATGATAAAGTTTCAGGTTTTAGACTGAATCAAAAAAAGACGGAAATGATAGTTAAAAACATGACACAAGATCATAAACACGAGCTTGAAAGGAGGGCAGGTTTTGAGATTGTACCTAAGGTAAAATATCTAGGAGTTCAGGTTGCAGAATCAAACATGAAATTGTTTCAAAATAATTATGAGGTGTTGTGGCGAGAGGTGCAGAAAGACATGGAGACTTGGAAAAAACTGCAGCTGTCTCTACTTGGAAGAATAGCAGCAGTTAAGATGAACATTTTGCCAAGATTTCTTTTTTTGTTCCAAATGATTCCGGTGCTTAAAGGTGATAAACAACTGAAAGTGTGGCAAACTGGAGTGAATAAGTTTGTCTGGAACGAGAAAAAGCCAAGAGTGAAATTGAAAATTATCCAAGATGTTCCAGAAAGGGGAGGCCTTAAACTTCCAAACCTACAGCTATATTACGATGCAGCAGCTTTGACTTTAACAAGTGATTGGTTTGGAAAGAAAAAGGCTGGAATATTGAATATAGAAAGTTTTGATCTTGAATTTGGATGGCATGCCTACTTATTTTATGACGACAAAGTTGATAAAGTATTTAAAAGCCATATACTTAGAGATTCTTTGATGAGAGTTTGGAAGAAGCACCGATCCAAATGGGATTATAAAATACCGCTATGGCTGGATCTTGGTCATATTTTGTGGAATACAAATATAATGTCACTCGGGGGCGTTTTATACAAAGAGGCTCTTTTTACAGATGCGGGCAGATGGCAGCTGAAGACACTACAGACATTGTTGGCTGAAGGGATTAATTTAACTTGGCTACAATATAATCAACTACAATCGAGATGGAAAGAGGACCAAAAAACTGGTATTATGTTGCATGAGGAAGAACTGGTTAGACATATAAAAGAGAAAGGTCCAATGCATATCAAAAGGCTTTATAATGTTTTGCTAGAAAGGGATTCAGAAACTGAACTAGTTAAAGACTGTATGATTAAGTGGGCACAAAATTTTGAAGAATCAGTGATGTTGGAAACATGGGAAAAAATTTGGGTTCAGAATGTTAAATTTACACAGTCTCAGAATTTGAGGGAAAATTTCTATAAAATGTTTTATAGATGGCATTTAGATCCCAAAAAGTTGTCGTGTATGTACCCTAATGTTCAACCAAAATGTTGGAGATGTGATTGTTTAGAAGCCACATATTATCATGTTTGGTGGACCTGTAGGAAAGTTAAGGCTTTTTGGATAAAAATTTGGTGGGTCATGCAGAATGTTTTGAAGAAAAAAATTCAATTTTCTCCACAACTGTTTTTATTGGGTATAGTTAAGGGTTTTACATTGGGTGAAACAAAACTGATATTGCATATGATAACAGCAGCAAGATTGTTGATAGGTAAATACTGGAAAAATGAAGCTTTGCCCACTATTGAGGAATGGACTTTGAAGATGGCCAGTTTTGCAGAGATGGCGAAGATTTCAGCATACTTAAAAGACTGTTCACAAGAGACTTATGAATGGGAATGGAAAAAGTGGATAGAATATATCCAGAACAAATATCAAACTAGGAAGTACCAAATAGCCTTCATTTGAAAATAATGTATTAGAAATATTTTAATGTAATGAAAAGGGGAAAAAAAATTATAAGGGGGAGGGAGGGGTCCAAGTTTTATACAAGTTTTATATTAAGGAGGGTTTCTTTACTTGATATGACTATATTGTGTGGAAGTCCGGGGGGGAGGGGAGGGTTAGGGAGGTTGGGAAGTTTGGGGTGGGTGTTGGGGGGGGGAAAAGGGGTGAAAATGTAATTGTAAAACTTTTGCAATAAAAAAAAAAAAAGAAAGTGGCAGTAAAATATCAAGATCACCTGCCCATCCCATGTCTAAATCAAACCTTTTCTGTTTCAGCTGTCACTTAGTTTACAGCAGGCAGACTCACTATGTAGCAGAGAATCTTAAGCATTATACTAATTTGCTAGGTTTTTCACATTCTAATTTAGAAAAGAATTTGCTATTGCAGTACCTCTCAAAAGTTAGTAAAAAAAAATGTTTCTAGTGATTTATCATCTGAAAAAGAAACTGGATGGGTTGAAATAAATTGCCCAAAACCATGAAACAAGGCCAATCCTTTGTTCACAAAGCCTAATTCTATCATTATCACTTGATGAGTGGATAAATATGCCAAATCCAGTTGAACATCAGGATGACTGTGCAATGAACCATAATAATGCCCAAAAAGTCTGGACAGTGGATGTGGTAGTACTTGGAAACAGGAGAAAAAAAGAGAAAGAACTGGAGAAAAATCACAAAATACAGAGACTTGCAAATAGCAATAGTATAACTATAGCAAAAGAAAGCAAAGTTCAATAGTAATAGATGCCTTTGATACAATCCTAAAATAAGTGGAAAAAACAGTCTAGAGATTCTCAGTCATCCAGGTCATGGTTGTACCAAAGGTGCTTTTTTTAAAAACAGGAGTATAATATTTATTAATATGGATAAAAAAAGAATATACAACACTATTAAAAAGCAACTCATTTTCTCCTTTGACAAACATAACCAGACACACGTTAGACTGAACAGGCATCAGAACCTCTTGAAGGCAGAAGACACAGATTTGCCCCCTTGGGAAGGTGGGGAATTCCACCTTCCCAAGGGGAGCTTGTGCTCTTGAAATAACAAGGCTTGCTCTTATCAAAGATTTCTTCCAACTTGGACTCTTCACCACTCCAAAGAGTGCTTTGGTGTTTGGTGGATTATAATATTGATGCAGGACAGAGGTGGGTTTCAGCAGGTTCTGACCAGTTCTGGAGAACCGGTAGTGGAAATTTTGAGTAGTTTGGAGAACCAGTAGTAAAAATTCAGACTGGCCCTGCCCTTATCTATTCTCTGCCTCCCAAGTCCCAGCTGATTGGGAGGAAATGGGGATTTTGCAGTACTCTTCCCCTGGAGTGGGGTGGGAATGGAGATTTTACAGTATCCTTCCCCTGCCGTGCCCACTAAGCCATGCCCACCAAGCCATGCCATGCCCACCAAGCCATGCCCACAGAACCGGTAGTAAAAAATTTGAAACCCACCACTGATGCAGGATTGCTTGATTTAGCTGATTTCCAGAAGCAGGATGGTTTTGCGGGGCTGACTCTCATCATCTGTTGAATCATCACTGTTCAAACGCATTCCATAATTATTTAGATCAATCTTGGGTTGTTTGGGGCCTTGAGGTGTCATTGGATATGAATTACAGATAGGCGGGTTCTCAATATTCATGGTCACATTCAGTTGCTTATTAGCAACTTTTGCCTGAGCCTCTGAAGTTGTTTTCAATAGTTCCTCTTCTTGCTTCCGTTGCTCCTGCAACTCCTGCTCTTTTTCCTCCATTTCTTTCCTGGGCCTCCATTTTTCTTTAGCTGCTTGTAAAACCTCCCTCTGCAAATGTGCAGCCTTTTTTTCCCCCTTGCTGTTCATGCTTCGCTGTGCCTGGATCTTTTCCTGCTCTTGCGTCTTCTCCAGTTCTCTCTCAGCAGACAGTTCTTTTTCTCTTTCCAGCTCAGCCTGGTGTTGTTCTGCAATCTTTCTTGCTCTTTCTTGTTCTTCCGCTCTTCTGCATCAATTCCTTATGTCTATGTTCTTCCTCCTCCAGTTGCTGTGCTCTCTGTTTGCGGGCATCTTCCTCCTACTTGTGCCGGATTTCAAGTTCTTCCAGCTTCTAAGCCACTGCCCTTTTCCTAATTTTGCCTTCTGCCATTTTTTCCTTTCGGACTTTCTCATTCTTCCCTTCATGTTGAGCATTTGTTCAAGTCATTTTTTCTTTTCTTCCTCTTAACTACTCTACTTGCTCCCAAGCCTGCAACACCTTTTAGAGGCACTCTTCACATTTACCTTTCATCTCCTCTAATCGCTGTTTCTTTTCCTCCTCCATTTTCCTTTTTCTTTGTTGCTCGGCTTTTTCAAAGGTGCTTTTTCAAGAGACAACTGTTACTTGACTTTCTTGTTGGTTTTTTGAAGACGTTTCACTTCTCATCCAAGAAGCTTCTTCAACTCTGACAGTATAGTGGGGAATGGAAGAATTTATATTCCTTGCAGACAGCTGGTCATTTGTGTTGCAATATTTTTAGGATCAGACTCAATAATAATATATAGAGTTAGAGATTCAAATATATTTCTCTTTAATTATAGTAGGCATTCTATATTCACTGAATATTCACAGACAGAAGCAAGGAAAATGGCGAAGGTGGCTCCTTATATATACAAAGGGTGGAGCCAAGAGTAGGAGTGGTGAATTATGAATACATTAGGAAACAAAGAATAAGTTAACCCCTGATATCCCATATATACATTATTTACACATTAGGGAATAAGGCATTTACATCTGACAAATCCCCCTCTAAATGCCGGTTCGCTATACAACACCAATTACATTCAGATTCAGGACAATATAATACATACAATCTAGAAGTTAAGTATTTGTGCTGTTTAGAAGGTAAAGGCTTCGTCAATATGTCAGCCAATTGTTCAGAGGTATCGCAATGTACTGCTTTGATAAATCCATCTTGGGACAGTTGTCTCACATGCTTAAATTTTATATCTATATGCCTGGATCTTTGTCCAATGGCATCGGATCTAGATATTTCAATGGCTGCTTTATTATCTTCATGCATAACAAAAGGCAAAGCAGGTTTTTTCCAAACATCTGAAATTAAATCATTAAACCATATAAGGTTATTTGCAGCTTTAGATAAACAGACATACTCCGCTTCTGTGGTTGAAGTGGCTACCAATTCTTGTTTACCAGTGTACCAGTAAACTGGACAGTCATTTAACAGAAAAATATAACCAGAGGTACTTTTTCTGCATGAAGTATCTCCAGCCCAATCCGCATCTGCGTAACATGTAAGTCTTGGTTCTTTGTTATCACTAGGTTCTAATACTAGACAAAAGTCCAATGTACTTTTCAGATATCTTAAAATTCTTTTGACGGCTTCCCAGTGATACATTGTTGGTTTACTAACGTGCCTTGATAATAAATTGAGTGGTAATGCAATATCTGGTCTGGTCCAATTAGATATATAAAGAAGTGAACCTATTACTGATCTATAGAATGTATTATCCTTGAATTCAGGGGAAGATTCAATAGTATTTCTAAGGAAATCAGTTTGCATAGGAGTGTCGCAGGGTTTGGCATTGTTTAAATTACATTTGTTTAGAAGTTCAATAATCTTATCTTTCTGAGTAAGTTTGAAACCCTTTCTAGTTTTGTTAATTTGAACACCAAGGTATTTGTTTATTTTACCTAGAGATTTCAACGAGAAATGTTCATTTAACTTGTTTACAAAGATTTCTCTTCTCTCTCTGTGTTTTCCTATATATAAAATATCATCTACGTAAATCAATACAAACTCAACGTGATCATCACTCTTTTTGACAAAGAAACAGTTATCAGCAGTGGTAGCTTTGAAATCCATGGTTTTAAGTACTTTTACCAAGCAATCGTACTATCTTTTGCCAGATTGCTTTAATCCGTATAAGCTCTTGTTCAATAGCCAAATTTCATTTTTATTAGTGTATTGACTGTGAGGTGCTCTTACGTATATCTCCTTATCTAGTTTTGCGTGTAGGTACGCAGTCTGTATGTCATATTGGAATACATCAAGATTGAGTGTGGATGCTACTACTAGAGCTGTTTTAACACTCTCTGTTCTTACTGTGGGGGAGTATGTGTCAGTATAGTCCTCCGGATATTTTTGTGCATAACCTTGTGCAACCAATCTAGCTTTGTATAAGGTATTGCCTCCTTCTAGATTCTTAATTTTATAAATCCACCTGGTACCAATAATTGTTTTATCTTTGGGTGCAATCGCAGGTGTGAATACATTTAATCCTTGTAAGCTCTCCATCTCCTTTTTCATAGCTAGTTCCCATTTTTCTTTTTCCTCACGAGGTAGTTTTAATACTTCCTCATATGTATTAGGTGTTATTTGTTCACCATCCATATGCATTATGTAATCTTTGTATTTATTTGGTATTTGATTTCTGTTGTTCCTAATAGTTCTTTCTGGTTTGCTATGGTAGTCATGCAAATATCTTGCTTCCTTTTTTGTTAATGTGTCTGTCTTTATTTTGTGTTTACTATTTGTCCAAGTTTTGGTTTTGTTTTTGCCCCTGTTAATACTTTGATTTTTTATCGTCCCTTCCTCACTAGATTTGATATCCTTGCATTTGTTCGGAAATATTTCATTAAGATGTAATTTAGACCAGTTGGCCTGTTCATGGAACACAGCTGTTCTGGAAACTATAAATTTATTATTATTATCAATGAATCTGTACCCTTTGGTGCCAGTTTCATATCCCATAAATCTTAATCTTCTGGATACGTTTTCTCCCTTTCTCCTTAATTGTTTGGGTATGTGTACGTCTGCAGTGACCCCAAATATGTGCATGTGTGCTAATTTTGGTTTCCTATTATACATCACCTCATATGGTGTCTTATTCACAATACTGGACCAGGTTCTATTTTGAGTGTAATTTGAATAATGTAGGGCTTCTGACCAAAATTGTTTGCCTAAACCAGCATCCTCTAATGTGCATCTAATCATGGTTTGTAGTGTGGAATTTTTTCTCTCTGCAATCCCGTTTTGGAACGCAGAAAATGGACTAGATGTGTAATGTAACATCCCTCTATCCTTTAGCCATTGGGAGAATTCCTTAGACATGAATTCACATCCCCTATCTGTCATGATTTGTTTTATTCTGATATTATGTTGTGTTTCTATGCGTTTATAAAATTCCTTAAATTTTTGAAAGGTTTCATCCTTGTGTTTTAATGTGTAAACAAAACCATAGCGACTATAATCGTCTACTATTGTTAGGAAGTAACGTTTTCTATAAGTGACTGATGGAGTTAATGGACCAACTAAGTCCATGTGTACTAAGTCAAAAATTTTGTTAGTAGATCTGGTGGATTTTTTTGGCCTGGGACTAGTTTTTAATTTAGTAGATTTACATACTGAGCATTCCAAATAATTTTCACAATTTTTTATTTTGACACCTTCTGCGTGTTCAATCATTTTTTGTACTACAGGAAAACTTGCATGTCCTAACTTCCTATGTAAGATATGAGCACACTCGTCATGTATTGGTTTACCTATTTTTGGTTTTTTCTCATTGTGTGTATCTGCGTGATCATGAGATATTTTGCATTCATCATTGTCACTGTTACTAATATTTTCATTATCTGCCTCAATGCAATCTTCCATATTTGAATCAATATTATGTAACCATCTTTCTTTTGTTATCAGATAGGGTAGGCCTCCTTTAATCATCACAGTGCCTACATTAGTTTTATTCTTCTCTAAAGTTGCTTTTCCCTTTGAGAAAACTATATTGATGTCAGAATCTCTGCTTAATTTTATGACACTTAGTATGTTATGAGGTATTTCTGGTATTAACAATACCCCCTCTATTTTTCCTAGACCAGGCAAGGTCACATTCCCTCTGCCTAGTACTTGAACTTTTTCTTGGTTAGCTACTTTTATTACAAACTTATCTTCTGTAAACGAAGACAATATATTTTTGTTATTAGTGGTGTGATTAGTTGCTCCAGAATCAATAAGCCAATTATTGTTCTCATTTGGTTGCGTTTTGGTGCTATCTTGTTTATTTAGTCCATTCAGTGAACCAGATTTTCTCTCTTTTGAATTTTCTCTGCCCCCTCTATTTTCTCTGTAATTTGGTGGGCTTCTATATTTATGTCTGTCTGTGGAAGACTGTCTATAATTGTATTTATTCCTATATTCTGACCTATGTCTTTCTTTTGAGATTTTGGGGCAATCTCTTCTATTGTGTTCTCTGGATCCACAATTGTGGCATTTAAAGTTTTCATTATATTTTTCTTGAAAAGCTACCTTCCTAAAAGGTTTGTGTTCTGTGTGATTGCTATAACGATTTTTCCTTGAATTGTCTTCTGCTATCAATTTGTTAGATAGACTTTCTATTGACAAATATCCTAGATTGATGGTGTCTAAGTGTGACATAAAACTATCCCATGATGAATCAAGTGAGTTGATAATAACACTTTTCATTGTTTGATCTGAAATCACTTCCCCCCTCAAATGCAGCTCAGCTCTTATTTTGTTTAAAGATATTAAATGCTCACTTATGGAAACCCCTGGTTTTACTCTGGAAGAAAAGAAGTCCTTTGACATTCTTGTGGTGGTTGCTACACTATCGCTGTGAAACAAATTAAACATGCATTGAATTATTTCTGAGACAGTTAGGTTTGGTTTGATGCTATGATACATTGCAGGAGACACGCTAGATATTATTAAGAAAAATGCCTTATGGTGTAAACAATCTATTTTTAAAGTCCAAGGTCTTCTTGGGGGACTAGTGATAAAGAATAGTAAATTTTCTTTCATAAAGACAACCTGAAGTTGTTGATACCATTCTTGTAAATTAATGCCATCAACTCTAAGTTTTGGGAAGTCATTGGGTAAGTTACCCACATTATTTTGTCCATTACTTACAACCTGAGGCAGTCCGTGGTCTCGTAAGTGTAGAAAATTGCAAAACGGCATGGGAATGCTCGCAACGAGTCTGCGCGGTTCTCTGGCTAGTTCAAGTCTTTCCGGACCGTCTACGTAGTTTCGCACATGCGCGTTGTTCATTTCTTCTTTGACGTCGTCGTGGAAGGTTCTCTCCATTGCAGCTCGCTCGCTTCGTTCCTCTTCAGACGAGTCGGTCTCTGGCTCGGTCTTAGGAGTTCTGATGGCGGCGGCTGTTCTTTTCTTTCTTTTGGGTGCGTTGGCACTTGCTTCGGTCTGCGGTGTAGGGCGGAATCGACATGGCTCTCTGGGCTCGGGCGTCGTCGTTCTTGAAGTCAGGATGGGAGCGTGCAGGTCTTGAAGCATCGGCTTGTTCGCTTGCTTCTTTGTTGGCGCTTTGGAAATTTTTAATTTTGGCCCGAATGCGGCAAAAAGCGTCTTCATTGCTGACTTTACTTGGGATTTCGTTAAGTCGTTCTCATTTTCTGATTCTGGCTCTTCCGAGGAATTTGAATCCTCCTTTTCACTTTCGTTGTCTGATAACGTTTTTGGCGCCAGAAATTTTGAACTGAGCATTTTGATTGGCTCTGCTTCGCTCACTTTGGAGGCTTGTTGAAACCAAGATGGCTGCCATTCAAAATTTCGCGCGGGATCACATCTTTTCTTTTTCATAACGACTCTCTCTGTAGTCACATCACTCACAGTTTTTTGGTCTTTGGGTTTCTCTTTAGTGATGTTTTTCTCTCTCGCTGCTCCGCTGTTCTTCAGCATTTCTTGGAGGTTCGCGATGAGGCTTTCATCATTCTTCTGGCTTTTTAGAATCTTTAGTATCTCTGACCTGAGTTCGTTGTTTTCTATTTCGATTTCTTCCTGGCCATCATTTTCATTTATTAGTTCTTCTTCTTCAGTGGTATATTCTTCGGATTCTCTCGAAATCGCGTTTGTGGATTCGTTGATTATTTCTTGTTCAGTTTCTATTTCTTTGCTGTAGGCCCTGGTGTTGGGCCTATCTTTCTTAGACATTTTAAGGTATTTATTGAGTCAATTAACCATCCTCTGCTACCAGTTTGTTGCAATATTTTTAGGATCAGACTCAATAATAATATATAGAGTTAGAGATTCAAATATATTTCTCTTTAATTATAGTAGGCATTCTATATTCACTGAATATTCACAGACAGAAGCAAGGAAAATGGCGAAGGTGGCTCCTTATATATACAAAGGGTGGAGCCAAGAGTAGGAGTGGTGAATTATGAATACATTAGGAAACAAAGAATAAGTTAACCCCTGATATCCCATATATACATTATTTACACATTAGGGAATAAGGCATTTACATCTGACAATTTGCATCCTTTTAGAGGTCATTGAAGCACTTGGAGGTTTAGCTGTGTCCTCGGGAGAGTGCTCCTAGTTCCTGTAGTCTGCAATTTTTCCTCTGGAAATCCAGTCCTTCTCTCACAGCATTCAAAGGGTGTCCATCCCAAATTGTATAGTTAAAAGTCAGTAGAGATTCTCAGTCCTCCAGATCATGGTTGTCCTACAGGTCCTTTTTCAGGAGGCAACTGGACTTCCTTGTTTTTTCTTTTGAAGACGTTTTACTTCTTCAGCGACCCTCTAAAAGGATGCAAATGACCAGCTATCTGCAAGGAATATAAATATAAGTAAACTAATAAGGAATATAAATATAAGTGGACAAATCAGTTGAACACTGTTGGCATCACTGGTCTCCTATAGCTCTTCTGAAGG
Source organism: Pantherophis guttatus (assembly GCF_059756535.1). Lineage (NCBI taxonomy): Eukaryota > Metazoa > Chordata > Lepidosauria > Squamata > Colubridae > Pantherophis > Pantherophis guttatus. The sequence goes on along the minus strand of NC_142067.1, from coordinate 36,579,928 downwards.
CAAATTAATCTTTACCACTCTATTTTATCAGCAGAGTAATTTTTCCTATGGATTGCTAATATCTTTAAATCTCCAAGATGGTTTTAAGTCATCCTGGTGTGAAAAATGATGAAAGTATGGGAAACTTTTATTTAATTTTTCTCATTGAAAATTTTTCTCATTTTCTCATTAAGTTTTATCTCATTGGATGCAGGGTATAAGAAATTAATCTCTAGAAAATCAAGAGCATAGTTCTTCTTAAAATGATAAAATAGATTTCATACTAGCCAGCTATCTGTTCAAACTTACATATGTACACTGAAGACCATTTGGCTTAATTCAGTGCCCTGCTTTCTAGTCCTGAAAATTACACTGCTCAAAAAAATAAAGGGAACACAAGCAGAAGACATCCGAGATCTGAATGAATGAAATAGCCTTATTAAATACTTTGTTCGTTACATACAGTAGTTTTGTGTTCCCTTTAGTTGTTTGAGCAGTGTATAAACTACTGTATGTAAAGAACAAAGTATTTAATAAGGCTATTTCATTCATTCAGATCTCAGATGTCCTCTGCTTGTGTTCCCTTTATTTTTTTGAACAGTATATTTCAGTAACATCTCTATTATTCAAATGTACACAATACAAATATGGTGAATTAGAGGCAGTTTAACATATTATTATGCTTTTCTTTTTTAAGAAAAGCATTTTATTTTCATTAAACATAAAGTTGGAGAAGGTCACTTAAGATATTAGTTAATTGCCTGCTCAGTACAAGAATCCAAATTAAAACATCCAATTTAGATGATTACCCAGGCTCTACTTGAATGTATTTATTTTTTATTATTATTAATTATTAAACTTCTATACCACCTGTAATCTAGATTGGGAAATTTAGTAGAAAACAATAGCCAGTCATCTCCATCATGAAAATATAGTAAGATATCAAGCTACTCACCAAGAACCAAGCTCAACTCAAGGGAGACTTTATCATTTATTTTATTAGTTTCTCTGGTTTCATATTTTTTTGTATCTTTCAGTCACTTAATGAGAATCAAATTATCTTTTGTTTAAATGTTTCCACTGCTGATTTACCTAGAATAATCACCAACATGTAAACTAAATTTTGCCTATAGCTGACAAATTGCCACACAGAATATATGGGAGGAAATTATCAGGTTTAGTAAATGCCTTCACTCTTTCAGTGTGCATATTCTGCTTGATATGAATAAATTTGTCAGTTTTAGCATGTAAACCTGTTAGCTGTCAATTTTATATTTCATGGAATCTTGGCTTGTTGAAATCATTTTCCAAATAAATCACAATGTGTGAGTTTGCATAACATTTAGCCATAAAATTTTATTAAAAATTAAATATTTTTTATATTGTAAATTCCAATGTGTTTTGTCAGAAGTGAATGCCATCTGTTCATCTGCTTTTTGTGAGAGGTGAATTTGCAACTTTTTTATATAAATAAGACAGAATGTTAAAACATTTGAAAGTGAAGCTGACAGCTTGATCCATCCATAGTAGAATTAATGCAGCTTTATATTTGTAACTGTAAACCTAACCTGAAAATCTGGTTAGGAACTCCATCAGTTAAAACAGAACAGGGAAAAAAAAAGAACTGCCTTTTGATAGTATGCCAATTAAAGGCACTGAGCAAACTATAGTTATAACCTTAGCTGACATAGGGATGAAGGTACCTACAGTGGAAGAAATAATTTTTTAAGGATACTTCAACAGTCAATCACTAGATAGATATTGCTGACAGTTACTATACATATAGATGTATCCAGAAAGTGGAATGAGTGAGGATACAGCATGCATCTCACCCTCTCCCTCTCTCTCTGTCTCTCTCTCTCTGATAGTTTGATAATAATATCATAAATACCATATTGCAATCTCATAATTAGGACAAGTTGTATGTGGCTGGTATTGAAGGAGAAAACTAAATCTGTTTCCAAAATGTGATTGGGTCATTCATGGATAAAATATGCCTGCAGGGAAACACAGATATAGAAACATCTAACTTGCTTGTAACTGAATTTTGAGTACTGAGTTCATATTGGAAGGAATCCCAATAGTGGATTGTAAAATGAAGAAATGGTATTAGACACTTGTTTTCTACCAAGATTTCTATGTTGCTATTAACTTAACATAGTTAGAAGACATCTTTCTGTTAAGAGTGAATAAACTCTTAATGATTCCTGATATCTCTGGGTTTTCTGGAGTTCAGAGGATAGATATTTAGGGGAAATAAAGAAAAGGCAAATTGTGTTCTGAAAAGACATACTATATTTTGTATATATAAAATGTGAAATAAGTGGTAGAGAGAAAAGCAAATGAGAGGAATCAGTAGTGGTATTCACTTACCTTCACTATCAGTTTGCAAATGTGAGCGTGTGTGACCTTCTGTGCATGCGCAGAGCAAGAGTGATGATGTCCGGGTAGGTGGGTGGAGCCTCCCGCCTCTGCCGCTACCGGTTTGCCCGAACCGGTTAGAACTGGCAGAATACCACCACTGAGAGGAATGTATCATAGAACTATAGAGTTGGAATGGACCTCACTATTAACTTTTCAATTCTTACATTCTATCAATCATTCGAAAAACCCGGCCTCATTAAGAAACAAAAAGGCTGCCTTTTCCAGGATACTTAGATATTTACACATAATCAGTTTTATAGTTACCTGGTTATGATAGAGCCACTTGACAGTGAGATGGGAGGCATATAAATTTAATAATAAATAAAATTAATAAAATATAAATAAATAAACTTAATAATATATAAAATTAAAGTTTTAAGAGGGAGTCAATATATTTTCCAAAGCACCTGAAGGCAACGGATGGAACCTAGAACTAAGGAGAAATTTCCCGACAGTTGGAACAATTAATCAGTGGAACAACTTGTATCCAGAAATTGGGGTGCTCCAAGTTTTTAAAAAGAGATTGGACAACCATTTGTATGAAATGGTATAGTTAGAAATGGTTAGTTGCAGTGGTGGGATTCAGCCAGTTCGCACCACTTCGGGAGAACCGGTTGTTAACTTTCTGAGCATTTTGGCAAACTGGTTGTTGGAAAAAATAATTAGGGCAGAGAACCGGTTATTAAATTACTTGAATCCCACTACTGGTTAGATGCCTGAACAGAGGGTTGGACTAGAAGACCTCCAAGGTCCTTTCCAACTCTGTGTATTCCAACTGTTAAAATACACAGAGAATAGCAGTTAAATGGCAAACAATATTTTTATTGCTATCACTGGAAAGCATAACGAAACCTAATGTTATCACTAGTTATCACAGTACTTGAGATTTATTAGCAAAAAGCCCATGATTACATTTCACTAATGAACATGTAAAATAAAATATATTCTTAGGCATCAAAATACATGTTTTCACATCAAAATAAAATAAAAATTCTTTTCATACTGTAATAAAGTAATACAATGAAATATATGATTGTCCGCTCAGAAAAAAATATATCGCCCTAACCACAGATACAGGCAAACCATGGATGAGTTCATGGCCAGCAGCCCAGCCTCAATGTACAGTATATGCTTGCAAGCCATTCCAACCGCTCATTCTTTTTCCTTCTCCTCCTACCCACAGGAACAAGGGGCCTTTCCCATCCACAGCAAGTGCTATCCATATTCCTTCTTCCTGCTGCAATGTTGCCACAATACCATGGACAACATGCTAGCTTGTTTCCCTGCACCCCACTAGAGAAAATGTTGTTCTTTCCTCCTTCTATTTTGTTCCTTCTCTCTCCCATACATAAATTGCTATCCTTGTATTAAGTGTCTACTGGAATTAAATATCCCCTAAATTGAATAGATAAGTAAATGTCATTGGTTAGGAAACAATCATTTTTATGTATTTCGTATTTTTAACAAAATATGTATACGATGGTTCTTTGTACTTCAATCAAACAAATGTAAACAATTTAGAAAAGCTTTACAAAAACTCCTTAAGAATAAATCAACCACCAGAAGATGGAAAACATTAAAGATAAAACATGTGTCATATCAAAATCAAGAACTGCAACAAAACAGCAGTAGGCAGCACAGATATACATCTCTTTATACATCAATTTCCCAATCGCTGAATGCCTGCTTTAAAACAACCAGCCTTAAGAGAGAAGACTAATTTTTATTTATGAATATGAATAGTCAGATAGATGACCTTAGAAACTATGCAGTGACACTTTAAAAATGTTTTAAGCCTGTGAGTTGAGGACATTTTTTAAAAAAAACCTCTCAAACTGGCGTTTCCCTAACTCCCTGAGGTATAATAGGAAGGGGAGAGAAAACACCAGCTTTTAATATTCTGTTGCTATAGCCTGTATCAACGAAGTACAGTTCCAGTCAAACTTGTATAATCAATTTCTTAACCCAGGTTATCTTAAAGGGCTAAACACTGAGGCAACTGATTTCTACTGAAGGGATCCAGTCACTGGTGGGTTTCAAAAATTTTTACTACCGGTTCTGTCTTGGGGGGCGTGGCATGGCATAGCTTGGTGAGCATGGCTTGGTGGGTGTGGCAAGGAAGGATACTGTAAAATCTCCATTCCCACCTCACTCCAGGGGAAGGATACTGTAAAATCTCCATTCCCTCCCAATCAGCTGGGACTCGGGAGGTAGAGAATAGATGGGGGTGGGGCCAGTCAGAGGTGGTATTTACCGGTTCTCCGAACTACTCAAAATTTCCGCTACTGGTTCTCTAGAACTGTTCAGAACCTGTTGAAACCCACCTCTGGATCCACTAGAAAGCATTTATTTTTGTTTTCCCTTCTCCTGAATCCCTGGGGGACTGTTAGTATGTTCTCGCCCAGCATGACTTAGATGGACTGATTCTTCTAGGAATAGAAGATGCTCAGATGCTCAGGTCCCAGGCCATGTAGGCCTTCATAAATTATTACTACCTGGAATAGGATTCAGAAACAGTAAAATACATACCGATAATCAACGTATCTAAAATATAATATGGCTAGTATATTCTAATAAATCTTTAACAGTTTCACTATAAGTAATTAAAGCTTATAAGACATTTCATACACCATTTGTAATTAAAAAATGACTCTTGAAATTTAAAAATACTTGATTAATATTATTGAATTTGATAAGAAAAAACTTATAAATAATAAGCAATTCATTATGAGAATACTGTAATAGATAGATAGATAGATAGATAGATAGATAGATAGATAGATAGATAGATAGATAGATAGATAGATAGAATATATAGATATAGATATAGATATATATGTATGTAGGTCTTTGGTTATTCGGGTTTTCTCCCATGTAAAATTGGAAGTGTCTTGGCGATGTTTCAACGAAATCTCATTCATCATCTTCAGGCTGGTGCATTTGTCATCTTCAGGCTTGTGCATTCTGCACAAACCAAAAAATATCCACCATCCTAAGAAACCCTAAAGACAAAATTGAGTTAGAAAATCAAGGAGTATATGAAATCCCATGCACCGCCTGCCCCACCACATACATCGGACAAACCAACAGAAGAATAACTGCACGCATTGAAGAACACAAGAACTCAGTCAGAAAAGAGGAAAAAAGAGCCTTGGTAGTACCGTGGTCTAAAGCACCCTGTTATTAAGACCAGCTGCCTGCAATTACTGCAGGTTCGAATCTCGCCAGGCTCAAGGTTGACTCAGCCTTCCATCCTTTCTAAGGTAGGTAAATTGAGGACCCAGTTGTGGGGACAATAAGCTGACTTTGTATAAATATACAAAAAGGATGAAGGCTATTGCTTAGCACATTGTAAGCCACCCTGAGTCTCTGGAGAAGGGCGGCATATAAATCAAATTAAAAAAAAAAAAAACCAATTTCTTCCCTGGTCCAACAACTTAAAGCCACAGGACATGATATTGACTTTAAAAAGACCAGAACTATCTCCAAAACTGAACACTTTAACAACAGAATAATCAGAGAAGCCATCGAGATAGAAAAACGCCCACAAAGCATGATTAAACGAGATGATACCTCCCACCTACCAGCCATTTGGAAACCCACCCTCATTGACAAACGAGTCCCTAACACAAAGAATGACACCAGACCCACACTCACGAAAACCACACAGGATGTCACCACCACACATCCACGCAAAAAGCAAACCCACACCAATGAGGCACGATCACAAAGCAGAAGCCAGATAACAGCTGCATCATTAGCCACTTTAAACCCCTCCAATCCATACATGAAGCAAACTGACACCCACCATGAAGAGGTGCATGACCACGAACACAAAGTAAAACAACAGCAACGCAGCTCACCAGCTCAAATCCCCCTGCAACTCAGACTAACCCGAGCACAACCAAGCCCCCACCCAAACAGAACACACCCCCAGCCAATCATAGCATAGCCAACCCCCCATCCAATCAGAGCACAGCCAAACACCCAACCAAGCAGAACACAGTTCCACCCAATCAGAATACAGCCAAGCTCCCACCCAATCAGTTCACACCCCCACTGGCAGTTAAAAGGAAGAAACAGCTGTGATCACACATTGCTCCTAGAAGCACGAAGCTGAAAACACCAGCCTGAAGATGACAAATGAGACTTCGTCGAAACGTCGCCAAGACACTTTCAATTTTACGTGGGAGAAAATCCGAATAACCAAAGACCTACATACAAACACCTGCGAAAACCTCATATATATATATGAGTGTGTGTGTGTGTGTGTGTGTGTTTCTTCTAGCCAGGTTTTCCCTACGTAACCAAGGTTTTTTGTAGCTCCAGCTCAGTAGAATCACATCTACTTGGTTCTGGGCTTTTTTCTTTTCTAACAGCTAGCAAGCTCTAACATATATATATATGTTTTTGTAGATCTTCATAGGTAGAGGTATGCAAGTTTTGGTGTATTCGGGTCTTTTCCCGTGTAAGATTGAGCTTTCCTCGCACAAGCACAAAGCCGAAGACACCAGCCTGAAGATGACAAGTGGGACTTCGTCGCAATGTTACCAAGATACTCTCAATCTTACACGGGAAAAGACCCAAATACACCAAGACTTGCATACCTGTACCCGTGAAAATCTACGAAAACAACGAGTTCCAGGTATAGTTTTAGAAGAAGCGATAGACATCACGATCTCCGGAATGTTTAAAAGTTTAAAAATTTAAATTTAAATTTTGCCGAAGGAGGAGACTTCCTCAATAATCTATCATATTAACTGCAGCAATTGCGCAGGTCATTACATAGGAGAAACATCAAAACGACTGAAAATGAGGGTGCATGAGCACAAACTAGCAGTCAGACGTAAGGAACAGCGCTCCCAGATTTGGATGCATATGGAGGAGCATGGTCACAAGTTCAACTTCCAAGACACCGAAGTCGTTGCCCACAATGAAACAAAAGGAGGGCGCCTCTTGAAAGAAGCCTGGTTCTCTAACAACAACTCCCTCAATAGACATATTGACATACCACTGGCATACCAGGCTTTATGGCACCAGGAAAGACTTAAGGAGGACCGATTACTAAGACTGAATGGAGATCGGGGACAAATCTCCTCCTCTAGGCATAGAGATTGGCCCAATGGAGGGGTGACAAACCCTGACAGAGGGCAAGAGAGTAGGTTAGGGAAACAGCAGAATGAGGGAGATGGGGGGGTAAGGAGGAACAACGTAGACCCATCACAAGATCATGGGTAAAACAAATGGGTTTAGAGGAAGCAACGTGTGCGCCTAAAAGGGAAAGGCATAACAATGAGGGAGAGGGAGCCGGGAGTAATACCTTCAAAGCAATGCCTGATAACCCCGCGTTACCCCCCAGGGAGAGAAAGAGGCAACACACAATGGGGCAGGAGGCAGGGGAAAGTGTATCGTCATCGGTCAGCATGACTAAGGCAGAAAATAAGATAATTACAGGGGGAAGGCAAGGGTGTGGGCCTGTTACACGCGCAATGACCAAATTGATCAGCATTACATAAAAGCAAGCAGCTCTTCAATGGTGATTTTATACTCTGACGAAGTCGGTAGGGGCCACCGAAAGCTTAGCACAAGTTTTAAAATAAAATTTTTTTAAACTTTTAAACGTTCCGGAGATCGTGATGTCTATCGCTTCTTCTATATATATGTGTGTGTGTGTGTGTGTGTGTGTGTGTACAGTTAATATATATATATATATATATATATATATATATATATATATATATATATATATATATGTATGTATGTATGTATGTATGTATGTATGTATGTATGTATGTATGTATATTAAACTCTAAAATCTAAATGTGGCATAGTTCCTTCTGTGACACTATAGTCTAAACATGGTTTCCAAATAGAATTGAATTTTAAATCAGTTTTACTTTTTAACACAAAGTTATTTTAAGCATCAAAGCATCCTCCCACAATTGGACAGCCATTCTTGCATAAAAGGAATTGAAGAGTTTTCCAATAAACAGTATATAGAAGCCTTATATCTATTAACATACACAATGACAGTTCAGTATATTGAAGAAATGTATGGTTTAGCAAAATTTAATAAAAATATTTCAGGATGAAAGGGATTGTGACATTCTGTGATGAACTATTTGCCAGTATTGTTGAGCATTGCAATATTGCCACCAAGGCAGTTTTTCAAATAATTACTTCTTCTCCATTTTAATATATCCTTGATGTATTGTGCTAAACTTTAGTTGAAATAAATAATTCAATCTGAAGATGATTCAGTTGAATTTCCATTACCTTTATGCATTAGTTTGAAATCACCTCTTTGGATTCATCTGAAGATTCAGTGGAATATATATGTGTACACTTTTAGTGAACTAAATTAAATAGAATAATTTCTTCAAAGTGAAATGCAAATTCAGATCAAATCTTAAAAGTTAATTTAATATTCAAATTTCATATTTATTATTTATTTTAAATTAAGCTAATCCTATTACTTTTTCTTAGAAATAGTTTCTCCCTAAATATATGTCATTTAACTTCTGTTCTCTTTCAAGATTTGCCTCTACAACGATGCATATGATTCAAGTGTTAGAATAGCCAGTAATTAAAATTAAGATGTACATAGAACCTTTCATCTGTCAGTGGAGGCAAATGAAAATTCATGCATGAAAAGCCTTTTCCCCCCCATCTTTATTCAGTAAGAAGGAAAACCCACAGCATGATTAAGCCCAAAATGGAATGATTCCTTTGTCCTCAGTAATGTTAGCATAAAACAAAATGTAATTGGATGTCTAGAGTTATAAAATCTGTAAAAGAGAATAAAAGTATACTCACTATCGCAGAAATGAAGCCAGTAATAATCATGAAGAATACAGTTACTCATATAGTCATTATATCTGAAATATTTGGGGGTATTCAGAAACACTTTTACCCAAGAATACTGATATTTATAAGGAAATATTTACAACAGCAATATTTATAAGGAAACAGACACTTTTCCCACTTAACAGAGCTTTTCTATTTGGTATTACTAATTTTATTTTTCACATAACAATTTACATAGGAGTCCTTCTTAGGTGCTGCTAAACAGAAGATAGGCAGTAGTGGCCTCTATCCATTCACATGTTCTAGTAATTATCTAGTAAGGTTGTGCAAAACTTCATTTAGACAAAGAAAAGAATCAAATTTTGCTAAGAAATATATGTCTTCGGCTTTATCTATGCACTTAATTGCAGAGTAATTTATTTCTAATACAAAATTCTAAAAAGGTGCAAATGTTCTCATGCCTCTGTTGGATTGCAACAAGGTGGGGGTGGAAAAATATGAAAAATTAGAAGTTGGACTGTACAGCTTATTCATTGAGGTATTTTGCTTGCAAACTAACCATAAAGGATGATTGTAAAAAGACAGTCATCAATTTGAAAGAGGCGGTGGTGAGACCTCTCCTCAAGAAGCCTTCCCTGGACCCGGCAGTGTTGGCTAATTATCGTCCAGTTTCCAACCTTCGCTTTGTTGCGAAGGTTGTTGAGAGTGTGGTAGCGCGACAGCTCCCTCAGTACCTCGATGAATCGGCTTATCTGGATCCGTTCCAGTCAGGCTTCAGGCCTGGGTACAGTATGGAAACGGCATTGGTCGCATTGGTCGATGATCTCTGGAGGGCTCGGGATAGGGGTTGCTCCTCTGTCCTGGTCCTATTAGACCTCTCAGCGGCTTTTGATAACATCGACCATGGTATCATGCTGCACCAGCTGGAAGAGTTAGGGGTGGGGGGCACCGTGTTGCGGTGGTCTCCTCCTTTCTCTCTGACCGGTCGCAGTCTGTGTTGGCAGGGGGGGCAAAGGTCGATCCCAAGGCCTCTTGTATGTGGGGTGCCGCAGGGTTCGGTCCTCTCGCCCCGTCTGTTCAACATTTATGTGAAGCCGCTGGGTGAGATCATCCATGGTTTCGGGGTGAAGTACCATCAGTACGCTGATGACACTCAGTTGTACATCTCCACCCCGGATCACCCCAATGATGCCCTTGAAGTGATGTCCCGGTGCCTGGAGGCTGTGTGGATCTGGATGGGGAGAAACAGATTCAGGCTCAACCCATCCAAGACTGAGTGGCTGTGGTTTCTGATGTCCTGGTATAGTCAGTTGGTGCCATCACTGACTATTGAACCCGAGTCGTTGGCCCCCACTGAGAGGGCTCGCAACTTGGGTGTTCTCCTGGACTCACAGCTGCCTTTAGAAGAGCATTTGACAGCTGTGGCCGGGAGGACTTTTTATCAGGTCTGCCTGATTCGCCAGTTGCGGCCCTTTCTGGATCAGGACTCATTAAGTACGGTCACTCATGCCCTCATCACTTCCTGCCTGGACTACTGCAATGCTCTCTACATGGGGTTCCCCTTGAGGAGCACCCAGAGGCTCCAGCTGGTCCAGAATGCGGCCACGCAGGTGGTTATGGAAGCGACGTGACACTCCCATGTGATGCCCCTCCTGCGCGAGCTGCACTGGCTCCCAGTGGTCTTCTGGGTGCGCTTCAAGGTTTTGGTTACCACCTTTAGAGCGCTCCATGGCTTAGGACCAGGGTATCTACGAGACCGCCTTCTGCCACCAGTAGCCTCTCACAGACCAGTACGCTCCCACAGAGAGGGGCTCCTCAGGGTGCCGTCGGTCAGTGTCGACTGGCGGCCCCCAGGGAGAGAGCCTTCTCTGTGGGGGCACCTGCCATCTGGAACGGGCTCCCCCCAGAGATACGGCGGATCCCGGATCTGGGCGCTTTCCGCCATGCCCTTAAAACTTTCCTTTTCCAGCAGGCTGGCCTGGCCTAACCTCTTTTTTAAATCGTTTTAAATTTTAAATTTGTCTTATAAATTGGCGTGTTTTAAATTTTTTTTCCGGCCATGGTATTTAATATATTTTAAATGGTTTTTAACATTTGTATTATGTGTATTTTATCTTGGCTGTTCACTGCCCTGAGTCCTTCGGGAGTAGGGCGGTATATAAATTTAATAATAAATAAATAAATAAATAAAATTTATGAAGCATCTATGGAGTGTCTGGATCCAAATTATTGCTTTGATGTGATTTTTCCTATGCTTTTTCCATGCTACTCACTTCTTCATACAATTTCAATATATTCCAGATGGGGGATAAGGATGTTATGGGGAGGGTACATATACAAAAGAAGGACTTTTTCACACAGTTGTGTCACAGTTGTGCCTTATTGATTGTTCTACCACAGAGGTGTCAAACTTGCATCATCACATGACGTATCGGGACTTTCCCCCCCTTCATTCCCCCTAAACCGGGCAGGGCCAGCATGTGATGCATCCGGCCCATGGGCCGCAAGTGTGACACCCCTGCTCTACCACAAACATTTATCTCCAATTACCTGGACAGTTTTGATTATTTTCAACAAGAGATCAGTATACTCAATTTGTGAATGTACAGAACTCATTCTAATCAATACTTTTGTGTCAACGGATAAGTACTTTATTCTACTCTACTTTACAACAACATACATGCCTTTATTTTATTTTTATTTTTTTAAAATAATGTCTTGGTGGTCTATGAATTCATTCCATGTTCTTGTACACATGATGACTAATCTATATATAGTCTTGCTATCATGATGATATACAAGGAATTGGGAAGCAGAGTGAGTTGTCATATCTTGTATGAGAATGGCTGCCTCTTATAATATGGATGTGTTAGAAATTTTTAAAATAATAATTACATCATCATAGTGTTATCTGATCAGTTGGTGCTGGAGGTATCTTGATCACAATCAGATCTGCAAATTTATCTAGAAGACCCCTGTCCGAAACTGAACAGCAGCATTATTTTCACAAGATTGTAAATAATTGAAAGGCATAGTACAAGGACATGATCTACTGATGATGTGGTTGGCGGCATCCTGCTGTTTCTGATTTCAAGACTACTCTTCAGTGACTGTTCCTCCATTACTTTTGTTGTTTACTCTGCATGTTGCTTGAGTTCCTCTTAGCTAGACACTACTAACCAGAACAAGGTACAGGTTCCTTTCTTTAAGAAAGCATGCCTTATTTTAGTGTCACTAAATAAGGACCTTGAAAAAGAAAGGCATACCTTTCCATACCTAACTGATTACTTGTTTCACTGAAGTCAATAGTATAACTCTAACATGTTTGTTTTAGTTTTGTTTTATAAAAAATATTTCTTTAGAAGCAAGTATACTTAACAGATTTAATTAGTAGCATAGGACTTGTTTATATTATGTTTAGTAACATAGGAAATATCTTAAGCAGTATTTAGTGACAGAAATTTTCATACTGTCATCATCTGTGTCTTGGACAAAAATTTCAGTTTCAGAAAGAAATGAAATTGTATACAGAACATGTGCTGACTATTGATATAGAAGAAAAAACCATAAATTGGATTTTACATCTGAAGTTAGATATACCAGCACAGTTTAATGAACTTCACTTTAAGTTTGAATTCTTTGGAATGTGAGCAATGAATGCCAGATAGTATAAATTAGGAAGTCATGAAATTCATGCTTTCCCTTGGCCAATATGAACAATTGGTGTTCTACCAGGGGAAAAAATAATATTTTAATAAAGAATTATATATATATTGTTTACTTTTTGAAACGCCAAAAATAAATAAAAGCGCTATGTTGTCTAATGAAAACATTGCAAATGAGGTATCTTTTAAAAATAAATATTAGGTACCTAGTGTAAAGGAAAACATATTGAGTTCCATGTGTGAACATGAATCAGATTAGATGTTAAACACTATGTTTTGACATTAAGTTGGCAATGAATTGAGGGCCTGCTCCTAGTTGTTGGATGCTCCTATCATGGCCTAACCTATTCAACCATTAGTGATCATGTTTTCTCCTATCTTTACTTTCCATATATTGTATCATCTCAGCAAATCCAGGGAGCAAAGTACTGCATTGTGATTTACTCACACTATATTAATCTGAGGACTTTTTAGATTGAGGCACTAGTAGATAACTTTTTAGATTGGGACTAGTAGATGAGGAGGCAAGAAAGCAAAATGGCATATTGAAGATAGTCTAGTAAGGGTCTAGGAGTGATGGAATAATGATGGACATATATAATCCCCATCCCATCCAAATTCTTAATTTGATGTCAACTATAAATGAGCTACACTGTTCACTCTAATGATGAGTTTAATTTTATGTGTATGCAGCCAATCCCAACTCATCAATATATGTGCTAATTGGATGAGACTGCAACACATTTGTTATACCCACACATTCCTTTCAAGGACTAGTAGCTATATCACATTGACTCCATAAGGCAGTATATTAAACGTGCTGTCATTGCTCCACCTGCCCACTGCCACCAATAGCTATCCTTACTTACATAGTAAATCTCTACCTTTTTCTTGTCATTGCTAATGCCTATATTGTTTCTGTTATTGTCCTGCTAAGATTTGTTGTTATTCTACTCACCACACTGTAGTAATTTATTATACAGAATCATTACACCACTACTTATTTATATTGAATACAATAGCATTGCTTAGGAATTGGAGTGAAAAAGTATGAAGATAATGTATCTGGAAAGGTAGGATCGGTTGATCTTTGTTTGATATTAGCAGTAGAAAGCCTCGAGGAAGTTCACAATCAATGGGAAATAAAAGAGAAATAAGACAGAGTGAGAAGTAGCTGGCTGCTTAGAGTAAGAAGTAATTGATTGGTTGCCTGAGCTACCAAGAGAAAATAATGGTAAGTTATGAAGAAAAAACTACTAGATAATTTTACATTTAATTTTGAAATATCAAATGGTTCTCTCCATTTATGAAGCTACTGAAAATTTAGATGAACTAATATAAAAATAAAATAATCAAGATGATGACTAGCTGCATCAACCAAAGGTATGTCAGAACAAAACCCTGTAAAATTAGATAAGTCAGCTCCTTTGAATACTGTAAGGCAGGGGGTCAAACTCAATTACATTGAGGGCCGCATCAGAGCTGTGGTTGACCTCGGGGGGCCTGGCCAGGCGTGGCCGACTGGGTGGCGTGGCCAACTTGATGCCACTCCCCAAACTGCTGGCATGTTTCCTCTTTGCATTGGGTAGATCGGGCCGCAGCCACACTGGCCTGATGTTTCCTCTTCGCATAGGACAGATCAGGCTGAAGTGATGCAGAATGGCCCCTTACATTTTCCAGGACAGCCCAGAGGGCTGAATCTAACCACATTGCGGCCAACCACATTGATTCCCCTGCTGTAAGGCCAAATAAACAGTTCTAAGCTGATGGATAATTCCAAAGGTTCTCAAACTACTTCATTTTTCAAACTACTACAGATGATTCCTTCAAAATACAACATCAAGGCTGATGCAACAACGATAACAAAATGTCATTGTTTCTGTTATACAATCTGATATTCTAACAGGAAGAAAGAAAAGATAGTTTCATTATGAAACAAGCTAGATCATTATGTAAAAATAGGTGATTTTAAACAAAATTCAGCTGCCTCTATAATGCTATTTTGCACAATCACCTCTAATTGTTGAAGAAACAAACTTTTAAAAGCTGCATCTCATGACATTTTTACCACAAACTGAATGTTCCCTATGAGCTTTGGTACCAACATTTTTTTTTGAAGATTGTCAATGAAGACTACAAGACAGGGATCCCCAAGCTAAAGGAGATTTTGCTACTGAGTTGGTGTCTGAAGAACATTTTCAGTGCATGAAGGATGCCTTTGCTTAGCCTAGTAAAGGTGCCTATACATACAAGCATATTGGAAACTAGGCCTACGAATGAAATAAGGAACCAGCTGAAAAGAAAGTATACCGTAATGAGAAGGTTTTTTTCCTCTATTATCTTACTCCTTTTATATAACCACTTGCTAAATGCCTCAGTGCCTAAATGACTTATAGAAGTCTAATTGGCTGCTTCAAATGTTGTAGTCTTTTCCATATGCTGCATTTCCTGGAAAGCTAAAGCACAAAGGAGTCCATAAAACCATTGTTGTTAATTATTTAAAAAGCTGAGTGTTTTTAAATCATACTAATGCACAAGCCTTTTCCAAACACGCCTGTCTGTTTCCATATAAATTTGTAAATAGGAAAGCAATTAAATCTTTTCCAAGTTTTAAATAGCTCTTAACTTTAAGTGGTCTGAAATAAATGATCAAAAGTGAAATAATATGATAGCTTTCAATCAGGAGTATTTAGTTGAATGTATTTGCTTGCTTATATTAACATTTTGAGTACAGGATCTTAACCGATTCAGGACAAAAAAATGATAAACCAAATCTAAGTAAATAATGCATCTTAGTTAATAGTATTCACAGTATTATTTGGAGAAGGAGGGAGTTAAAAAGAAAGGAGGTAGTATCCAGAGTGAACTATTTGGGAAAAATGCTGGGAGATTTTAGCAACTTTTAGGTAGACTAAAGCAAGTCTTGAGAGATATTATGGATATATAATTATTAAAAGGATACTTTTATACTGGCATCTCAAATTATATATACATTATTTAGGTATAAGGGATACATTTTAATTTAATACCTTCCTACAAATAATTTTCACCTAACTGGAAAAGAAAAAAAAACAGACAAAAAACCAAACAGATAATTGAAAAACTAAAAAAGATCAATGATTAATTAGATCATTGCAAAAAAACCTTCAAGACACAAATGGACAGAGTCTGATTATCTTACTTTAGACACATTATATGGAGATCCAGTTCTCTAGACAAGGTTCTAATGCCAGGAAGGGTGGAAATAAAAAAGAAAGATGACCAACAGCAGATGGATTGACACAATTATATTTGGAAGACCTGAAGGATCACATAAGGGACAGATCATCAAGGAGAGAATCTATTAATGTAGTTGCTAAGAGTTGAAACTGACTTGATGAATCAATTAAACTGGAGAAGGCATAATCAGTAGAATCACATCATTACAGAATTTTTCCAAGGATAGAGTGAGATTCTCATTTATTTATTTATTTATTTTTGAATTTGTATACCGCCCTTCTCCCTGAGGACTCAGGGCGGTGAACAGCCAAATAAAAACATCAAATACAAATATTAAAATACAGTTAAAAAATATATATAAATTTGGCCCCATTAATTAAAACAATAAACCAAACGATTAAAAAAAAACATGTAAAAAGAATTAGGCCAGCCCGGCTTGTTGGAAAAGGAAGGTTTTAAGGGCACGGCGGAAGGCACTGAGGTCATGGATTCTCCTTATCTCAGGGGGCAACTGATTCCAGAGGGTGGGAGCCCCCACAGAGAAGGCCCTCCCCCTGGGGGTCACCAGCCTGCATTGTTTGGCTGATGGCACCCCGAGGAGGCCCTCTCTGTGGGAGCGCACGGGTCGATGGGAGGTCGTCGGTGGCAGCAGGCGGTCTCGGAGATAGCTAGGCCCTATGCCATGGAGCGCTTTAAAGGTGATAACCAACACCTTGAAGCGCACCCGGAAGACCACTGGGAGCCAGTGCAGCTCGCGCAGGAGCGGTGTTACATGGGAGCGCCATGCTGCTCCCGTCACTACCCGCGCTGCTGCGTTCTGGACCAGTTGGAGCCTCCGGGTGCTCTTCAAGGGGAGCCCCATGTAGAGAGCGTTACAGTAATCAAGGCGAGAGGTCACGAGGGCATGAGTGACTGTGCACAGGGAATCCCGATCAAGAAAGGGCCGCAACTGGTGGATCAGGCGAACCTGATAAAAGGTCCCCCTGGTTACAGCCGTCAGATGTTCCTCCAAGGACAGCTGTGTATCCAGGAGGACTCCCAGATTGCGAGCCCTCTCTGTGGGGGCCAAAGACTCGCTCCCAATAGTCAGTGATGGAGTCAACTGACTATATCGGGATGCCGGGAACCACAGCCACTCAGTCTTGGAAGGGTTGAGCCTGAGCCTGTTCCTCCCCATCCAGATCCGTACAGCCTCCAGGCACTGGGACATCACTTCAAGGGCATCATTGGGGTGGCCTGGGGTGGAGATGTACAGCTGTGTATCATCAGCGTACTGAGGGTATCTCACCCCAAAGCCACGGATGATCTCGCCCAGCGGCTTCACATAAATGTTGAACAGGAGGGGCGAGAGGACCGACCCCTGAGGCACTCCACATATAAGAGGCCTCGAGGTCGACCTCTGCCCCCCTGTCAACACGAACTGCGACCGGTCGGAGAGAAAGGAGGAGAACCACCGTAACACGGTGCCCCCCATCCCCAACTCTTCCAACCGGTGCAGCATGATACCATGGTCGATGGTATCAAAAGCCGCTGAGAGGTCTAACAGGACCAGAACAGAGGAGCAACCCCTGTCCCGAGCCCTCCAGAGATCATCAACCAACGCGACCAATGCCGTTTCTGTGCTGTGCCCAGGCCTGAAACCAGACTGGAACGGATCCAGATAGGATGTTTCCTCCAGGAATTGCGGAAACTGTCGCGCGACCACACTCTCAACAACCTTTGCCAGAAAGCGAAGGTTGGAGACAGGACGATAGTTGGCCAATATTGCCGGATCCAGGGACGGCTTCTTGAGGAGAGGCCTCACCACCGCCTCTTTCAAGGCCGCGGGGAAGTAACCCTCACTCAATGAAGCGTTGATAACACCCTGGAGCCAGCCTCGTGTAACCTCCCGAGAGGCCAGTACCAACCAGGAGGGACACGGGTCCAGTAAACATGTGGCCGCACTAAGTCATGCATAGAAGATACATACATAGAACTTTCCATGTCACTTAGGAAGGCTTCAAAGTAACGTTTCTGTCTCTTTCTAAGTTGTCTTCAAATTGTAAAGCCACACAAATTAAGGTGCCTTTCCTCTACTCACAAAGACAGTTTCTCTGGGTATGCAGTAAGAGGCATATTTCCAGGAGTGAGCTGCTGGGGGTTCGCAGGGGTTCGGGAGAACTTCTAGCTAAGATTCTGTGCAATTTGGAGAAATCCCAAATCCCATTCCTGGCTGGTCCCGCCCCACCCTTCCAGGAGTCCCCACATGGCCCATTTTGGATGCAGGTAAGTGCAGGGTGCACGCAGAGGCTGAGGGAGGGCGAAAAAGAGGCCTACCCGAAATTCAGGAAGTGGAGCCCAGGGAGGCCGTTTTCACTCTCCCGGAGGCTCGAGGAAGCCTCGGAGCCTGAGGAGGGCAAAAACAACACACACACACCCCACCAAAGGTACATGAGATCAACTAGGCCACATCCACCATGGCCACGCCCACCCAGCAACTGGCAGAGAACCCCTTGCTAAAATTTTTGAAGGCCACCTCTGCATATTTCTCTATGTAGAAAAATTCAGGAAGCAATTATGACACTTTCTGAAAGCCTCAATTGGTGTAATCTAGCTTCCTATGCTACTTCTATGAATAGAAATTTGTTTTTTTGTCAGCTGAAGAAGTTCATGTGGTTAATACTATAACCAGAGTGTAAACATTAACACTCCTGCCAGAAGAGCATGTTTGCCTTCACAATATCCTTTTGGCACTTTCCATTTGGTTTTAACACAAGCATTATTCTTTAGTAGGATATGGGGCTCACTTCTGAACTAATTTCGTGAAGTATAAGAGATGCAATGGCTCCTTAGTGAAGAGAAGTGAAGCATATGAGTTCTGAACTGTTGTGAAAAATTCTGAAGCACAACACTGAATAAAGCCATCTCTTTATTCAACTACCCTGGTGTCCCAACTTTAATAAAAAGGGAAACACTGAACAATGGAAAACATATTTTTATAGAAGGCTGCAAGCGGAGAAATCCTAGGGATCTGTTTGCCTGGAAACTTAGGGGGAAGTTAGGCAGATTCTTATCATTGTGCTGGGGTAATTTCTATTGTTCGGCAAACTCCCTTTCAGGAGAGACAATAGAACTGAGAATGCCCACTGCTAAAGAGATGGGATGTTCAAGAGTCTTTTTAGGATTAAGCAAAGACAGGAGGTGGATCTGATCCTGGTCACATACAAAGACTGCAAGGAAGGCTGTGCATGTTCCATGTTGTTTGTTACATATATTTTTCTACCACAAAACTAAACTTGAATGAAATATATGCATTCAAAGATCATTACAGATTTGATATATGAAGGTAGGGAGAGATTTTTGGTACAGATTTGGTATATGTAGCTAGAGGTAAGTTTCTTTTCACCCATCACTATGTCAGAACTGAGATCTTGCATTGAAACTAAATGTAGGGTGAATCTCAACGGCAACAAAAACATATCTTTTAAAATAGTACATAGTACACAGCTATGAGAATTACTATCATTAGATATTGTGATGACCATGAATAAAGTCAGTTTTGAATGGAATCAGGACAAAACCATTAACAATTGAACTAACTCTAGTCTACAACGAACCACTTCCGGAATCACATTGTGATAGTTATTAAAAGGACATCCAGAATTTTGAGTCTGCCATCCTTAGATTTGGTGGGCAATTTTGATCCCCACCCCCATCCCAGCTTGGTAAGTAGTATTCCACATCAGCATTTAAGCCTTTGCTGGATGCAAGAATTTCCCTATAGATACATATAATCGCCTCTTCTGCTTCAGAAGTAGAAGTACAATCTATGCATGCAAATCTATTTTCTGTGTCAATTACTGTAGCTGAAATGAATCTCGTGCTGCTCTGTATCACACTTTTTTAATGAACCCATAATTGAAAATATAAACTAAGAATTGATTGTGGGCAAACTTTCATCTCAGGTTTGCAGCTACACAAATGAGGTGGAGGACAGGCAAAGTAATCTCTTAACAATAAACTCATCAGAAGCAAAGTACTCATTTGTAGATTAGCCTAGGAGAAAATTAGACATCAGCCTGAGCTATAGTCTTTTAATGGAAATATAATCAGCAATATATCTTTATGAAATCTGCATTGCCATCATATTATACCCATTTAAAGATGTGAATCAGGCAAGAGGCAATAGTCCAAATGCATTAATATACCCCAAGTGGACTTAATAGGCTGTTAAATGCACACTAGCATTATATTTGTTTTAGTTTTCAAAAAGTCATTTATATCAATTTGATCAGCTCAATAATCAGTCATGACTTTATAACTAACTACCCAGTGTGTAGCCGCACTGTCATAATTAGGAAAAGTCAAGATTTTCATTAATACAATGGGAGATGCCAATGAAAGGGGGAAAACTTATGTTACTAATTTATGTGATAACAAGGAGAGATCCAATTGCTAAACCATGATATGAGTTGGTTCAGCTTTTCCATTAAAATTAAATAAAAATAATTTATAGGGGGTTTAGATCATTCAATGGCTTAAAATGTGTTGGTTACACCTGCTGATGATCTTTGGTGGAACTAGGATGTGGATGGGTCATCCATCCTAGTTCTCCTTGATATCTCAATGGCTTTCAATACTTTCAACCACCATATCTATCTGAACTAGTTGTGAAATTAGGAGTGAAATTAGGAGTGGGAAGCATTGTGCTTCAATGATTCATATTTTTCATTCTCACTGTTGCTACAGGGGTGGGGGGGAGACATCATATATGGGACGCCTCAATATACATATAAATTCAATATATAAAAGCACAGGGTAATCCACCAATCTGGGCTACAATATCATCAATATGCTTATGATACCCAGCTTTATATCTCCAGCCCAGTGCTAATAAGTCTGTTTTTGCCTATTTGGACCCCCTGCAGCAGGGATGTCACAATCTACATCTCGTGTGTTAGTTATACCCTTTTCTTAATTGGGTGTCCGTTCAGACAGCCATTCACGCCCTGGTCACCTCACACTTACGTGATTGCAATATCTTCTATCTGGAGCTGCCCTTGAAGACCACCCAGAAACTACAGCTGGTTGAAAATGCAGCAGTAACAGGTACGTGTGCACATGAGTCATAACTGCTGTGCAAGTTATATTGGTTTCCAGTTGGCTTCTGAGTGCAATTCAAGGTGTTAGTTATCATTTATAAAGCTTTGTATGGCATAGGATCGGGGTGAAATGCTACCAGTTCGGACCGGTTCGCCCGAACCAGTAGTAATAAATGCTACTGGTTCGGGCGAACTAGTATTGCTGACGATCAGCTGTGCCATGCTTTCTAGCGAATCTAAATTGCACGGCACAGCCATTTGCCCACCCCCACCCCCCCGCTGTTCTACTTAACTTTGAAGACTCAGAAAATGCTTCTAAATCCTCCTTTTTCAGAGCTGTGCGGTAGCACCTGCGATGTGCATGCATGAAGCGCACACTTGGCACGCACTGCGCATGCACGCACGAAGCAAACCAGTAGCTGACTTAAGAGCATTTCACCCCTGGCCTGGATATCTGAGAGACTGCTTGTCTCAAGTCTAGGTTCCAGCAGAGTGGTGCACACAAGGTCCCCTATAATTACTCCTGATACCTTGTGGGACCTAGGAAGCATGATTTCTTTCTTGTGGTCTCCATCTTTTAAAACAGTATATCCCAAGACATAAAGATAGAGCTTCTATCCTGGGGTGCTGGAAAGCCTTAAAAACATGCTCTGGTCCCAGAAGGCCAATAAATTCAAATAAACGGAATTTAAAATAAATAGCTGATTAAATTTAAAAATTACATTGAATGGGATTTACAGAAACTGGGCTTTATGTTGAAACCTTGATTGGAAAAGGGAATTCTCAGGAGAATTCTTTCTTCTCGGGAATATTGATTTTGAAACAATTAAAAGGAAATTACCCCTTTTTTGTACTAGAAAGTACTTAATCTGGACTGGGATCATGAACTGAATGATAAGGGATCTTTGATGTTCCTCCCTATTGATTTAGGTCATATACTTCATTTCAATATCAAAATGAAAAAAACTAGTACAAAGGATAATTTCACAACAAAAGGAAATTGCAGGCATAACGGTCTCATCAGAACCTGAGTAGCTGAGAGCAAGTACTCTTCCCATGGCCATTCCTTGCCCTCAATATGAAGAAAATAAACTTGCTAATTATTCTTTTAAATATCATTTCTCTTGCTTGGTCGTAACTCTCAGTAAGCACCATTATTTCTGATTAACTCAGGGTAGCAATTTTAAAATGAAAATTAGCAAAAGTACTTCTTGGGAACCTATCACACTTAGTAGTAGCAAAGTGCTTCTTTATTAATAAGTAATATTATATATAATACCAGTGTTACTCTGTAGTTTACAGTGAATCCCTTGAGACAGAAAAGCAGTCAAGGAATTACTTAAATAAATATTTCATCTGAAACCTCCTCCTTCTTTTAAGTGCACAACTATGAAACCACTGAACCAAAAATATGAGCTTTTGAAGAGTAATTCATGTTTTGGCCAGAAATACATGTGCAAGCACTAGAGTACAGCCGATATATTAAATTACTAAACAACCCATTAAGAGAGAAAAATCCAAAATAATTTTGGAACCAGAAGAATCCAAAATTAATATGAAACTAGCCAATTAATATAACCATGCATGTCATCCAATGGAGCCAGTGGGATGTACAATAAGTGTACTATAGTGTTGTATAACATTGGCAAGAGTTTTTTATTTGTTTTGATTGTGCACCTGATATTGCTTAACTAAGGCTATGAGAGGAATATCCCAGCAATAATTTCTCACATGATTCAATAACCTCTTAGTGACTGCACAGGTGTTTAGATAAAGTAGAAAAATTGCTTTCAGCAGGAAAGCCTCTTTTTTTCCAAACATTTTAAACATAATAATTATTTATGGTATATAGGTGGTATGTGGATTGGTGACATGCCTCATTTTGATCAGGGTAGAGCCAAACTTTCCAAACAGCCCAAGTGGAGATAGAGAGACACATTTTTAAAACTGCCCACAAAAGTGCACAGTCTGTATTTCAGCATATCAGTAAGAGGCAAGAGAAAATTGGAGGAATATCAGATGCTTATACGTATGGAGTATCAAAATCCCTTAGTCCAATGCAGTTAATTTTCAAGTTACGACCATTCATTCAGCAACCATTCAAAGTTATGATGGCACTGCAGGAAGGAACTATGACCAGTCCTCAAATTCTGGCCATTGCAGGGCTGGCAACCAAGTCACATTTATGACTTGTTGCATCAACTGAAGGTCACGTGATCATAATTTGCAACCTTTCCTGCTGGTTTCTCACAATCAAAGTCAACAGAGAAGCCAGCAGAGAAGGTTGGAAATCACTCAGTAAATCTGCCCCACCTCCAGCCTTTCTCTCATGCACCATGCCCTCTTTCTCCACTTTTCTCACATCATGACTTTCTCCTTCCCCCTTGCTTGCTAGCACACACACAACATTCTCCTTCCCTGGGCCTTCCTGTGCTCTCACAAAATTACCTACCAGCATTCTCCTTATGGCTTCCCTATACTCACATGTACCTGGCACCCTCCTTCTTGGGCCTTCCTGTGCTTGCACTCATCTTGCATCTTCATGCACACTCTTCCCCGCCCCCCACAGCACTCTGTGCTCCTTACCTGGAACTCCCACTGATTCCAATTTAACAATCCAAATCAGCGATGGTGAACCTTTTCAGCACCGAGTGTCAAAAAGGTCACAGGGAAACATTATGCACATGCATGTATGCTCGTTGGGGCCGCACTCCAGAAAAGCTGAACTTCCAGGTTCTAGTACACATGCGCACCTGACAATCAGCTGGCCGGCATGCATGTGCAGACCAGTTTTCAGCACTGCCACACGCACAAATGGATCGCGCTCTGGAAAAGTTGAACTTCCAGGTTCTAATGTTCATACACACCCAACAATCAGCTGGCCAGCGCAGAAACCCAGAAGACAAACAGGCAAGGCTGCAGGTGCCGGGTGACATGGCTTCGTGTGCCACTATGGGTACGCTTGCCATAGGTTCGCCATCATGGATCTATATGTTTTAGGATTATGATAGCAACTGGAGTTCACAGGACTGCATTTTACATTTTATGACTGTATCACTTAGCTATTCCAATCCCAATTGATGTCATAATGTAAGAACTATCTGTATTGCTTAGGTCTGCAGCAACTTGCCAACCATGTCATGTCAGGGTTACAATTCTCATAATCTCAAATAACATTTTGAATATAGCTACTAAATATGTGAAAGGCACAAGATTAGGAAACTTGTTTTACAAATTAAACTAAGCAGATAATGTTTTGTGCATTTTTCTTTTCTAGATCAGGGACAAAACCATAGATGAATATTTGCAATATTGTGTTCAATCACACAAGACAAGAAAGCTGTTAAGTAAAAACACGATTAAAACAATTATTTGAACATGGCTAGGATCTCGTAATTAAGGGTATATCAGGATCACCTTACTGCTCCACAATTATCCTATTCATAGGTAGCCACCCAGGTTTATTCAGAATTACTTGTTCCCTAGATCATCTGTGGTTAGGCCATGGAAAGGAATTTGTTCAATATTTGTTCAATTTGTTCAATATCGATAAAGTACTAACAGCCACTAACTAGGCAAAAGCAGTCGTGGTGATAGTGACATTGCTATGCTTAGTTATGGGAATTAATTTGAGCCAGTAAATCCCAAAGAAATGGACAGATTGTTCTGTTAGCCAGTCCTCCTGGGGAAATTTTCTTGATTGGTAAATGGCTCAGTGGATGACAAGATGCTCAATCCAGGATGTGAATATCTCCTTGAGGCAGCGTACTTTCTGGCTGCATTGAAGGAGGAGCAGGTGCATTTTTTTTATTAAGACACAATCTCTTGACCCAGCTATTTCATCAAGATGTGCAACCTTTCTTTTAAAGAATATTTTAAAGATTAAGAAACAAACAAAAAGAAAATCTCACAATTGCAGAGACTTCTGAAGGAAAGGCTTATCTAAGAGAAGAGGTCAAGTCCATGACTGCTTTTACAAGACTTGACCATTTCCTCTTATTATTTTATATATCTCTGATGCTGTTAGGTGAAGTCATTTGTCAATTCCGGTTGTTGTTTAGACTATTCATTTCTCTCTTTTTCAGATATCATCAGTGTTTCATGCAATCACCCTGGCTCAATTTTTTTCTTTCTTCTTAGCCAATTCAGCCTTTTTTCATATTTGCATTTACAATTAGAGTTATGTTATTTAAAATATTGTGTGAACACATCCCAATAACTAGAACAACGTATCTAATGTTATAACTTAGAATCATAACTATCTTTTTTAATTGTATAATTGCCGTGACAAACTGATTGAATGTTGAAAGGAAAAAAGCGGAAATAAAAAACTGATGTGTGGAGAGAGATAATAGGAAAGAACATCTGGAAATAGAATAACTTGGAACAGAAAATGGTTGCCTGGAGCTCTTAATTTGAAGATATCGTACTATAAATCCTACGAGAGTCCACCTACCCTTATTCCAGAAATTCATGTAATTCATAGCTAAAGAACATCTACTAAAATCACATCTGACAATTTCCAGTAAGGGTAAAACTGGTAACACTTTGCCTTCTAATGGTAACTAAAAATATAACATGTAATATGTAAAAACGGAGAAATTCTCTATCTCCTTCTTAAGTGGGAACATAACGTAACTTTGGGTGTTCAATATAACTAGCAGAGCTCATACCAGTGGTGGGTTTCAAAAATTTTTACTATCGGTTCTGTGGGTATGGCTTGGTGGGCGTGGCTTGGTTTGGTGGGCATGGCTTGGTAGGCATGGCAGGGGAAGGTTACTTTAAAATGTCCATTCCCTCCCCACTCCAGGGGAAGGATACTGCAAAATTCTCATTTCCTCCCAATCAGCTGGAATTTGGGAGGCAGAAAATAGATGGGGGCGGGGCCAGTCAAAATTTTTACTACCGGTTCTCCGAACTACTCAAAATTTCCACTACCGGTTCTCCAGAATTGGTCAGAACCTGCTGAAACCCACCTCTGGCTCATACTAATATGAACAAGAACAGCTTAGTAAACCTGAATACTATGTTCAAGCTATGAAATTCTGAACTTATTTTCCCCAATTATTCTAGGCTATTTGGTTTTTAATAAGAAATATTAGAATAAAGACAATTGTTTGCCTTACAAGTATATTTAATTCTGAAATGTTAGTGCAAAATGCAATTGATAGGAACACATAATTTTAAAAATATGCAACTATGTTTATTTTTTCATTATGTTTATGAAGTTTTACTGGAGAACCTTGACACTGATTTTTTTTCCTGATCCTTCATTCCTAATTAGGTTCAGAATTTGCTCCCCTATTTTGAATAAATCTAGCATTTCAAATTGGTATAATATAGATTAGGTTCATACTAAAATTAGTTGAGTCTGTGATAGGAAATGTTAGCACTATTTAATTGGACTGAAGAATAAATGCAGAATGCAATTCACCTGCAATGAGCTGACATTAGTGAATGGTAGATTTTGTACACTTCAGCATTTCTGGATGGAAAAATAATAATGTATATCATTTTTAGTTAGTTGAAGTGAGAGAGATTTTTGCCACCTTGCTAAAATGCCATTTTGCTTCTTTTTGCACTCATCAGCCCACTCATTTTGGGTGTTCATATCTTGACCAATTAAATAAATGGGGTGAAAATGCTTTAAGTCTTGCTGAATGTATGTGAAAGCCATAACACACATTTTTGCAAGTCACTGTCTTACATAGTATGAAAAACTCTTAAAATATATGAGAGCAGAGGGACACAAAAGGAAATTGAATAGAGATGGCTGGCTTTTTAAAAGAGCAATTACCAAATCTACTTTGTTTCATATTAGAAGAGATAATAGACTCAATCTATGTAATTGAAATATTATCTAAATTACACTAATTACAGACCCTTAGCATACTAGAAAATGGAGTCTCACTAATGCGAACAGCTAATTACAGTTGCCTAGAATATTGACAGTGTAATTGCTTCTCTTTTGCATATCTTTAGGTACATGTCAATTTAGAAATAAATTATAATTGATCTGCTGCACATTTGGAGAGAATGGTTGAGATCATCAAAAATTGCTTAATTAATCAGAGGTAAATTATTTACCTGTTGTGCAATTCAGTTTGAGCAACTCACTATTTTGAAAGTAGCTTTCTTTTTTCTTTTCTTTTTTTCTGTATTATGTCTTCTGTTGTCAACATACTGTACATATCCTATTATCTTTATATTATGAAAATACTCTGTTTGCAAAGTAAACAGTGAAACTTTTAGATTATAACTCACATTCACCTAGGAAAATGCAGACAGATTTTATTTGTATGTTTTATGATATATCTTGTTTGAACAACATTTCAATGGCAACTAAAAGCCATTAACAGTTTTTGAAACCTAACTTGTATTGTATTCTAGAAATACTTCAGTCTACAGGATAAAGCTAATGGTTGCTTACTAGCAATAAGCACTTACCTAAGAAGCAACAGCAGATAATTACCACAACTTGCATAATCTGGACAGGAAAGTGTAATAAACTAAGTGCTAAAAGATACATTTTCAACCTAAAGGCCTCTAATTTCCTGCCTTTGAATTATAGTACAATATCAATAAAGAAATATAATAATACAATAAACCTAATTTCAATTCACTGCCTCTCCAGAAGTCTTTATCACTGATGAATACTCAAATGTGACCATTATTTATGAAAATATTATCAAACTTCTGTTCTGAAGATAGTTTAAAGAATGAAAAGTATAGGGGGAATTTCAGGAATGAAGGGAAGTATTTTAAATAAAAGTCCAATGTGTAAATGTGATTTATTTCTATATAGCCACTGATGTCTGAAATAGGAACTTTTATAGCTGAAATAAGGACTTCATCGTTAATTAGCTAACCAATTCCTACTTTTCTAGTTTCAATTCCCCTATTACATAAATTAAGAGATGTTTTTAACATTATATAAAATAAAGCATCTCTCATGTTTACTTAAGTACAGACCATTGTTAAAATGGGGAACAAGGCCTCATCTGAAGTATTTGAAATAATCAGTTGGATCAATATTTTTATTTAAGGCAGCAAAACGTAACAATTAAAATACCATGCAAAGATTAATCTCTGCACATCTCACAAGATTCAATAATGTACACATGCTTTGAGTTCCCTTTATGAAACAATGCCATCTGATAACACCCTGCACTTCTCTGTCGCAGCATATGCCTTCCAAAATACTTTCCCCTTCAGAGTGTTATTTTGTAAAGACGAAGAGATTGATTGTGTTGCTCTTGCATGTATTATGTGTTCATTTTTTATTCATCATTTTCATTGTAATTGTTGCTTTTTAATCCATGTATCCTGCCAAAGTTGTAGTTTTGTGTTTGATAGAGGTGGAGGATGGGGACAGACATAGAAAACAGAGACAAACAGAGAGATAGAGAGGCAGAGGTAGAGGTAGAGGTAGAGGCAAAGAGAGTGTGTGTGCAGCAGGTGTGGGTTCTACTTACCTTTTCTACCGGTTCACAATGGGCCCGTGTGCGTGCGCTCGCTTTGCTCACGTGTACCCTCTTCTGCGCAAATGCAGAAGCATATTCATGATGTCAGGGTCAGTGGGCGGGGCCTCCCGCCGGTTTTACTACCAGTTCTATAGAACCGGTGCGAACCGGGGACAACCCACCACTGGTGTGCAGGATGCAGAAAGAAATGAAAATGGGAAAAGTGGTCAAATGAGCACCGTGCCTCAGAAGCTGCCAAATTCTTCTAAAAGTGCTACATGAAAGAGTTTAATATCTAGGACAACCAGAGGAACTGCTATAGTCAGCTTAGCTTCTGGGTCCACCATGCCCAAAATTCGATTCAGTATTTACTTCCAGTATCATTCCAACAGTTTATGTCTGATCTCTGAAGGGCTGAGTCAAATTCCAGTTGGTGACATCAGATGATGTAACTGTAGCTTGAATTTTACAATTGCTTTGGTCCTTATTGCACAAATTAATATTACACATGTTTGAGAAATAAAGAGAGCATAGCCTTTATACTCAGAAAATATGTAACAAATTAGAGCTATTCAAAAAACATTTTACAGAGAGTTTAGGGCCATAAAAATGTACATGTTTAAAATAAGTTGATACAACATTGAAGATAATCTAACTAAAGTCTTTGAAAAATGCAAGGAACTGTATTTAGTGTCTGCTTAAAGTTCTTAATATATAACAGCTCAGTTTCTTCTGCAAGATTAGCTAAATATGTCAACTTTATTTTCACTTAGTATGTTAGCTCTGGGAGTTTTAAAAATATCCAGAGAGGTTTTTCTGTATAGTCTTTCATAGAAAGCAGTAGAAGATTTAAAAAGATGCAACAGAAATTGGCTTGTTGCTTTGGTAATGAGATGGTATTCCCAATGACATCAGACTTCAGAAAAACAGTCTATATAAACTTTCATACTGAAAAACAAACATAATCAGCAAGGAAATGACAGATAACCTTCATAATATTATTTTTAATGTAGATCATATTCCATAAATGTTTTTGAAAGCTTCACTTGTCCTTTGAGAAAGAGATATGGGCAGGACAAAAAATTAAAATTGATTTATACACATTTAATGAAATGTAGATGTAACTAATATGATTAGACTCTATATTAATTAATTTTTCTCAGTTTGGTAACACATTTCAAGTGAAAGAAAATCTTAATTGAATAAGTGAAAAAAGCAAGAATATTGAGAGAAATCACTGCTTAATGCAGGGGTTCTAGATTTCTAGGAAAACTAAATATAGTTAATGATATCATGGTATAAAGATATTATCAGAATATGTCAATGAAGATTCTCATTAATCCAGGTAGAGTTGTCTGGAAGCTGAGTCATAGCAACTGGACTTGTTTTCTTTTTGATTTAAAACATTTCGCTGCTTATCCAAGTAGCTTATTGGATAAGCAGTGAAACATTTCAAATAAAAAAGAACAGAAATCCAGTTGCCATGACTCAGCTTCCAGATGCATTTAATAACAGATTTTAATAGCAATAGCAGTAGCACTTAGACTTATATACCGCTTTATAGTGCTCTACAGCCCTCTCTAAGCGTTTTGCAGAGTTTACATATTGCCCTCAACAATTTGGATCTTCATTTTACTCACCTCTGAAGAATGGAGGCTGAGTCAACCTTGACCCTGGTGGGATTTGAACTACCAAATTTGCAGGCAGCCAGCAGGCAGCAGAGGTAGCCTTCAGTACTGCACTCTAACCACTAAGCCACTGAGGCTCTCAAAGGAGAAGCTAAGGCAGGAGTGTTATAATTATATTATGCATGTAATAACAGATCCTTAATCTCTACCCACACTAACATCAAACAGCACTAGTTTGATTGAAACAACACAAAAATCATTGGCCATGCTACCACTTGCCACAATCCAGAAGAGTGCAAAAATGGATGAGATCCAACTATAATCTTATATTTTATCTTAATAGTATGTTTATTAAAATGCATTATATATTGTGAATGTGTGCATTAACTGTTTCCTATAATAGGATTTCAGTTGTAAATGACTTATGAATGTACATAAAAGCCTTGGATGATAAATTGCTACTCGTTTTTCCATCATTAACTCCAGGACCTGAGATGTATATTAGTGATTTTAAGTGCATTTTTAACCTAAAGTGCATGCATGAATGGAAATTACATACAAATACACACATACAGTACACACCCAGAGAAAAATATGTATGTTTGAAACAGTTTACAAGGAACGATGTTGATGAATTAACCTTGCAAAAACTTCTTCTGACAGGAATAATATGTGTTAGGAAGAAATCTTGCATTGGCTTAGACTCATGATGTCACTAGACATACATTCATCACTTCATTCTTAAATTCAGTGGGAATAATGTTTCTAAAGTTTCTTTCTAAAAGGCTGTAGGATATGAAGAATATTTAAGATGTATGAAGGTACTCCTAATCACTGCTGAGAATATGAAATACATGAAGGGACATTTTGTCATGCATGATGGATTTGTGAAAAAGTAAGAAGGTATTGGAGAAAAATACAAATGGTGATGCAGAGAATTTTTAAAATTAACATTAGGATGAAACTGACTTTTCTTATTTAGATTTAAGGATGCTCAAGTAGAAAAGGCTCATGGACATTTGGTTTTAAATATGGTAACAAGGTAGTGAGGTATGTACAAAGATAGACGACTACTGAAACACCGATAATGGATGAATGGATTGTGAAGATGGCTGAGTTTACAGAAATGGCTAAATGGACTTTTTTTTTGTTACGGAGAGAACTGCAGCTACTATTTAAGAGTCTTCCAACCTTTTACCCCTTACATTTAACCATATAGATAGAAGTAGAGTTAAGTGGCCACTAGAAGGCAGAGTAAAAGTCTGTAGAGATTCTCAGTCATCCAAGTCATGGTTATCCCAAATTTGCTTTTTTAAGAGGCAACTGGACTTTCTTGTTTTTTCTTTTGAAGACGTTTTGCTTCTCATCCAAGAAGCTTCTTCAGATCTGACAGGATATTAGGGAATGGAAGGATTTATATTCCTTGCAGACAGTTGGTAATCTGCATCCTTTTATAGGGTTGTTGAAGCACTTGGAGGTTTATCTATGTCCTCAGCGTCACTTGGGTAGTGGTCCCAGTTCCTGTAATGTACAATTTTTTTCTCTGGAAATCCATTCCTACTCCCACACCATTCCAAGGGTGTTCATCCCACCCATAGTGTTTTTTCAGGAGGCAACTGGACTTTCTTGTTTTTTCTTTTGAAGATGTTTCACTTCTCATCCAAGAAGCTTCATCAGTTCTGACAGGATACTAAAAAAGCACCTTTGGGACGGCCATGACCTGGATGACTGAGAATCTCTACAGACTTTTAGCTATACAATTTAGGATGAATATCCTTGGAATGATGTGGGAGTAGTAATGGATTTCCAGAGGAAAAATTGCAGACTACAGGAACCAGAATCACTACCCTGTGGACACAGATAAACCTCCAAGTGCTTCAGTGACCCCTAAAAGGATGCAAATGACCAGCTGTCTGCAAGGAATATGAATCCTTCCATTCCCCACTATGCTGTCAGAGCTAAAGGAGCTTCTTGAATGAGAAGCGAAATGTCTTCAAAAGAAAAAACAAGAAAGTCCAGTTGCCTCCTGAAAAAGCACCTTTGGGACAGTCTAGAGTAATTTTCTTTTTTCCCTCTTTCAACTTTATTGACAGTTGTTTTGAACCTGGCAGCTGAAACAGGTAGTCAGATACTTTTTAATTTCTTTCTTTTCTAGTTTTCTAAATTCTTTTCAGCAGAAAGAAAATAAGACTTTCACAGAAAGAATTATTTTTATTTTCACCTTCAGGATAGCTTGGATAATGTCAGGACGCAGAGCATTTCTCTGTGCTGAAATTTCATGGGACAACATATCAAATTCCAAGGTTATTGTACCTTAAGCACAGGCATCTAACTAAAGTTTCCTGGAGGTCCCAACAAACCAGTCACCACAAAGGAACCTTCTGACCTTCTAACAAAGCTGGGAATTCAAGTTCAGATATATTTAGAACAATTAGAACTGCATAAGGAAGAAGAGTTTACAAATATGGTTGAAATTTAAAAGATTGGGGATAAGCTAAAAGAAGGAGAAAGTAACATTCTTATTAATTAGAAAGGGAAAAATTAAGAGCAGAGTGCTTTCTACTACAACCTGTCCAGCAGTCCCAGCAGTTCCTGTATAAAGACATGTTTCCACAATACAGAAAGGATATGAATTCTGACCTCTTTCTGAAAATTTCAGAAAGATTTGCCTTTTAACTACAAGATGAAAGAAGTAGATGTATTTTTTATTTCTATCCATAGTGAACCAGAATTATTTAAAACATTTAACTCATTGCAACGGGCTAGGAAATTTCCTTTTTCATATACCTGCCATCTTCTTATTATAGCTTTTTAAAAAAAAGAAAGTAGTAATGTAAATACTTAAAAATGAAGGGATGAATCTATAATTAATTGCTTCTGGGAAGAAATGTGTTCAAATAATGGCTAGGAGGCAATTAAATTTTAAATAAGGTTAATGGATTTCAGCATCTTTCCCTTAATAGCATTGACCCAAGTGAAGAGAGACTCTGTACTCTTAATTACTCAACCAAGTATAAACAGATGAAGCAGCACATGGAACAGCATTATCAAAGAAAGATATGATGGCAATGATAGTTGAACCACGATTATTTATTTGGTTTTCATTGCATTTATTGAGAAGTACTTGTGATGAATGTTATTTCAGTACTATCCTAATTAGTGCAATTCTACCTTCTCTGCTCAAATGCGTAAGTCTTGGATCCTCCATATCTCCGGGGGGAGCTCGTTCCAGATGGCAGGTGCCCCCACAGAGAAGGCTCTCCCCCTGGAGGCCGCCAGTCGACATTGTTTGGCTGACGGCATCCTGAGGAGCCCCTCTCTATGGGAGCGAACTGGTCGGTGAGAGGCTACTGGTGGCAGAAGGCGGTCTCGTAAGTACCCTGGTCCTGAGCCATGGAGCGCTCTAAAGGTGGTAACCAAAACCTTGAAGCGCACCTGAAAAACCACTGGGAGCCAGTGCAGCTTGCGCAGGAGGGGGGTCACATGGGAGCGCCACATCGCTCCCGTCACCACCTGCGTGGCCGCATTCTGGACCAATTGGAGCCTCCGGGTGCTCCTCAAGGGGAGCCCATGTAGAGAGCATTGCAATAATCCAGGCATGAGGTGACAAGGGCGTGAGTGACCGTGCGTAACGAGTCCCAATCCAGAAAGGGACGCAACTGGCGAATCAGGTGAACCTGATAAAAAGTCCTCCTGGCCACGGCCGCCATATGCTCTTTTAAAGACAGCCACGAGTCCAGGAGGACGCCCAAGTTGCGAACCCCATCTGTGGGGGCCAATGACTCTCCCCCAATAGTCAGAGAGGGCGCCAACTGACTATATCGGGACGTCGGAAACCACAGCCACTCGGTCTTGGATGGGTTGAGCCTGAGTCTGTTCCTCCCCATCCAGATCCGTACGGCCTCCAGGCACCAGGACATCACCTCGAGGGCATCATTGGGGTGGTCTGGGGTGGAGATGTACAGCTGGGTGTCATCAGCGTACTGATGGTACTTCACCCCAAAACCACGGATGATCTCACCCAGCGGCTTCACATAAATGTTGAACAGAAGGGGCGAGAGGACCGATCCTTGCGGCACCCCACATACAAGGGGCCTCGGGGTTGACCTCTGCCCCCCTGTCAACACAGACTGCGACCGGTCGGAGAGAAAGGAGGAGAACCACTGTAAAAACAGTGCCCCCCACCCCAACCCTTCCAACCGGTGCAGCATGATACCATGGTCGATGGTATCAAAAGCCGCTGAGAGGTCTAATAGGACCAGGACAGAGGAGCAACCCTCTGAGAGCAGGAAATCCATAATCTAAAGGCAGATTGAATAAGAAAGTCCAAGATCCATAAATTTAGACACTAGTCTATGTGGGAGTATTGTGTTAAATGTAGAGCTAAAATCGACAAAAAGCATCCTCACAACCCCACCCCCCCCCCCGGCTGTTCCAAATGAGTCAGAGCACTGTGAAGAGTTATTGGTATGGAATACTCTGTAGATCTATTTCTTCTGTATGCAAACTGGTGTTTATCAAATGTATGCGGAAGACCAGAAATGATGTGTCGGCAGACCAGGGGTGGGTTCTACTTACCTTTACTACCGGTTCACAATGGGAGCACGCATTTGCGCTCATCTCATGTGCGCACATGCATGCGCTTTTGCACATGCGCAGATAGTCAATTATGACGTCCGGACAGAACTCGTAGCAACCCACCACTGCTGCAGTCCAATTTCTCAAAGCAATTCATGATGATAGGAGTGAGTGTCACTGGTCTGTAATCATTGAGGTTATTGATAGGGAACTTGTTTGGCAGTGGAACAATGGTGGAAGTCTTTAAACAAGATGGAATAGTGGACTAGGATAAAGACTGATTGAAGTTTCTGGTAAAGACTCCAGCCAACTGATCAGCACAGTCTTTAAGCACTCAGTCAGAGATATCGTCAGGACCGGCAGCCTTTCTAGGGTCCACTGCCCTCAGAATGCTCCTCACCCCCTGTTCCTCTACAATAAGGTGCGGGGTACAATAGACTGGTGGCTGTATTTTAACTGTCTCTGATGTCTCAACTTCAAAGTGAGCAAAGAAATGATTCAGCTCCTCTGCCAACAAAGTATCCTCCTCAGCAGGGATGACATTGGTCAATTGATGGTTGGTAATTTGCTGAATCCCTCACCACACCTGCCTCATGTTATTACTATAAAAATTATCCTCAATTTTCTTCTTATAATCAGTCTTGGCCTTCCAAATACCTTTCTTCAGACTAACTCTGGCAACGCTGTATCTTGCCCCATCACCAGACTTAAAGGCCTTGATCCTGTCACACAAGAGGTGCTGGACTTCCTTGGTCATCCAAGGCTTCTGATTGGGATAGATCCTAATACGTTTATCCACAGTGATAGT
The DNA here is from genome assembly GCF_059756535.1 of Pantherophis guttatus. Taxonomy (NCBI): domain Eukaryota; kingdom Metazoa; phylum Chordata; class Lepidosauria; order Squamata; family Colubridae; genus Pantherophis; species Pantherophis guttatus. The sequence continues at coordinate 36,544,276 of NC_142067.1, read as the reverse complement.
ATCTGTGCAGTGTTTGATACAGCACAGAACAGTTGCAGTGTATTCCTCTAGGTAAAAGATGTCCCAATTTGTGTTCTCAAAACAATCCTGAAGTTGTTGGGAAGCATCTTCTGGCCAAGATTTCACTATCTTATTATAGGCAGAGCCTGTCTCCTAAAAGGGATGTATGCTGGTGCTAAAAGTAGTGATATGATTTGGGTCTGATTGTCCCAAATGTGGGAACTGAATAACCTTATAGCCATGTTTAATGTTGGTATATACTTTGTCCAATATGTTTGCTCCTCTAGTAGCACACTTAACATGCTGATAGAATTTAGGGAGCACTGCTTTTAAATCAGCCTGATTAAAGTTCCCCGCTATAATATGCACAGCATCAGGATACTTATTCTACTGATTATCAACAATGTTGTACAAGAATCCCAAAAATATGACTTCCTTCCAGAAAAGGTTAATGGCCTAATTATTCTAGAGGGCCTTTGGTGGCTGAATGTAATGTTGTTGGTATCAGTTAATGGTGAACTGTGGTTTTTATTACATGATTATTATAGCTAATGGCTTATAGTTATGATTGCTTGATTGGAAAGATCTTAAATGTTATGGATATTTTATAGCTGACTTTTACCATGAATATTTTAGCATTATATAATTCTATAATGCTGTGGACTATTTAATTTCATGGATAGGTCACCATCCATCTAAATGGAGATAGTTAACATATAAATTTAATATCTTTACAAATGCTATATTTTTATAGTGCAATGCAAAATGTATATTAAAACTTATAGTACCATGATCCTCTTCTGGAGTAAAAATGCCATATGAGGAAAAGATTGTCTACAGCAAACATCCCATGTGGCAGCCTGATACCATATTAATAATAGTAATACCTTGACAAGGTAATGTTTTATATTGTACTTGTACTAAATTTCTTTCCTTTCCTAAGTAGCAATAGCAATAGCACTTAGACTTATATACTGCTTTACAGCACTCTCTAAGCAATTTATAGAGTCAGCATATTGCCCCCAACAATCTGGGTCCTCCTTTTATTGATCTTGGAAGGATGGAAGGCTGAGTCAACCTTGAGCCTGGTGAGATTCGAACTGCCGAACTGCTGGCAATCAGCAGTCAGCAGAAGCAGCCTGCAGTACTGCATTCTAACCACTGTGTCACCACGGCTCATGGTATGTTCTATAAATCCCACTTTGTCTACCAGTTAATAAACTTCACCATGATACCTAGCTAATATCCAACTTACAGACTTCTTTTATAAAATTTGTCTTCAACCCTGCTTATTGCATTGTTTTTTAAAAGTGAGACTGTCTATAATAGGATACAAGATTCTGGCAGAGGTGGATAAAGAGAATACCTGAAGGTTAGTTATTGAGTTATCTACATTTAAGAACAGCTAAGGACCAGATGATTATTATTATGCCCCGATACATAAAACCATAGAACTCAGTGAGGGTGCTCTCTCTTTTTAATGACTGTAGGTATCTGGGAAAGGTAGAGTGGAGAGTGTTCCAAATTATAGAAAAAAGACAGTTTGGTTTTCCTATTAGCAATTATGTTGGGGCTGAAAATAACTAGATAAAATCTTCTCAATAAATCTATAAATTGTGATTGAAGCAGTTCTGCCAACAGATATAATCTGACTCCATTATATAGCTATAGTAGACCTATATAGCCTAGAACATTCTTAATTTGGAAACATGGCTGAATACAACATTTGATTATATCATTACACACTCCTTAGGGCTATGTCCAGTGTTCTATGAATAGGATATTAATTGGATATTAATATTCATTAATATATTAATTGAAGAATCACTAATAATTTTTGTCTAATTACAATTTTTGCTGTTTTAATGGAATCTTAGAAATAAAATATCTCTTACATGCTTTTGAACTAATTAGGAAAATTACTTAGGGCACCATGCTGTGCTTTATTTTGCAACAATGTAAAAGCTTTACTGAATTTCTGGTTTACATTCAACTTTGGAAATGATCTGGTTGTGCTTAAACAATCTGACTCAAATTATCAGAATGATCAGCAGCCACATCTACAATATGTCGCATGTGTGCTTCGAAAAGGTTACATTTGTTAATTAGTTGTAATCAAGGGTAAAAGAAAACTTTCATTAGAATTCGACAGCTGTTACTCAGAGCATAGAAACGATCTTTGTTTTGCACAAGGGAAGCAATTCACTATCCAGAAATGTTTCAAAGCATTGGTAGTCAAATAATGTTTTTTACGAAATCCTCCATGTATATTGATTTCTTAAAATAAACACATTAGTACCATTTTTTTTAATATCCTCTTCTTCAATAATTATTTTTGCATGACTGCTAATAATAATTTGTACACTGCTACTAAGACTGCTAAAATATCAGGGTCCTAAAAAACAAATACATCTTATCTGAGTAAAATGCATGCTTTGTCTTAAAACTGTAAGTCTTCTTCAGTTAAAAGGCTGTAGAGATTCTCAATCATCCAGATCATGGTTGTCCCAAACCTGCTTTTTCAGGAGGCAACTGGACCAGTGGTGGGTTTCAAAAATTTTTACTACCGGTTCTGGGCAGGGGAAGGATAGTGTAAAATCTCCATTCCCACCCCACTCCAAGGAAAGGATACTGTAAAATCTCCATTCCCTTCCCAATCCAGGGGAAGGATACTGTAAAATCTCCATTCCTTCCCCAATCCAGGGGAAGGTTACTGCAAAATCCCCATTTCCTCCCAATCAGCTGGGACTTGAGAGGCAGAGAATAGATGGGGGTGGGGCCAGCCAGAATTTTTACTACCAGTTCTCCAGAACTGGTCAGAACCTGCTGAAACCCGCTGAATTGGACTTTCTGTTGTTGTTGTTTTCTTCTTTTCTATCTGAAGACGTTTTGCGTGTCATCCAAGAAGCTTCTTCAGCTCTGAGAGAATAATGGTGAATGGAAGGATTTATATTCCTTGCAGACAGCTTGTCATTTGCATCCTTTTAGAGGGTCGCTGAAGCACTTCAGTTAGTTTAGAAATAAACAAAATAGCTATTGTCCTTTTTTATTTCTGTATTTGTTGGCTAAATATTATTAGCTACTGATCCATTTACAGATTTAAGCCAAAATGCTGATTATTCATCTAATTCTGACTAGGCCTCAAGATGGGATACCTTAAGGTGAGATACCTAAGGTAATATTCTGACTCCCAGGGTTTAAAAACCATATGTGAATAGAGAGGCTACATCAAAATTGATCCTAGCTAGAATAAGTAATTCAGTATGCATCAGTTACTCCTCAGTTCCAATTAAGTATCTTAGTTAATAACAAGTATTTCACATTACGTTGGGACAAATCAAAACAATCGAATTGAATTCTATATTGTTTTTAATCTTTGATCAGACCACAGACAGTCACTAGCAACTGAATTTTCCTTATGTAAAAAAAAAGAAGAAGGGGCAGTAAACTGACTTTGTATAAAAAAGAGCACTGCTTTGGGGGTGGGGGGCGAAAGCCCTACTAAGCAGGTATATACAAAAGTATGAAGGCTATTGCTTAACGCATTGTAAGCCTCCCTGAGTCTCCGGAAAAAGGGCGGCATATAAATCGAACCAATAAATAAATAAATAAATAAATTTTAGTGGTCCCATTTAATTCTCTCTTGGCTTTCTAAGAAGCCCTGAAGTCTTTGCTTTTCCACAAACATGGGCTAGAGTGTGGCTCACCGCTCCCCCAGGAAAGGTGGTTGTTGAATGTGAGAAATGTGTTGCTTTACACTGGGTGGCTGGGAACTTTTTTATTGGTTTCACACTTTTTTTTTTTTTACTTTAGCTATTGTTTAAACCACCCGGGAGTATGATATATAAGATGGGTGGCTATATAAATCTTTTAGATAATAGATAATAAATAAATACACTTCTGCCACATCCATTTATCACAAGAATAAGCAATAAAATATGATCTGAGATAAAACCTTTTGTTTGTTCATCTGAAAGTATGGGAGTTATTGTTGGCTTCATAAAGGGAATAAATTTATAATATCTCAATGATGCCACCATTGATAATGTGCTTGTCTAAACTGCACATCTGGCAATCTGTAGCAGCAGTGTTTTTTCAGAAGTAACTATGAAATAGCTTAATACTCAATCTTCTATAATCACACATGATAGAATGTAAAGGTTAAAAGAATCCATGGAGACTATGTCATCCAATCTTCTGCCCAGCACTATTATACCATCTCTGATAGATAGTCAGCCACATGCTATTTAAATACTTTTAGAAAAGAGTCCAATACTTTCTGAGGCAGTCTACTCCACTTTCAAACCATTCTTACCAGTGGTGGGTTCCTCCCGGTTCGGTCCGGTTCGGCCGAGCCGGTAGCGGTGACAATATGACATCACCAAACCGGTTCTCCCCCCACACCCACATTATTCTTACCTTTTATTTGGTCCCACCCCCAATCTATTGCTGCCTCCTGAGTCCCAGCTGATGACTAGAGGGAAAAAAAACTGTTTAAACTCTTGCTGCGGGGCTTCAAAGGGCCGTCCTACAGCTGATCAGTGTTAAAAGCAAACAAATGAGTCAGGTCGTGAGGACTGGTCGTAAGTGCGAGGACCTTCCAGAAATGACTCTGACCAGCTAGCCACGCCCACCTAGTCACATGACCTCCAAGCCACACCCACAAAATAAGCCATGCCCACAGAACCGGTAGTAAAAAAATTTAGAACCCACCCCTGATTCTTACCATTAGCACATTCATCCTGATTTTGAAATCTAGTTTGTGGTAATTTAAACCTACTGATTCTTGTCTTGTTTTCTAGAAGAGAACAAAACAAATCTGATATGAAACCTATTCAGGTGCTTGGAAGATAGTTATCAGGCTACCCCACAGATTTCTCTTTTCCAGCATAAGCATCATAAAGCACAATGCCTCCAACACTGTGGTGTGAATGTGTGTATTTGATTTCATCCACATCCCTTATCACCTTAATTGCTTTCCCATGGACACTCTAGTTTGTCAATGTCTTTCCGAAAATGCAGCATGTCATGGCTAAAACATCTGGAGTAGTCATTAGCGTGTTGTGGCTTTCTCTCTGTTCTGCATTGAGTTTCTGTAATTTCCTACCTAATTAAGAGTAGGTAAGATACATTTTTGGGAAAGGGTGTTTCCAACTATGGAGTTTGCGATTTTTTATATCCAGTCTTTCAGGACAGAGGGTGGTGACTGATCTCCTGGATGAAACTGATTTTCTAAATACATTTCAGTCTGATTTCCTACCTGTGGAACAAGAATCTGCCTTTGCTAGCCAATGGGATGACTTGTGCAGGGAACAAGAAAGGAGATTTGCAACCTTATTGATCCTCCTGGATTCTCAGTGGTTTTCATGGCATTATCCATAATATCCACATGGAATGACTATCAGAATTGTGCTACTACTTGTACTGCTGTAGTTTAAAAATTCTAAGAAATAAAGAATAATGATAAAACTTCAGCACTGAACCTGAACCCTGTTTGTTCTTTTAAAATGTGTCCTGGAGTTAAATAAGGTCATTTCTCTCCAAGACACTATGTAATTTTCTATTGTGCCCTCTTTAACTTTACTCTAATACTAGCTTTTTAGAAATTCACTCACTTACTGACCTCCAGAATTCACAATGGAAACTGATCACAGACAACCATAGTTACTTAAGCTTCAACAGGCAAAGCAAACTACTCTGATGTTCTCTTTTATTTGTTATATTCCTAACCAAATGTCATTATTAATAAGACTGAAGAAATAGTTCTTTGGCAAACACCTGAATCTTCTTACCATCAGAAATATTTTTGTAATTGTTGGTATTATAAGTTTAGCATCAGTTATCAGTGTAAATGGGAATGTCGGTCCTCTTTAGCATCTGCTCCAAATTATTGAAAGTCTGCATTACTATATCCTTGATACATCCAGTTCATTGCTTCTCTCTCTCCCTTCCTCCTCTCTCTCTCTCTCTCTCTCTCTCTCTCTCTCTCTCTCTCTCTCTCTCCCTCTCTCTCTCTTTCTCCCTTCCTCCCCCCTCTCTCTATCCCCTTCTCTCTCCCCTTCTCTCTCCCTCTCCCTCTCTCCCTCCTCCAGGGATTTGGGGAAATTTAACTTGCACAGATTTTCCAGATGCATGTAATTTTAGCACCTGCTCATATCAACCATAAAATTATTTTCTCTGAGAGCTATTTATAACTAACAAGTCTTGACTGACAGGTGGAATATGACATATTGCTTCAGGAAGATACCAAAAAGAGGAATCAAATGATAATGGAAGATTGCATTATTTTTTTCCTCTTTTTTTTCTTTTTCTTTTTGAAAGGTACCATTTCCATTATATATAATATATGACATTAGGAAGCCTGGAAGATAAAGAAGTGCCTTTAACCAAAGCAGACCATTTACATTGCTTCTAGTAACTGACAGAATACAGAAGAGAGTTTTTCCCAGGCTTTTGGTCCTCAGGCATACAAATTGTGTGCTTGGTTATTGAGCAAATAATTCCAATTTATCTCTTTTTTGAATTTGCATGGAAATGCAATGGTTTTTAAGATTTCCTGCTAAAACCTTACAAGTAGAAGTTAACAGATGTATTACTCAACTGTTCCTTATATTGGGTTGGCTCTATTTCTAGCAGGGAAAATAGTTTTTAAGCAAACAAATGTACAAAAAACCCTGATAAGTAGCTCACCCATCGCATGCACCCATGCTGACAGCTGGCATGCCACAAAGTGGATGTGGCAGTGAAAAATATGATCCTTTGATCATACTTTCTTATCTATCTCCCCTACCAAAATACTCTAGGTTGCATGTAATTAAGCTGTATCTGAAGTAGGAAAATCTTTACACTTTGGCCAGCATTGATACACCACACAAGGGATCTCAAAAGGAACAATAGCTATGACTTGCTCATGGTGTCCCTTCACAGCAGAGGTGGCATCCAGCAGTTCTGACCAGTTCTGGAAAACCGGTAGCGGAAATTTTGAGTAGTTCAGATAACTAGTAAATACTACCTCTGCCTGGCCCTGCCCCCATTTATTCTCTTCCTCCCGAGTCCCAGCTGATTGGGAGAAAATGGGGATTTTGCAATAACCTTCCCCTGGAGTGGATAGGAAATGGAGATTTTACAGTATCCTTCCCCTGCCATGTCCACCAAGCCACGTCCACCAAGCCATGCCATGCCAAGCCTACCGAACCGGTAATAAAAAATGTTGAAACCCACCACTGCTTCACAGATGCTTGCAAGCTAAAGGGAGGCATGGGGAAAGCCACCTTCCCTTTTCTCCCTGTTAGATTTTATCAACGGATAATGCTATCTTCAAAGAGCAGGACAGAATTTTCAAACTGTTGCATTTCAAACAAGTCAGATGTGATTTTGTAGCTCAGAGAGATTACTTCCTAACATCAGTATTTTTAACAAAATGTATTGGGATGTATGGGGGAAAAGATTAAGAGATAGTCAGCCTTTGGATTATTTCTTTAATCTCTTCTCCGAAATACATTTTCCTGCATGATATTTTTTGGGAGGAGGATAGGGGAGGGGCAGGGAGAAGTAATATATAAGTTAGATAGGAAGAAGAAACTCTAGCCATCCTATTGCTGCTTTTTCTGAGAATGCAATTCTAAATAGGTTTTGTAATTACAAATGAAAAAGTCTTACTTGGGAGTAAATATGCATCATCCCTATTTCTCAGCTATTATTTCATGTAGGAATAGCTAGTTCTCTTTTCTTCCCATATGTTATTATATAGACAAATTTCTGTGCCTGTTTATTCCTGCTATCCAGGTGAAAATGGTCATGGGATGAAAACATCAAGAGCTAGAGGAGAGTGGATCTGCCCGAACCAGTCAAAAATTGTAATCCTAAAATTGGGCAAGCTTTTTCTTGGGAAAGAATGGAAAATACTATTTCTACATCAAATTAGAAAAAATTGAAGTGAGTTGGCCTTGCCATGTGCTGAGGATAAAGTATATGCTGCATTTTTGGGGTATTTTTGTGTTGAAATGAGGGTACGTGAAGATGGGCGCAGAATCTTCCTGTTCTGGCACTGTAGCAGCATAATTCTGCAAGGTGTATTCTGTCTCTTGCACATCTCATAATTATGTATTCAAGTTGATTATATGTTCAAGATAATTAAGTATTCACATGTATTACAGACAGATAGTTTGAAATGACTCTAACATAAAGACATGCTTCTTTTGTCACCCTATGACAGTGCTTTCCACTGAACTGCCACAATTCAAAAAGCTTCTTTATTCAGTATCTATAGGAGACAACACAAAGACTTGTCACATAAAACAAATAATAAGCTGTAAGGAATTGTTGGCTTCTAATCAATTCATACTTGGAATAAATAGTGTCTTTCTTTTTTTTTCCTGCTAGGTCTTATACAATTCCACAAAGTATATCCGTATTTTAATTACTATTGATGATAGTTTTCAAAGTTTTGAATTAATGCTGTAAGAATTTCTCAATCTTAAAAGCAGAAATATTGCTATCGTTTATGTGTCTTAAGGAGAATGAGAATGAGATTTTTGCTTTCTGTTTTTCAGAATATTGAACAAAATATAAATGTATAGGTATACTATAAAATGTAGCAATACAATACAATATTTCTAGGGGTTTTTTTTCCAGTTCAGTTTTAAAGATTGTTACTTAAATTGCTGTGTCTTGAATGGTAGCATCACTGACTTGAATGGCTCATGAATTAATCCGGAACATTCAAGAGTGATGTTATGTTATGACACATCTGTAGGCAAGACTCTTCTTGAACAGCTCACACTGCCCTTGATATTCATCTTCTTGTCTGCTAGCAGAAGGATTTATAATACGGTACAACTCTCTGCTTGACACAACATTTCTGTGCCTGTCTTTTTCATTTTAAGTATCACAGAAGCTGTCACCTCAATAACCTAAATAATGAAATTTAGTACTGGTGATGGAATGTATAGAATATACCAGTGAAAATGCTTAAAATATGACTCAACTATCCTGTTTTGTCAGATCTTACATGGTCTATGTCAGAAAATATTTATCTGCCTTTTAGTCTTCTCTAAACTTATAGGCTCTCACAAAGAGCTAGCAAAAATAAAGCCAACCTCAATGAAACTAGTGGGATATATTTCTGTTTATAAAAACATCACCTTCATTTAGATTCTTCAAGAAACAGGCTGCACATACATAGGGTAATAAAATTACACCAGTTTCACATTGTATGTTTGTGTGAAAGGTAATAGTTGCAGTAACTAGGCTGCTACAGGAAACGTAATGGTGGTCTTGGACTAACGGTGGCTGAATCTAAGGATGGACACATCTGCAGCTGCCACCAGGTGAGGTCAGTGATGCGGGGATTTCAATGGAATTTTGTTTCCTAGGTGATAAATAGAGAATGGAAGAATAATGTTCACTGTTGAAAGGTGGGGAGGGGACTGGAAACTAACCTGGTAAGACATGAATTGAAGGCTCTGTTACAGCTCAATAAACAGTGTGGAAGAGAAGGTGTGGGATTTTGTGGTAAATTGTATAGGTGTTCTGTCCCCTCCCACGAGTGGCCTTGCAGAGGCTCAAATAGCCCGGCAATAACAAACGCAGGCTAGAGAGACTGAAGCTGGCCCTTTAATAAATAGTTCTCTTCTAAAGCGTATATCAGTCCAATAGTTACCGGGCAATGTTCCAAAGGTCTTGGCAGATGGCCAGCAGGCTAATGCAGGAATGCAGACTCTTGTCAAAAAGTCCAAACTAACAGTTGTAACTCCACTGTATCCAAAACGCCAACAAATTGTTCACCATGCCTTTCCAGCTCAGTCACACCCCTTTTATACTTTGTAGGGTGTGGCCCTACATCTCCTGACTACACCTCTTGGGACGTGGCAATAGCTGTTCTCTACGATGTCTCCTACGTCTCTCTCTTGCATCCAATAGGGGCTCTCCCTCGTCGTTACTGGCCTCTGTTTCCTCCTCAATTTGGCTGGGGTCCATAGGCACGTCAGCAACTGTCAGTTCTTACTGACTCACCAGTGAAGACAGCCCCTCCAGCACATAGTTCGTGACAGCTTCCTCCTCCTCCATATCATCCTCCAAATCAGCATGCGAAGATAAATCAGCCTCCGGGGCTGGGGTCACAACAGTAGGAAGACATGGAACATTAAAGAGTATATAGTTAGTATGAAACTATTTTTAAGGATGCATGGTGGAAGATGGGAGCTGAGTTATTACAAGGACATAATAAGGACCAGGCACTGGAAGTGTGCATTCAATTCTGCTTCCAATTTTCTAATTACAAATCAAGGGCCAGTGACTGAACTGAAGCTCAAGCTGAATGCCAGATCTATGTGCAACAGATCCTTCCGGGCACTGGAAGAAGCAAATTAATTAGACTATTTTCAACAGAGTGCTTGAGATGGAACCTGAATGTATGCAGCATGACCCTTCTTGTTTTCCTGGACCTCTTAGTACAGGGGTGTCAAACTCAAGGCCCACAGGTGGAATCCAGCCCACGATGTGGTGGGATCTGGCCCGTGGGGCCATCCTGGAAAATGTAAGGGCCCGGCCCAAGTTGCTTCATCCTGGTCTACCCAATGCAAAGAGGAAACATTGGATGAGCGTAGCTTTGGCCCTGTCTACCCAATGTGAAGAGGAAACATCGGGCAAGCATGGCTTCGGCCCAGTCTACCCAATGCAAAGAGGAAACATGCCAGCAGTTTGGGGAGTGGTGTCAAGCTGGCCATGCCTACCTGGTTGGCCACACCCACCCTATCGACCACACCTACCCACCCACCCCCAAGGTCAACCACAACCCTGATGTGGCCCTCAATGAAATTGAGTTTGACACCCCTGTCTTAGTAGCTTTTGATACTAATTGATCAATCTGGATCACATAGGAGGGCTGGAAACTATTTTATTTATTGATCAAATTTATGTACCACATATCTCATTTAAGTAGCTCTGGACAGTTTACAATAAAAATGCTATAATATAAAAGCATAAATAAAAACAGATTTAAAAAAGAGTTAAAAACAAAGTTAAACATTGAACTTTGTAAAACGTTACAGAGGGAGTAACCTCATATCTCTAATCACCAGAGTTACATATCCCTGTTAAAGCCTCATGCCAACTGGCAGAACCAGATCTTAATGCTCTTTTAGAAAGCCAGAAGAGTGGACACCACCTTATCTCAGGGGATAAGGTATTCCAGGGGCCAGGTACAATGGCAGAGAAGGTTTGCTTCCTGGATACCACCATTCAAAATTATTTAGCCAATCGGATCGCAACATGCCCTCCCTGCTTGACCAGGTGGGATAGGTTGATGTGATTGGGATAAGAAGGTTTCACAGATAACCTGGGCCCATGCCATGAAGGACTTTAAAGATGATAATCAATACCTTGAACTGGACCTAGAAGCAGAGTGGCATCCAAGGCAGCTCATATAGCAGAGGTGTTACATGTGCAACCCTAGTTGCACCTGGGAGTGTTTGCACTACCACATTCTTCAACAGTTGCAGTTCCAGATACTCTTCAAGGGTAATCCCATGTAGATCACATTGCAATAGTCCATGCAGGAAATAACGAGGAGAAAGTGAGAGAAGGGCTTCTTGATGTAGGAAAGGAAATAACTGGCACACAATGTGAAGTTGAATAAAGGTTCTAGCCACAACGGCCATCTGCTCCTCAAGCATGAATTGTAAATCCAGAAGACCCACCAGATTATGCACGGATCCATCTGGGATAGTGCAATCCTACCCAGGACCAAAGATGGTATGTTGGCTCCCATGATGTTTGAGTTCTTCCTGAGTGGGCAATTCTAGTTGTGCTTGTGAAGGAGGGGAGTTCAAACCCAACAGTTGGTGTCCTTTGTTTAACAACTAAAAGATGTCATTGGGAGAGATTATTGACAGCGATTCAGAATTGATCTAGGACAGCTGCAAATTTTCTTCTATATAGGGTTCTCTGAAAGAGCTGGCTTTTAATATAGGAATATACTCATGCTGCTCCTAGAAGAACAGGCTGATTTTAGCACTTCATTAATATATCAGCATTGAAATATTCATGGCATGAAGAAAATCTTAAGCAGAGCATAACTCCAATGTCAGATATATCTCTGATAAGTTCTTTCACAACTAAAAGTAGAATGTTTATATCCCAATCTTATAGTTCACATAAAGTTTTATATTTGTGCCTTGACGGCTGTTATCCAGACTGACAGACTTCTGAGAACAAGTAAAAGCAAATAATTTGCTTCAGTTCAAAATGCATCGAATCAGTAGCAACAGCTTACTGTGGTGTTCTAGAAGTACATGTTTAACAGCAATGCATATTATCATTATCTATTAATATTCCCATAGTCAAACAACAAAAGGAAGTTGCTAAAAGATATCAATTTGTCTCACCTGTTTCACTGCAAATTTCATAAAGATGCTACTGAAATGCTTTTTAAATGAAGGTTTTAACAAAAGGAGTTAAGAATGATGACTTATACCATATGTGGTATAAAATTTTAAATAGCTTTACCAGAATTTGTTCCATGGGCCTCCCAGTTAGGGTTTAAAACAACAATAAACAACAACCAGATGAGATGAAACGTTTGCTAAATGGCTTCTTTGAAGCAAATACCTGAAACTTGATTATAAAAAATGTTGATTATCCACATTAATTCAGCCAGTCTTTAGTAATATTTATTTTTTATCACTTTTATCATTCATATGCTGCCAAATTATCCATGTCCTCTTAGCTGATAAAAGCAAAACTTAAATAAAACAGAAGTAACCCTATCTACAATAAAACCAGTAACAGAGGAATACAAGAATATAGTTTTTGGGCAGCTCTTCTTTCTTCCTCTGTGAAAGAAGTTTCTGTTTTTTACCTTCTTCTCAGAGTTCTTGGGAATTTGAGAACCTACTACCTACTACCAAGGTTCTTAGAACCTACTACCTACTACCAAGGTTCTTAGAGCCTTGCTAGTACAGTGGTCTAAAGCACCCTGTTATTAAGACCAGCTGCCTGCAATTACTGCAGGTTCGAATCTCGCCAAGGCTCAAGGTTGACTCAGCCTTCCATCCTTTCTAAGGTAGGTAAATTGAGGACCCAGTTGTGGGGGCAATAAGCTGACTTTGTATAAATATACAAAAGAATGAAGGCTATTGCTTAGCACATTGTAAGCTGCCCTGAGTCTCCAGAGAAGGGCGGCATATAAATCAAATTAAAAAAAAAAATTCTTGTGAATTGATCCTGATCCTTTTAAAGCATACTGTATTTAAGTTGCAACTGTACATCTTTATATTCCCTGGTGGTTTTCTCACAGCATAAAACCTACATAAACATAAAACCTACACCTAGTTACTGGTTACCAGTTCTTAGTCACATACTCCCCCCGCACTTACGACGACAAGAAGCTCTCATTCGGGAGTATAGTAAGATCCTATTAAATTCCTCTCTGCCCATACATGGATACATTCCTGATCTCTTAAGATACCGATTAAAATCAAGAAATCCACCAATCTTGACAGCGCGTAAGTTGATGGCCGATCATCAGAACACCACACAAAAGTGGATGGAGGCGTGGAATAGCTGTTCCCCCCAAGATGTCTCCGAGCATATCAGTCCTAGTAGTATACCTCCAGGATTTAGCCTACCCCGACACATATGAGTGACATATAATAGAATTAGAACAACTCATGGGATGTGTGCTGACTCCCTGTATAAATGGGGAAAGACACCTTCAGCACAATGTGATTGCGGGGACCCTCGACAGACTATCCAGCATATAGTGAGGGAATGCCCTAACAGAAGGTATCCACGAGATTCTAGGGACTTCCTCTGCATAACAACGGCAGCTACTGACTGGATCTCCAAACTCGACATTAAACTTTGAAATATTATTTCTGTTTTCCTTTTAGGTTTTCTTACTGTTTTTTTATTGTTTTAATTGTTTTTAACCTGTAAAAATGAAGTGTTTTAATACTGTGTGTGACCAACCATACGCTAAATAAATAAATAAATTCTCACAGCATATATTCTCAATCTGAAAGAGCCCAAAGAAGGGCTCCTATGTAATCTCTTACTTTGAGATTTCATTGTTAGAAAGATTATGATTAATTGCTTGTAAACCCCCCCCCAAAGTCATATGACTTGGACAGCTATATAAATTGGAGTAATAAGTAAATAAATAAAAATTATATACAGGGCATTTTATATATCTTTGGCTATTTGTTACTAGATAAAAACAACAAGAACAACAACATGGTTGATCATGAGAATTTCACTGCAATCCTTTTATCTTTTGAAAAAGATTCTGAAAGCAAACTCTTTCATCCAACTGAGTGAAAAACCAAAGAAAACCACACAGTCAAAATATTCTGCAATATGAAATCACTGAGGAATCACAGTCACATCTGTGTTGTTATTTAGCAGCTCAATCCTGTAGGGGGAAGAGTGGGACAATGATTGCCTTTGGAATTTAGTTCACATTCATTAAGTGATAATAAGGTTTGGTTTCTGCTTAAGGTATTGTGTGATCCAAACCAATTGTGATTTATTTAATAAACCATAATTAGCATGATGTGTAAACTGTAACTGTGATTTCATGATTAAGTAGTTTAGAAGATGACAAGTAAATATGTTCCACTTTCACCTACTGAGAACTTCCACTATTATCTTCCAGCTAAAACATGCTTTAATAAGAATGTCTGAGAAGCTAGAGATCAATAGACTTTTCCCAATTAGAATATGATTTGGTGTATTGCATGAAAGGCCAAGGAACAATTTTTGCTCTTGATAGGGTAAACATGTCTAGAAAACTTGAAATTTGATATTAGATTCATATGGATTGAAAATTTTTAAAAATGGTACTGAAATAAGAATCGTCTAAAGATTGGTATTCTCTTTCTCAGAACAGCCTTCCATATGAAGTGCTCTTCATATATGTTTTATTACAATTACCAGCACAGCCAATGAATGTATAAATTCTAAGTACTAAACTATAATCAAATATAACTTTCTGGCAAAAGGTTTGGAAGATTTTCCTAGTACTAATTCTTTCAAAGCACATAGATGGTCTTTTAGACACTGCTGAATCACAGTTCACAATCACAAACATATTGTTTGGGGCTTTTCTGCCCAACTTTAAGGAATTGGCTTCTATCCAAATATTTGAGCTAAAACTAGCTGAAAGAGCCCAACCTTTCAAATTAACATTTTTTTCTCTTCTGTTATTATTCATTTATAAATCCTGTATTATTATCTTCCCAGACTAACAGAATTTATGTCTCAAGAGCCTCTTTCTGGCAACGAAACTATTAAAATAAGCAGTACATAATGAACTTATTGTAATTGGATTATTTTTGCAAGATCCTGTGGGTCTTTTCAATGAATAATATTGTAAGATGGTAAAGCTGGATTCTTTTCACTATATTAAATTCTAGTGGCTACTTTAAATGATACTGTTAATAGTACAGTGCCCTCTATGAAATTTTATTTTGGAGAAAATCTGATTTTATCCTGATTCTTGCTTAAATCTTTTAATTTTTATAGTGACAATAATTTCAAAAAGTCTGAGCCAGAAAAATATCTACAGTGGCTATATTAACAGTTTGTATTATTATGGATTTTGGTTCAACTTTGGCTTTGCTGAATGTGTAACTGAGTCCTTATAGTTTATAAATCATGGTTTATGCTATTAGTACTTCTTAGTAAAAAGAAACCATGGTTTACCATAGTGAATCACAATAGTCAATGAAAGAAAAATCCCATTAAGTTTTTCACAAGACCATACATGAAAAACCTGAAGTAACTGAAATAGATTTTTCTGTGACAACTAAATCCCCAATATATAAAAGTAATGTATAAAATATTCTGGATCTTTGCCAGTGAGTATTGGCTGGTTTGCACATATTACATAAATGCAGGGTTCGTTTAAAAGCCCCAGCTGAGTCTTTCCTTCATCTGTTTTCTCCTGCTGAAAAATCAACATTGTGTTAGTAAAGGAGCTTACAGTATATAAGACTATATTTGAAGTAATGAGGAATCCTGATTGATTTGTATTGCAGATACCTTATGATTCTATGTATCAACATAAAAATGGGAGAAACTAGTTAACAACATCTCTCCCTGCTTTGATCAGTTAAACTTACTCCATATCAGCATGTAACCTTGGTTTTTATCTATATAAATCAAGGACTACCTATACAGGTAGTCCTTGATTTATGACTACTAAACAACCTTTCAAAGTTAATACAGTGCTGAAAAAATGTTACTTACAACTGGTCTGCATGACCACCATTTCAGTGTCCCTATGATCAGGTAAGCAAAATGAGGGCACTTGAGAACTGTCATGTATTTACAATGGTTGTCATTTGCAATCTACTCAGGAGGTTTCCAACAAGCAATGCGGGAAACCAGATTCACTTAACAACCGTGGCAAAAAAGATTGTAAAATTGGGCATGATTCACTAAATGACTACACTGCTTAGCAATGGAAATTCTGGTTCCAATTGTGAATAGAGGGCTACCTGCATATATAGAAACTATATTAGGTGAACTTAGTGTGGAGTTGAGGTAAGATTGCTGAGACCCTGGTACAGTTCCACTATTATCTATGGAAACTAACTGGATGATTTGTGGTGACAACTTTCAACCCAACCCACCTCACAGAATTCTTCTGAGAGGATAAAATAAAAGAATATTCTAATGAAATTAATTTGAGTTCTAAAGAAAAGGTAGGATAGAATTCTAACAAATATATTAGCTCCCTGAATTTTCTTCTGTTCTACTTTTTTGTTTTACTTTTTCCCCACATTTGAGCCAAATATTGCCTCTTCCTTTGACCTAGCATTAAAGGCATTATAACATTAAACCTTTTATTTCTGATAAAGCCTTGTTCTTTCTCAACTATTCTTCGTTCCTATCATTTTGCTTAACTTTAGTCACTATAGCAGGTTCTGCTTAAATGGTTTTTCATCTTCTGTTGCTATAGTTATGCCACATCTCTCCTACCCTTTTTGCATTTCTAAGCTTTCAACCTGAATCTTTTGCAACTTGTTATGTGCCTGTGGGGAAAACCCTGGGGTTTTTTTTCTACTCTTACCAAGCATCCACTTATTCCACTGCCGATCATTTGGAAACTGTTTGAAACTGGTGACATGCAGAAAATTTCTCTTGCAATTTTCTTTCTATTAGTTTTCATTTAAGTTTATGAAAGAGGACATCTGTTATCATTTGTTTCTCCCTTCATCCCATTCAATAGCAAAGTAAACATCAAAAGAAAAGTCAAAAAGAAATTCTCATGTATCCTGAAACTGAAGTAGAAATGCAAAAACATCATTGAGAAGGAAGTAGATGTTGAGAAATTGCAATGCAGATTTTGGCATAACATTAGATGAAACCATGGTAAAATGGTTACCAAAATTCTTCTCTATATAATATAAGTGTCAAAATCAGACTAAACTAAATGCAATCGCAATCCAAATTGATGACTAGACCAATGCAGTTTTCTTATAGTTTTCTTATTATAGTTTTCTATTGCCTTCTTAAGAGCCCACTTATACTTTTATTATCCATTCATAACCTCTGGAATCTAAGGAACTGAAAATATTGCAAAGTAAGCAGGATACACAGGGATCAAACAAGGATTTTCTAGGACATATTTTTTAAGAAAGACTGAAAAAATACATGTTCAGCTGAGGTTAATATCGTACACAGTGTGTCATTTAATTAACCTAAGAAATTCATCTGTAAATGTCAACGTTATAAATTTATATTTGAAGGTCACAGATTCTAATCCTCTAGCTTGATATTTGGTTGTTTTTTTATGCAAATGCTCAATTCTAAAATGAAAGATTTTAGAATTGAGCAGATTTAAATTTGGCAGATAGCCATCAAATATATTTGGATAACTAATCGCAATAAAATTGTTCTTTTCCACAGAGCCTGGTGGCGTAGCAGACTAATAGCCTGTTATTATCATTCAGCTGCCGGCAATTACTGCTAGTTCGAATCTTGCCAGGCTCAAGGTTGACTCAGCCTTCCATCCTTTCTAAGGTAGGTAAATTGAGGACCCAGTTTGTGGGGGCAATAAGCTGACTTTGTATAAAATATACAAAAGTATGAAGGCTATTGCTTAACGCATTGTAAGCTGCCCTGAGTGTCCGGAAAAGGGCAGCATATAAATCAATTTTTTTTAAAAAAAGTAATCAATGTTCTTCTAACGCATCCTTTAAAAAAAAATCTTTTATTATTTTCTTACACAAAATGCAACTTGCTAAAGCCTAGCCCAAATATCTTTCTTCACGCAGGTGAAATCAGTGGCAGAAAATGTTGGGTCTGTTTATAAGTTTCAAATTAATCTTATTCAGATTAATATAAACATTAAATTAAAGCCCATGTCCAGTCTGGTGATGTTAGTGATAATGGCTTATCCTGTAAGATTGTACTGATGATGATTGAAATGATTTGAGAAAGCTTTGCGATACTCAAGAATGCTATGCACATACTGCCTACAGACTGATAAACACAGCTGTCATCAGCATTGTCAATGAGAAGCAAAGAAAAGAAGCATATTTGCTTTTCTCCCCCTCCTCTCCACCCATTGCTAACATACAGGGAGGAAGAAAATCCAGTAGTATTCAATATACTCCACATCAATCTAGCTAGTCTTTATTGTATCTGTCTTTTTACCTGGTGGCTCTTCATTGGAATGGCATTTACTGTCATTGCAGTTGGAGCAAAAGGTAAACGTGTTGGTTTCACAGTAGTTTTTCTTTTTCCTGATGGAGAATGGTTGGAAAGCAAATAGACAGTGATATCATACTGCCTATTTGACAATAAATCTTATTAAATGGAGAAGTCCTTCTAATGAACATGTTACTGTACTTGAATTATAGTGAACAGAGCATGAACCCAACATTTCTGAGAATCAAAGAAGTGCTGAAGCCAGTAAAAAAGACATTAGATCTAATTTACATCCTATTTATTTCAATGTATCTTACAGTTGATGTGTTTGCTTCAGACAGTTATTTTTAGTATTTAGTATTTTTAGCATTTCAGCTGAAAAGTTCTACTCCGTCGTTTTCTCCTAAATAGTTCCTCCACCATCAGCAGCCCCTTAAGTTCAGCAGTGTAAGAAGTAGTGGGAAAACTCAAGATTTACAAACAGGATTTGTTATTGGGCTTTCTTTCTGTAAAATGCAAATGCCTTTGTTGTTACTAAATGTACTTTCCCCTTAAATAAGTGAGATCCATTTTGTGTAGTCTTTACCTAGCCTTGGTTATGCTCATGACAATTAGGCTGCCATAAATGGATGTCAGTGTGGTCTGGCTTTGAAAATATGGATATTTCAGATTGTTGTGGTTGTATGAAACCCTCATGATGGCTCTTTTTTTAACCCTTCAAGTGTTGTGGTAAGAAAGTAAGCATATTTTCCTTTTAAAGATATGTTTTGTAGACCTTGCTGTCTTCTCCATTTGGCAGACTGCAATCACCTTGTGATTATTCTGAATGGAAGTATTGATTCAAAAAGTTGGCAGATTGAGACCTGAAAAATAGGTTCTCAGCAATCTTTTTTAATTGAATATACTTAAATCTACATGCTAACTCTAGTCAGTGAAGTCAATATTGCTACGCTACCAAATTTCTGGAGCCTTTTCTCTTATCCCATTGTGCTCATGCAAAAAAAGACTGTACCTTTTTTGTAAAACATTTGACCATCATTGATCTTGTTTCATATAAAATGAATACGAGACGCCATTGTTGTTTTAAGGCTTTAATTCATTTTATCACTTTATAACCTATATTATAATATTACAAAGATATCAACAAGGGAGGCAAGGTTACAAATGAGAAGTCCAGCTAAAATCCTGAAGTTCCACAATCTACAATAGGACATGATCCATGCTAGGCTCTGTAGCTGCAGATTTGTGGAACCCCATTATTCAGCTTGAATATCTTGAAAATCCCCCTTTTTTTCCCCAAAAAGCCCACATACTTTTTTTCTTTTTAAAGAGCTTCATTTATCACAAAGGAAAGCTTTACTGATAAACACTCTTTATTTTTTTATTGCTTACCACCTTATCTGTGCTTAAAATCACTTATTTTAATTTTAATGTACCGGATTTTCTGGCGTATAAGACGACTGGGCGTATAAGACGATACCCGACTTTTCCTGTTAAAATATAGGGTTTGGGCTATAATTGCCATATAAGACTACCCCTCTTCCAACGCACACCAAATAAAAATTTAAAAACATCAGATTTGATTTCAATTCCACATACAGCTTTGTGAGATTTTGTGTGTTTGTGTATTTAGAGTGAAACATTACAGAAACACACTAAATCTCAGAAAGCTGCACAAATATTATTTTATTTTAATTTATTTTTATTTTTATATGAAAGCAGCTAAATTTAAAACTTCCGAAACTTTAAATGGCTGGGTCTAAAAAAAGAACAACTAAAAAAAAACCCCAATTAACTATTTTTTTTTAAAGCTCCCAAAGGGGAAAAAATCTTACCCAATAGAACAGGGGTCTTCAACCTTGGCAACTTTAAGACTTGTAGACTTCAACTCCCAGAATTCCTCAGCCAGCTTTGCTTTGCTGGCTGAGGAATGCTGAGAGTTGAAGTCCACAACTCCCTGCCTGCTTGATTGCAGGCAGAGAGATTCAGTTGCTTGCTGATGCAATGGATTGTGGGCAAGCGAAGCAAGGCAAGCGTTGCGACTAGCAGCTAAGGTAAGCAAGCTGGAGGGGGGTGGATTTTTGCTGCCGATTAGCAGGCAACTCAGCTGGGATGGTCAGAGCTTGGCTCATCAGAGCCTTTCGGACTAGTCTGCCTGGTTACAGGAGAACGACACCCGGTGTATAAGACCACCCCCGATTTTTGAGAAGATTTTCATGTGTTAAAAAGTCGTCTTATACGCCAGAAAATACGGTAAAAAAATTGATAATATCTGATCCAAAAACTGAGAGCTACACATTAAGTCTTAGGAAGAGACATGAAGCACCTATCCTGCAAGTTAGGAAGCCATATCGCCCATCTTTATTATTTTTATTAAAAGTGGAATGTATATCTTCTAAATAAATCAGTGTTTGCTCTAGGGCTTGAGGTTATCAGATTCATCTTCTTGAACTAGACATGACTTTGGTGAACTTTGGAAAAAGTTTTGTTTCCTTAATGGACATTTTTCTGAACAAAAGTTTATTAAAACAAACACATCTGCCTTTATTTGGGAAATAATGTCTGCTGAACATTTTGTGCGAGATACCATTGGCCAATATTGTTAATCCTGAAGTTTTAAATGTCCTTATGACTATTTAATTGACATTATAAAGGATCAACTTTGGCAAAGGGGACATGGTGACAAGAGTGAAGACAGAAGGTTTTCTTTTTCTTCAGATGCAGATGAACCCCAAGGGTAACTATAAATATGTGCAGAGAATATTGCTTTCCATTCTACAGAGTTGAACACATGGGACAGACAACCTAATAATACAGAAACCCAAGTTGTTTGGGGAAAAAACCAAGATGACCTTCATAAAAATAAAAAATAAAATTCTGCTCAGGAACACTGAAATGATTTGTATTTACAAAGATGCTAGGGATTTAACTTAACATCTGGAGTCATCTGAATAATGAATTTTAAAAGTCGAGGAAGATAGTTTCAGTGTGTCATCTCAGATTATAAAGGCATGTGCATATATATAGCTACCATTCTATTTCTTAAATGCCAAAATATGGCATTTATGGCTATGTGGCAGCCTTACACAAATCTCTCAAATGACTTACACTTCCCAGAGTGTTGCCAGTGTGTTAATAGTGTTGTTCCCTGTGTAAAAAATTCTTTTTTATGATTGTAATACAGATGGGGAGGTGGAAGTAAGAGAGGAGAAACCTATGTATTGTATCCTACAATAAAGGTAGTTAGTGTTTAAGTAACATGGGACTAAGCTGCTGGAATTAATTTTAATTTTCTGTTTATCAATAGTTTACAGGAGGAAAATGGAAAGCGTTCTGATGAGTGGATTTGCCAAGCTATGAGAGGAAAGAAAATTATTTCATTGTCACTTAGGTAAGTCCAACTTTTGGTGACTATTTGAAAGACGCTTGTGTGGAAGAACATCAGTAGCACTTTCCAAAACATAATTTATCCTCTATAGAAACATGTTCTGTTCTTGTTCCTAAACTTTATGGCCCCACTAAATTCCTTACACCATATTTTGCCTTCCTTTTAGAGAGCTTTACCTTGTATGACTCTATATTAGATGTGGCAAAACTCCCTGTTTATGATTTTAATGCTTCTGAGCAAACTATATTCTATTAATAGATGTTGTGATCAATATTTTTGAACTCAAGAAAGTATTTAGACTGTTTTGGAAAATTATTGACCCACATGTGACACATGTGTCTTTCATCATGACTACTGTTATTTGTGCAGAATTGCATTTAAATATATCAAGGGGTCATTCTATACAACATAGCACTTGAACATAGCAAAATCTCAATTTACCTCACTGCTAACCAATCTATAAGGACATCTTTGAATTTCTCACTTTCAGTTTTAGAATATTGTATCAATTTCTGCTCTATTTTTCTGCACTCAAATTTTATTTAACAATTTTATCTTCCTATTACCTTTCTATTGTTTCTATTATAGAAATTCCTCTTACTTCCTATTTAGTAAATGCTAACTTCAATGCTCACAAAGGCCTTTTTAAGATTCTGAAAAGATGCATGAAGCAAGCTGTTCATTTAACACCCCTCCTTTTCTCACACATGTGCCAATGTAATGTCTTTTTCAATGTTTCATTCAGGGAGCCATTTGTCCCCTCAATTCTCCTGCAACATTTTCCATGACACTAGCCTGTTAACCAAATGGAATCCTCAACTGTTTTGTGGTCTGTTATTTTGGATTTGCAAAGAAAAGAAAATACAGTGGAAAAGCTTATTTTCTCTAAGAGTGTAGTAATACTCACATCCTCAATGTCCAATAAAAAAAAAGTGCCACCTTTCATTGGAGTTACCAATGCAAGGCCCAGCTATTGCTGACTTCAGCATTAGCATCCTGTTTTCCTTGTCAAAGTCCATAAATATCTGAAAGGAAACCATTTGGCTTTTCTGCATGCAAATTTATTAGGTAAGTGACAATCTCTAATTTCATAGGACTTTATTGCCAAACACCTCTCACTGCATGGCAAGGAAAGTTACACACTCTTTATAAGTTAATTCAGTTAGACAGAATCCAAAAAAATCCACTCAAAGCAGCATCACATCATAAGGCCAGCTCATATATGTAAGTTCGTTACTTACTGACCAGAGCATCTGTTGTCATTAATCATTCCAACCATGTGACATCCACCTCCATAGAACAATAGGCCAATTAACCTTGGTTCTGTCAGCATAGAACATCACTCAATATATGTATCATAAACTGACATGATGCTCAATCAGCAATAAAAGGACCCCAAGGCAGCCAGCTTTCTTCAACCAGTAGTAGATGACTAAGGAAGAAAAGTCCAACTTGGAGCTTAACTATTGCATTCAGACAATTGACCAAGGTCTGAAATATGGAGCGTATGCCATTCTCTTGGTCTTCCATAAAGACATAAAAACATGGCTGTGCACCCTTGCTCAGTGGTGGGATTCAAAAAATTTAACAACTTGTTCTCTGCCCTAATGAACGGCTGCATGGTCATGTGACTGGGTAGGTGTGGCCAACTTGATGTCACTCATGTCAAGGGGCACTTCGCCTCGCTCAGCCTCTCATGACTGTGGGGATACTGCAATGCTTGTAACTGTGAAAAATGGTCATAACTCACTTTTTAAAGTGCTATTGTAACTTTCAATGGTCACTAAGTGAACTGTTGTAAGTCAAGGATTATTTGTACAAAACTACAGAAGGCTTCTTTGTTTGCAAAAATACCCTAAATACCAATCATTAGATTAGAAATGTGGGAATATAGATTGAAGATCCATGACAGTCACAGCCATCATGGAAACCTAAACCATTCTGTCTAAATATCAGCAGCAGCAGAAATACCTGCAATCCAGAGTTACAAATCAGGCAGGGTGCCAGAGCTATTAATTAAAATAGAAGAATTAAAATAGTTAAAATGTATCAATAACTATCAGCAGCCAACTCTTGCTCATAAAGTGAAACCCTTTAGCAGAGACTTCATTTAAGCTCTCCAGAAAGTGGGTGGGCACACTTGGGCTACAAAATGCCGAGCTAAAGAGACAAATTAACAAAGTATATAGGGGATCCAGGTTCAGGTCTTTGCCCTCCCAAGCTTGTCAGGATCACAATAAAATTAGTACATGTACAGATATCTAAATAAACTTCTAGCCTGGTGCCATGTTACTAAGCCTTATTATCATGAGAGAAAACTAAAAGGAATTGGAGGGAAGATCCACACCCCTACCTCCATTTTTTTTTAATCTTACTATCAGTGAGCAATCATATGCCTTGGCCACTCTGAAGCAATGCAAGAAACTCCTGTCCCAAAGGTGCTTTTCCAAGAAACAACTGGACTTTCTGGAAACCAAGAAAGTCCAGTTGCCTCTTTTTTGACCTGGATGACTGAAGAATCCTCATAGACAAGAGACTACTGTGCTCAGCGAATCGACAAAGCACCCTTTCCCACCCAGGGGAAGCAATCCTTAGATGCATTTGCACCACTTAAAGATACTGGCTGGTCTCACTCACCTCACAAGAGATCCTAAGGAAATCATCCAGATTTAAGATCATATGCCCTCAGGAAGGCAGTAAAAATATCAGTGCCAAGCTTGCATCCTGCCTCTTGGAAGTACACCCCAAAAGGACAGTGCCAGGAACCAGTAAAGCAGTGTAAACAGCTTAAAATAACCCTTCCCCTTTAAGAAAGTCAAGCCCCTAATAAAAATACCAGCAAAGGAAAAAAAAAAACCTCTAGAGAAGCAGCTCAGGCTACATTACCTACTGCCAAGAACCATTAGCTGTTACAATGTAACAGGCTTAACTGCAGAGGCAGTTTCTGAAAACACTTAAGCAGGGCAATAAAGATAAGGCACAGCAGAATGTCTCCTTCCTTCCTTCCTGATAGGATTAACTCTGTAAGGTGGGAAAAACGAAAGGATGTTTCTTCCAACAGCCGGTTCATTGAACTACTCAGAAAGTTAGCTAACGATTCTCCCGAACTGGTGTGAACTGGCTGAATCCCACCACTGCCCTTGCCTGGAGTGCGTAAAAGAGTATGCAGTGGTGCCTGAAAGTCATCCCCAGACTTTTAATCATTTTTTAACATTCCATGGCTCTTTTAAATTTTACATATTGTTTCCTATGCTGTTAATATTTTATTGTACACCCCCCAGAATCCATCTGTGAGAAAAATGGGTGGTTCTTAAATAAAAAAATGATGAATTTGTTATAAAAAGTTGTATATATAAATTATTGACATAATTCATAGCCTAGCAACCCACTTCATAATTTACCTAGTCTATATTTCATTAATCTCCTTTCCTTCCAGTTACATAGTTTGAAATTCATTTTTCCTCTTCTAAATTATTGCCTTACTAAATGTTTGCAAAATTACCTATTTGTCCACCAGTCAAGGTGGGCTAGCAAGATGTGACTGGCTTTTTGTTAACTAAATCCTTTCCAAACACTCAGCATGTACTGGTTTGAATATCACCCTATTATTATTTTCCTGTGGGAACAGACGTTTTTGAGGCTCAGCTGTGCTAAGCTGTATGTGATGCTCTATCTCTTTTTTGGACTTCAGGCCAACAATGGCAAGAGCTAAGGACGGGAGCAGCTGAAGCTTTACCTCATCAAAGGGAACATTCTTATTTTAGCTTCTTCGTTGCATTTTTCCCATTCATTTCATTAGGAATTGTCTGGGGTTTTGAGCTATTTATTGGCTAGAGATTAAGTAAATATATAAGAAAATGGTCTCGATTTAAAATGGTAGAAAAAAATACACTTGGGCAATACCAGTTTAAACAAAATCAGCAAACATGTAAACAAGGATGGAGGTGAAGAAGCGCTGAAATTTTCTAGAGTCTGGAGAACTCAGAATATTATTCACTATTTTGGATCTTTTTTTGGCCCTGATGCCAATATTGTGTTTGAAATTCATCAATGGTGTGGCTTCGAATTTTGTTCATGAAAAACAAGGATTAATTTATCATTTCAGACAGACACCCATATTTTTTCTTCTATCCTCCAAGAAAATGGTTGCAAAGAAAATAACATAAGGAATTCAAATAATACATGTATTGGATTCAAATAAGTTTGAATCCAAGTAAGGGTATGGCAGATGAGAGCTAAATAGCTTGAAATAGATCTATACTAGTCTCCCTTTATTTCTTTATCAGTGAATATAAATTTATATATATAATAACTATATGTACAGAAAATCATTAAGTATTATGTATCACCAAATTCTTGTATAATTTATGAGTAAATTATATTTATCTCTAGTTTTGCAAGGTTTTTTTTAATAATGAACATAGCTATTATGTAAAAATGTTTCTTTACAAGGAATCTACTAAAAATTTCAGATTCTTGCATTATAAGTGCAAGAATCTTGCAAAAATAATTTTTGTCAAATGCATGATAGAACAAGAATAAATTAAAATAAATTTATTGAACGGTATTTGCTTGGATACTGTCATGGCTCAGGACTCAGACTCTCACTCTGAAGAAGCTCCTTTAACTGAACCAATGGAATGTCAGCCTAAGGAAACACGAAACCAGGAATTTCTTAAGTCCTGGGCTATAACAGATGCCACATCAGCAGTAAGTTATTCAATTGACATCGTAAGAAAGATTACATCACTTCTATAGCTACTTCATATTTCATAAACTGTATAACATTTGTGCATGGTTATGTGTTCTTATTATTATCCTTACTGCATTCCATTTTTCCATTGATCCCATTGGAGGGATTGTTCCCTCCAATAGGGCAATATGTCTCTCTCGTGCTTTTCTTGCCACATTTTCGCAGTGAAGAAGAAAATAATAACAAATTTCCAAGCAACTGGCTACTGTTGCTTGGCAAATCAAATCCCTGAACCCGAAGAACATCTTTGAAGAAAAGGGTCTGGACCACGTGTAAGAAATATGCAGCTACAGATTTATTGCACTAGACATTTTAAATGATAATTTAAGCTATGGTGACATCTGTGTTTGGTAAGAGATGTAGAATGATGTTAATATCTATAATGAGGCAAGTAATATTTTCACTCAATGAAACATACTCCTATTTTTAAGTGCTTTGCTCAAGATACATTTGCATCTATATAAACCAGGGGTCAGCAACCTGCAGCTCCAGAGCTACATGCAGGTCTTTGAGACCTCTGCTGTGGCTCCCTGTCAAGTGATCCCACCATTGGCTGGCCCCGCCCTCCCCTCCCAGTCACTCCTCACCTGGCCTGAGAAGGTAAGGGGGATGGCGGGGGATGGAGAAGCGGCCAGGGCAGAGACAGAGAGATACAGAGAGAGGGGGAGAGAGAGAGAGACATACAGAGATACAGAGGGGGAGAGAGGGAGAGAAGGGAGAGAGAGAGATGTCAAAAGGATTTTGTGGTCCCCGGTGTTTTTTAACAACTGATTCTCTGCCCTAATGATCAGCTGGGCAGATGTGGCTAGGGAGGGGGTCATGTGACTGGTGGAAGTGAGTGACATCGCCCACCCAGGTTTTGTGACTCCCAGTGTTTTCTTTTCTGTGGGAAACAGGTCCAAATGGCTCTTTGAGTATTTAAGGTTGCAGACCCCTGATATAAACAATACATTTTGATGTTTAAAAAAATAACCATAACCACTAGTATTTAATCAGTGACTAAAACCTACAGACCTAAGGTGGGCAGCTGATTTATTTTCCCTTTGCCCGTGAAAATATATCATACCATTTGCCCATTACATCTTTAAAAACAAAGCAAATGTGATCTCTATTGACAATTTTAAAACGTATTTTACAGTTGAAAGAATGTATCATTCTTTTAATGTATTTTTAGGAACACTCAATTGAATTTTCCCTTTTCCCAAAAAAACTTCTTGAAAGAATCTATTGCCACTAACATGATCTATAATTACACATCATAAGGCACAATCTGTCTTTATCACTGCAAATGTTAATGGTGGTGACTACAAATGAATGTTAAACAGCATAACACAATTGAATAAAAAAATGCTTAAAACCGATAGTTTAAAAAATTGTAATGAAAAATTCTTACTTATATTGAAAACTAGAAAATCTAATTTAAAAAGTTTATTTGCCTGCCTGCTTCAGTAACAAGCTTTCAACCCATTTCTCAATGTATCTTTACAGTATTCAAGTTGAAGGATTTCTCTACTCCCAACACATTAGCAATGGAAATAAAAGCTACAATCATGAGAAAAGCCATCAATCATTTCTAGTGCTTACTATCAAATACCGCAGAGGAACTACAAAAGACACAAGACAATCCCACGAGATTGAAAAATGACAGATTCAAGAAAGATGAAAAGAAATTTATAGTGCCTGCACATACTTTCATTACTTTAAGATGTGGTAATTGCCAGTAGCTTATATTGCTTAAAAACGTATTTATACAAATCTATCTGAACATAAAGCAATCATTGTCTTGAGTACAATGAAGTACATATACAGCTGGCTCCAAAACCATACTCCAAATATATTAATCAGTGGTTTCCCAACTATCTGGCCAAGAGATGTTCAAGATATTCATGTAATAGAGTTTGCTCCTAGATCCATTATTCTTCAATATGTTCACTAATGACAAACAGATCAATTTTATGCTTTTCATATTTGCAAGTAAAACAAAATTGGGTGGGACAGCTAATATTGTAGAAGTTTGAAATAAAATTCAAAATCATCTTGCCATAAAAATTTACTTATAACATATCCATTCATTTATTATGGATCCTGTGACCCCTGAGGTCACAGGATCCATAATAAATGGAGGTAATCCTGTGACCGCTGAGGACGTGGACAGGATTCTGGGCAGACTGAACGCGACCACTTGTTTATTGGACCCGTGTCCCTCCTGGTTAGTACTGGCTTCCCGGGAGGTGACGCGAGGCTGGCTCCAGGGGATTATAAATGCTTTGCTGGGTGAGGGTGACTTCCCCGCCGCCTTGAAAGAGGCGGTGGTGAGGCCTCTCCTCAAGAAGCCTTCCCTGGACCCAGCAATGTTGGTTAATTATTGTCCGGTCTCCAACCTTCGTTTTGTGGTGAAGGTTGTCGAGAGTGTGGTTGCGCAACAGCTTCAGCAGCACCTGGATGAAACGACATATCTGGATCCATTCCAGTCGGGCTTCAGGCCCGGGTACAGCATGGAAACGGCATTGGTCGCGTTGGTAGATGATCTCTGGAGGGCTCAGGACAGGGGGTGCTCCTCTGTCATGGTCCTGTTAGACCTCTCAGCGGCTTTTGATACCATTGACCATGGTATCATGCTGCACCGGTTGGAAGAGTTAGGGGTGGGGGGCACTGTACTATGGTGGTTCTCCTCCTTTCTCTCCGGCCGGTTGCAGTCTGTGTTGGCAGGGGGGCAGAGGTCAACCCCGAGGCCCCTCATATGTGGGGTGCCACAAGGGTCGGTCCTCTTGCCCCTTTTGTTCAACATTTATGTAAAGCCGCTGGGCGAGATCATCCGTGGTTTCAGGGTGAAGTACCACCAGTATGCTGATGACACCCAGCTGTACATCTCCACCCCGGACCACCCCAACGATGCCCTTGAAGTGATGTCCCGGTGTCTGGAGGCCGTGTGGATCTGGATGGGGAGGAACAGGCTCAGGCTCAAACCATCCAAGACCGAGTGGCTGTGGTTTCCGACGTCCCAATATAGTCAGTTGACGCCATCGCTGACTATTGGGGGCGAATCGCTGGCCCCCACGGAGAGGGCTCGCAACTTGGGCATCCTCCTGGACTCACGGCTGTCTTTAGAAGAGCACTTGACGGCTGTGACCAGGAGGATCTTTTATCAGGTTCGCCTGATTCGCCAGTTGCGTCCCTTTCTGGATCAGGACTCCCTACACACAGTCACTCATGCCCTCGTCACCTCCCGCCTGGACTATTGTAATGCTCTCTACATGGGCTCCCCTTAAGGAGCACCCAGAGGCTCCAATTTGTTTTTTAAATTATTGGGAACTTTAATTGTCTTGGGTGAAATTATTTAATTTGGTTTTAATTATGTTTTTTAACTTTTGTATTTATGTGTTTTATTTTGTGCCTGTTGACCGCCCTGAGTCCTTCAGGAGTAGGGCGGTATACAAATCTAATAAATGATGATGATGATGATGATGATGATGATGATGATGATGATGATGATAATAATAATAATAATAATAATAATAATAATAATATTAACTAGATTTATAAGACTATCCAGCTCAAATAATGTGACTCTGGGTAGTGTACAGTGCAACAAACGAACAGTAAACCAAAACCAAACCAACAAACCTAAACCATATAATATTAAATATATATATAATAAATAAATAAATATAAAATCCAAAATATAAAATAGTACCAAGTATCATAACATAACCACTAAAAGGAGCAATTTACCTGGCTCCTAATATCTGTGGGACATGGGCTGAGAGCAACAAAATCAAATGTAAAATTATTCAAATGCACAAATATAGGACAAGAGAAATTTGCCTTTGTACTGTGGTAGAAAAACTCACCTAAAAATACTAACCATAATTTTACTGAATCTAGCAATTTACAGTGCATCACTGGTTTCTTGCTATCAAGATCAAATAACAGACAAAGATTAAGCAACAGAGTTCTTTTATAAGATTAAAAAATTGAAGATAAGTACACATCAGTGATGGGTTTCTACCAGTTTACCTCAGTTTGGGCACACCGGTAGTGGTGGTGGCTGGAGGCTCTGCCCACCCATCCGGATGTCATCATGAATGCTCTGTGCATGCGCAGAAGGTTATGCGCATGTGCACGCTCCCAGTTCCAAACTGGTAGCGAAGGTAAGTGGAACCCACTATTGGTATACATATACATCAGTGGTGAAATTCAAATTATTTTACTACCAGTTCTGTGGGCGTGGCTTGGTGGGCATGGTGTCGTTTGGTGGGTGTGACTTGGTGGGTGTTGCAGGGGAAGGATACTGCAAAATCTCCATTCCCACCCCACTCCAGGGGAAGGATACTGCAAAATCTCCATTGCCACCCCACTCTGGGGCCAGCCAGAGATGGTATTTGCCGCTTCTCCAAATTACTCAAAATTTCCGCTACCGGTTCTGCAGAACCTGTTAGAACCTGCTGGATTTCACCCCTGATATACATTATTATGGATAAGGAATTGTTTACAATTGATATGGGGTGTTGATAGGGTACAGATACAAAGGAATCTGGATTCCTTTGTGTCTTCCACAAAAGCACAGAAATTCCTTTGTACCGTATCAGTATCTCATATCAGTTGTAAACAATTCCTTGTCTATAATAATGTATATGTATACTTTGTAATTCAGGTTATTTAGCCTTTGAACAATGTAAATACAAATATGCTGATGGTTATTCTAATAGTTTGATGCTGCATCTCTATAATCAGCATCTTTGAGAGTGTTGTTATTTATTGAGATATATAATCAAAAGCCATTCATTGATGTTACAAAGATTATAAATTTGGAAGTATATATTACAAGAAGCTGTGGCATGCTTAAGGATAGTTTAGCAATTAAATCTATTGCACCTGATTGTATTGGCCTTTATATTATGTGGGCAAGACATGACATCTAACTTTCATAGATCCTTTTAATTTATATTCATATTTAAATTAATATATAGACAGAGACGCTATATATAGGAAGAAAGAGAGAGTGGAAGAGAGAGAGAGATTTCAATCTCCTCACTGTAGGGCTCAAAGAAGAAAGACAGAATTACACAAGACTCTTTTTAATGCAGATTAAAAATTTGCTAAAAAACAAAATCTTGGATATTATAATTTGAACTTTCATCCCTCATTTATTTGTGAATTCATTAATGTTTAATCTTTAGGATGCCTCAAAAAAATTATAATTTTTTTATTGTAGAAAATAATTGTTCTTTATCCTGAAGAAGATGAGATCCCTTCTTCAATTTCCAGTTCTTATCATACTAAGAAGGATTCAGGACAATTAGAATAGGTTTAGAAAAGGACAGTGAGGATGATCAGGGACTAAACTAAGTCCTATGTACAGTGATTGAAGGAATTGGGTATATTTAGCTTTGAGAACAGATGGTTGATGGGGCGATAAGAACATTTTTCAAATACCTCATGTGACACAGAAGAAGGTCAAGACTTCTTTATAAGGGCAAGATAACAGAACAATGGATTTGATCTAGAGGAAGACACTCTGACTGAACATTAGAAAATACTTTCTAATAGAACATTTCAACAGTGGAATCAACTACCAGAGAGCTGATCAGTTTCTCTGTATTGGATATATTTAGGAGATAGCTAAACATCCTTCTGTCTGGGCTGTTTTAAATGAGCAAGATGTTGGACTAAATAGACTATCTGTATGGTTGACTCAGCCTTCCATCCTTTCGAGGTTGGTAAAATGAAGACCCAGATTGTTGGAGGCTATATGCTGACTCTGTAAATCACTTAGAGTGCTGTAAAGCACTATCACCCATCTCCTCCCACTTATGACTGTATTACTGTAACCTTGTTGCTGGTAACCTTACAATTTATATTGACTGTTTCCTAATATGATTTGATTGCTTATTTGTACCCTATGACTATCATTAAGTGTTGTACCTTATGATTCTTGACGAATGTATCTTTTCTTTTATGTACACTGAGAGCATATGCACCAAGACAAATTCCTTGTGTGTTTAATCACACTTGGCCAATAAAGAATTCTATTCTATTCTATTCTATTCTATTCTATTCTATTCTATTCTATTCTATTCTATTCTATTCTATTCTATGAAGTGGCATATAAGTCTGCTATTGCTATTGCTATTTTAGCTATTTAATCCATGATGCTATTTGGTGCAAACGTCTGGAGGAAAAATTGTTATTCCTAGGATCTTCATGCAGTTTTTAGAAGCATCAGTCTGGACTATGTGAGAAATAAAATGGTAGATGAAATGAATGTAAGGAAGGGATTATTTTATTCATAATTGAATAGATGGTATTTTACAAGCATGCATTTAGATTCTATGATGATAATATGCTAGTCTAAATCATTACTTTGTAATAATTCAAAGAATTTTTCTTACATTCTTCTTGTTCAGTGTGTCAACCTCAACACCTTTAAGATGGGTGGAGTTCAATTTCCAGAATTCCCTAGCCAGCTACTATTGCAGCTTTCATTGTACGGTAAGTATTGTCCCAAGTCTATATATGGTCATATGCATTCTCATAGTAATCTATCTGAATGGGTTGCACAAGCAATAGCATATATGCCCCTTATTTTAGTCTGGATAAAAACATAGTTTGTTGAAGACACAATTTGAGGTTAAATATTTGGTTAAAAAATTCATCCTAAACTGTGAACAGGGTTCATGCAACACATTAGAATGATGTAATGGCTTTATTTCCTGATCCCTTTTAGAGATTTGGGAGGCTAAGATGCAGTTCCTTAATTCTTGAACATTTCCCCCTTCGCCCATGTTTCTAAATGCTGCTGTACTATGCTTCTAGAAGCTCCATAGTCAAGGAGAAGCTCAGTGTTTTGGCTTGTCTTGAAAGTTGCAGGTTCCCAATTATTACTTAATATGAATAAAATGAAATTATTAACTTAAATTGAATGTAGTCAAATTAGTCTCTTGCTTTCCCATGCTACTGAGTGTGATGTATAAAGGTAAAGGTTTCCCTTGTCCAGTCGTGTCCAACTCTGTTTCTTAACTTTGAGAGCCAGTTGTCCGAAGACACTTCCGTGGTCATGTGGCCAGCATGACTATACACCGAGGCATATGTATATGCTGTTACCTTCTCACCGAAGGTATCCACTCTCATTTGTATGCTTTCAAATTTCTAGATGGGCAGGAATAATGGAAGTTCACCCTGTCACATGGCACTCAGGTCTTGAACCTGGGCTGTTGATTTTCCAGCAGATAACCCTAGCGTCTTTAACTGCTGAGCCATTGTGTCCCTGAAAATGATGTCGCCTGTATGAAATGAAAATGAAGCCTGTATAATCCCACTGTAATTTTTTCAAGGCCTTCATCCTTTCTGCTTTGAAAATAATATATATATATATATATATATATATATATATATATATATATATATATATGTATATGTATATGTATATGTATATGTATATGTATATGTATATGTATATGTATGTGTATATATATATATATATATATATATATATATATATATATATATGTATGTATATATATATATATATATATATATATATATATATATATATATATATATATATATATATATATATTGCTCCTGGAAGCACGAAGCCGAGAACACCAGCCTGAAGATGACGAATGAGACTTTGTCAAAACGTCGCCAAGACACTTCCAATTTTACGTGGGAGAAGACCCGAATAACCAAAGACCTACATACAAACACCCGCGAAAACAGTGGCACATTGGCATACCCCAGTGTCTATTATCTGTTTGGCTTGCCATGTATGTTTTTTCCCAGTGCAGGACCAGCTCCATTAGCCCATAGAAACTGCACTTTCCAAAAGCAAACATTGTGTTGTATCTTTCGAACATTTTAATAACCAATGTACTCTGAATAGAAAAAGAAGCACTCTCGCTGAAATACTTCTCATGTAAAATCAGTTTTAAAAAGCATAGGAAGGCATTTTTAAAATAAATACACCCCTATAAATAGACATATAGATAATAAAATGATCAGCTCGGTTTTTGATGGAGACATCTGTAGTCTTCCTAGCAAGAAATCAGAAATATTTTGCCATTGTCTTCTTCCAATATTTGTTTTTAATTCCCCTGTCTAATCCTTGGCCCTGGATTTCCTGATTTGGATATATAAATCTTGAAGTATATTATTTCACAACAGATACCTGATTAATGTAAGGCAGTGAAAGCAATATGGTTCCTTCACTACCTTTCACTATAAGCCGTGGTGGTGCAGGGGTTAGAATGCAGTACTGCAGGCAAACTCAATACTCACTGCTCATTCCAGGAGTTTGATTCTGAATGGCTCAAGGTTGACTCAATCTTCCATCCTTCCAAGGTCGGTAAAATGAGGGCCCCAAATGAGGATCACTGGGGGCAATATGCTGACTCTGTAAACTGCTTATAGAGGGCTGTAAAGGACTATGAAATAGTATATAAGCCTAAATTCTATTGCTATTGTTATTGCTATTTCCTACCTTTGAAGTTGAGAATTTATATGTGAATTTATACATTGCTCTTTTCTCCAGAACCAATTCACCTATTCATTTAAACAGAGAATGCAGCAACTTGGTTTTCTATATTGTCCTCTGTTTTAGAACAGACTGCCATACAGTTGTAGAAAAACAATGAAAAATGTCTTTTATGCCACCCGAGAGGTCCCAAAATGTTCATCTGAGGTTACTCACCCAGCACAAATATCATTTTATATTGTGTGTGTGAATCCCGTGAAGTTATAAAATCCATAAATATTCTTGATAATTGTATTTTAACCACATACTTTAGCCCTCTAAACTTCAAAAACATTTCAGAATATAAATCTATCACATTTATTCCATGCCATAAATAAAAAAATAACAGCCTCTTTAATACTTTTTGAAAATATTAAACAATACTTTACTGAGCTCCATCCCTCAGAAAAGCTCTTATTCTTGGTAATAAATAAAATAATATTTTTCCAAAAATAGTAGTTGTTTTCAGCTGACAGGCCAAGAAACTCAACTGTACTAAAACGTCCTAACATGGAAAAGAATTTCTAAGTATATTAAAAAAACAGATATTTGCTCTAGTTATCAAGTTTCTTCTGAAATCTCTTCCATTCCCTATATAAAAATGGGATTGTGAATTATTTTCAGAGTTCACCCTTTATCATTCTGAATCAACTTACAGCAATTGGGCTGAAATCTAATATATGCCTTCTGAATTTGAAGACTTGAAGATTTAGAAATCAATTAATGGCAAATAATCAGAACATGTTATAATGTCTTAACCTTAGCAAGTGTAAAATATGTGAAATTCAGTTCTCAAAGACTGGGGAATTCTAAGAGTTGAAGTCCACATTTCTTAAAGTTGCTAAGATTGAGAAACATAACATTAACTCCCCAAAAGAAGTACCATAAATAAGCTAAATGTGTTAATGTGAATGAGCTAATCGGTTATGAACACCTGATATTCATAGTTCATTTTTTGGTCTTTCTTTGTCTTTTCAAAAATGGTTGTGCTGATGATGAATGCAACACTATAGATTTGAAGGGCGTTTATCCCAAAATGCATAGCTAAATGTCTTAGATGAAGATGAATACCCTTCGAATGGTGCGGGAGTATGAATGGATTTCCAGAAAAATTGCAGACTACAGGAAACATTTGCACTTCAAGTTTCAGATGCAGGCCTCAATGACTCACTAAAAGGTGCAAATGACCAGCTGTCTGCAAGGAATATCAATCCTTCCATTCTCCACCATCCAGCCAGAGCTCTTGGATGAGAAGCAAAACATCTTCAAAGAAAAACCAGAAAGTCCAGTTGCCTCTTGAAAAAAGTAACACAGGAAGTTTCTTTCCTAATGTTCATTTTTGAGGAGAGTTGGTCCACCAGCTGCCAAACTGGAATTGGAACTGTGTAGCTTATAAGCATTGGGTTAGCTATCAATGTTCTTTTTGCACTGATTTCAATAACTAAAAAGAGGATCATGTTCTCATATCTTTCTTTAAGGTGAAAATTCCATCATCAGTGAACAAAATATAATTTTGATTCAATGGGCAACTGATGGTGCTCATTTTCTATTTTGTAAAGGGTTTTTAAATACAAACATCTCAGCAGGCATCCATATTTTTCAAATCAGGTGTTTATTTTATTTAAAAATAGATGAAAAAATAGACTCTTCTATACTTTCACATTTGATAATATTCTCTTTTAAACAGCCAAACCTTATTCAGCAAGCCATTGAGAAAATAAAATCTACTATTCATCTCATTCATCTGTTACACAAATGGTTGTTCCTTGTGTCTGTGCGCATACAGAATATTGAGTTTTGTGCACATTATTCTTTGTCATCAATACACTTGATAGTACTTTTCCCACTCGTATTTTTGTTTTTTGTTTTTTTATTATTGAAAAGTTTTACAAAAAGTTTACATATTTCCCCCCCCCTTCCCTATCTCAACCTCCCCCCTCCCCCCTCCTCTTCCTAGAACAAATTACAGGGTATAACCTTCAACAATCATAATCAATCCTAGTCTAAACAATTATGACATTCCACATCTCTTGTTCCTTCAATTCCCTAATTACCCGCCTAGCTTTATTACTTAAAGACACACCAAATATCTATATAATCATTCATAACCTATCTGCAATTTCTTATTCCAGTATTTATTTTGAATATAATCTATCCATCTTCTCCAGTCTCTTAAATATCTTTCATTTGAATGATCCTTCAAGTACGCCGAGATTTTTGCCATTTCCGCTAGGTTTGTAACTTTCATTGTCCACTCTTGGATAGTAGGTAAATCTTGCTTCTTCCAATATTGTGCCACCAACAGTCTTGCTGCAGTTATTAAGTTCAAAATCAATTTAGTCTCTATAACTGTACAATCCGTAACTATACCCAGCAGAAACAGCTGTGGTGTAAATTTCAACCTCTTTTTAAGAATATTTTGTAAAATCCACCAGATTTTAATCCAAAACGCTTTAACCTTTTTACATGTCCACCAAATGTGAAAATAAGTGGCATCCTCACAATTACATCTCCAACATTTTGGTTGTACATTCGGATACATACGAGATAACTTTTTTGGGTCTAGATGCCATCTATAAAACATTTTATAAAAGTTCTCCCTTAAATTTTGCGCTTTGGTAAATTTCACATTTGTCACCCATATTTTTTCCCACGTTTCCATCATTATTGGCTGTTCAAAATTCTGCACCCATTTTATCATACAGTCCTTAACTAACTCTGTTTCCGAGTCCATCTCTATCAATATATTATACAATCTTTTTATGTGCATTGGGCTTTGGTCTCTAATTTGTTTAATTAAATTTTCATCACTTTGTATAACACCAGTTTTCTGGTCTTTTCTCCATCTGGCTTGTAATTGTACATATTGAAACCATGTTTGAGTTATTTTCTCCTCTTTCAACACATTCACAGGTTTTAATTTTAATATACCTCCCTCCATAATGAGAATATCTTTATATGTAATTACATCCTGTCTACTTTCTATACTCGTATTCTCTATTGCGTGCCTGGGTGCTGTCCATATAGGTATCTTTTCATTTAACTTATATTGATATTTCTTCCAGACACGCAATAAAGCATTTCTCAATATATGACTCTTAAATGCTCTATCCACCCTTTTTTCATACACTAAATAAGCATGCCAACCATAGACCAGGTCATACCCTTCAATATTCAATATCCTTCCATTTGTTAAATTAATCCAATCACTAATTGCTGATAGAACAGCTGCTTCATAGTACAATTTTAAATTTGGCATTTTCAATCCTCCTCTTTCTCGTATGTCCTGCATTATTTTCAGTTTTATCCTTGGTTTCTTACCTTGCCATACGAACTTATTAATACCTTTCTGCCATTCTTCCAGGTTGGCATCCTTTTTTAGTATTGGTATCATTTGAAAGAGGAATAAAAACCTAGGTAAAACATTCATTTTTATAACTGCTATTCTACCCAACAAGGACAGTTGTAATTTTTTCCATTTATCCATTTCAGCTTGTATTTTATGCCATATCAGTTCATAATTATACTTATACAATTTACCATTAGAAGATGCAATATAAACTCCTAAGTACTTAACTTTTTTAACTATTTCACATCCCGTTACCCTTTGTAACTCCTCTTTTTGATTTGCTGTCATATTTTTAACTATCATCTTTGTTTTTCCAATGTTTATCTTAAACCCAGATACTTGACCATACTGTTTTATTATATCCATCAAAACCTTTGCTCATTCCACTGGATAAGTTAAGGTCATAACCAAATCATCTGCAAATGCCCGTATCTTATATTCATAGTCTCTAACTTTGATTCCCTTTATCTCATCTATATTACGTATTTTGTTTAACAACAATTCCAAAGTTAATATAAATAATAATGGCGATAAGGGACATCCCTGCCTCGTACCTTTTTCAATTTTAAAAGTTTCTGTCAAACTGCCATTAATAATTATCTGAGCTGTCTGTTCCTGATATATTGCTTTTATGGACTGCATAAAGCAATTCCCAAATTGCATCCTATTAACCACTCTCAATAAAAATTGCCAATCTAATCGATCAAAAGCTTTTTCCGCATCCAAAAATATAAGCACCGCAGGGACCGAGTGGCTGTGGTTTCCGACGTCCCGATATAGTCAGCTGACGCCATCGCTGGCTATTGGGGGCGAATCACTGGCCCCCACGGAAAGGGCTCGCAACTTGGGCGTCCTCCTGGATTCACGGCTGTCTTTAGAAGAACACCTGACGGCCGTGACCGGAGGATTTTTCATCAGGTCCGCCTGATTCGCCAGTTGCGTCCCTTTCTAGATCGGGACTCGTTACGCACAGTCACTCATGCCCTCGTCACCTCTCGTCTGGACTATTGTAACGCTCTCTACATGGGGCTCCCCTTGAGGTGCACCCGGAGGCTCCAACTGGCGCAGAGTGCGGCCGCGCGGGTGGTTATGGGAGCAACATGGAGCTCCCATGTAACACCTCTCCTGCGCGAGCTGCACTGGCTCCCGGTGGTCTTCCGGGTGCGCTTCAAGGTGTTGGTTACCACCTTTAAAGCGCTCCATGGCTTAGGACCTGGTTACTTACGGGACCGCCTACTACCATCAACAGCCTCCCACCGACCAGTACGCTCCCACAGAGAGGGGCTCCTCCAGGTGCCGTCGGCCAAACAATGTCGGCTGTCGGCCCCCAGGGGGAGAGCCTTCTCTGTGGGGGCCCCGACGATCTGGAATGAGCTCCCCCCAGAGATACGGAGGATTCCGGATCTGCGCACCTTCCGCCGCGAGTTGAAGACGCTTTTATTTCATCAAGCCGGCCTCGCCTAATTCTTCTCCCTTTAAACTGTAAATTTTAAATTTTTAAATGTATTTTAAAATTATGGGTTTTTAATCAGTATTAATTTCAGCCAAATTTATTTAATTCATTTTACTTGATCTTAAATTTTGTATATTTATGTGTTTTATCTCATGGCTGTGCACCGCCCTGAGTCCTTCGGGAGTAGGGCGGTATAGAAATTCAATAAAATAAATAAATAAATAAATAAATTTGGTTATTCCTTTCCAAATATTCCAATATGTCAACAATTTGTCTTACATTATTTTTCATTTCTCTACCTTGCATGAAATCAGTTTGGTCAGCATGAATCATTTTTTGCATTACTAGCATTAACCTATTTGCCAATATCTTAGCAAATATTTTATAATCTGTATTCAATAAAGATATGGGTCTATAATTTTTGGGATGTGTCAAATCTTGATCTTCTTTTGGAATTAACGAAATAAAAGCTGTTTTCCATGAAGGTGGTACCCCTTCACCCAGCTGAATTCTATTAAATAATTCTTTAAGAGGTACAACCATCTCCAATTGTAAATATTTATAATACACAGCTGTTAATCCATCCGTGCCAGGAGCCTTACCAGTTTTTAACTGTTTAATTGCTGAGAGGATCGCCTCCTCTGTTATTAATTGGTTTAACCATTCTCTTTGTTCCTCTGTAACTATAGGAATATTCTGTCTATCCAGATATGTCTCTATCTCTGCACCTTGTATTTTGTCTGCAGTATACAGTCTTGCATAAAATTCTAAAAATGCCTTTTTAATTATATTTTGGTGATAGACCTCTTTACCTTTATACTCTATTTTCTCTATGGTACGAGATTTTTGTTTTTTCCTCAGCATGTATGCCAACCATCTACCTGGTTTATTTGCATTACAAAAAGTATTATGTTTAGCATATTGTAGATTGGTTGCCACTTGGTCTGAGAGCATCATATTAAATTGCCCACGTAATAGACTGATCTCTTCTTTGATTTTCTTATCCCCTGGGTTATCAATTAACACCCTTTCTTTTTTCTTGATCTCTTCTTCTAATTCCCTCCTTTTTTCCACTTGTCTACGCCTATATGCATTATTAATATTTATCAAAACTCTTCTCATATATGCTTTACTAGCATCCCGTACCATATCCATAGATGTTCCCTTGTTCATATTAAAAACAAAAAAATCCTTCATTAGTTTTTTACATTCTATTACATTTTTCTCATATCTGAAAAGGTTTTCATTTAACCGCCAAGATCTCCTAGATCTTTCCCCACACTCCAGTTCCATCCAAACTGGACTATGATCAGTTAAAATTCTGGGACAAATCTTTATCTTCTTTACCCTGGAAAAAAAATCATTTGTAGTTAATATAAAATCAATTCTTGAAAAGGATTGATGTCTATCTGAAAAAAATGTAAAATCTTGTTCTCTATAGTTCCATTCACGCCAAATGTCTCTTAATTCCATATCCTCCATCATATCAAAAAAAGTCTTAGGCAGTCTGGATCGCAATTTGGTAGATTGTACTATTCTTTTCTTATCAATACTAGGGTCTATCACTCCATTCCAATCTCCCATCAATATACATGAATTATAATCCCAATGTAGTAATTTTGTATGTATCAACTTATAAAATTTCTCTTGTTGTTGGTTAGGAGCATATATCCCCAATAAGAGTGTTTTCTTTCCTTCTATCATTATCTCAATTGCCAGGAATCTTCCTTGTTGATCTGCCTCAACTAATTTAGCCATCAAATCTCTTTTCAAGTAGATCACTATTCCATTCTTTTTTTTCCGGGGCTGATGCAACAAAATGTGTTCCCAATTTTGTATTTATTAAATATTTTTGATCAGTTGTCCTTATATGTGTTTCCTGCAGGCATATTATTTCATTTTTAAATTGTCTCAAGTGGTGAAATATTTTCTTCCTTTTTTGTGGTGAGTTTAAACCATTAACATTCCTGGTTAAAAACCTAGAAGCCATCCTCAGACTCTCGAAGCTTGGCGAGAACCGCTTGATAACCCTCTTGGAATTTTCTTTCGGGTCTCGCTCCTCCCACAGCTTCTGCACCAGTATTCACTTCTTGTGATAAAGCCTGCTCTTGTAACTTTTTTAACTCTTCAACTTTACGTTTAGTAGCTGCTCTGGTTTGTCTTTGATCTTTGCCTTCTTCTTGTTTTTCAACTATATCCCATGCTTGGACAGCACTTGAAAGTTGCAGTACCTCCTCCTGCATACTCATAGCTCCGCCTTCCAATTGCTTCTGCAGGTCCTCTTTCCTTCCCTCTGTCGCCTTCTTACTTTTTTAACTCCTGGCACTGGTGGTTGTCCAGCCTTTAGTATGTTACTATAAAAATCTCTTGCTTTGCATATTGTATTGAGACGATATCGCTCTCCTGCATAGTCCACTGATAATCCAACTGGGACTTCCCATCTGTATTGTATCTGTCGATTCGTCAGCTCATCTGCCAGAAAAGAATACTCTTTCTTGGATTTCAGCATTTTGGGTGGTATTTCTTTAAATATTGCAACTTCTTGTCCTGCCACTTGCAACTTATTTTTATAGGCAGCTTGTAAAATCTCATTTCTAATCCTTCTGGTGACAAAGTAAATCACAACATCTCTTGGTAGTTTCCTTTGTCTAGCTACCCATGAATTAACACTCGTATTTTTGAACAGCATTCTCAAAAGTAGATCTGTTAGCACACATAAGTTTCTTTATATCTATTTATTCAGAAGAACTCATTTTGGTTATTGGATTATTTGTACAAATGTATGCAGTA
The DNA here is from genome assembly GCF_059756535.1 of Pantherophis guttatus. Lineage (NCBI taxonomy): Eukaryota > Metazoa > Chordata > Lepidosauria > Squamata > Colubridae > Pantherophis > Pantherophis guttatus. The sequence continues at coordinate 36,501,368 of NC_142067.1, read as the reverse complement.
ACTTATACTTATTTATTTTTTATTTTATTTATTTTATTTTGTCGAGTACATATTAGATAATATATATAAGTATAAGCATGAATTGAATACATAAAATGAATACAATTAAAGGGAACATTAGGACAGGGACGATAGACACGCTGGTGCTCTTATGCACACCCCTTACAGACCTCTTAGGAATGGGTGAGGTCAACAGTAGCAGTTTTAGGTTAAAGTTTTGGGAGTTTTGAGATGACACCACAGAGTCTGGTAGTGCATTCCAGGCATTAACAACTCTGTTACTGAAATCATATTTTCTGCAATCAAGTTTGGAGTGGTTCACTTTAAGTTTGTAGCTATTGTGTGCTCGTGTATTGTTGTGATTGAAGCTGAAATAGTCATTGACAGGTAGGACATTGTAGCAGATGATTTTATGAGCTATGCTTAGGTCATACTGAAGGCGGCGTAGTTCTAAATTTTCTAAACCCAGAATTTCAAGTCTGGTGGTATAGGGTATTTTGTTACGAGCAGAGGAGTGGAGGACTCTTCTTGTGAAATATTTCTGGACATACTCAATTGTATTAATGTCCGATATGCAGTGCAGGTTCCAGACAGATGATGTTCTGCCCCAGCTACAGAGCCCAAAGAACGCAGCACATACAAACTCCGAACAAAGCTCAGTTTACTTCAAAATGCAGTCTTTTGCAAATGCAGGCTGTTAATAAAACGTTCTTAACAACCTGCCCAAAATTCCACAGATAAGATAGAGTCTTACAAGAGTTGGCAGAAAGCCCAGAAGCAAAGTTTGCAAAGAAAATCCAAACTCAATGATCAGCGAACGAACGTGCATTGTTTCCTGCAGTTTTTTACAAGCTGTGTGCAAACTTAAATAGGCTAAGGGAGTGGCCAATTAGCCCCAAGCCTTACTCTCGAGGAGACCTCCTCCTGAGGAACCACTCCTGCCTTTTGGCAGCTCTGCGTGCTCATGCATTAAGAGGCTCCTCCACCTTATTCTCTTCACTTAAAGGAGCATCTGGAGGTTCTGAAGGTCCTGGCTGAATCCCTGCCTCTGGCACCACATCTTCTTCAGCCTCCTTGCTGTCCGACTCGAGCGTGGGCTGCACATGCTGCTGGCGCGACACCACACCAGCCTCCTCGTCGTCAGGATCAGCAACAATCCGCGCAGGCCGCTGGCGGGCCACAACAGATGAGCTGTATTCAAGAATTGGTCTAGTAATACTGGTGAAAGCTTTAATGGTTGATACTTGTTGGGTAGAGTTGAGCTTCAGGTTTTAATGGTCTAGACCACATATTTCCTGATGTTTCTCTGGCAACTTTGGCTGGTATTTTCAGAGGCAAGTGATCTGATACACAGACTATGGATAACTGAGCAGGGATTGACTAGGCTCCTGCTTTTTTATAGCTAGACTTCTGACTAGTCTTTAACCAAGCAACCAATGTGTATTGCTAACCTTCTATAGCAACTAAATTCTCATGTATCAGTAATAGCCATCATGTTTTCAAAAATGCAATAATATCGCATATTAAAAATATCAAACATTTTATAAAATAATAGTATACTTTCAGATTCTCCCACATTTGGAGGTTTGGTGATGGAGGAAAAAAACCTAATAACTGAAAATATAAGGACATACAATCATATAATCTTGCACCATGATGAATACACTAGATGATAATATGGATGCAATATTGAAAGACTAATAAATCTTTCAAAATTGCTATGATCTCATTTTTTTAAATCATGCACAAGACTACAAAATATTATGAGATTTGAAGCTTTCAAAAGATTTTAATTATGAATTTGTGTGTGTGTGTCCATTTCTAGGCCATTGTGCCAACACTGTCTGGCGAAGTTTCTATAGTTATGTGGCCAGCATGACATCACGCTGCAGTGCAGAATGTGTGTTGAAACATGGAGTGATGTTACTTTCCTATGAAAGTGGTACCTATTTATCTACTTGCATTCACATACTTTCCAACTGCTAAATTGGCAGGAGCTGAAGCAAGGGACAGGAAAACACTCCATCATGCAATGTTAGGACTCAAACTGCTGGATTACAGACCTTCTCCTGCGACTTTTAAGCCACTGAGTCACTGTGTCTCTGTGTAGGCAGGGATAAATTGATATTCTGTGCGATGATTTGGAATGTTTTAAAACTCTCTATAAAGAGAATCTCAGGATTTTTTCATCTTAAAATAATACCATCTTACTTTTTGTATGCAATGATGCATACCTTTAAAACCACTTCTTTAAAATCAAATAGTGGCTTTGGAAGCAGGATTTGTATAAAGCCTTCTCTTAGCTTTCATATTAGGCAGTAGCATTAAGAACTGAAAAATTCTATAATGAAAGAGTTCAAAGAAACATAGAAATTAGTCATTTAAAAGGCTTCTTTGCACCTCAAGATTCCCTGTCGGCATTCTACAATAAAGCTTTCTCTTCTTATACCCTTTGTCTTCCTGAACTGTAAATATTCTTAGAAAAAAGTGATCCCATCCCTTCCCCTAGGGGTCCTGCTTCTAGTCTAATAGATTCTATTGTCAGTCACTTTGCTTCTGATTTTCAGTTTAATAGTTGCTGCCATAGATTCACAATGCCACTAACAGTATGTCACTTCCATTCACAACTTCTTGTTTGGTGGCTGAATGCAATATTGCTGCCATTATATTGTGAAATTCATAATTATTTTTAATAAACTGGAATTATAAGATTCAGCATTAATATATATTCTTAATATCCTAGAGAGGGAATTTTTTGTGAGGAATATTTGGTGGATTGTCTCCTTTTTATAGTATCTTACACAAGGGGGCTATGTCAAAAGCTGAACACAGTGAAAAAACATCAAAGAATGTAAAATAAGCCTTTTTACGAAAGCTTAGGTTTCTTCTTTCAAAAAGTGATGGGAATGAAACACCTATGAAAAACCTATGTCTGAGAAAAAAATACCATGTCCCAATAAAAATAAGACTCATTTAAACTTCATATTTTAAACAAATATTCCTTTAAGAAATATATTCCTACATTTTAAAAAAATAGCAGGCCAAGAAGAAATTAAATTAGACTATTAGCCTTTTTCATAACGTTAGCAGAATTGCAATATGTTGTGTTGGACTAAAACTTCTCAAATTTTCACCCAGCTTTCTAGATAATTCTTTCTTTCTTTCTTTCTTTCTTTCTTTCTTTCTTTCTTTCTTTCTTCCTTCCTTCCTTCCTTCCTTCCTTCCTTCCTTCCTCCCTCCCCCTCTCTCTCTCCTTCAAATTAAAAAAGAAGTATTGAAACAATGTTCATATCATCCTGTTTCTGGATTATTATGCAATTTATTATGCTCAAATATGATGTGAGAATTTCACCTAAAGATTAAGCCAAATAGAAACATAATCCTACAGTAGGTTATGATTTATAAACTTTACAGATCTTCATATTTACAGCTCTTATAATTATACAAAGAAAATGCCAAAAGGATACATACTTCATATCAGGGAAGTCATCTGTCAATTTCAAGTGAAGTACTATCAATAGGTTGATGAAACACAGTTTTTTATTGCCATATCAGGATGTGGCCAGGGTTGACAGGAAGTCTTTGCCCCAAAATTTGTGTGGAAAAGGATAAGGCAAAACAAGCTGGAGGGTGGGATATCTGCTTATTGATAATTGACATGACTGGATTCTGGTTAGTTCTAAGTTTGTCTCTTTATGGTCACACTTCCCTTGAAGAAGTAGGTCCAGAGTCCACAAGTAGTTTATCTGGACTGATGACTATACTCCAAAATCTAATGAAATAAATCTGTAAAGTTTAAGATACACATTTTTCCTCTTTAACTCCTAATCTTCACACAAGCCCGAAAATCTTAAGAACCAACAGAATGGAAAAACCTAAGAAAAACGCCATCCCCATTCTCCTGAAGTCTTAAAGCCAGCACATTCCTCTGCCTACTTGGTAATAGTGGTGATCCTTTTTAATTATCCAAAAATATACATTGTGGTACTTTATATTGTTGCTTTTTTTGTGAGAGGAATAAAATTACAGGAATAAGAGATACATATTATTTTGTTAATAGACAATGAAGTAATCAGTATTAATGGAGGAGGGAAAGTGATTAGACTACCTTACTTAGATAATAATCTAAATTGCTTTCATTTGATGCCCTTTTCGCTAGTCATATCAATATTCTCACAGGTCAAAGGAGAGCAAGATGATTATATTTATTGCAAAATTGATGAAGCAACATTATTGCTTAGTAAATCTTTGGAAGGATGAAATATATACATAGAGACATTAATGGCATCTTTAAAAAGAGAGAAAAAATGAACTATCCAATTTAGGTCCTTGGCTTTCAATTTATTTCCCTAACAAGCAAATGACTTTCAGGTGACTTTTGCCTTTTTTTTATTTTCTAAGAGTCTCTGAGTTTTGCTTGTTTTTTGTTTTCATCTGATATGAATATCATTGTAGGGACAGGGCTGACAGCAACATTTGAAATAAATATATCATGCTCATCTTTGACATCATCAATTTTCGTTTAAAAAAAAATACTGGATATGAGACTAGAGAATAGGCAACACTTCAGATTGAAGATACTGGAGTACTGAAAAGAATGCATTAGACTAGGTTATCTACAAATCCCTGAAGATTTACGGTCTAAGACAGGCTACAAGAATTGGTAGATTCTTCCTTCTCTGTTCATAAAGTTTTTACTAACCAATCATTGAAGAAAAAGAGAGGAAAGCAAGTAAAACCATCACATAGGATAGATTAACTCTTCCCAGGGTCATTGCTGTATAGAATGATTGTGTGACATCAAATCATAGTTGAGTCTTACTAACGCAGATAGATTTTCTCCATGCCTATTACTACAATGTGCCCTGTTCTAAGTTTGCAATCTGGGTTATTGGCTTTTATTGTAAATTGCTCCTAAAAAACATATTGTACTATGATGGAGTGCAAATAATTGCAATAAATACCAAAGGTCAGTTTTCAGTTTTAGACATACATATAGGGGTTGAGTATTTCTAGATAACAAATTGGACAGCTGCTTTCTTTTCAGGTTTTCTAAATGCAGTACAAGGTAGCAGTAACATTAATACTTTTTTTAAAAAAGAAATCAATACCACGTTAGATGAAATGTACTTTTTGAAATACATTTTCAAAGTTGTAAAAAATTATATCCCACGCTGAGATTATAGGAAGAAATAACAAAAGAACAACAAAGGTATTTCATTACCAATTTTGGCATTTTATTACTTTTGTATAATTTTTATTGAAAGTTTAGTTATATTTATTCCACAATTGGAGAATGAAAAGTCCAGTGTTATATTAATGAGCTACTGCTACATTGGCTAGAAGGAGGATACTATTCAACAAAGCAAAGTATCTGTTTTCTAGATTTATGATATTATGCTCATTTTATAATGATAAAACAAAAGCCCACCCATAAAGCAATCCTTGGTAATGAGCTATGCTAGATCTAACCATGCTCAGGTTTAGTCCTATACTCATTTGCGTCCCCACCTCTTTTAAATGAACAGATAATTATAAAGATTGAAGGAGGTGAATTTGAAAAGAAACTGATTGTTTTTCATTTTTGGAAGAGGAGAGACTTTTGTGGAAGTAATTGTTATTTTCATTCTCCTCATGGCCTGTCTAAAACAGCTTCCTTTTACTGTCATCAATTTCCACAAGTGACCTGTATTTTAGGTAAGAAACGTAATACAGGTAGTGCTTTACTTACGACCACTGTTGGGACCAGAGCTTCCATTGCTAAGTGATGTGGTCAGTAAGTGAGTTGTGCTTGATTTTACAACCATTTTTGTCATGATCCTTAAGCAAATCCAGCTTCCTTTATTGAGTTTGCTTGTTGGAAGACCCCTAGAAAAGTCTCAGTTGGTAATTACATGATCCCAGGTTGCTGCGACTATCGTAAATACATACTAGTAACCAAGCAACCAAGCTCTGATCACATTATCAAAGGGACAGTTATAAGAGTAAGGACTGGGTTGTAAATCTCTTTTTTTCAACACCCTCAGTTGTTAAATGTATGTTCATAGGTAGAGGTACCTATAATAGATTTATCCTGGGTGTCCCCTAAGCATTGCACTGCATATACTTTTTTGTATCCATCAAAGTCCATTTCTGGGAATGGCAACTTGAACTCAAATGGCATATTGACAGTTTAAGAAAGAGAAGATATTCTTTTCAGTGTCAGAAAGTTGAAGCATTACATCATAGATGTAATTTCTAGCATATCTTGAGCAATACACCACAATGAGGCACTTCCTCTCGCAGAAGTGCATTGCTCTGCCATGGTGTGGTAAAAGGCCTTTTGCTCCACCATTCTATGATGTTGAGACTAGGACATTACATCTCTATTACGAAGAACAGTTTCTATGCATTCATAGAAGCTACATTAGTGACAGAAAGTGATTTGTGCTCAAAATCCAGTGGAGTGAAGTCTTCTCGAAAGATTTGCTCAGCCCTAGCTCAAGTGATTTAACTATATTGTTCTGTATTGATCAAGTGCTAGGTTAATCAGTCATTCAGTACTTTGTTAATAGCTTTGAGACCAATTCATTCCAAGTACTAAGAGGTTTCTGTTGATATATGAATCCAACCAGTAGTGGTTTTGCTTGAAAGACGGTCCTAAAGAAATCAAGGTTATTCCACTGATCAATGAGTAAGAGTAGATGCTTTCTAAGGATCAAACTAATGCCTTATTCAGTCCAACTTTGATTTCCAACAGACAGACAGCTCTACAAAAGGGCACATAAACAATATATATTCCTTTTGACACAAAGTAGTTAATATTTAGAAAAAGACTTTCTGATACTGAAGGTATCATATAATCATTATCTATCTCTTCAATGATTTACTCCAATAAAATGTAATTGGGTTTCTTGAAATAAAACATTTAACAATAATGGAGTATATGAATGCTATATTGTAATTTTGAAGCAACAAAATTTAGAAAAGCAATAACAAAATGTGAAATGGCTCATCTCTGTATACAAGCTTTATACTGTTTTTTTCATGGCTGCTGCTGTGACCATAACAAAGGTTCCCAACTTTTATTGAGAAGACTTCAAAGGATTACTGTTGCTCTGTCTCAGTGAATTTCAGTGATGCTTGAAATAATAATAACAATAAACAACAGAATGACACATAGATGTGTGGCAAAGCGCCCATGAGGACAAATTTCTTGCCTTTGCTTGCAGACATATCATCGTAAATGGTTTGGTACAAATACAATGATTTTCAATGCTCATCATGCTCAGTGGTTTCTGATATTGAAATAATTAAGTCATCAACTTAATTGGCATTTGTAGCTATTTCCAACTTTAAGTATACTAAATTCCCTTGGTTTGATAGATAATCTCATTGTATCAAACTGTATTGCTTCTTTTTGAAGCATTGTTTGTTGGGGTTGTGTAATAAATATCTGTTTAGAAAAGATGGGGGAGAAGGTCTTGAAGACTCGATTGAAGCATAAATCCATTTGTAGTAAAGAAATGAATAGAAATTCAAATGCAAAATTAATCTGGTAGACTTTGATTTAAGACTGAAAGACGTTGTAATTGATAAAATGTTACTGGAATATTCTAAAGGGCAGTATCACGAAGAAGAAAAAGAGTGACACTAGAATGAACACAGAAAGAGAAAGTACAAGCCTGATTATGCAGAACGCATTAGTCTCCCAACACAATGAATGCAGAATTAATATAAGGAAAGAAGAAGTTGATTAGAACAGACTGAAAATAATTGTGTTACAGAGTGTTCCAGGAGGATATGGAAGCTACTTCTGGGAAGTATGAAGGAGAATGCTTGTCAAAATGAGAAAATTAGGAATGGGGCAAAAGCGTATTAGAGAATGATTGCTGTGAAACATTTAAATATAAATCTTATGTAAGAATAAAGAAGATATATAGAAAATGGTTCAACACTGAAGAAGGAGTAATGCAAGAAGATGTGGTATTTTTAATGGTGTATTTATGGATAAATGTGTAAGGAATCGTAGACACATTGGAGGTACATGGATTAAGAATGTAGGTATTGATAATATCCTGTTGTTGGCTGAAAAGCCAACTCCTCTTCTTCCTAGTGTTATTCCACACTATGTCTGAAAACCCAACTGATTCAGGAAATATTAGACAAACTGAATAATCCAATAAAAAATATGTATCTGAAATTATCAAAGTTCAAGGTATTACAATTGGAAAAATGGAAGAAATTATTTCACTCTATACATAAACTGGAAATCAGTTTTATCATAATTTAAGCTAGTCTATCAGATCTCTAATTTGTTTAGCTTAGTACTTATTACTTGTTTTTCAACTCTGCATACTTTTGATTGCTTACCTCAAACATTTGATTGCTTACCTCAAAAGGCAATAACTTTGTAAAAAAAGATAAAAAGTTACTCTTTTATAGAATGTATTAATTGCATAAAAGAAATTGTAAAGTCTCTATTGCAAAGCCTCAGTAACAAGGTAAAGGAAAAACCACAAATGGAAAAAGGTTAATTATTATGTGCCAACTTGACCAAAATGTTCAAGAAAGCTCACCCACAAAGGCTGAGAGAAATAAGATTCATCCTGTAGTAAATTAGCAAAAGACATCACTGCAAAACACAGGAAACTGGAAATCAGTAAATAAAAGAAGCCATAACCAAAAGGAATCATGCTGGACAGGTACGCAGGATGTAAACAGGCAGCAACTGGGGGAAAGAAGGTATGATGTATACTGGGGGGAAAGGTATAAAAGTATTGTTTGAAACTTTGAAAAGCATGCTTCACGATCTCAGTCCAAATTGGGAAGAGACATGGAGGCCTGCCTTTGCAAACGCATTCCAATAAATTCTCTTTGTTTGTACATCAGAGTTATCTATCGAATTAGTGAGTATAAATTTTTGGGGGTGTTTAAATCTCACAACTTTGATAGTATATTAAGGTTAATATTCTCTAAATACCCAAAGAGTGTTCTAATATATGAATATTAATAAAAGTTGTTTATTATTTGGTTGTTTGAATGATCCCCTTATCATTATAAATCAAAGCTCAAGTTTGACAGAACTAATCAATGCTGATAGTTGACAACCGGCAGACATGTGCTGCATATATTTCCATTTATACAACAACAATATACTCTTGTAAAATGGATTCTAATATTTTTTTATCTATATATTATTTTAAATTATGTGAGCATTCCTTAAGAATATAGAAGGCATTTGTTAGAATATAAGAATATATTCATTATCTGGATTATATATAGCTTTTATATGGATTAATTTTTAAACATTGCACATTTATATGGTATTCATAGTATGAAACTAATTTGCATATCTTTATAGAATGAAAATATAACTGCAAAAAGTCTCATCTATGATTGCTCGAAAATATATAAATGCTAAAATGTTATAAATACAATAAATGCAATATGGATTGTTCTGTTGACCATATGCTACACATTCTATTGTTGGTTATGCAAATTAGTATTTTTAATACTCTGACTTGTTTCCATAATAAACATAAATTATTTAGAACAAAAACAAATGTTTTTGAAATATAAAGTATTAATTGTCTGTCTCATTCAGCAATCAATATTTATTTGCTCACCTACACATCCTTGAGTTATGACCAGTTATTCCGTGAATTTTTGAAATTATGACAGTGCTGAAAGTGTGGTGGTTATAATAAGTCTTCAACATTTCAACTATCCTTCTGAACCCCTGCACATGATCATGATTGGCAACTGGTTTTCACTTATAACTGTTGCAGCATTTCATGGTCACAGGATTACCATTTGTGACATATCCTGCCAGTTTAACACAAGCAATGGGGAACAAATTAGGGAAGGTCTCAAGTTGTTTCTATAAGTTGCTTCCTCCATTTTTTCTCCCAAGGATCTACCAAAGAATCTTGTATTCAATAGTATCCCTTTACCTATTTGCTTACATCCACCCACCCATAGAAACTTCCTGCTCACCTGAGATCTATACCAGCCCCCTCGCACTCTGTAGTACCCCTCTGTGGCCTCCACCCACAGCCCCTGCTAGCCCATATGTGCTCCTTAGGATCTATCATAGGCAGCTCTACCCACCCCCATTGCACCTATGCATCATTTGCATGCCTTGCTTGGGCTCTTGCCTCTTCCCACTTAACAGCCCACATGGTCTTGAGGTTACAACAGCAACCATGATTGATATCACTAAGTGATAGAATCACATGAAATTCTGTTTTACAACCACATCCTTGATGATAGAAATTTCAATGCAACTGCCACTATAACTTAAGGACTATGCATATACAATGAGGAGTTTGCATACAGAATAAGAAAATATGGTTTAGTATTTTATCAGTTAAGGATGTCTTCTTCTGTAATAAGTGTGATATTCAAAACAAGCAAAATGACCTTTATAATACTCGTAAACTGCTACATGTATTTATCTCCAATTTTATGCCAGCATATTTCCTAGCTGCAGCAGTTTGCAGCCGACCTAAAAGGCTTTTGCTTGTATGGAGTGATAAATCATTATGGCTAGTTAGAAATCTGTTTTGTGATGAAGAGGTGAATTGTCTGAATTCAAATTACTTTGGGATATATTTTCCTTACTGCAATGCCTTGCTTTTTATAGCCCAGATCTTTATAACAGGATGGATAAATTATTTTTAGCTTTCTCAGCAATAAGTGATATGTTTAATTAAAAAAAAGAAAAAAATCTATTTTACCATACAACTTGTTAATTGTAATATATTACAATATTTCTGAAGATCCAGTTTAATGTAGTGGTTAAAGGCACTGGATTAAAAACTGGAAGACCTGAATTTTAATTCTGTCTTAGGCACAAAACTCAGCCAAGGGATCTCACTCTCAGTACTAGGAAGGAGAGAATGGCAAACCAATTCCAAAAATTGGTGAAATAGACACCAAGGGTCAAAACTGATTTGAAATCCATTTTTTCTTTATATCTAATATTTGTATATTTTGAATTTGGCCAATTCTAAATATCATATCCTGTATCCCTAAAAATAAGCCCTCCCCAAAAATAAGTCCTCCCCGAAAATATTTAAGCACATGCGCAGCCTTTCCCTGCCATTTCCATGGGTTAGAGTTAGGGAGACAGAGCTGGAAATCAGGCAAGATGGCAAGAGGAGCCCCATCTTGCTCCACACGCCCCAAAATAATAAGACCTCCTTGAAAATAAGGCCAAGCTCTGATTTTGCGGTGCAAAAAAATATAAGACAGGGTCTTCTTTTCGGGGAAACACGGTATTTTTAAGAAGCAAAAGTTAGATAATTAATTTAGTTATCACCCAAAACTTTTGGACACTATTAAGTTCCATAGAATATTTAATCAGATCAAGATGTTACCTAAAAGTAAGGTATGCAGAAGAAGTTCAAAAGTAGAATGGAGTAAAAACTATGATTAAACCAGCCTTAAACTAGGGTGAATACATTAAGTTGTAATAAGTGCTATGAGCATCATGATATATTTAATATTCATCAACGAGAACATGATTTGTTCCATCTATCTTTCAATACATAAGGGACAATGGTGCCAAAATTATGAAACATGTATAATGATAATCACAATGCAAACCCCACACATTTTTTTTAATTCAGATCATGATGTCTCTTACAAGTACAGAGCAGTTTGTGTTGCAGTGTTGCAATGTTGCAGTGTACATGGTTTAGCAGGCTGTATGAATCCAAGTTGAATATTTCTGTGTGTGCTATTAATTCCCCATATCTTTAGTGAAACTCTTAGCTCCAAAGAGTTTTTCCTTCAAGTATTTGAAGGACCATAATGGGGTTTTTTTTCTTCTTTTTAATCTCACCATGCAGAAAAGTCTAAAGTAACGAAACTGGAAGTCCAAAAATTAGAAACCTTTGAAGTGTGAGAAGTCATACGTTATGTAGTCTCCCCTTATCACAGCTGGATTATTCAAATCTCTTTGTTATAGACATTCAGACTGACTAAATGAAACTCATAGAAATAGTATCCCCATTTATCCTTCTGACATGTTTCAGGTCATTCAGATAAATGAGGTTGTACTTTGCCCAGAAGCATAGCAGTGAGACTATTCCAAAGATATGTGACCTTTTGACGAACAGCTTATCTTGCTTCGGTGATTTCTTTAACATCTATTCCAAAGAAAGATTAAGCAAATATAATTTGATTTGGGAAATATGTTTACCTTCAATATTTAAAAGATGTAGTTATCTAAAATACACACACCGACTGCTTATTTGTGTAAAATATTCTTGTTGTGGTTGGTGATGAATAAGAAGAAACTACCATCTGAAGCATCTTTCACATTCTTCTTTTAGAAACCAGAAAATAAGTAGCATTATTCTTCTGGGTACAGTTTGACATCGCTAGGATGATGAAAGCAGAGCTGTGTGCCTTTTTTTAGATTAAACTAAATATAAGATTGGATGCACACTAAAGCAATAAGTAATGTTCCAGGAATAACTCACCATTGGTGACTATCTTTCACCAATTTGTCCAATATTTTATTAACATGTATTCATTACCCTATTTAGCAAATTTCAGCAAATCTTTTCTCGATAGGAAAAATATATGGATTGCAGGTGGCTAGGACTCTAATTTTTTAATTTTTAATTTAACTTTTCTTTGTATATGTCTATTCTATGTGATCACTTTCTGTTTCAGGATCACTGTTTTCTTCATTTATCCATGAAAAAAACCTTAGAAAGTTCAATTGTGTTTTCAGAGATTTAGCCAACAGAGGTGTTAGAAAATTAAACACAGACTGAAAACATAGGTCAGATCTCTGAAGTAACACACTTCTTTAGTAGTGTTACTACATTTCAGATTAAATCAAATATCTGTAGTGCTGAAATCTAGAAATTAGTACCGTGCTTCCCCGAAAATAAGACCCTGTCTTATATTTTTTTGAACCCTGAAATAATTATTATTTTGGGGTGCATGGAGCAAGATGGGGCTCCTCTTGCTGTCTTACCTGATTTCCAGCTCTGTCTCCCTAACCAGAGGAAATGGCGGGGACCAGTTGCGCATGTATTTAAATATTTTTGAGGAGGTCTTATTTTCAGGGGCTTATTTTCAGGGGAAGGATTTATTTTCAGGGGAGGGCTTATTTTCAGAGAAATATGGTATCAATCATTTTCTCTTCTGAAATTCCATGAAAGTTAAATAATAAAGTGTTTATGGCTATTTGCGAGGTGGCATAAAAGGGATAGTGAAGAGGTATCTGAAAAATAACTCTTGCCAGTAAATAATTTTAAATGTCCCTTCCAGCAGTGAATATGACAAAACATGAAATTCAGTGAAAACAATGGCTTTCTTATAAACTGGACATATTAGCAAGGGAGAAGTACTGTAGCTGAAAAGGGCTTCTAGTAAAAATAGGACACTTAAATCTTTCTGTAGAGGTAAATAAAAAAACCTCACAGTTTTAGCTCAGATGAAGTTGTCTTGAAGTCAACTGAAGACGATCAAGGAGGTTAAAGAGCTTGCAAAAAAAATCATTTAAGCCAAAATTCTAAGCAGCAAGGCCACATGTAAATAAAACTGATTCTAATCTTAGCAAGGAATTGGGGAAATCACAGGAATATTCTAAATCCTTAAAGTCCTTAAAAATGTAGGGTGTATAGTTTTGAGATGACTCAAATTATGGTAATTAATTACCAATCTGGGCATAATAAACAAGAAAGCTCATTACCTTTGCTTCATAAAGATTTGTTGCAGCTCAAATGTGATTATTTCCATTTTGATTTGCATAACAAGTATTGTATTGTGTTGCCGTGAGCCTGGGTGCAGATAACTCTTAAATGCTTATTCCAATTAGCCAAATCTTGCAGAAACACATCCTCATATTTGAATACTTTGAACTAATCAATGTAGATACCATTACTTTTCTAGAAGTGGCAGTAAATCAAATGACTTCTGGAGAACGCATCATCTTTTGTTTTGTCATGACTACTGACTAGACTTTCTCTCTCAACGGTAGAGAACGTGTTCCCATAGATACTATCTCAAGTCCATTTAAGATACACAGAAAATAACTGTATCATTCTCATACTAAAGCAGGGGTCTGCAACCTTAAACACTCAAAGAACCATTTGGACCCGTTTCCCACAGAAAAGAAAACACCAGGAGCCACAAAACCCTTCCCGTGCCTGACTATTTCTTGAGCAGCCACAAAACTAGCATATGCAGTTGAATTAAATGTTCTGTTTTCTTCTGAAACTTTTCTTTTCTTGAATTTATCCATGGTTGGCCTACTGGGGATTGAAAAGCTCAGTAAATCGTGCCAGTGGGTGTTGCACATTGGCGTTTGTGACACATATTTTGAGTGTCAGGGAGCCGCAGCAGAGGGGTGAAAGTGCCACATGCGGCTCTAGAGCCGCAGGTTGCTGACCCCTGTACTAAAGAAACGAGACTGGTCTTTTGGAAAGCATAAGAATTGGCATTGAAATGGCAATTCTAACAAAGCTAGCACAAGAAAGTGATATAGAAACTGAAAAGCATAAGTGCCAAATGCATCCTTGCCCCCAACCCATTCAATAAGAATTGTAGAGAAAGAAGGACATTCTGAGTGCTGCAACGTACCTCCACTGAATTATTTTCATGAATTATTAATTACTTCTATAATCAAATCGAGGATATGTCAATTATCAGAGGAAAGCATGCTATTTTCCCTTGAGCCTTTTTGCAGGGATTGGACGTGAAGTTGCCTTTAAATCAATAAAGGCAACATTAAAATTGCCCCACCCAAAATGGAAATGTACTTCTCTTCAAGATTAACCTCTTTCTTTGAATTTGTTTTGCTCTTCCATTAGATTACTTTCTTCTAACATCCAATTCAGTCATTTATCTTGAAGATGCTTGAATATGCATGACAAGCCTAATGGGAAATTTATTTATTTATTTATTTTTTCATTTGAATATTTATATTCCTCCTCTATTCCATGAAAAAGTGACTCTATTGAGATAATCTTTCTCCTTTTTTATGTAAAGAAATAGAAATGGCTATGCACATCTGCTGAAAATGGAAATAAGTAGTTTAGCTGCATATACGATATTGCCGTTATGAAGCTCACCAATGAATGTTTATATCTAGCAATAAATAATAATAATAAACTCTCAATAAGGCACTACCATGACATAGATATAGGGTTACCAAATCAGTCATCACCCAAGTCAACAAGGTTCATGCTTGATGTTGGAGTTCTTAGACATCGGTAACAAATGGGCTACAGGACTCAAGACTATTGGCCAAGCAATCAGAGTCAGCTACACTTGTTAAGTCTGGAGTGCAGTAATGGGATTCAGCCAGTTCGCACCACTTCGGGAGAACCAGTTGTTAACTTTCTGAGCAGCTTGGCAAACTGGTTGTTGGAAGAAATCATTAGGGCAGAGAACCGGTTGTTAAATTACTTGAATCTCACCACTGCTGGAGTGGTATGTGACAAATGCCAGTCTGTTTGAATTCTAAAGTTCCAGTGCAATTTAGCTTCATTTTCTATTACTTTCTCTATTTAATGGTTTATCATTATTATTACCTTCCGCCGCGCCTTAAAGACCTTACTATTTCACCAGGCCGGCCTGGCCTAATTTCCCCCCTCTTTTATAAAAGATTTTTAAAATTTTAAACATCTTTTAGTATTTATATATTCAATTTTAAATTGGTTTTAAAAGTTTGGGGTTTTAAATTTGTCGGGGCCAAAATTATTTAATTTGATTTTATTCTATTTTTTAAATTTTGTATTGTATGTGTTTTTATTGTTTGGCTGTGCACCGCCCTGAGTCCTTCGGGAGTAGGGCGGTATAGAAATCTAATAAATGAAAAAAAATGAAATTATATAAACATGTATTATTACTTAGATTGATTGGCCTGTCATCAAGAATATTTTAGCTTCTTCATTTTCTATTATTTTGACTATTTTGTGGTCCCACCAGTTCTTTGTTGCAGACGAATGGTACTTCTTGCAGATATTCCAATGCACCATTGTTGTTCCTTTGTCGTGTCATTGTTTGTCATCAGTTTGTGCAATCTTCTTGCAACAGCTAACTACTTAGTCCATTGTTTCTTAAGTTTCTTTGAAAGGGCAGCATTTGATGTGTGTTGTACTCATGTTTATGACACATATTTTGATTACTATCTGGAACACATTTTAATATATTATTAAATATTAATAAATCTGTTGTGACCTAGGCTCACTTAGTCATTACAGGACACAATTAGTCTCAAACAAAACTATTTTATTATAACAGCTGATAATTACTTCATTCCCAGCTTAGTCCAAATTAATTCCAAAAACAAGTCCTTCAGAAAAATTCCTTCGGGCTTATCACAAACCTTTATCTTCTTTGGCACCCTGCCAAAGGCCTTTCTTGGCAAAGTCCCATGAAGTTCAGAAACAAGAGATGCCGACTGGAAAACAGATTTAGCAACATTGCTTTCCTACAAAGAGCCCAAGAGTCTTTGCTGCTCTTTTAAGCCTTATGGGAGGGGCCAATCATCTCCTGGCCTTACTCCCAAGTCATCCTTTTTGCTTTAGCTGCTATTGCCTTCTGGCAGCTCTGCACATGAGTGCACTAGGAACAGGCTCCTCCTGTTCCTCTGCCTCTCTGCTGTCTGACTTTGGAGGCTCCGGAGTCCGCACATCACTCCCAGATGGCCCTGGCCCCATCTCTGCCGCTGATGCAGAGCCCTCATCTGGGCCTTTCCCAGACTCCGGGACTGGCCCATGTACCTCCCCAGCTCCTCTCTGACCGACTCCGCTGCTAGCTCCGTGGGTTGCTAGCAGACCACAATAAAATCTTATGAATATTTCTCTTCTGAAATCTGTGAACACAAGCAAGGAGATTTCATGCATCATGATACCAATTAGATGCCAACTGGCATTTAAATGATATCATCGTACAAATATTGCTATTATGTAATTACATCAGAATATATAAGAATATAATCTACAGCATTTGTAAAATGATGTCATCATGCATAAATCATCATTTGCTCCTTTCCTTACCATGAATATGCACACCTTGTATAAAGGTAAGTCTTGGTGCCCTATGCCTCTCTCCACTTTTAATGTTATAGCAAGCAGGATTTTCTCTTTATTTGTAAGAAATGTTGTGCAAATCAGAAAATTATCCTGAATGAACTGAAATAAGAAGAAAACTAGCATAATACAATCTTTCCATATTTAGCTTGATTTAAATAAAGGATTCTTGAATGTCCGTACAATTTTATGTGCAGAAATCAGATGTACTATCATATGTATAAAAAAATAACCACTTTATATGTTAGAATATACATGCATTTAAACACATATCCCCCAAAAAAGCTCCAAAATCTCATAATTGCAAAAAGATTCAGAAGATTCTACTGAATTTTAAGGCAGTGAAAGCTTTTGTGGTTCCAAGTCATTATAGTTCTAGAGAAAAGCCTTATATCTGAGGGATATATGTTTAAATGTACGTATATTCTAACAGGTAACGTGATTCTTATCATTCTGTATCTGGAAAAGAATCAAAATAAAATAAATTGAATAGAACTGAATAGCTCTCTTAGGCATAATGGACTCTTATGCTTTTCAATGTATAAATTAAACTGTTACAATTTTATAAAAGAGTAAAAAGCTGCTTTGGTGACACATGATTTCTTTTCCCAATTTTGTTCTTTCACAACATATGTAAGTCCTGCATTTAACACTGATTCACCTTGAGTCTACATGTCTACAGTATAAGTTTTTTTCACAAATAGAGATGGGATGGGGGACTAGAAATCCATTATAATGTCAACTACCATGATCTCCAAACCATTTTTCTGCTGTCAGTTATGATGACTGAGCTAGTATATGGCTTTGAGTCCTTTCTTTAATATTATTTTCAAAGTCTGACTGGCAAAAAACATATTTAACTAATAATAGTTTGGAGTGTGTGATTCTAAATAACTGACAGGTAAAACATGGCACACGCTGAAAAATGCCAACTAGAAGAAAATGCTCAGCACCAATTACTGCAGTCAAATCTACTTGAATATTACCTGCTTGAATGTAAAGCAGGCATTCAGTAAACAGACAGGTATTTGGAGATTTTGTTATTCAGTACAAGTCACATTTAGAATACTTTTTCCACTTGTTATTAGACTCCCTACACAGGTTTTGCAAAGTTTACTTTTAATCTCTGACAAAAGTATGAAATGCTACAGATGCAGACCTTTGTTTGCTGTAGCTTAACTAGTTAATAGTTCAATACTGTTGTAGTTCTTTAACAACTGTGAGTGAATATCATCCTATCTCAGAAAAAATTGCACTTGGCTTTGTAAATTAGTTATAAACTTGATTTTGCGTTACCATTTGATACAAAGTCACTCGGATTTGTCAGTAGAGGATGGAGCTCGAACTGGGAAATTTGGATTTCAATTTTCAGTGACTTGCAGAAATGAGTTTCTTAATCCAGTCACTGCCACTCAATCTGGGAAGATGCATTTGCAAAGCTACTGAACTATATACAGTATGTTTCTCTGTGTATACACACACACAAAGTCACATATACACATATACTACAAAGTTTGTCTTACATTTCCTATTACATTGTCGTTTCTTGGATAGGAACAATCTTGCCATCTAATGAACACAGTTAGAAACATGCCAATGAAAGTAATCATAAGCGTTTTTAGGGGACGCTTGAAAGAATAAAAAATGGCTTGAAAGAATAAAAAAAGCCTTGAGTTCAGGCTTCACTAAAATGCCTTAATTGTACAAGTTTGTATGATTTTGAGTGACTGTTTTGACAGTGATAATATCAAGTCACTAAAAGGCAGTTTTCTGCCTAGGACTGACATGATTCAGCTGTTGTTTTGGGGGAAATGCTTTCAAATACAGATAGATGCTCTTGCCTGCCAGAAGATAAAGAAGAATAATGTATAGCTATTTGATACAATGGGAGCATCAAACAGATCTGAAACATTCACAGCATGATTACATTCCAGGCAGTCACATAAAGAGCTAAAAAGAAATAAACTTGTCCTAACCCTTGCAAAAAGGGGATGTCTTCCAAAGAGGAAACATTAACCACTCTGGAACAGACAGTATCATGCAGACAGTTAATACATCACATTTATCTAACCGACAGTGGTTACCATCCTTGGAGAATCAAATTATTCTGGGCTAGTGGAGATCTTTGTCCGAGAAGTTCCATAGGTTCATTGCCATCTATTTCAAATTAAATTAGAGATTACTCTCCTTACAATACTTTTAATGTTGGTGAGGACCATTTCCAGAGTTTAGAAATAGGATTGTGAGTATGTACTAAAACCAAAAAGAATAGATAAGATGTATTTGTTCACCTGTATTATTCTTTGGTACTTCTCAATCTTGGCTGATAAAGTGGAGCAATCTTTGTGTCTTCAAAGAATCAAACTTTCTTTTATAATCCTATATGACTGCATATGGTACTTCCTTAGAAGGAATGAAAATGCATATTGTGCAACTTTGTTTATTCTTTATACAGTCACATTAATAAGAACAACTTACTACAACTATTTTTATTTATTTTGGAAGTATATTTTGGCCCATTGTAAGTTTCTATCTACCTTATAAGAATATTATAAGAATATTTCAGCAATTAAGAGGTAAACAAATGAAGAGCATAAATCTGATTAAGTTAATCATGCTCTAATCCAATGGTAGCAAATCTATGACATGCTGTGTCATTTTTGGTGACATGCCTAGAGGCCACACTAAAATGCAGTGTACTCTCGTGCGAACCCGTACCCTTTGGAAATTGCACAAGACAACCCTGCTCCCTAGAGGCTGAAAAAATATTCTTGCATGATCTTCTGGGACCTCAGAGGCTGCACAA
Source organism: Pantherophis guttatus (assembly GCF_059756535.1). Classification (NCBI taxonomy): domain Eukaryota; kingdom Metazoa; phylum Chordata; class Lepidosauria; order Squamata; family Colubridae; genus Pantherophis; species Pantherophis guttatus. The sequence goes on along the minus strand of NC_142067.1, from coordinate 36,481,517 downwards.
GAAGTTGTCAGACAATTTTCTGAGACTCTAGAGCAGTGATGGCTAACCTTTTTGCCATCACATGCCAGGAGAGGGGGCGGGGAAGGTTCACGCACATGTGTGTGTGCACACCCATAATTCTATGCACCCCGCCCCGCACATGTCCCTGTGACACCCCCCCCACCCGCTCCTGGCATGCAATGGCCCGGTAGGCCCATTTTTTTTTTCTCACCTGGCTCCAAATCCTCTCTAGGAGTCTCTGGAGGGTGGGACAGGAAAAAATGTCACTTCCTGTGCAACCAGAAGTTGGGAAACGGGCCATTTCGGGCCTCCGAGGGAGTGGGAAAGGCTGTTTTCACCCTCCCCAGATGCGTAGAGAGGATCTGGAGCCAGGTTAGAAAGAAAAATGGGCCTTCCCCACCTCCCACCCCCACAGGCTCTCTGGAGGCAGGAAACAGCCTGTTTCCCTAATTCTGGTGGGCCCAGAAGGCCCGAAAATCAGTTGGCCGGCATGCGCATGCGCGCCAGAGCTGAGCTGGTGTGCCAAGCGACATGGCTCCACATGCCTTCTGTGGCACGCATGCCATAGGTTCGCCATCACAGCTCTAGAGGCCACAAGAAAGTAGGACCTTCTCATGACTTCCAAACAATTCAGAAGCCATATAAGAACACACTACATTCAGCCTCTACAGCCTCCAAAAAGCACAGGGAATTCAGAGGCAGCTCAAGAATATGATGTGCCCTCACATGGCTTCTGGACCCTCTGGAAATTGTACAAGATGGCTCTGCTCTCACATAGTCTCTGCTCTCACACAGTTAAAAAAGCTTGTGATAATGGTATGTGTAAGTATTTATTTATCAAATGTATTTGCTGCCCATCTCACTATCCAAAACAAGTCTTTGTTATGGATTGATAACAAACCAGCAAAGCCAAGTTAGACATTTTCTGAATTTTTGATATGAAAGGTATGCCTTCATTGATCTAACCTATTACAATCAGAAATCAGCTTAGTCAAAGTTATCGTATTTTTTGCACTATAAGACGCACTTTCCCCCCCAAAAAAGTGGGTGGAAATGTCTGTGTGTCTTATAGAGCAAATATTGTTGGGGGGGAGGAGGGGGGTTGGTGCAGCGGCGGTGATATTCTTAATCTTGCTGGTTCCCACACACCCTGTTTAATTCTGTTCCTACTGTGGAGAGGCATCCTATTTGGTTCTAAGTGAAACTCCATGTCTTTTATTCTGTTAGTAACTACTTGCTTAGCTTAGTCAAAGCCTAGGGATATAAAGAATATTGGGGAGAGCCCATAAGAGCCCCGCTTGTGATCTATCGCCTGTTTCCAGGGGGAGGGGAAATTATCAGTCAACATTAATGGGGTCAGTGCCTCTGGAAAGAAATGCATTTTTAGCCAATAGATAATCATCAGCTTCCAAGTTCTTACCTGAATTTGAGGCATACCTGTCTCAATCCTTAACTGGGTATTTGAATTGGATGTTCCTTTGGGAGCAGCTAAAATGGCTCACAGGAATTTTGTTTGTATGATTTCTAGCAGATCTTTCTTTGCGAAGATTCCTGTTTGTGTTCCATATAGAATTTGTGCCAATGTTTTGGCTTGAAAAGTTTTAAGGCAACAGGTACTAACTGACCTCCGCCTGTGTAGAATAAATGTTTAATGGCATTTACAACTTATAAAGCAACGGTTGGAAAAGCCATAATGAAGGATAAACAGGCAAAAGATTAAGAACACCAATTGGCTATCAGAAGGCAAGATAAATTTCACCACAGATTCAATTGACATTAGATCAAATGAAACCCCAAAACATTACAGCATTTCTAGAAGTCTAACATTCTGAGACATTATTCATTAACAAACACAGAGATAAATCTAGTCTACAAAAGCAAAGACAGAACTAAGAAAGAAGCACAAACATCTTCCCTTATCACACATCCAACAATTAATACATAAATGACAAGGACCAATATAATGGAGAAAAACAATCTAAGATGGAACAGTGCAGCCAACCAAGCCAGGTAGGCCTATCAGAGAAAGGAATACAATTTACAACAATCATGTTTAAAACAAGCAGGACAACTGACACATAAAAGCAAGTATAAAATCCTACTAACCTTATCTAGTTTGGTAAGGAAACATTTGCAAGAAGAAAACCAGGCTCAGGGGCAAAAAAATATTGGAAAATATGGAGTATATTCAAATACCTATTGTCAACTTCTGAGCATCCCTTTTCATTTTTTTCCCTTAGGAAAACAAAGCTCTAAATAGCTTTGCAGTTTAGACATCAAGCCCAAGTTACTGCCACTGCAAGATTCCAAATTAAAGCATCCTAGAGGGATGCAATCTAAATTTTATTTCAGCGTATCCAGTAAAAGGGAGAACAACAACTTCTCTAAATAAGTAATTCCACTCTGAAAATGCTTTTACTTTAGAAATTTCTTTCCCTAGCAACCAGAATATGTCTTCTTGTAACCTAAATCGATGTTTATGTGCACTATGCTATAGAACAGGAACAAGTGTTGACCTTCTTCTAAAGTTACTACCTTTCAAATATATGACAAGTGCTATCAAACTAAAGCTGAGGTCTACCCAATGCAAAATAAAGGGGGACTATTACTTATCATAATTTAAAAACCTATACAGTAGCTTAGATTTACAGCATTCTATACAATCAAGTTTCCAACTCTGTATAGTATTATATCTACCTCCAACTAATACAGCTGCAACCGCCACTATAAATCTTTCCTCTTTGGATCAAGAGATGGGATTAAGAGAGTAAACTTGGAGCAGATGTACCTGTCTCTACCTTCTTCATGTGTTGTTATTAAGAACACCTGAGGAAACCTTAAGTCTTCAATATCTTTTTACTGCATAAAAAGTCAAGTAAATGGCATCATCAACGTAGCCTTTATTGTCATTGTATATCATGTATACAACGAAATTGGTTTAGCCTCTACTGGTGCAATCCATAACAGAAAATACAAGACAACATGAATAGTATAGAGAATAATCCTTATACAAGTAATTGGGAGAAAAAACTAGTCATATGTTTCCATATGTATGTGGAGTGATTGTGATTGTGTTTAGGAGTCTGACAGCCCATAGGTAGAAACTGTTTTTAAACCTGTTTGTCTGGCTGGCTATTCCTCTGCCCGATGGTAAAAGTGAAAAGAGACACTGGCCAGGGTGTGAATCATCCCTAAGTATCTTCCTTACTGTGCTGAAACAGCGAGACCTGGCGATATTATCCTGTGGTGTTAGAGGGCAACCAATGGTTTCTTGTGCTGAATTGATTACTCTCTGTAGTGCCTTCCTGTCCGCAGCTGTTAAACCAATGTACCATACTGTCATACAGTATGTGAGGACACTTTCTATCATGGACCGATAGAAAGAAGTCATCAGCTATTGTTCCTCCTGATTTTTCCACAGGACTCTAAGGAAATGAAGTCTCTGTTGAGCCTTACTAACCACCAGGGACGTGTTGTTTTTCCAGGTGAGAGCTTGACTAATGAACACTCCCAAGAATTTAAAAGAGGACACCTCTCCACACGGCCCCCTCTTGATATATAGTGGGGCAGGTTCCTCTCTGTGCTTCTGGAAATCCAGCACCATCTCCTTTGTCTTGCTAGTATTTAGATGTAGGTTTTTTTTTTTAATTGAAAAAGTTTTTCAAATACAAATTTTTCCCCCTTTCCCCCCCCCTCCCTAACCCCCCCTCCCCCTCCCCTCCCCCCATGGCTTCTGCAAGATGAAATCCAAATTAATATCACATTGTATAATACTTTACCACCCTTTTACACCACCCCCTATGTGCTAAACATTTCTTTCTAACATTATTATTATGTCCCCCGTATACTATATATTTCAAAACAGCATTCGGCTATAAAACTATATGATAGATCCTAATTTGGCATTTATTCTACTCATAATCTACCCATTTCCTCCACCCCCATACATATATCTCTTAATTCAAATCTTTTAAGTATATTAATATATAAACATAACATCCCTTTTCCTAAACTAAGCAATCAGTAACGTTACCTATCACCTTGTACCATATCAATTTTGTTTCACCCACTTTCCTACAGGTCTACCATACATAATATATTTAATATCTTTATTCTTCTGCCCGTATCACTAAAAGATATTTCTATATATAAATAAAACCCTCGAATGACTTTAAATTTGTATTCCATATAGTATCTTCTGTAATGTCTTTCAACTAGATTGTTAATTCCATCGAGCATGTTAGGGTAACATCAAGTCCTGCTTCCAACAGTATATTCAGTATCTTCAATTACCATCTGCCCCCATCATTAATAAGTATTTCTGTATATAACCCCCCCCCCGAGTGATTTTATATTTATATTCCATATGGTATCTTCTGTAATGTCTTTTGTCTAGATTATTAATTCCAACAACCATGTTAGGGTAACAGCCAGATCATCTGCATGCCCCAATTCCATAGTTCTCTTGCCTTATAGCTCAACATATACGTAATCCATTTTTCAGAGAGTCCAAAATAGTTCCAATCCACTCAATCACAGGCCATCTTCCACATCCCAAAAACACCAGCACTGCAGAGATCTGTTATTCTTCTCAAAATAGTATAAGTCTGTAATTTGCCTCAGCTATATTTTCATGTATCAGCCTTCTATAAATCCCGCTTATTATATTTAATCGTCTCTTAAATAACTGGTATTAATCTGTTGGCTAAAAAAGAATTGTAGTTTAAAAATTTTTTAGTTTTGTAGAACCTGCTTCTTCTTTTCTTGTTGTGGTTTAGATCTCCACCCTGGTTGTCTTTCTAGGACTTGTATATCAGCTGATTGAATTACATGCTGGTTTTTAACTTGATAAGACGTCAAATCGAGATCCAAAGCCGTCTCTCTTGTATTTATAGGTGATCCAGCTATAGCCTCTGAAGGAGAATCCAAAAGCAGCTCATCCAAAAAGCCCTCTATAACTTATAATGTAGGTTGTTTTTTGAACACCATGTGTGTTATGTCGATCTAACAATGTGGATACCTTCTGGACTTCTTCCCTGTATACTGATTTGTCCCCATTCTTGACATTTGTACTGCCTTATCCTTGTGGAGTTCAAGCAGAAATTGGTGCCATGGTTAATATTTGCCTTGGGTCTCCTGTTTCCAATTGGTTCTCTATATTGGACAGTAGTGAATGTTGTACTCTCCTTCCACATGCATGGCCTACATTGCTCAAGGGAGAAATTATATACCACAAATACATAGAGGGATGCTCTGATCTCCATTTTGAGAAAGGGATTTAAACTGGAGCTTTGACTAATACATCAAGGTCATTGCTTTAGAAAGAAGAATCAGACTGAAGACCGAACAGAATATATGTTTATTAATCTTGGGCCTGCAGACTACAGCAAAACTAAATGGTACAAAAGTAATGGAACACCCAGCTCCACAGTGCAAAATTAATGGTCACCCCTAAGCAATAAATATTCTTGAAGTCAGTTAAAAATGGAACAGAGGAAAAGACTTTTTAATTTACCTGGAATAAGGGACCAGGCATGACAAGATTTTAAGAGAGATACAATTGTGGGAAGGTGAATCAAGCTATTTGCTATAAGTGGTTTAATCTAGGTTAATAGTGCTAAAAGTTAAATAAGTAGTTGTTTTGGTATTTGCTCTGAAAGATCATATCAATGTAAATATAACTTTGAATTATTGTATGTGGCAAAATCCTAATCCTTTAACTTCTTTTGCCTGATACCATAAAGAATAGACTATTCATGAATCAAAATAAGTCAACCCATTTTATAGAGCTTTTGCTCTAGTCCATATACCAGGAAAGGACAATTGTTTACCTGAGTTATCCCTTAGGATAATTCTTTGGGAGGCAAATAGTATGCAGAGCTAAAGCCAGCAATGGGTCAAGCCAAAGCCAACAAGAAGGAGGATATCTGTTGAATATATTTTGAACTGCTCACCACCAAACATTCTGGCAATCTCTTCTCTATCTCATGAGCAACTCACTGCAGTCAATGGAGAGAAAGCTTGTATTAGAGATCAGAACGTACCTCTTGCACACATGGTTTAAAATTGGACAAAAAGTTGTCCACCTACCTCTAAAACCTGGCCTTGGAATACCTTGCAGGTGTCTTTTTAAATCTTAATACGGTAATTCTGCCCTTAAGGTAACAATCTAAGGAAATCAAAATGGCTTGCCTTGTTCTGCTTATTTCTACTAAGAAGACTCTGAAGCAGGGATGTCAAACTTGCAGCCCAAAGGCTGGATGCATCACGTGCTGGCCACGCCCAGTTTAGCGAAGAGGGGAAATGTCACGTGACTACGTGTAATTGTGAATTTGACACTCCTGCTCTAAGGTACTGCATGTCAGATCGAGCAACAATATTCATTATGAGTGAATCATTATTTACTCGCCAGACATAAAATATTAACTATAAAAATCCAGAATTATTACAATATTTTTTAAAATATATATATTTAAAATAATATTACAGCCATGTATAAAAAATTCAATTTTTCTATAAACTGAGAAAAAAGGTTCAGTCACATGGGATTACATTCCATATCGCAACCTCATTAAGATCTCACCACATTAAGCTTCTTTCTCAGTTGGCAATGAAAGCCAGAAAGAAATCTTTACATATGTGATAGTATGAGTATCGGCTTCTGTGAAAGCTAGAATATTCACTGATATTATATACTGTGTGCCAAAACATTTTTCTCCTGTTAATGTTTATCTGAACAATTAGTGCAGACATGGGATTTAACAGGAATAATCACATGATGAGTACTCCAAGGCCCAGGAGTTAGAACAGAACCCTTTTCTAACGGGAATATGCCAAAGTAATCTTTCCATTTTGCAAGAATTAAACAAACTTGTGATAAAGCAGGCAATGCCTTGGAGAACTAGGATTTAAACATGTACAGCTTCAAATATTAAAGCCAAGAGAATACCATGCCCCACTAAGCAGCCTGCCTAACAATTCTGTAAACATAACTTCTCTTTAAAAAAAAAATAAAGATTTAATGCCATAGTACACTTGATCAATTTTTCCAACCTGAATAAATGTGTGATGTGTGGACTTCCACATCCAGGATTCCTTACCCAAGATGATCATTGCTAAGAACTGTGGGAGTTCAAGTTCAAACATCTCAAAGTCGCCAGGTTAGGAAAGGCTGAACTTAAACAAAACCAAAACAAATATTTTTGTTTTGTTTTGCAAAATGCTTTAATAAGAGCAGACAGAGCTGGGTAGGGCCAACTTCTAATCCCTAAGATTTTTCTATATTTAGAAATAAAATACAGATACCGTATTTTTCGGAGTATAAGACATATCTTTTTCCCCCCTAAAAGGGGGTGAAAGTTTGGGTGCGTCGTATACACCGAATGTAACCCTGCCCACCCACTGGCCCCCACCCTTCGGCCTCTGCCTCCAGCAATTTACCTCCTTGCAGCAAGCAGCAAGAAGAAGCATCCCATTTCAGCTTCAGCACAGCCTAATTAGCACAGGTTGATTGTCCGTTGAATTGGCCTCCTGACTCTCAGCTCTTCCAGGCTGCAGGGATTGCCATTACCTATCACTGCGCGGGCCTCTGCTGCTTGCTGCAAGGTGGTAAATTGCTGCGAGCAGATTTTTTTTTTCTTGTGCTAATCAAGCTATGCTGAAAACGAAAATGAAAGTAAAGCAGGCTATTTGCTGTTTGCTGCAAGGAGGCAAAATTGCTAGGAGGCAGAGGCAGATTTCCTTTTCTTGTTTTCCTCACCCAAAAAGGTAGGTGCGTATTATAGTCCGGAGCATCTTATACTCTGAAAAATAGGGTAAATCCTCACCCTCAAATCCCAGTTTGAAGATCAATTTATATCAAAACCTGGAAAAGTGATGTAACTTTGGAAAGATTGGCTACAAAGTAGAGTTATGTTTGATGGTGACAGGCTTTCTGGGTTGGATCTTACTGGAGGATTAAATATATCTTCACCTTTATATTATGGAATATTCTTTTTTCTTGTAACAAAATCAATTTTATATGATATTGCTAGAGGTGGGTTAAAAATAGTATGTGATCAATCTTAATGTACCAGCAACTGAAGTTGAGGTTGATTATATTAATATGATAAGATGAAGACAGAATAACCTTCCTAAAGCAGTGGAACTGAATCAAGCCAAACATGTGAGATCCTAAGCTATTGAGAACATCTTGGTTAGAAAAGCTGTTCCTTAACAAATATGATTATATTTGCTATACTTAATTATTTTTTATTTCAACCGAATCACCACCTTTTTCTTCCAGCTGTTTTTAAGAGTGGGGCATTTAGATAGTGTGGAAATTTAGTAATGGGGACATGAAGAAAGGAATGGGTAAACATGTGCATTTGTAAGCAAAGGCAGGCAGCTAGAAATGTGACCTTAGCAAGGACATAGATAATGAAAAGCAGATTGTTGTCTTTCCTAATGATGTGAAAGAAGGGAGTACATGAGCACAATAAATGGCATTGTTGATAATGATGGTATCTACAAACAAAATAGTATCCTGTTTAATAGAATGCAGAGGTGCCCTGGTAAGGTCACCCCAAATGGTATTATCAGAGGCATTCCAGCAATAAAGGTCATAGTATGATTTACAATGTTTTCTTAATCTTTTCTATGTAGCAAACAAAAAGTATGTAACCTGTAATCTGCCTTTATTTGGGGCGGTTGAGGAAGTCAACGATCAATTCATTTGTATATGCAAAACAAATACTTTATTTCAACTATCTTCATTTGCTTTGGTTCTTAATACGATTGCTTTTTCTCACAATATATAAATATGCAAACATCTCTGTGTCAACATTTCCATAAAAGAAGTTTCTCTAAGGAAGGAAAAGTTTAGTATTAATTTCACTTGTCGTTTACTAGACTCCAAGCTCATTTAAATCATTAGATCAAACCAGAAGATGAAAAGTATCCTAAGAACACATTGGATGAGACCAAATATATATTTAGTTTAGAATTTTATTTTCCTAATGTTTGTTTGTTTTGGATAGAAAATGAGTTGGGTTCAATAGAATCATTATGCGATACCAAAGCAGCTGTTTTGCATGCAAAAACATCCAGATTAAGTTTTTAGCCAAAACACTAAAAGAAGAGCCTGGACTGCCAATACAAAGATGCATCCTAGTTGGATAAAGAAGCAATCTGAAATAAGGCACCTTCCTGTAGGCCTTGCAGAATTAGATCAGTTTATTTAGTTCTGATGAAGAAAAAAATTACATCATTCCCCTGAAGGAATTCCTCAATAAAGTGCAATTCTATTATACATTTAAATATTAATTTTAAAACAGCTTTAGATTTTGTTGAAAGAAAAGTTTGCTTTTATTGTTTGTTTCCCTTTTCTTTTTCTGTTACCACCAAACTGATTATCCAGAGTTTTCTTTGTAGCATCAGTCTACTCAAATGGTTTTACAGCTTGGCTTACTAGTTCTAATCTTTTCAAGGGCTTTTACCTTGGTTTGCATAAGATAGTGGGTTAAGGCAGATAAAAGGGTGGAAGCTTTATTCTACTTTAATACTTGAATAGGATAGTTGATGTTTGCAAATAAATTATTTACATTCCCCATATAATTTTGGATGTCCTCATTTTATTGGAAATCTTAGTAGTCTATTCTTTAAGGTATTATTATTATTATTATTATTATTATTATTATTATTATTATTAATAATAATAATAATAATAATAATAATAATAATAATAATAATAATAATAATAATAATAATAATAATAATAATTTTATTTCTATACCGCCCTTCTCCCGAAGGACTCAGGGCGGTGTACAGCCTATTTAAAAACACAAGACAAAACAGCAGTTAAAAATTAAAATGATTAAATAGATTTGGTTCAATTTAAAATCCCAGAAATTTAAAATACCCCAATTTAAAATTATGTTGATAGGCCAGCCTGGCGGAACAACAGGGTCTTCAGTGCGCAGCGAAACACCCGGAGGTCGGAGATCTTACGTATTTCCGGGGGCAGTTCATTCCACAGGGCTGGGGCTCCCACAGAGAAGGCCCTCCCCGTCTATTTCTATTGTCTGGACCACCATATTTATCATTTGCGCAGTGGAATGATAGTTACTGTTTGCATGATCTTCTGATATCAAGAAGAATTTGGAAGAATTTAAAATATTCAAGAACATCAGGTTTCAAATCAAGGAGACTGGATCAATTGGCCCGATTGTGTTGGCTTGCTATGCTGTTCATATTGGAAAATTACTCTGATAAGGATCCTGAAAGCCAAAAGAAAACCATCAAACTGTGCCAGATACCTGCCAAGTGTCACTGCTGTTATCCCATATGTTTCAATTAAATAGCCTTGACTTTTCCCTCTAATGTGTGTGCTGCCTGTTCTACAAATACAGTCACATCTGTTGGGCTTTATTTCAGGAATGTGAGAAACAAAGCAAATGCTAATGAAAAACCTGTGTCTGTTTTCTGCTAAGCCATTCATGCATGAGAATTCACAGTTATATAATCTTCAATGATGAATAGGCCTTCTTTCGTTCTTAGGCCTCTTTCTGGAATCAAAGCACTACTACCGCTTGTTTGTCACTCAGAGAATGGAACAAGTGACATGAGGTCATTGAAGGTGGTCTTCCTTCAATTAGGTCACATACACACTGAAGATTAATTGAATACTCATCCTCCTTCCCCGGGGAACCTAGAGAAGTCTAGCTGCATAAAATGTGTTTGGATTCTACAAAGGTAATTCCCAGTACTCTTACCAACCTTATATCTCAATTGTTTTACTTAACAGTGCCAAAAACTGATCTTTAGATTTCTTGCACTTAAAACTACTCTCCATACTATACAATACTACAATCTCTTACTTTAATTATGCTTTTAAACAATAAAGATTTTATGACAAAAGGTAACATATAATTACAATATAGAAATATATATACATATACATACATACCAGTGGTGAAATTCAAATTTTTTTACTACCGGTTCTGTGGGCGTGGCTTGGTGAGCTTGGTGTGGCTTGGTGGGCATGGCAGGGGAAGTATACTGCAAAATCTCCATTCCCACCCCACTCCAGGGGAAGGATACTGCAAAATCTCCATTCCCACCCCACTCTGGGGCCAGCCAGAGGTGGTATTTGCCAGTTCTCCAAACTACTCAAACTTTCCACTGCCGGTTTTCCGAACTACTCAAAATTTCCACTACCGGTTCTCCAGAACCTGTTAGAATCTGCTGGATTTTACCCCTGATACATACATACATACATACATACATACATACACATACATATCAGAGGTGGGATTCGCATAATTTAACTACCAGTTTGCCCAGCACCAAAAATGTGAGATATTTCTAAAATACCTTGTCTTCTACAGAAAATTGTCACCCCCCTTTCCTATATACAATTAAATTACTCCTAATTACATCTCAACGTTATTTGTGGGGGAAACTTCACAAAAATTCCCTGATCTGGTAGAGGAGATTCAGAGGAGGAAATATATATAGAATATGTAGGTGTTCTGTATTTTATTAGTTGTGTACTTTGTTTATCTTTGTGTACTTTTTTCTGTTTACTGTACTTATACTATATCAAGTTGACTTATTTTACTAGATGCAAGCATATAGCTTATAGAAGAGTTACTTGATTGGATATGTCAATCCATCAACAAAAATGTTGCATTATTGCAATAATGCAACATTTTGTTGATGGATTGACATATCCAATCAAGTAACTCTTCTATAAGCTATATGCTTGCATCTAGTAAAATAAGTAAAATATCTAGTAAATATCTAGTAAAATATCACCAATAAATTGGTGATAAATTGTATTTTAAAAAATGTATTTTAGATTTTCCCGAGTACAAGTGTTTAAAAAAGAGAAAAATCTATTAAATTTGAAGAAAACAAAATTCAAGTGATTCTCTTATTCATAAACCAAATTCAGGGCAATGACCTACCCCTAATAATTGTTGCTTTGATTTGGGGAGTAATGTGAGATGATTTTCATAAGACCTATAAGTCATGTTCCTCATTTGAGGAACATCTAAAATTATCACAAAAATAAGGAAGATATAACCCTTTGGCTTTTAGTAATTTAAACACTGATAGGATGGGCACACACAGAAATGATATATGTGTTGTTTGAAGCCCCTTCTGATACATCTAGCATCATGATTTCTGACAGGACAATCAGACTTTATGACATCTTCATAACTGAGGAAATTGCACTGTCCATTGTTATAGGCCATTGACCAGGAGATATTAAATTTTGATACAAGAAATGCTCACAAAAGTACAGCCTTTTGAAAATCTAGCACTGATTTGCTGCTACAGTGGTTTCAGAGGTGAGATTATATCTTGAAAAACTGCCTATGGTTTCCAAACCTATTTTCTCATTGCCTCCGATTACTTCTAAAAAGTAGATACCAAAATTTCTTCCACAGTCTAGTGGTCAGCATGTTGCCTCCTACATAGCATTTCTTACTACTTTCCTACATGGGAAGGTATGCTATTGTGTCACTAAGCCATTTTTTTTATGAAATCAAGATTCATTGATTTCTCTATTCTTATCTGTTTCTTAGTATATACTGTGCTATTGGCAATAGCACTTAGACTTATATACCATCTCATAGTGCTTTATAGCACTCTCTAGGTAGTTTACTTTTTCTTTAAGAGAACTACATCTTGCTGTTAGTTGAATCACCAAGTATTTTACCTTATTTGTGACCTGCATCTTTGAAATCTCCCTCAGTTCTTCTTTTTGTTTTTTTAACATATTTTTGGTCATTATCTTCGTCTTTTCTCTAGGTAGTTTACGATGCAGCATATTACCCCCAACAATCAGCATTGTCATTTTACCAATCTTGGAAAGAAGGAAGCCTGAGTCAACCTTGAGACCCATCAGGATCAAACTCCAGGCTGTGGGCAGAGTTTTCCTGCAATACTGCATACTAACCTGTGATGACTTCCCCAGACAATAGTTCGAACCATAAAGAGCCAGACTCAGGGGTATGTGGAGGAATACTCAGAGATTGCCAGCGGCTATGAGTCAGGAGGAGAGGAGCACAGTGGAGTGACTGAATGAGCGGCCAGCTGAGCTAGGGACAGAAGAGGCACAGCTGTAGCTGGGAAGCCCAGAGGCTTCAGATGGAGAGGGCATCAGCTGCAGCTGATTATCAGAGATGGATAATAACTGCCTCTTCCTCCCAATCTGAGATCACATAGGACTGAGAGGAGGCAGGCACAATGAAAGTCAGCCAGGCTACCTGCAAGGCGGCAGCCTCACTCCTCTTGATGGACTGTATTGGGAAACAGCTATTTAGCTCAGCGAGTGGAGTGAAACAACACTGGAAATAATGTGTCTGTTTCCTTGTTTCTTCAGCCTTCATGATTCTTGCCTTGGCACTCAAACTAGATTCTGTACCTTGTGTTGTGGTCCGCCAGCAGCCTGCGGAGCTGGCAGCAGAGTCGGACAATGAGGAGGATGGGGAGGAACATGGGCCAGTCCTGGAGTCTGGGGAAGGCTTGGACGAGGGCTCTGCATCAAAGGCAGAGATGGGGCCACGGCCATCTGGGAGATATGTGCAGACTCCGGAGCCTCTAGAGTCAGACATCAGAGAGGCAGAGGAACAGGGGGAGCCTGTTCCTAGTGCACGCATCCGCAGAGCTGCCAGAAGGCAAGAACAGCTAAAACAAAAGGACGACTCGGGAGTAAGGCTTGGAGATGATTGGCCCCTCCCATAAGACATAAAGGAAGAGCAAGGGCACGTGGGCCTTTGCAGGAAGCAACGTTGTGGATGGTGTGGTTTGTACTTTGAAGCACTGTTTTTGATTTTGTGTTTCTGTGTGGCCTTGCCAAGATAATTGCCAATTAGGTCTTTGGCAGCATGTCAAAAAAGATAAAGGTGGGTGTTTACCAGCCTTATCCGAAGGACTGTGGCAGACTTCTATTGGACTATTTATAAACTTGGTGATTCAGCACATGCTGTGAATGAAAGGAATTCACAGCCATTAAAATAAAAAAAGGGGGTTTGGGGACTAATTATGTGCTTTTTATTATATCAGGAAGCCTAGGTCAGAACACCTTGAACTTTTGAATTCTGGAACTTGCTTTTCAGTCCTCGTGGACTTCCCTTGCCTTTGTGCTGTGTACTGGTGCTGGCTTTTCTTGAGAAGCCTGTTGAACTCATGGGGAGGGGTGCTAATATTGGCAAAGGGAATTGCAGGGGAATACTAATTCTGGCTTTGAAGCCTTAATAAGGGCTCCTAACACCACAGCTGTGGTGTATATGTGTGTGTGTGACAGCACATACAGAAACTATTGTGCCATCAGGGTTCCTATTAAACAAAGCTAATGAACAAATAGAAATTCCAAATCTTCCAAAGAGTTTTCTAAAAGATTGTTTTGTCTCTATCCTACACAGATAGTGTTTATGAAACATTACTGGTTTTGAAAGAAATATTAATGTGTCCATATGTTTAAAAATGTTGATTATATAAAGAGAAAAATCACATAGAAAAACCTACCTTCTGTATTAATAACTGGTTGCTTTTGCTGAATATTGAAAAGGTACATTTACTGGTATGAAGGATATCTCTAAATGCATAAATTCAAAGGTTTTGTTACAGCAAACTTTTATTCATGTTACAAGAGTCAGAACCTATTAAATGTGGTTTAACAGATTCTGGTTCTGTTTATACCGAATTTGCCATTGGCCTTAGGATATTATATATGATCTAAATTAATGATGGAAGGGCATTGTATTATAAAGCTGGAATAAGAATCAAACTGATTTAATAGCGCCACACTTATCAGGGATTGATGGAAAGATGAGAAAACTCTCTGAGTTGATTTGTATTTGAACTAAACTTCCATCAAAGAACATTAGCATTCTCTGACCTTGTCCCTAATTAACCACGACAGCAAATATCAACCAATCACCTTAGTAAAAATTGGTCATCCGGAAAATATTACAGTTATAATTAATGGATATGCTTTTATTAGATAGCTTATACTTTCTTCAAAAAAAAAAAAAAACCCCACACAACTTAGATTTTAATATGATTATCTTCAGCCTATTTATGATTGTCATTTGGATTTTAGAAATGAAAAATGTATCAACCTATAGTACAAACGTATTTCAAACGTGTTTTTTTTAAATGATCCTTTTGCAAAGGAAATAGCATTAGGCTCCCTCTGGTGAACTGCGTCTCTGGAAAGTAGTCCATCATCCTGCTGTTAAAGATACAAAGATTAAATTAAAAAATTTAATATAATACTAGAGTTTTCTAGTATTGTGAACATATTCCTGTGCAAAAATGCAAAGACATATTTTCAAGCTACTCAGAACAAGTTTGCCAAGTTCACATATATCATTTAAGTACCAAATATTTTCATTACCAAAGGTAATATGAAGGACCTACTCTCTGGAATTCACTTAGGCTAGGAGAGTTACTAGAGAAAGAATTTGAGAACAAAAGATGATTCATCCCAAACTCTGCCCAAAGTGGGCTCAACTGAACAACATGGAAACCTGTCAGATACATTAATTCACTCCTCTATCCAATCCAATTTGCTTCTTTAGAGCAAATATAAAGGTCTGCCATTGTTTCCTTTTTTTAAAATTGGTTTTTATTGTGAAATATAGAAATACAATTCAACATTTTTCGGTCCGTGGTGTTAAATATAACTACATATTATTTACATATTATTTACATAGTATTGCATCTTTGCTTGTATATGATTTGGATATTATTACAAATAGTAATGCACAGTTCTTTATGATCATATATACATGTTGCCATTGTTTCCTAATTTCATAATGCTCAACCCCATTATGTTTGTACATATGGTCTTTGTTGTATCTTCTTCACATATGTTTGAAATAACCATAATATATCAATCTAAAGGCAGATGAAATGGACAGTATGCTATAACTACGTAAGCAATTTATTCACCTTCATGCTAGAGTTTAGGTTCAATTATTAGAATTAAATGCCGGAGTCATGTCTGACAAACTTTGGTATTCTCATCTATTAAATATGGTAATGACTATCACTTTAGGCAGATTGAAAGTGGATTCCATTATTTTATCATGGAGAAAAGGACTAGCCATGACTATGAGATATCATAGCTGTAATTTAAACATTCGTTTCTATAGAGCAGTAATGAAAGCAAGAGATCATCTTCCTGTCACACATCTAAGCTTCCTAGAGCGATCCAGCAGGTCACTTGCATAACACAGAGTTCTGAAATAGAATAAGCAGAATTCTATATATGTTCTTATCTTAACAATAATAAATTAGTGAACATGAGGGCGCTGGAAACATATGAAATGAAGGAGTGATCTACAAAGTACAACTGCATCTACAAAGTACAAAAACAATCCAGACTGTCCAGATGAGCTTTTGTGAAAATCCTGTTGCACAATGCAGGGATTACATCCCCCATTTAACTGTCCCATGAATCTCTGTTTTGCCCATCCTCCTTTCCCAAATGTTATTAGCTGATCACTATAAGTGTCAACAGCACTAGAACAATTATTCTTTGGTTTAGGGATTGCTGAAACAAGAGAACACAATCTCTACAATCCTTTTCCCCTGACACCTGGATTCTTACTACTAGTGGCCCACATGTATACCACAGGTATATACTCACAGGTATACTATTTCTGTGTAGTAAAAAAAAAAAGAAAGTAACACCTTTTTTGGTGTTCTGACTTCCTGAACAGTTCCTGAAGTTTTTCTGGTAACAGTACAGAAATGATTTAGGGTTTGGCTTTTCGGAGAAGTTGTTTTTACCTTTAGTCTAGCTCTAGCATAAAACCATGATATTCCCTGGTAGGCATCCATCCAACACTGAACCAGGTCTGGGCCTGCTTAGTAACTTAGTAGTAAATTAATTTGCATAGCATTCAGTCTTTGTATAGCATATAAATCTGCAGCATGGATTTACTCCTGGAAAATAAATATTTCCCAGAATAATTCCTTAGATTCTTAAATTTATGACAGATCTGTTAGTAGTGGTATTCAAGGTATTTGTGTACACTTCCAAAAGACCTATTAATCACCATTCTTGCTCTTAAATCAAATTTTAAATCAAATGGGAATTCCTATGAATTTTCAAAAGAAAATATTCAAGACATAAAGATCTGTTCAAACATTTTTTTAAAGTTCAGAATGACTTTTCACTATACATAATGTCTTTCTTCTTTAAGCAATCAAAATTTTTATAGTTGTCTAAAAATGCCATTAGGATATATCCCAAAACAATCGAAAAGAGTTTTGGAAGGCTGGGTGTTTAATTATTTGATTCAGATATAAAGTTTTACACAAAAGGTTACCACATAGAAAATTATGGTAAACATACAAATTGTATGTTTCAGTGAATCCCTAAGTCAGCACAAACTGATTTAGATACTAAGTTAAATATGATAACTTTCTACAGATTTGAATTCATCTTTTATATTTTATAGACATTCTACAATTTTGTTCAATTTATTTGGCAATATAGCTGCTATTTGTCCCACCTGTATCATTGGAACCATGCTCCATCTGGATTATTGTGAAAGTTTCAAAACAGTGGCCAATATGATTACTGAAATGAAAAAAGAATCTGTGATGTTAAATATCTATGGAGATTCTCAGTCATCCAGGTCATGGTTGTTCCAAAGATGCTTTTTTTCAAGACGCAACTGGACTTCCTTGTTTTTTGTTTTTTTTTTGAAGACATTTTGCTTCTTATCCAAGAAGCTTCTTCAGCTCTGACTGGATAGTTGGGAATGGAAGGATTTATATTCCTTGCAGGTAGCTGGCCATTTGCATTCTTTTAGAGAGTTATTGAGGCCACTTGGAGAGGTTTATCTGTGTCCTCGGGTTTTGGTTATCACCTTTAGGTTGGCTTAGGACCTGGTTATCTACGGGGCCGCCTGCTACCACCAATAGCCTCCCACCGGCCAGTACGCTCCCCTAGAGAGGGGCTCTCCGGGTGCCGTCGGCCAAACAATGTCGACTGGCAGCCCCTAGGGGGAGAGCCTTCTCTGTGGGGGCACCTATGATCTGTAACAAGCTCCCCCCAGAGATATGGAGGATCCCGGATCTGCGCACCTTCCATCGCGCGCTCAAGGCTTTCTTATTTCATCAAGCTGGCCTGGCCTAAATCTTTTCCCCTTTTAAATGTACATTTTAATTTGTTTTTAAATTATTGGGTATTTTAAATTTGTCTCAGCCAAATTATTTAATTCATTTTTATTCTATTTTAAATTTTTGTGTTTATGTGTTTTATTCTGTGGCTGTTCACTCCCCCCTGAGTCCTTCGGGAGTAGGGTGGTATATAAATCCAATAAAAAACAAACAAAAAACAAAAAAACCTGAATAGTGCAAATGGATGTGGCGCCTTTTTGGGACTGCTGAAAGGACTGTATTGTAGACTGGAGATAAATGGAAAAGAAAAGAAAAACAAGAAAGTCCAGCTGCCTCTTGAAAAAGCACCTTTGGGACAATCTGTGATGTTGATCCTGGTGATTGTATAGTACAATACATTTTTGAAGATTTTGTCCTCCAATGAAATGTTCGTTCCAAATTCAGGTGCAACAGCTGCAGATTTTTGAAAAATGTGGTCAGTTAATAAATCAAATTATTTTAAATACAGTCTGGAATACATTTATTCTCTTCCAGAAAGAAGTCATATACAAAAAATAAATTAGTACTAGTCTGCTTTCTTGTTTATTCCTATTTCTCTGAATAGGGATTATTGGTAAAGCCTCAAATTTACGGATTTCAGTGATTGCTCAAGAATACCTTGGTTTACACATGCTTCTTCTTAAATGTTATTTTAATCTAGAGTGCTCTTTTCTTAAAGAAAATAAGTATTTCATAATGTATGCTGCGCTTTATAAAGGTTATATGAAATCTGAAAATATATAACATTTTTATGTAAAGGTAATAGTATTATGATTCTATGATGGTAAATCAGAAGCTGGAATCAGACTTAAAGTTATACTTAAATGATGGTTCTAATACACTTTTCAAAATTTGGTTTCCCTAAATACTCTTGATAAAAGTTTAGTGTGGAGGTTCGGATACAAGCTATATGGCCGTTTGGACCAATCATTGTCTTTCAGCTCTCAAAAGCAAGCAATACCAAACCACTTCTGAAATCTTGCCAATAAAATGGCAGGGACTTTCTGAAGTCACCAGCAATCAATGCTGACTCAAAAGCACTCCCCGCATCACACTTATTAATGCTTTGGTTATATATCTGGACACCAGAATTGTTTGTCTGAATTTAAGTACCAGGATTATCAACTAAATCTACATCCACATTTTTACTGTCCTTACTTTCATGAGGAAACATCTACTGCATTCCTGCTGTACAGGTTGTTAAAATATGTTTTATCAGAAAATATGTATACAAATGAGTCTTATACAGTTTACAGATTCAGTCCTTTCACTATGTATGAAGCAATGAGAATCACGTCTCTGGGAAGTATACAAATTATGATGCCAATCATACTGATTTTTCCCTCCTTAATATTATGTGAAATGCTCTCTAATCTGTTGCCGCCTCTGTTTGCTTTGCCCTTTAAATGGTCAGCCTAAATGAGACACAATTATGCCTAATTGGACTAGCAGTGAAATAATAGCATTGAACATAACTCTTTCCCTTTCCCCCAGGGTGTAGTGAGGATTAATTAGGTAATGCTTGTAAAGGGGGAGGGAGTAAGCTTTGAAGATGAAAGGACTGAACCCTGTTAAGTAGAAAACCTGAGTCTCATTCCTGCTGGGTTTTGTTAGGTAGGGTTTTTTGTTTTCCTGGTTAAGACATAATGTTCTTCCAATTTACAGCTTCATCCGCTACAGTGCCTGGCAAGCTTGAGTATCTTCTTGTGACTGCATTTTGGGCAAGAAGCCCACTACCAGGCAGAGATTAACTGTAGCCAGGTGACTAGACCTCTTTGGAGATAGAGTTATTGTGTTAAGGCTTTTTAAATAAAAAAGCCTTGGCACATCACACACAATATTTCTTTATGCCCTTACCCATCCACCCACAGTTACACACAATCTCTGTCAAGCCCTACATATAATTCAATAAGTTAATAAGGCGTGAAGGTTCAAGTGTGGGAGCAGCCCCCTGAGCTTAGTAGTACATTCAAAAATGAGCAAAAGCTAACTGATAAAAGCTTTATTTTATTTCACTGCTGGTGTACTCTCAGAGCTTGCTTCAGCCAATTGAACTTTTTTAAAAAAAATGAATCCCAAACATTTTGAGATATTTTAGATTCAAAAGACGCCCGCATGAAAACAAGAGCTCACTAGTAGAGCTCACTAGTTAGCAGAGCAAGAAAGCAAATATTGGCTTACTTCTAAACAGTTATTTAGAAGATTTGTCTCCCATTACATGGCTGTTGGGTGTACATTCTTACATGTAGCATTTCTTTTGCAAAAGCAAAAGAATATTTTTTACAAGCACCCACACATATTTTAATTCTATTAAAACATATCAAAAAAAGAGATATTTTAGTTTCCCAAACTTTCAAGATTTCAGAGAGCCTTTTAAGACCTAGCTCTTTGCCTGGGCTTTTGGCTAAGGTGGTTATGAATAGTGTAGGCATATTTTTCATTGTTGCCTTGCTTTTCCATCTTTTTGCTCCTTTATTTCTATTGTTATATTTTATATTTTATTTTTCTGGGTCTTTGCATTGTGAACCACCCCGTCATTGAAAAATCAGGTGATAAATAATATAAATAAATACATATCTAAATAAATGGGAATGCTTGGGAAAAACTGGTGATATAGCAATTATTCTTAAAGGTTAAGGTGGTATTGTTTTAGTAAGCAGGACTCACATTAATTAAATCCACTGGTGATTAGATAGTCAGTAACTTTAACCTACTTTTTAGCTTAACCCATTTCACAGGATTGGTCATACGATCCTCAACAAATTCTTTCAAGAAGGTATTATCACAAAAAAGTTCTATCCTGTTCTATCCAACCAACTCTTATTTTCTAATTCAACTGCTCTTCCATTTTCTGCCTCTTCTAACTCTTGTAGACTTTTTTTTTCTTTCTCATCTTCATTTCCTTTGAAGCTTCTCTTAATATGTTACTCCTTTTAACTATGCTAGGAAAGAATATTTTTCACTGATCCCTTTTCTGAATCTATCAGTGATTGCTTTTTAGTTTCTAATTCTTGTTTCAGAGAAGTTTATAAGTAAAATAAGTCCTGATAAAGGCTACAGAGCTGCAATTCTTTCTTGCTGTCTTTCATTTATTTTATGCATTATGTAGTATTCTCCAGACTTTTATCTAAATCATTTGTGCTAATTAGTTATCTCATTATTTGCAAAGAGTATGGATTTTAAACCCCGATCCTCATCTAAAGCTGATGCTTTGGTACAGATATCGAAAGATAAAAGCAGAATCTCTATCTCAAATACAATACGTAATTTGAAAATTTAAAGTCCATACAAAAACTCCATTCAAAGCTCCACATAAAAGAGAGACAAGGAAAAGAAAGGAAGCAATATGTAGTCTGGTGCCTGGCATTACTGATAAAATTCTTATGGAAGGGCTGTTACAAGTTGTCAAGATCGGATTTTTCTTATCAGATCTTTAGGTCAGAAGACAAGAATTCCCTTCAATGGGAAAATGAAACCACATGGTCTCCAAATGAGGAGGAGAGGAACAAACTAGCTTTACAGTGATTATACTTCATTGATCTGGAATTTATTCAACTTAGCTTTTCAATACTACTAGCATTAGGGGAATGAAGATCTGGAACACCTTTCAAACTGGTTCAGAATATTTGTGTGAAATATTCACAAGCATAATATATAAGTTTTTGTAAACAAGCAAACGAAAAGTTTGGGAGTTATGCTGCATCCTTTCCCCATGTTCCATAAATCCTTAATTAAATTTAAATAAAAATTAGCTTCATTATCATAAAGTTAATATGATATTTCTACCAGCATAGATATAAAAGAGAAATCAAAAAGTTTTTACAGAATTTAAAAAATCTATATTCTTGTGGCATTTTTCATTTGTTATCAGTCACTATGCTGATACATCAAGCTATGAATTATCGTTGCATATCTACTTTTGCTGAAGTAGTGGATTATAAAAATATAAGATCTTTGTAATTATTCCTGGTTTCAGGCAGGTTTATAAAATCAAATTAACAGTCTCCAACTTCTTTTGGGACTATTAAGTTAGTTCTGATATTTTGAAGAGAAAGTAAGGATGCAAGCAGAGATTTCAATTTGTTAAAGATGTATTCAATATTGGATTGGATATTTGCTCACTTCAGGCTAAAATTCCAAAGATCAGCAACTATACACAGGTATTTGGTTTTTTTTGAGCAGGCAGTTTATAATGGAATGTAGTGAGGAGGAGGAAGGAAGGAGAGGGTGGATTCCAGTAAGAGGCAAAAATATTATGTGTGACACAAAGAAAACCACTACCTATATTGTAAATGCAGATAGTAGAGTTCTCAGTCTGGTGAGATATTGTCTATAAATGTGAAAACAATAAAGAACTCAGCTTGGATAATTCTAATTTGGGGCCAGACACACTCACAAAGTATGTTTTAGGTAGTAAACATATAAAACAATATGCAAACTGCTGCCAATGTCTTTCTGTTTATGTGATACAACTGCCCTTATAGACATAGTCCTTGACTTACAATGACAATTGGGACCACAACTGCCATTGTTAAGTGATGTTATCGTTAAATGAGTCATCATGTGACCGTGTCTGATTTTACTACCTTTTTTGTCATGTTTTTTGGCAGTTGTTAAATGAATCCAGTTTTCACCATTGATTTTGTTTATCAGAAACAAGCTAGAAATCACAATTTGTGAGCAGACCCTGGGTACTGCAGTCATCATAAATAAGGCTGGATGCCAAATGCCTGAATCAGGATCACATGACTGCAGGGAAGCTGCAATGATCAGTAATGAAAGGCAGGTCATATGTCACTTTTTTTGTAACTTTGAACAGTCACTAAAGAAATGGTTGTAAGTCAAAGATTATCTATACCTTGTTCCAGTCTTCAACAGGACCATGAATGCTTCATTGGCTGGGGAATTCTGGGAGTTGCAGTCCCAATACATCTGGGAAAGACTTATTTAGCTTTTTAAAACAGTTTTAACATCCATGCTACAACCTGTTCGATTTACAAGCAATTCCCAACTTACTTATTTTATTTATTTATTTGTTTGTTTATTACATATAACCACTCATTTCATGAGCTTCCAATGGTTTGGTACTCTGTATTAGTTTGTTTCATTATATTAATTAGGTAATCAATAATAATCACTTTTTCCAAATAACTTTTTATTGTTACAAAAATGTGGAATTGTTATACTAATAAGGAAGGTTTTTTTAAGTGGGATGTCTAAATTTGTATACCCAGTTACAAGTCGAACTTTAAAAACTGTTGCATACTTGCAATTTTTAGTTCTTGAGTGGATTTTTAATAGAAACGAGAAAGAAAGAAAGAAAGAAAGAAAGAAAGAAAGAAAGAAAGAAAGAAAGAAAGAAAAAGAAAGGAAGAAGAAAGGAGGGAGGGAGGGAGGAAGGGAGGGAGGGAGGGAGGAAGGAAGGAAGGAAGGAAGGAAGGAAGGAAGGAAGGAAGGAAGGAAGGAAGGAAGGAAGGAATTCAGCTACTTAGAATGGTAATTTTCTGAAGAGCTTTATTGAAAACAAATTTGGGCGTTTGATGTCATTCCTGATTTGTTTGCCTCTATTTTTCTCATCTGTCATCTAACAAATTAAGGTATTATGATTAACTCTGTTTAATTGGCTAAAATCTTTTACCTAAACACTTTATAAATCATAAACATAGTAATAGGAAATAGCTAAATTATCAGGATCTAAATGCTAACCCTGTCATAAGTAAATGCCTTATTCTATAACAAGAGATATGTATATATGTACAGGATATTAAGAGTTAATTTATTCCTCCTCCTTTAATGTATTCATATGTAATCACCCCCATCCTTGACTCCTCCCCTTTGATATAAATAGAGAGTGCTTTTACCTCATGCTTGCTTCTCACTGTAAAATCTGACAGAACAAGTAGAATGCCTGTTATGAATAAACTCTTCTTTAACTGAAGAAAAATACTTCTGAATTTATTATTGAGTCTGATCCTCAAAATATTGTAACAAACTGGTAGCAGAGGATGGTTGAACTGACTCAATAAAATCCAACATGCCTAAGAAAGAAAACCTCAAGAACAAAAAAGAAAGACCCAACACCAGGGCAAATGATAAAGAAACAAAAACAGATCACGAAATGATTGACGAACCAATAAATATAACAATCAAAGAATCTGAAGATAACACCACAGACATCGAAGAAACAGCAGATGAAACCGACAACCAAGAAGAGAACGAAATAAAAGACAAAGACCTCAGATCGGAGATACTGAGGCTAATAAAAAGTCAAAAAGATGACCACAAACTCATCGCGGAACTCCGAGGCTTCTTGGAAGAAAACGGAGCAGCGAGAGAAAAAGACATTGAAAAAGCCAAACCCGAAAATACAAAAATGGTGAGCGAACCTACAACGAAAGAAAAAATGACCAGAAGCAAGACCAGAGGTCCCGCTCAAAATTTTGAAAGGCAGCCATCTTTTCTTCAACCGGCCACAGAAATGAACACGGCTGAACCAATCAGAATGCAACATTCAAAAACTCTGGCGCGAAAAAACACAAAAAATAACAAAAAATATATTTATTCTTCTGAAGAGTCAGAAACAGATACAGAAGAATCATCCACCGAACAAGAAATCGAAACACCCATGAGAAAACTATTTAAAACATTTGGCACAAGTCTAACAATTTCAAAAGAATCGATAAAAGCCGATAATGCAAAAATACAAAAGAGACGAAGAAATAAACAGACACCTCAAAGCCTGCACGACTCGATCCGGACAACGATGATGACGACGCCTGAACCCAGAGGGCCCTGCGAACTTTCCCCCACACCGCAAACGATCCAAAGAACAAAATACCCCAAGCAAGAAAGCTCCAAAGAGAAGAGACGAACCACAGC
This sequence comes from Pantherophis guttatus, assembly GCF_059756535.1. Lineage (NCBI taxonomy): Eukaryota > Metazoa > Chordata > Lepidosauria > Squamata > Colubridae > Pantherophis > Pantherophis guttatus. The sequence goes on along the minus strand of NC_142067.1, from coordinate 36,456,467 downwards.
TGCCAGCAGAACACCCAAGATCGAGCCGGAGACCGAATCATCAGAAGGAGAGCACTACGAGGGAGCTACAGCAAAGAGAACCTCTCCCAGCGGCTTCAGCAGAGAAATGACCAACGCGCATGCGCAGATGAACACAGAGAACTACAATGAACTTTATGAAGAAGGAGAACCTCTCAAGCTCATCAGCAGAATACCCACACCATTCTGCAATTTTCAACATCTACAGGACCATGGACTACCCACAGTTGTAAGTAGTGGGAATAATAATATTGGGAATCTACCCAGTGATTTCCCAAAACTTAGAATTGATGGCATCAACTTACAGGAATGGTGTCAACAAATTCAGGTTGTCTTTATGAAAGAAAATTTATTATTTTTTATAACCAATCCTCCCAAAAGACCTTGGACTCTAAAAATGGACTGCCTGCATCACAGAGCATTCTATTTAATAATTTCTAGCATATCACCTGCCATGTACTACAGTATTAAGCATAATCTTACTGTTTCAGAAATAATTCAATGCATGTTTAAATTGTTTCACAGTGAAAGTGTAGCAACAACCACTAGGATGTCTAAAGATTTCTTTTCAGCCAAATTAAGATCTGGAACCACCATAAGTGAACATTTAATATCCTTAAACAAAATCAGAGCAGAATTACATCTAAGAGGAGAAATAATATCAGAACAGACAATGAAAAGCGTTATCCTTAACTCATTAGATTCATCATGGGATAACTACATATCACACTTAGACTCAATCAATCTAGGATACTTATCCATAGAAAGTCTGTCAAACAAGTTAATAGCTGAAGATAATTTGAGGAAAAGTAGATACAATGCATACACAGAACACAGACAGGCAAAAAGAGTAGCCTTCCAAGAGAATCACCAAAAAACAATTGAATGTTACAATTGTGGATCCAGAAAACACTCTAAGGGAGATTGCCCCATGTTTCATAGGGAAAGACAAAACCGTGACTATAGGGGTAGATATCAAGACAGGCAATCATCTATTGATAGATACAGATATAGGGACTCCCCAAACTACAGAGAACGCAGAAAGGATAGAGATAATTCAAGGGATAGGAAATCAGGATCATTAAATGGATTAGATAAACATAACGATGTCATCACACAAAAATCAAAAAATAATGCTTGGCTCATAGATTCAGGGGCGACTAATCATACAACAAATAACAAGAAAATACTGTCTTCATTCACAAATGATAAATTTATGATAAGAGTAGCCAATCAAGAAAATGTTCAAGTCATAGGGAAAGGAAATGTAAATATACCTGGTTTGGGTAAAATAGAGGGGGTATTGTTGATACCAGAAATATCACATAACATACTTAGTGCAGTGAAATTAAGCCAAGATTTCAACATAAATATAATCTTCTCTGGAGGAAAAGCAATACTAGAAAAGAATGGGACTAAATTGAATAGTGTAATTATCGAAGGGGGTCTACCCTTTCTTGTAACAGAAGATAAATGGTTGCATAACATTAATGCAAACACTGATGACGACATTAACATAGACAGTGAACATAGTAACAACAATGACAATGAAGAACCCAAAACACACTATAATCACAAAGACACACCCACTAGTGATACACACAATAACAAAAGGCCCAATATAGGCAAACCAATTCATGATGAATGTGCACACATGTTGCATAGAAAATTGGGACATGCAAGTTTCCCTGTAATACAAAAAATGATTGAACATGCTGATGGCGTTAAAATAAAGGATTGTAAAAACTATTTAGAATGCTCAGTATGTAAATCATCAAAACTCAGAACTAACCCAAAACCAAAAAGGGCAACAAGAACCTCTAACCAAATTTTTGATCTGGTACATATGGATCTGGTTGGTCCATTAACACCATCCATCACATACAAAAAAAGATATTTCCTAACTATTGTAGACGACTATAGCCGTTATGGATTTGTTTATACTTTAAAACACAAAGATGAAACTTTCCAAAAATTCAAAGAATTTTACAAACGTGTAGAAACACAACACAATATCAAAATAAAACGAATCATGACAGATAGGGGATCCGAATTCATGTCTAAAGAATTCTCACAATGGATAAAAGACAAAGGAATGCTACACTTCACGACTAGCCCATTTTCTGCGTTTCAAAATGGTACAGCAGAACGAAAAAACTCGACACTGCAAACCATGATTAGATGTACATTAGAAGATGCTGGTTTAGGAAAACAATTCTGGTCAGAAGCATTACTATATTCAAACTATACCCAAAATAGGACCTGGTCTAGCATACTAAATAAAACACCATACGAAGTGATGTACAATAGGAAACCTAAAATTTCACACATGCACATATTTGGGGTTACAGCAGACGTACACATACCAAAACAATTAAGACGTAAGGGAGATAACGTATCCAGAAGGCTTAGATTCATGGGATACGAAACAGGCACAAAAGGATATAGATTCATTGACAGTAATAACAAATTCATAGTCTCAAGAACAGCAGTGTTTCATGAACAGGCCAACTGGTCTAAGATACATCTTAACGAGATAATCCAAAATACTAAACCAAACATTAAACAACAAGACAGAATAGAAAGAGAGAAACATGAACATAACACACATGATGACAAAAACAAAACATGGACAGGTAACCACACCAGGATAAAAACAGATTCATTAACCAAAAAGGAAGCAAGATATCTACACGATAATGAGAGCACTCCAATAAGAACAATCAGGTGTAACAGAAGACAATTACCTAATAAGTATAAGGATTATATAATGTGTGTGAATGACGAGATACCAACACCTAACACATATGAGGAAGTGTTAAAACTTCCCATGGAAGAAAAAGAAAAATGGGAATTAGCCATAACAAAAGAAATGAACAGCTTGCGTGAATTAGGTGTATTTACACCAGTCCCTGCACCTAAGAACAAGACAATTATAGGCACCAGATGGATATTCAAAATCAAAGATTTAGAAGAGGGTAATAAATTATATAAAGCTAGATTAGTCGCACAAGGTTACGCTCAAAAATATCCTGAGGATTACACTGACACATACTCTCCCACTGTAAGAACTGAAAGTGTTAAGACAGCTTTAGTCATAGCGGCTATACTCAATCTTGATGTCTTTCAATATGATGTGCAGACTGCATACTTACATGCAAAACTCGACAAAGAGATATATGTAAGGGCACCTCATAGCCAATGTACAAACAGAGATGAGATCTGGTTACTTAACAAAAGCTTGTACGGATTAAAACAATCCGGCAAGCGTTGGTATGAATGTCTTGTCAGCGTGCTTAAAAATATGGATTTCAAAGCCACAACTGCAGACAATTGCTTTTTTGTTAGAAAGGAAGGTGAATCATTAGAATTTGTGTTAATCTATGTGGATGATATTTTGTATATAGGCAAACATAAAGAAAAGAAAGACTTATTTGTATCCAGACTAAGTGAACATTTCTCTTTAAAGTCGCTAGGAAGGGTAAACAAATACCTTGGAGTTCAAATCAATAAGACAAGAAAGGGATTCAAATTATCTCAGAGAGATAAAATTATAGAACTTCTGGAAAAATGCAATTTAAGAGATGCCAAACCTTGCGATACTCCTATGCAGACTGATTTTTTAAGGAATATGGATGAATCTTCGCCTGAATTCGAGAACAATACATTGTATAGATCAATTATTGGTTCTCTCTTGTATATATCTAATTGGACCAGGCCTGATATAGCTCTGCCACTTAATTTATTATCTAGACATGTAAGTAAGCCACTTATGTATCATTGGGAAGCAGTCAAACGAATACTAAGATATCTAAAGCACAGCATAGATTTCTGCCTACTCTTAGAACCCAATAATATTAAAGAACCTATTATCACCAGTTACGCTGATGCAGACTGGGCAGGTGACATCAAATGTAGAAAGAGCACCTCAGGTTATGTATTATTTTTAAATGGTTGCCCAATATTCTGGTACACTAGGAAACAAGATTTAGTAGCGACTTCCACTACAGAGGCAGAATACGTCTGTTTATCTAAAGCCTCAAATAATTTAGTATGGTTTAATGATTTATTATCTGATATTTGGAAAAATCCAATACTACCATTTGTCATACATGAAGATAATAAGGCAGCTATAGAAATATCAAGATCTGACGCCATTGGTCAAAGATCCAGACATATAGATATCAAATTTAAACACGTCAGACATTTATCTCAGGATGGATTCATTAAAGCAATCCACTGCGAAACCTCAGAACAAATAGCTGATATATTAACTAAACCTTTACCTTCTAAACAACACAAATACTTGACATCAAAATTACAAGTACTATATAGCTCTGAATCCGAATGCAATCATTGTTATATATCGAATCGGCATTTAGAGGGGGATTTGTCATAAGTAAATGCCTTATTCTATAACAAGAGATATGTATATATGTACAGGATATTAAGAGTTAATTTATTCCTCCTCCTTTAATGTATTCATATGTAATCACCCCCATCCTTGACTCCTCCCCTTTGATATAAATAGAGAGTGCTTTTACCTCATGCTTGCTTCTCACTGTAAAATCTGACAGAACAAGTAGAATGCCTGTTATGAATAAACTCTTCTTTAACTGAAGAAAAATACTTCTGAATTTATTATTGAGTCTGATCCTCAAAATATTGTAACAAACCCAAAACAAAACAAACAATATCAAACCTGAACCAGCAGGAATTAAAATCAAGCAGACACGTTCAACTTCAAACCCCATTTTCAAAGCAACAGAGGAGAGAGCCTGATAAATGGAGCTGTCAGAGAAAAGTTCCTTTTAACTATTTAGAAAAAAATATGCATGACCCTATGCCTGATATTAAGATAGATTTTAATTATAATTATATCATCTGATTTTCTTTTGTATTTGATAATAGAAACAAATGACTGGTCGAATCATGGATTAATTCCAAGAAAGGATATAAAGAAAATCTGAACAAAATGGAATCCATGTAAACTGGGATCTGCATATCAGGATGAAATTAAAGATATTTCGGAGTTCAAAAATCTAATGGAAAAAAGAATATAAGAAAGTAGAATTACAGATAAAGAACTTATAGCTGGGAACAGCTATTACAAATACTTTTAATAACTGAAATTTAACAGAATATAGTGCTATCTGAATATATGTGGCATTAATAGAAACTGAATTCACTTTATGGAAATAAAAACAGGTTTTTTTTTCATAAAAGAAAGAATTATTAAGTAATCAGCTTTTCCACAATGCTTAACAGGATTTACTCTGCCTTTTAAAATCCAGGATCTGCTTCTCTACTTCTGACAAAGATTTCTGGCTTCATTCTTTTATAGATCAGCTTCAAACTCAACAGTTAAAATGTAAATTGACAAAAATCCATTTTGATAAATCTTTCAGCCTCTTTTCCAAGCAAAATGAATAGAAGAAAAAAGCTACTGCTACATTGTAAAAGAAATTGCTATGCAAGTCAGCATACAACCTTTTTTTCCCAATAACATACATTAAAAAGAAAGTCAAGTTTCCAATCTCTTAAATTCCAAGCTACAAAGTCTGGAAGTTAAAAAGAATAAATAATACCCAACAAGGAGACTTTATTATATTATTATAATTTTATTTTATTTTTATTATTTTATTTTTATTATTATATTTTTATAATTATATTTTTATAAATATAATTTATTATTATTATTATTATTATTATTATTATTATTATTATTATTATTATTATATTAAAAAATCCTAGATTGGTTGGTTGGTTGGTTGATTGATTGATTGATTGATTGATTGCCATCAAATCAGGGATGGTTTATGGAAATCACATAGATTTTGTCCAAGGTGATCTGAACTCAGCTTGGTCTCTTATCAGTGCGTTCTCTATGTTGTGTTCATCCAGTTTGATGTTTTCACTGTCAATTCTGGTTGTTTGATCTATTCTTATTTGGTGTTATTCATATTTAATCATAATCCCATATTTTCCACTCATCTCCTTCACGTTATTAGAGCTTGCAGATAACAGAGTAGTGCTATCAACAACACAAATTTTTAATTTTTTGTCTAATTTTGAATGCATTAATCTTCTAATTCATATATTCTGTGTATAGGATGAATAAACAAAGACAGAATATATAACGATTTCTTCAATATCTGACATCTTCCTTTCCATATAGGGCTATAATCTGCATTGGATGATCCTCAAGCTTTATTTTACTGACATGCAATTATAGATTCTTTGTGATATTTAGCACACCCTACTAAATAAATGGCAATATCAAAGAAATGAGTCTTGTTTATTTAATAAATGTCTAGGCTGCCCATCTTGTATTCAAGGCTCTAGGTAGCTCATAATAAAAACAGTAAAGATGTTAAAAATAACAGTAAAGAGTTAAAAATATCAACAATGTCAAAAATAACATAAAACATCAGCCAGGAAGACTCACCACCACTCAAACAAGCCATGAAATGCTATCAGACTCCTAAGTATAAACAGTATGATTTTTTTATTGAAAATATCCAATTCCAATCCATTTCAATGTATAGATGACTAAGATATCAATCTCTGGTTGGTTTATTTAATCTTTCACTTTGCTGAGCTTTCATATATGAATTCCTCTTTATGATGTTGTAGAGAGGCGGGTAATCAGAGTTTACTCAATAATCTAAAATGCAGATAATAAATTCCATTATCTGGTGTAGTGCTTATTTTGTCAGTTTCCAGCTCTGCTCACACCATACATCAATCAGAGACTGCATTACTAGATTTATTGAGTAAACTATGATTATCTACCTTTCTACAGCATCATATGCCATCGTTAACAAGTCACAATAAATGGGTTCACACAACATATTAAGCCACAAAAAAGCAACTACATTTTGCCAACTGAGAACCCACTTTATCTTAAAAGGCTCCCTTGAATGCTCAAATGAAGGACAAGATATAACTGCTATGCATTAAATGTGATTCTTCAAATAGGATGCAAGAATAATTAAACATATTAAATATATTTATAAATATTTTATAACTTCATAAATAACATAGTAAATTTATAATTTATATGCATTAATTTATAATAAATTTATAAAGAAATAAATGTTAACTAAATATACGACTTAATATTTGCAGTGCGTAAATAACTCCTCAAGGGCAGAAAATTATGATTTGCAAAAAGTTATATATAACACTTCCAAGACTAAAGGCAAATTATTCAAGCCATCAAATGGTTTAAGTGAGGGATGGCAAACTTCTTAACATCTCAAAGTTATGCTTCAATACAAAAATGTAAAGATTCTCTTAGTTCATGTTCAACTTCGTCAAATATGTCTACATAATTTTTATGGCAAAAAATAGAATTGATTTGTCATTGTCACTTCTGGAAAGGCTTTTTTCAACTTTAACCTTTACATTTAAAGATGGTCTCTTATGCTAGCACTTATTGAGTCCAGCCTTTTCAAGATATAAGGTGTATAAATGTGAGGTAAAGGTAAAATATCTAATTGTGATTTTGTGGGCATAACTATATATTTTTATTGGTAGCAAGTAATTTTTTATCGTGTTCTTTCAATTCTGTTTAATTTGTTAAAATTAATAAAGGTCAGTTAAGTGCCATCTAAATATGCCACCTATTCAGTCATATTTTTGTTCACAACAATGTACCCACTGATCACAAACAGGTGTAAACTATCCATGTATATCTCACAAGATTTTTAGATATATTAAGAATTTCCTGATATTTCTGAAGGTCTTTTTTGGAAATCAACCCTGAACATCCTCCTCCTACAATTTCATTTGCTCGATTCCTGTACTAAATTCAGAAATCCATAAATAAAGAGTAGCTGAATTTAAGAGGTGGAAGTGGCTTAATCTTCCTGTTAATTTTAGGATATGCATATTTTTTAAAAAAAATCTCAATATTTTAAAAACCTTATTCATATTAGACGAGCAGCTCATTGTGGTCTAAACAAATTATAAATATGTTTTTATAATGCTTTTAAATTCTGCATTCAAAGATCAAGCCAAAATATGTATTCTTGACAATGTCCTTCCAATTTACAGCCAATTTTATTGCTGAAAAGATGGATATGGAATATTTATGGGAAAAAAGGTAAAAATAATGGTTTTGACCCTGAAGTTTAGTGCTTACTGTTTCATTCTTTGAGACATTCTCATGTAAAAACTGCATTCCTTCTTTTTTTCACACATGTCGAATTTCATGCAGATAGTATTCAACTTACAACCATTTGTTCAGCAACAATTCAAAGTTACAATAATGAAACAAGTGACTTAGAATCAGTCCTCGCACTTGCATCCATCGTAGGATCCCCACAGCCATGTGATCTAAATTTGGTTTCTTGGCAACAGCATGAATTTTTACTGGTTGCAATGTCCTAGGGTCATGTGATTGCCATTTGTGACCTTCCAACAAGTCAATGGTGAAATCCAGATTCGTTTAAGACAGGTCACCATGATATTCCAGGATGTTAGTTAGAGAGGGGAGTTAAAAAGCCTCCTGAAGAAATAAATATAAAACTACTTCCATTATTTGCTAATAAAACTGTAAAAGTGTGATCATAAAGTCCCTGGGAGTCAAACTCAATTTGAAGACATCTATATGTAGATAAATCCTTGCCGTCTTGTAAAGTAATAACTTACAGTTCTTCCAGAGATAGTCATGTATTTCTTTGATTCTACCCATTCAGCTTAAAGGTTGTCTTCCCTTTTGTATTTCCGTCATTTCATATTCATCTCAATTTATCTTTCCAACAGTATCACTCCAGCATATTAATGAACAACCCTCAAATTCTCAGGAGTCGTGTGCTAATATATTATATCTACAGTATTAATGAAACATTTCTTTCCATTTTTACTTCTCTGTTTGAATTCATTCAACCAGAGGAGTCAAATGCAGCCTAAACCTTTCAATAGAAACAGTATTACCTAAATTTGAATCTTTCTCATTATAGTAATCGTATTTCTGGCACTCTGAAGTTTGTTTTCTCTTTACTCTTAAAATACATGAGTCTCATCAACAAATCTTGATAAGCACTGAATGAAGGCGCCCCATTAATCATCCTTAAAGAAATAACTTTGTAATACCATCTTTGTCTCCTCCCCAGCCCACTATGGAGAAGACTCTCTTTAGTTACACTCCAGTGTTAAAGTTCATATTTTCTCTTTGTCAACAAGACAACAGTGACAAGCAGGTTAAAGTGAGTGAGACCGGAGACTTGTTTCCAGTTCCTAAAGATTATTTTTTAAGAGACAGCCTACTGTTGGCAGTACTAAAGTCTGGTTCTTTCAAGATTCTTCTCCATATCAAGGATTAGTGCTCTCTACTTCCACCAAGCTAGCATTTATGATGTTACTTAGTTAGATAATGAAAGATCTGCAAGAAAACAACCAAGCTCAGAGAGCACCAAAGATCCCATACCTCACTTTTTTTGCTACCTCTCCAGGTTCTGGCAGTTTGGGAAATTGCTGTGTATCTCAGCTGACCTCAAGGCTAGCAGGAAGGCTGGGCAAGGAATGGGGAGGAAATCAAGGGGAGGAGATTTTTTTGCTTTTAGTTTTTGGATTGTTCAGAGCAAAGTCCTGGCACATAAAAAGTTATATCTCCTTGGTTGGCATGTCTTGCCAGCTGAAAAAGGAGCCGATAGGCATCACTGTGGAAGTGAAATGACATGAGAGAGGTTCTGTTTGCCACATCATCTTGCAGAACCTGTGAGATGTTTGGGAGCCCATTTAACATTTCTTCAGAAAAGCTCTAACCCAGGGCTGTCAAACTCGCAGCCCGCAGGCCGGATGTGTCATGCACTGGCCACATCCATGCCTGGTTTAGCAAAGGGGAAAAGAGTTGCGATATATCACGTGACACTGCGAGTTTGACACCTCTGCTCTAAACCATTGGTTTTCAAGCTTTTTTTTCACCACGGACGCCCTTTAAATACCTTTTGTGACCTCGGACCATGGCCACAGACCATCTTTACCTCAAGATTTAAATCATAACATTTCTTCAAGCCTTCACAGACCCCCGTGATGACATTGTGGCCCTCCAACGGTCCATGGACCCACAGGCTGAGAACCTAAACAAATGTTTAAATAGTTGTCAAACCAGTTGACACTAGGAAGTGGTTGCAAGGTGAAGTGGGAGGATTCACTTCACCTTATGTTCTTGAGAATGTTTCTAAAACTACACAGGACTTGAATTTGTAAATTACTTATGAATGCTGTAAAGTGTATAGATCGGAGGTGCTTGGCAGTGACCAACACCGTTTACATTCCTTGTTCCTAGAGCAGTTTTTTTAAGTGCAGACAGTGATTATGCTAATGGAAGAGTTGATTACAGTTCAAGTGAGTCAGCATGAAGAGCAGGCATGTTTTAACACAAAAGGGCTTTACTGAAAATCAAAACAAACATGGAAAAATAAAGAAGCCAAGATCTTCCCCTCACCCCAACCAGGATTTACTGGGTGAAAAAACACAATTGCTTTGCATGCATTTACTTATATTAGAGGTGAAAGCAATTAGCTTTTCAATAAAAGCTCCTTTTCTCCAGCTGTGCTCCATTTTAATGAGGGCAGCAGTGAGAAAGAGGCTGTAGGTGCAGAAAGTAAGTACAGACTTCAAATTGTTGATCATATGGATTTTAGATTTAGCCAAGAATAGTAGGAGTTGTGTTCTATTTTTTACTGTTCATTTAAATTTATTGGGGAATTCAGACAATGTAGTAACGCTAGCCTTTTACAACTGTTCACTTAGTCATATGAAGTTTTGAAAGAATGTACAATGTAAAGCTCCTGAAGTTTTGAATAGAGTCTAAACCAGTGGTCACCAACTGGTGGTCTGTGGACCACTGATGGTCCACAAGAAAATTTTGGTGGTCCGTAGAAAAATTATTTGTACTTTTTATATTGCACTAAATCAGGGATCCTCAAACTACAGTGCCTGGGCCAGATATGTGCAATGAATGTTTGTGTTGCTGCAGAGAGCCTCCTCCCTCAGGGTCTTTTTGTGAGAGTCGAAGGGGGGAAGAAATTCCGACTTGGGGTCTGCTTCAGCCTCCTGGTGCAGGGCTTTGGGTGAAGGCTGGAGGGAAGTGCTGCTGGTGGCGAAGAGCAGGAGGGCTTTGTTCCAGTAGGATTGCATCATGGCCTGAAACTGGCTGACCACCTCAGCCTGCTGAGCCTCCAGACACCGGTACCTGGTCTTGAACTCCCACAGGTCTTCCCTCTGCTTGGAAAGCCTATGCTCGTAGTCCTCAGTGAGGTGCTTCTGCTGAGCCTCCTTCTTGGTCAGATCCAATTTGAACTGAGCCAGCTGTTTTGCCAACTCTTTCCCATGGTGGCTGCTTAGCTCCAACAACTGCTTCCTCGGGTAGGCAAGTGATGAATGGCTGGGAGGGAGGGGCAAGTAGAGCCGATAGATGCCCCTTGAAGTGAGTGACATTGAGTTGGCCACGCCCATCCAGTCACATGACTACCTAGCCATGCCCACCTAGCCAGTCATTAGGCAGATCATATTAGTGTCCGCGGGATTTAAAATTATGAATTTAGTGGTCCCTGAGGTCCAAAAGGTTGGTGACCCCTGGTCTAAACCATACTGCATCAGAAAAAGAGAATAAACAGAGATTGTTTAACTCTGAGACTAATTTCTAGATTAATTATTATGCAGTTCATCCAAAAAATCATGAAGGTCTGCCATCAACACACAATATCTTTTATTGGTTGTTTTTTTTAGCTCCCCACCAGAGAATAGTAGGTGTATAATTTCTGTATTAGAGAATCAATAATTATAAGAATAATTTCTGAAAATATGAGATACTTTTCTAATACCATAGTAATTTTAACAGTTGTCCTTTTAATCCTAATTCTCCAGACAAAAATATTGATACAAAACTGAATATATTAATAAAATAAATGATGTGTAACAATGATAGGGGGCAGATATCCTATCAAGAATTCCATTTCCACTTGTACTTTCTTCTTCATGATACTAACCAAAATAACAACTAGTATTAAAGCATTCTTAATTACTCTTGAAATTTATGTTGGAAATGTGAAAAACAACAAGGAACATTTTATTATGTTTGGTGGCTATGTAAAAAGGCTAGAAAATTCTGGATTCAAATGCATACACTGTTTCAGAGGATTTTAAAGATTAATATGCAATTGAAGACTTATTGACATTCAGCCCAGATGTTTTGCTTCATTGCATGACACACATGACTTGCCATTAATTAATTGTTTAATTATGTTTAGCATAATGTTAACTTCTGCTCTTTTTTAAATCTAAAATATAGCAAAATATTCCTCTTTTTCCCCTCTTTGATGTTGCGGAAAACAGCTGTGTCGGTTCCATGTGACTGCAAGCAATTAGGAACATATCAAAACACATCAGTTAATGTCAAGAAAAAACTTAAACCTGGAAGAGTCCATTCCCTGTTACATTCATATCCAAACTGCCCTGCATTCCATTTGGGGAATAGCACAAATTAGCTTTTGTACCTATTCTGAAAATTTCATCTTAAATGCAAAGGATTATAGCTAAGTATTGAATAGAGAAAGGCATATTAAAGGTATATTATTAATATCATTTATTTTGTTGTAGTTTCTATTTATGATTAGCAGTAAAGAAGTAAGATAAATTTGCCAACATGAGGATGAATACTGCTAGATGGCAGCAAAGAGCTACAGAAACGAGCCCTTCGTGCGTGGCTCTTTGGCTTTTTGCAGTTCACATATGGTAGCCTTAACAAAATTGCTCTAAAATAATTATTTCTTTCCACTTACAAATCTATATGCTCTGATAATGTTAACATTCCATTTGTTCAAGAATCTATAAAGAAAAGACAAGTAAGTTTTTCAATATAAAGGGAAATACAACATTCTATCTATCCCAATCTTGCCAATTTCCAGATGTGTGGACTCAGAATTCCTCAGTCAACAAAGCCATTGCTGATATTCTGGGAACTGAGGCTCACACAACTGGAAGTTGCCCAGTTGTCAAATCTTGCACTATTTTGTTCTCTGAGTTTGGCTCCTCTTTTTAAAAGTGGGATGGTAAGTTAATCAAAACAGAATAATACTATTACAAATCAGAAATAGTCAGTTGTCAGGTTCCAAACAGAAGGAAATAAAAGGAGACAAACCTGAATGGCTACTACCTTAGTTTAATCACTTTTTGGCACTCACTGACAATCGCAGATTAAAATCCTGTTAGGGCTACTGCCCTGTGCTTCCCACCATTAGTTATCACCACCCACCCAATCAGGCGCACTCCCTCCCATGTGACCCGGAAGTTGGCTTATGTTTAATTCTTGAGTATTTACAACCAGCATCTAAACAGTTACTTCACTTGAGCATTTACAACCAGTATCTAAATAGTTAATTCACTTGAGTATTTACAACCAGCATCTAAACAGTTAATCCACTTGTTATTTCCGGCTGGCCATGATGATGTCATCCCCCCGGGTTTGAGTTCCTGAACAGAAAAAGGGGCGAGATACAGCGAGTCCCCGGGGTTTTATGCTCTCTCTGGCTTTGAACTTCCTGGGGCCCCGAAAGAGTATCCTGATTGGTTGTCAGACTCCCAGGGGGTGGGGGTCTTAGCTAGCCTTGCTGGCTGATTTAATCTTCCCAGGTGCCATGTGGTGAGTTTCTGTTGCTATTGTGTTGCAGATGGGTCCTATTGTCAAAGATTGAGTTTCTGCCTCTGGCCCATTAACAAAGGGGGGAAGGCAGGAAGGTGGGAGTTGCTTTGTCTTTAAAACATGTTTCTCCATTTCTCAACCAGGGAAACATAATTATCTGCCTTTTTTAATATTTCCTAAAATATTTCATTCTTCTAGGAAAGGGGTGGGTGCTAACTTCCTACAACCTTGACAAGCAAAGTCAATGAGGAAGCCAGATTCACTTAACAACCAAATTGCTAACTTATCAACTGCAATGATTCACTTAACAACTGTGGCAAGAAAAGCCGTAAAATGGAGCAAAAGTTACTTAACAAATTTTTCAGAAATTTTGCGCTCAGTTGTGGCTGAGGACTACCTGTATAGCTGTGATTATAGAAATTGTAATCCTAAACATCTGGAAATTATGTTGGGGAAACTGACAAGCAGCTGCCATGCAGACTATTTCAACTCACTGGTTTATTAGTGCTGTCTAGTTTTAGCAAAAAGATAGTTACACTTTACAGAAACCTGAATAAATCTCATTACGGAGTTATTATGGTGTATAAATCTCATCTTGTTTTAAAGAGCTGCCCTTTGACCAGAATGCTAGTGAAGATAGACAGTTATTCATAATTTCAAAACCTCATTTTGGGTTGCAAAGATTGAAAGGAAATGAGATTATTATATTACTTATTTTGCCCAAGATATAGGGCATTTAATAAACTTGAGATTTTGCTACTGCCTTTGCTTACTTAGAAATCACTATCTATTAGAATGAATGTGTCTGTACATGTGATCAGGCGATTTTGAATATTACTTTCAGTTTGCAAGTAGAATCAAACATTCCCCTTATATCTTTTTACAAAGTGTATAGCAATAATTTATATTTAATTACTGAAAAGGGACAAAACTCTGCCACTGCAAAAAAACCCTCACTTTCTAGTCTCCACCAGCTGACATTCTTTGGTTAATGAGATCTTCAGTATGCCCATTCTGTTTGACCTAGTGGGACAGCTAGAGACTCTTTGAAAAATGGTGATCCTTCAGTCATCCTGGTCCCAAGCCATGTAGGCTTTATTGATAACCACCAGCACCTTCAATTGCACCCAGAATTACACCTGGAAACGCAGTGGTAACTAGTACATGTCACACTGGAGTGGTGTTACATGTGCCATTTATCTGGCATTATTTATCTGACACCAAGTTTACATGGGTATAGGGAACAAGACTTTTGTCTTTTGTTTTTGTGCCACAATAAATCTATAGCATGGCCTTTATTAATAGTTTTGTGTTTCCTGTCCCATCTTTTTGGCAGTTGTGAACAGAAGGTGTCCAGCAGCAGCTCTAGGTTTCAAATTGCTTGCTCCAAATTTAGATGGCAAGTTATGTTCAACAGCACAACTTATTTTTTAATACGTGTCGTCCTGTTAGAGAAATCTTATTTGACGGATTAGACATACATTTGTACATGTCCTCAAAGTGCCTGGTGCTTGACAGATCAGATCCCAGCCTCCTATTAATTTACAATTCCACCGAAAGAGATCATTAGAAGGGGAGGAGAGGCTGGCATTAAGCAGGAATAGCATATCTTTCTTCCAACTGCATCTGTTTAGGCCAAGTTCCAGGTGAGCTTTAGACTATCAATCATTTTAAAGAAGGCAGCAGCTTTTTATTTGTTTTTAGATTATTCATGTGCCTGTTGGACTGAGCAGCAGGAGGTGGCATATCTTTTAAGAAGATAGTATCTTTTGCTTTGTCTAGAGGGCTTCAGGAAGAAAAGATATATATGAAAAAAATGTGGGCTGCCATTTTCATTTAGATGTATTTTAAATAATATTTTAATTGACTGATTGCAATGGACTGATTAAAAACCTATTGGGCCACCCTTCTGCCCTTTAGATATGTTGGAACTGAACTCCAACATACCTCAGAGGAAGGAGGAAGTATCATAAGGTTGAGACTAGCTGTTCTAAACTATCAGTATTTGTATTTCTTACTTATACTTCCTAGTAGTCAGAAATTGTGTTAGATAGGCAGATATTTTCTTATGAATAGAGCCCAGGGAATCAAAGTACTATTTACATAACTAAAAATAGGAAGAATGCACATGTCGTATAAGTGTCTAGCAAAGGATAATGTGTAAGAATATACAGAATGTAGTGCTGTTCCTTAGATCCAACTATTCATATATGCATCTTAGTAAAATTCATGGCATTTCCCTCTACTATCCTCATTGGGAAGCTGCTATACTTTTTTTATTTCTGGGTACACTATATCGGTGTATGCCCCCATAATGCTTGGAATAAAAATTCGATTTGCCATTAAGGTATGTTGATAAAAACTTAAGCAATTATTTTCATGACACTTAAAATCTTTTTATTGTTAATATTAACAATATTGTTAATAGAAAATTATGGTTCACAAAAATAGTGTCATTTTTGAAACAAAAACAAAAGGATATTAATGGAATAATAGAAAAATAATAGGATAAAGAGGGTAGGTTGGCTTATTTGCAGATAAAGGGAAAGATGTGCCATGAACTGTCAGAATTATCTATTCATAACTGCTCAAATGAAGTCTTACTAAATTATCTTGTTCTCAGCTAAAAGGAGATCTAAAACTGCACACTTAGTCCACAGCAAAACAAGTTTTCCTTGACATTGTGCTAATGAATTAGCAAACACAAATACATTTGAAGATACTAACTAGGCCATCAGGTGTCTTAAGGAATTATTATCTAGAATTGTGACTTGCATGGAAAATGATATAGGACACTACTCAGTTCTTGGAGAGTGATGGGAACAGTGACAGAAGGGTAGGGAAGGAATCTACCTGTTCCTATTCTTCCTCTCTGTTTAATGAGGTAACTTGCTCTTGAAATAGTTTACCAGAACTGTTCAAGAGGATTATGCAAACATCACACACTGATGAAAATTAGGAGGATTCTGTCATTCGTTTTTTTAAACTGAACACCTGCTTAGTGGAGTACCTACTGTGTGTATCTGAATTTTCAAAGAAATTGTTTGATTTCTCTGCTGTTTCAGTGTTATTTCAAACTTTATAGATTCTGCTTTGTGACATCTATTTTCATGAAAGATTAATATTCCCAGCTAGATAAATAAAGGTTGCACACTGATTAATTTAGAGAAACCATATGACGGAATGAATAGGCAATATTTGCACAAAGGTTAGTTGCTGAATGTATTAAGAGTTATATATAATGGAACAATAGCGTACCTAAGGGGGAAAAATGCTTAATGAATGATTCAACATTAACTAGGGAATACGATAAGGTGGTGTATATCTCATTGACTATTTAAGAAACTTATAAACGTACAAAAATTATTCTGGAGGTGTTAGAATTTGATTGATTGAGGACATGAATGTACATGTACTTTGTATGCAAATGTTGCCAAATTGTTGATTCATGTGATTAGCAGCAATTGTGAGTAGAAAGCAGCCAGCTCAGTACTTTGGGTCAATCACTCTGTCTCAGCCCAACCCACCTCACAATGTATTGTTGTTGGACACAGAAGGCAGAAGCATTATATACACTACATTGAGTTATACAAACAAGGATCTAAAAATGAATTTGTTAATGACAAATAACATGTTTGGCAGAGAAAATACATGTGATCAATTAAAAGTTATACATGCATGTTAAAATTAGAAAAAGTAGATAAACGTATATATACCTTGACAAAATATTCACTAAAGATGAGGAAAATAGATGAAGAAATATTAAGACAAGGGACATCTTGGAGAAAAGGGGAATAAAACAGGAATATAGTTGCATATTTTTCAACATATATTTTTTAAAAGTTCTTTTAAATTTGTTGTGAACTGCAAATCAGAAAGGTTTATGTCTTTAAAAACATGTACGTACCATATCCTTTTTTTCTTCTTCCATAGTTTAATACAGTTCCCTTCCTAGGAGCTAAGGTAATATCGAGGTCTGTAGTATGGAATTAATGGTCCTTGAAAGAAGCAAAAATGGCTGTATGTAAGAGGGTATTTTTGCTCACTTTGTTATACAGAAGTGGAAAATTTGGTATGTCAGGAAAGGCATAAATATAAGGTGAATGAAATTCACGTAGGGTACTTTAAAAAGTTATAAGGTAAACCATGGAAAGATAAGGTCAAGAAGATCCAATGATGAATTAATATGTTTTGAATATACAGTTTCCTTCTTGCTTTGAATTACAGGCATCTGGACAGGCCAAGTGGTACAATATATATGTTACTGGGTTTTTATATGTTCACAAAAGTGAAGGAATTATAAATGAAATGATAGTAAAGTTTGTGTTGTGTACATCCCACAATTTCTCAATTAAACAATGCAGAAGCAAGCAGCAGTGCTTTGTTAATATTACACTCCCATATTACTTCTGGCATATGGACAATTTCAAGTTAAAAATCTAATTTGTGGTGAACAATTCCTAAAGAATAATCCAGTTCATGAACAAGATTCCAAAATCAATATTACATTCACTAGGACATTCCTCACATTCAAAAACGATAACAACTACTTTTGATTTACGTATGACAATGAGTATATTTCCCATGCAGGACCTGTTAGACAATGAATCCTATGCATGACAATTTAAAAGTAATTTCTTTCATACAGGATTGTAGGTGAAGGCCTGGGCACTTTTTTCACAGGATATACCCTTATCAATTCCAGGACAGGATGAAGACATTTATGTTGGATCCTTGTCAATTAAACATAACAGCATTTGTCTACAAACTGATCAAGCTTGATGCTCTTCTGGTTGCCATAACATATTCTTGTAAAAACTAATGTAGTCCCTGTAAAAAAACAAAATTGCTTTGTCAAAAATCATATTAAGCGATGGAATATTTTTCAAAATGGTGTTTGCATCCATTGGTCCTAAGAATAGGTGAAAAGCTAATTGTGACCATTATCCAGCCTTTGACAACTGGGAATTTTGAACAAGCTTTTTCCACTAACATAAAGACTATCTTTATGTCCAATTTGCTTTAGTTCATGGTGGAAATCATAACAAATGGAAAAAGCTTAACTCTGCCATACAAAATAATGCCATACAGAATAATTGTGTAGTATTTATTATTATTCAATCTATTAAAAAAAGAATTTGCTTTTTTTATCATTTTAAATCATTTTAAAGCTAACAAAAAAATGCAAAAACAAATTCAGTGCTCTAAAAAAGGTGTTTTCACAATTATTTGGCTTAAAGGAAGTCAGTGGATCCATAGCCTTTTACATCATAATGAAACTCTTTCCAAGATTTCATGCCAACAGTAAAGAAGTCTTGCCATAGAAAAAATTATTGGGAATTTCTCCTTCTTCAGGAATGCCCTGCCAATTCTTATCCCCAGTGCCAAATTCTCATTTTACATGGCATCATGTAATACCCACAGTTCTTCATATAAGGATTCATCAGGGTAAACAAGCATTTTAAAATTCTCCATGTACTACAGCTATTTATTAGGCTACTTAGCAATGGTTGGTTCAGCTAGCAAGCATTTCTAAATTATACATTTCGAAAATATTAATAAATATCATGCTTTTTTCTATTTAATCCATCCCATTAATCCCATTTCATATAATCCATTCCATTAATATCCATCCCATTAAATGCTGTAAATACAGAAACACTTTCAAAAATTTCCAGTTCCATGAATTACCTGACCGTGTCCATGGAATACTGTGATGATGTCTTCAGTAATGACCAGTATTCACTCATCTGATTAGAATAGAAATATGATTTAGTTTAACAAGATAAAAAAAATGTTCCATGGATATTCATGAATATTGACAATCAGAGAGGCTAAAGATTATAATTCATACATGTAGCTCTGAACAGAAAGGCAGAATATAAACTGAAATAGTAATAACAATTTGGACAACTCCCAGCACTCCCAAAGAAGCACATTGTCTTCTGCAATTAATGCCATCCTAGTATGGTAACTATAATTCCCAACCAGTGTGACTGGCAGTCCTGCATTTACCTTTCTGCAATTTTGCAGTATTTTTTCTTTTCCTTTTTTCCATTTTTCCTTTCCTTTCCTTTCCTTCCCTTCCCTTCCCTTCCCTTCCCTTCCCTTCCCTCCTTCCTGACGATGAACTTGGTTATCATGTCTTAGTTTAGTTTAGTTATTTTTTAATTATAAAACAGAATTAGCATCAACCCAATATGGAAGTTTAGGGAAGACACAATATCTCAGAGCATAGCATTGCAAAGCTAATACTGATTTTGCATGGAAGTATAGGAGAAAAAATACAAACTGAGAGCACATACAATTAAGCTTAAACAATTAAATAAAATACAACATTTTCATAGAATCAGAGTAGAAAAGGAACTTAAAGATTGCTACTCTGACCTCCGTGCTCAAGAAGATTCCCTGCAAAATTGAACTGAATGAATAAATGTAGCATTTCTGATCAATGGCCATTGCATGTCTGTTTTCCATGGAAAGCAAATGCACCACACAATGTGACAATCTTTTCTTCTGGCTGACAACTAATACAATCAGGAACTTTCTCCTGATTTCTACTCTGATTCTACTTCAATGTAGAAATGAACTTCCATTCATTTGTTCCACTCCTGTGCCCTGGGGCAAGGGAGACTAAGTCCACTTTTCTTTCTGGGTGAATATGCTTCTTAACATTTCATCCCCAGAAAGATATTTCTATAATTCATATTAGGAAAAAATATTTCTTAATGTAAGATGCCATTGACAAACAAATAAAAAATTACAGGGGTGAGAAGGATAACAAATTACTCTTCATTATATTTTTTAAAAAAAATTAAAGACTTCACATTCACAAAATTAGATTGCACTATATTCTGATTTCTTTCTGATTTCTAATTTCTTAGAAACCCCTTTGTGTCCTCATTTCCTACTTAATTGCTGAAAGTGAATATGTGATCATTTTGTTTTTTGCCCAGCGTAAGACTGGAGAAACCGCTCTTATACACAAAAAAAGCATTAACTATTTAAACATAAATATCAGCATTTAAATCCCTTGATGCCAGGTCCATCCTAGATGAGTTATGGTTATAAACCACGATCCTCAGACTGAGAGTTTTGAAATGTTCTTCCAATTCTGCCTAAAATGATTATTATTTTGATACTTCTGAATATCATTAACGAGCCTTGGTACTACAGTGGTTTAAAGCACCCTGTTATTAACACAGCTGCCTGCAATTTACTGCTGGTTCGAATCTCTCCAAGGCTCAAGGTTGACTCAGCCTTCCATCCTTTCTAAGGTAGGTTAAATGAGGACCCAGTTTGTGGGGGCAATAAGCTGACTTTGTATAAATATACAAAAGTATGAAGGCTATTGCTTAACGCACTGTAAGCCGCCCTGAGTCTCCGGAGAAGGGCGGCATATAAATCAAATTTAAAAAAATAAATAAATAAGTAAATTAAAGAGAAAAATCAAGTAGATCCAAAGTCCTATAATGAATCTCTGATGAGCTCTATTTTTTAAATCATGCTAGTCTCTCAGCAAAATCTTTGGTTGCAAATGGGAGTATGGTGTTGTGTTTCAAATCTCATTCAGCCCTTGAACTGCCTGCAGTATTTTAGATGAGTCATTTTTCCTCTGGTCAAGTCTTCATCACAAGGTTTTAGGCCAGCATACAGCCTTAAGGGAAAAGGTGAATTAGAAATTGAGTAATAAATATAGATTTTAAAGATGTTAGAAAAGGTCAGTACCTGTTCAGACACTGTAGCTGCATGCCAATTGGCTGGGTAGGGTATCCTTTTAAGTCCTAAAAATTCATTATCTTCTTCTTCAGAGGCAAATGGTAGTCCCCAAGCCACTGAAATGACAAAGCCACACGCTTGACAGTCATGGGTTCGGAGCATATACAAAATCTAAAATATACAGCTGTATGCCAGATTTCTCTAATCTGATGATCTCCAGATATGCTCTAAAGGTTCCCCTTGCACATATGTGCTAGTTGTTCCCGACTCTAGGGGGCAGTGCTCATCTCCGTTTCAAAGCCGAAGAGCCAGCGCTATCCAAAGATGTCTCCATGGTCATGTGGCCGGCATGACTAAACGCCAAAGGTGCACGGAACGCTGTTACCTTCCCACCAAAGGTGGTCCCTATTTTTCTACTTGCATTTCTTACGCACTTTCGAACTGCTAGGTTGGCAGAAGCTGGGACAAGTAACAGGAGCTCACCCCGTTATGTGGCACTAGGGATTCGAACCGCTGAACTTCTGACCTTTTGATTGACATGCTCAGCATCTTAGCCACTGAGCCACCGCATCCCTCTGAGATATGCTTTACTCACGAGCATCTGCATGGGG
This sequence comes from Pantherophis guttatus, assembly GCF_059756535.1. NCBI lineage: Eukaryota > Metazoa > Chordata > Lepidosauria > Squamata > Colubridae > Pantherophis > Pantherophis guttatus. The sequence continues at coordinate 36,434,465 of NC_142067.1, read as the reverse complement.
GCAATTGACATGTGTGTCATGTGGGGGGCCATCACACAAGTGACATGAATTATGAATGTTCCATCAATCATAGATAATGCCATAATACATATCACCTCATTGGGCCTTTTCTTGGATACTAGATTCTACCCATATCTTTTGGTCACACCAGCTATGAAAAATGTAGTTAAACTCCATGTTAGTCATATTCCAGAGATCTATACTAGGGAAAGATTTTCTAAGTTTTTAATATTACTAAGCATGATATCAATAGATTAGGCTGCCTTTTATAATCCTATTAGCATTCAAACCTCAAAACCAAACATTCTGAAAGAAAAAAAATACATCTAGTCTGAGTCACCATAATTTTCCAGTTGCAATCAATTATATCCATTGAAACTGAATTTGATAGATTTAAGAGCACTTCCTTGCAGTTCTTTGTGAATCTCAACAATTCATTCGACCAAAATTAATATGCATATTTCAAGAACAAGCATGATGTGTTTTAAAAGCTTACCTGTAAGCAGAGCAACACAGGTTACCGCATGAAGCATTATAACACTCATGGTGCCTTCTCTGGCGTTGGAATAGTAAAAATTGTATCCTTTTTGACCATTTGATTCCCTTTGCTTTATCAATCATTTACTCTGTGTCTGAACAGTTGTGCAGAAAGAGGGCAGAGTCCATTGTTGCATTTTCATGTTCCATCGACCTCTCTGTGCCCTTTAGACTTTCTTACATGGAAGTTTTGATTCACTTCAGACATGTTTTTCCCTTCTTTGAATGGACACTGGACCCATTAAACTTTAAACTTTATTGCAAACACGTTTCCAGTATTTTTGCCTTGTGAGCAGAGCTGGGTGAAACTACATTCCTTCTTGAAATGAAGGCCAATATGGTCCCCTTTTGCTGTTCCCCAATGTAAGGAAACCATAGACAGCACCCTTTAGTGTTGGTGATTCTATTCTACAGCTACCTAGGTTAGGATAACTTAAGGAATCCGGCATAACTCTCCTTTCCATATCCTCCTACCTACCTGCTCATCATTCCACCACCTGAGGATGTGCAGGCCAACTTGTTGCAGATTCCTATCGGCATCTCTACTTATCATCTGCCTTCCACATTTATTATTGTGCAACTACATACTAAGCCAATATGGATGAGATATGTAAGCAAGCTTGGAGTGGAGAAGTTTACAATCAAGCTATTAAGAGCCTGCCATTTTAAATAAAATTTCTTTTAAAACAATGGCTTGAATATTTTGGGTTTTTTTCATGTGGTAAATCGGGGAGGGCAACTTTAAGACATCTTGTGATCCTTGGGATAATTTTAGCTTCCTCACCAAGATTCATGAAAGGATTTTGCCAAAACTAATCACTCCACTTCTCTGAACCAGTTTGCATTATTACAACTGGTTTCTGCACTTCCACTGTCCTACTTAGAAGCTTAATATTATGGCTCTTTACCAAATGGGTGCTTCGAATTCAAGCCTTTATCAAAAGAAAGCAACCCTTCCATGATCTTTAATATCTAGACTAGTGGTATCAGAACTATGGCCCTTTTATGATTTGTGGACTGACTCCCAGAATTCCTGAGCTCAGATCTAGACCATTCAACAACCAGCTATACTGGCTAGGGAATTCTGGGCGTTGAAGTCCACACATGCTACAATTGAGGAACACTAATCTAGACCTTACCTCAGACAAGACCAAAGTCAGAGGAAAAAGGATGCATTTTGGTGTCTGACCCAGAGGTGGGTTTCAGCAGGTTCTGACCAGTTCTGGAGAACCGGTAGTGGAAATTTTGAGTAGCTCAGATAACCAGTAGTAAAAATTCTGATTGGCCCTGTCCCCCCCCCCCCATCTATTGTCTGCCTCCTAAGTCCCAGCTGATCAGGAGGAAATGGGAATTTTGCAGTAACCTTCCCCTGGAGTGGGGAGGGAATGGAGATTTTACAGTATCCTTCCCCTGCCATGCCCACCAAGCCACACCCACAGAACCGGTAGTAAAAATTTTTGAAACCCACCACTGGTCTGACCCCACCTTTGATTAAGTCCATTTACCATGGAGTACTCAGCAAATTATCCTGAGTAATATAGGTCATATATAGAAAAAAACCTATTAAAATAGGTCAGAATATAGCAACTGTTATAGATATTACAACTGTGAATGCTTTGAAAAGAATACAGAAAACTGTATTCCAGTGTGAGGCTTCCGGACCTCTTAAAAGCAGCCATGGTTTTTTAATCTGCTTTGAAAGGATGCTTCAGGCATATCTCTGCTCTTTTCAAAAATCCTCTTTTGAATCATTTTCAAAGTATCTATGTATTCATACCATGCGTCTTTTTTTCTCTTACTGAATATTTGGAAAGAAATTCCACACAGGTTATGGAAAATATGTGAGGATCTCACATCCTGCTACATGAATCTGATGTTTGGATTAGTCCTAAAACTACTAAATTCTTAGGAAATATTTGTTACAGTACTGGTATGGGAATCCATTAGCCTTTTGCATTGACAAGATACAAACTGACGTCTTCTTTCATCATACCAAAAAAGTAAACAAGCAAACCTCAAGCATTTCCTTTGCACTGCAAATTCATTCGTTTGCAAGCAAATAATAATTGTTTTCTTTATTACATAAAAGTGGTGTTGAACGGAATTCTTTCAGCCATCAAATACAACATGTTGCTTACCACAGGAATGAGAATCAAAGAATGATTGACGGCTGGCTTTTCATTCGCTGTTTGAAAGAGAAGCTGACTGTCTCTAGATAATTGAATCTAGAGAATGGAACTAAGGAAACAGATCTTGGCCACTAATCTGGTGCTTATGAGTTATCCCGGTGGATCTTTTGCAAAGGCAATTACAACTCATAACTTTTCAATCTTCCAATATGTGTGCTTTTTCAGAGGAGCTGCAATTCACTTACCTGCAAGCCACCATCTCCGAAGCCCTCATTTCAAATGATGGGCTTGGATACAATGTCATTCAGTCCTATTTACAAACCACCCAGGTTCCAATGCACCTTACTACAGATAGCGGGGCAGAGGCAGGTTACAGTGAATGTGAGCTTTGAGTCACTTGACCCCTGGCCGCCTGTGTGGATAAATCCCTGCAGTTTTCTTGGCAACAATCTTGGAAGCCCTTTACTACTTGCCTCCTTAAGGTTGATAGTCACCAAGCTGGCTTTGTGCCTAAATCAGGACTCCCAGATAGTAGCCTTAACTACACTAAACCAGCTCACTGAGATAAGAGTATAATGATTATTTACACTGTGGTTGATGAGACCTACTGTACAGAGTAATGAATAGATATTCCGTACAGTAGTTTGGACTCCTAAAGCAGAAGTCTTGAAACTTGGCAGCTTTAAGTCTTGTGGACTTCAACTCCCAGAATTCTCCAGCCAGCTATGCTCCTAGAGAATTCTGGGAGTTGAAGTCCACAAGTCTCAAAGGCCAAGTTTCAAGACCTCTTGTCCTAAAGTTTCGCGTCCGCACGTTGCTGCAACGTTGTTCGCATCGCTTTCTCCACAAGAGGGCGCCTGCGGTCCGTCTCTCTTTCTTGCCCTGCCCTATTCCGTAGCCTTTTCGCAGCCACGCCCTAGTCGCGCTGCGTTGCACGTGGGCGGCGAACGGAGGGTTGACTTTGTGCTGTTGACTCTCGGCGACGGCGCCCTTCGGGGAGCTGCTTCTCCTCGGCAGCGCCGATGGCCGAATCGGGTGTTTACGGAGGTCTTTGTAGGGCGGAGTTAACGCTGGAGTTTTTGCATGCAAACTCGTGAGTGAGACAAGAGGCGGCCACTTGTTGGGTGTCGCTACCTTGATTAGGCTCTACCTTCAATGGCCAATAGTGGGGTGAAAAAGTCCGTTTTCTTGAATAATACCGATAATTGTTTGCAGGACGGCTCCCTTTTCCATAAAGACTGTTTCATTCTTAAACCCGAAGAGTAATGAAATTACCAAAACGCGGATCAAACGGTTGACCAAGTGTTTGTCAAACTGGGAAATCCAGGGAGTTGAAGTCCACACATCTTAAAAATGTCCAAATATGGAAAACACTTAACTAGACAAACAGAGGATGGGGAGTTGTTTTTGTGCCTTTCTGCACAACGGGAATGAGACCTACTGGTTTCGATGGAATAAAAATCCCTGAGATTGTGGCATCCTATAGATTTGCCAGCCCAGCACACAAACTTTTGTGGATGACATCTGTTATTTCATGATAATAAATGTTTTTAAGAAGTTGCGTCTTAAATTAAGACTCTTAATACCGAACAGAGTTGCATATTTTATACATTAGATAGTTGTAGTCAATATACTACTAACTCGGATCAACGGTAGTCCTCTTGCGTTTAGTGGTGGCAGTTCTCAGGTAAGTATGAACAGGTGTTTTTAATTTTAGGCAATAAGATATCCTAGGGAACCCAAGTCAATCTGTATTGCAGTCATTAATCAGATTTGTTAGAAACAAATCTAACAGTAAGCCTGAAAATGAAAGAAGTAAGATAAATCAAACAAGGGCTAAGAATAAACCAGAAACATTAACTAAAAGAAATGTTGAAGATCATAAGGTTCAATTAAAAAGGTATGCCTTTTTACCTGTCCCAAACTTAGTGTTTGAACTAAGCATGTTGTCCCTGTTCTTGTCTGCTAGTTAGGGGTGTATCTTACGATTTATGATGGTTGTATTTTATCATTATGAACATGATTTATCACTTGTTGCTTTTAGGTACGCTGAGAGCTTATGCACAGGAGACAGCATCCAATCACACTTGGCCAATAAGGAATTCTATTTTGCTATGACATATGGAAAATTAATTGCTACTACTTTCCCGCGTATGCACCAATATTTCTCAAAGCAGTATTTATCTCCCCCACCTTCCCCTTTCACTTTTTCATATTTCAAAAACTACAGGGTTCTAACGCACTCCAAATCTTTTTTTGTATTGCCATTTTCTGCATGTGTAATTCATCCCTATGTTTCCTGGCTTCTTTTGTGTTAAAATTGCCTTAATGCTTCTTTCTAGCACAACACACGACTTCGTTTTTGGAGCAATAGCTGAATTGATTGACAATTCACGGTAAATATGTTGCTTTTAAGGTCCATGTTTTATAATAAGCTAAGCTTTTCATTCTGGTATCTGAGTGCCTTTCCCAGTGGCCTTTTATCCTGTTTGTTCCTATTTTATCCCCACCCCCCATCCACCCAATTTAGACAATAATATTATGGTACTTAGACCAGCTTCATTCAGATTTTGCATCAACAGAATGGCTATGGCTGGAAACTTGAATAAAACCAATCTCTTCTATAACCTCCAAGACTTTGCATTCAGATGGGTTAGGGTGTTTTTTTATATCCAACATGATATTGGTTGGTTGGAAGTTCTAGCAATTGACATTCCACTATGCGTGTAGTGGGAATCTTGCTCTACTGCCATATTAGCTTCTTACACCTGTAGGCTGAACCTTCTCCCTGAGTCAGAAGTTCAGGGACTGGATCCTTCCAACCCTGATAATGGAGCTTCTGGCCAAGGTGGTAGGGACTGACAAAAAAATCTAATTAGTTGTTTCTTTTGCTTCATTTAATTAAATGCTGTTATTTAAGAAATCAGCTTTAGTTTTCTACATCTCTCGGAGAATGACGGGAAAAGAATTAATGTCACCCATTGATTGGGCTGTTTTGGTGCTCTATTGAAGCTTAGCCTTTAGCTTAGTGAACCTTCTTAAGGCTTATTTACTACCCTTCTAACTGCAGCTTCTGGGTGATGTACAAACTAGTTAATAACTACTCTTGAACATGAAGCATAAAAACTAACCCAGAAAGGTGCACAGTATAAAATAATCAGGCAGCTATGAGGATGATAGTAAACAAAAACATCATTCTTATTTTTCGATACCATTATAAGTTGTAGGAATGGGAGATCATGTCAAATCAACTGCAAATTCACTTCCCCAGTGCTTTTTTTGGTGGTTTTTTTTCACCATAGAACTGCTCACATTATGTGCCATGTGCACTGACATTTCTTTAAAAGCTACCTTTTGAGTTTGGCAGAGCAACCCAATACCCCTTTCAGTCTATCTCAACATAGTCAAGATCTTATGATACAGTTGGGCAGGATAAATAGAAGAAGAGGAAGATAGTTCTCTTTTTGGTTTGCTTGCTCACAGTCTTAGCATAGTTTTTTTTAAAAAAACAATCATTTAATTTCTTTCTCCAGATTGGGAAAATGGAGGGTTGAGAGGAAAAAAAGTATTTTGGCCTCTTTTTCTGAGGTTTGGACTGGAAATCCAGATGCAGAGGGAAGAATTCAGCCTACTGCGCAGTCCCAATACTGCAAATTCTTTTGGCTTTCCATATGTTTAATCCACTGGTTTGGTGGGCTTTATAACTTACACTTTATTGTAGCTTTTCAATTAAATTTTATTGTGTTTTTATTTTGCTATTCAGTGGCAACTTACATTAATATGAGTTGATATAATTTAAACTAGAGTGTTCTGCATTTCCAGGACATAAATTCTGAGTAAAAAGGTAATACTTATTATTACTCTGGTGTTTTTTTTTAATACTTTCAATATCTAAACAATATTTTCAGAGATGCTGGTGCCACAAGGCTTGACATTTATACTGGTGAGTTCTATATAAATACTCATTCAGATATTAAATATGTACTTTTCAATGACTTCTTTCCTTGATTGCATTGTTTTATTGAACATTGCATTAAATTTACTTATTAACTGTGATTTGGGAGTTTTCTTTCTTCCTTTATTTAACAAGGCAAAGTTCTATCCTATACCTGGGTAGAAGTTACGACAATGTTCTTGTCTTTAACCTAAAGATCTAGTGGCATATATGTTTTTATATACGTATACATACACGTACACATCAGTGGTGGGTTTCAATTTTTTTTACTACCGGTTCTGAGGCTGTGGCTTGGTGGCTATGGCAGAGGAAGGATACTGTAAAATCTCCATTCCCACCCCACTCCAGGGGAAGGTTACTGCAAAATCCCCATTTCCTCCCAATCAGCTGGGACTCGGGAGGCAGAGAATAGACCTCTGGCAGGGCCAGTCAGAGATGGTATTTACTGGTTCTCCGAACTACTCAAAATTTCCGCTACCGGTTCTCCAGAACCGGTCAGAACCTGCTGAAACCCACCTCTGGTACACATACACACACGTGTGCATGCACACACAGAGTGCATTCACTGAGTATAAATTAATGAGAAAAAAATGAATTTCAACTGTAGAATCAGGCTGCAGCATAACAAAATTGGCAAAAGTGAAGGGGGTCTGAATGCTTTCTGAATGCACTGTATACACACACACATACAGCCAGAGAGAGATAGTTTGGCTTATAAATATATAATTGTTTATTAAACAGTAATACACATACAAATTTAAACATAATAAAACTAATCTGACACTTGTTAGTTTGTTTATCAACTGGAAGAAAGAGAAGGTAAAGATCTTACATATATGGGGATGAGGGAAAGAAAAAAATCATACTGAATTTGATAGCAAATGTTTTGTTTATTAATAAGCATGTTTAGGCTGGATATGATAGAGGAATGTGCAGCCTTTTATTCTCTGAGGGCTTCAGTTGCCTTTTGAATATTGGGTTAATTCCATAAAGTGAGCATTACCAGAAATAGCTCCATTTCGTTTATTTATTTATTCATTTATTATATTTCTATACCGCCTTTCTCCCGTAGGACTCAAGGCGGTGTACAGTCAAGAAAAATATAGATACACAAACATCATAAAATTGCTAATTAAAATTATTATTATAACATAGTTTGGCCCAATTAAATAGAACCTAAAATTAGATAACATTTAACATTTAAGTTGAGCTTCATTATAATTAAACTAACTAAACTTATTCGTTAGACTTATTCCTCATATGTTTTTCTCCTCTGCCAATTTATAATTCAGTATCTACTTTTAGATGGTTTGGGGCGCGGGGTTGAAGGGTGGTATAGCCTAGGCTTTGTAGGGAAGCATAGAGTTTGCTGCATCTTATTTGAGATTAAGTTGATATGCAATACTGGGCAGAACAAAGCTTAATTTATTTAAAATTAAATAAGCCATTGCTGAAGAAATGGAAATAATTTTATTGCAACCTTATTCATTCATTTATTTATTTATTTTATTTTATTGAATTTCTATACCGCCCTTCTCCCGAAGGACTCGGCATAAAGTTTCAGCATAAAGTTATAAAAAATAGGGAAGGGATCAATAAGTTCCTTAGATCAATCAGTCAATAAGTTCCTTGGACTTTCCTTCCCTCTGATTCCCCCCTCCTATGGGTTTTTTTTTTTTCTTTCATGTAAGCCCTGCCTCTTCTGAAGGGGGCAGAGAAGTGTGCAGGCAAGAGGAAGTATCACCTGCCTTTTCTGTGCTTGGTTGGCTTTCTGTAAAATAGGATTTCTCAACCTTGGTGACTATAAGATATGGATTTCAATTTCCAGAATTCCTCAGTCAGAATATGACGGCCTTAAAGTTGCCAAAGTTGAAAAATACCGCTATAGATACTATTGAGGAGGGAACTAAGAACAAAACTTCTCTTTCCCATGCTTTCTCTTTCAGTGAATAATGATAACCTGCGAGGAGGATTTATCCTGTGCTTTCTAGATGATGGATGCGGCATGTCCCCTTGTAAGTACTATTTCCTTGAACATGAGTGTGGTGTCATGGTTTCAGAGTCATATTTGGTTTGTGGACCCATGGGGAATGGGAAAGAAAGATCCAACTTCTGCTCTCAATTCAGCCATAATTCTGATTGGACATGTTGGCCTAGACATGGTTTTTAACCATAGCCTTCCTCAATAACATTGTGAATAAAAAGACAGGTACATTACCTTAAGTTGTGGAATGAAAGATAGAATTTGCACATGAAAAGTAGTTCTTTTCAACCTCCAAGTTTGACTAAAGACTCACAAACAGACTTGAACAAGAGAAAACTCCCTCTGCAATCCCAGGTGGCATTCCCATGGTTCATTTCTGGATTTTGCTATGACACAACTTAAAAGAAAAAATATTGTTATTTTTTATGTTCTAAATAAGTGCAACCTTGTTTAGATATTACAATCTTAGCACAAGTGTAAAAATAATCCTTTTTTTTTTTTTTTTTTTTTTTTTTGAATAGAGCTGTGGATGGTCACAACTGCAGCTACATGATCTGAAGGGAAGAAAATACTGAAATAGAAGGGACAGGGAGCAAATATTGAAAGCAGAATTGATTTGTAGCAATGTTGCTTTCAATCTAATGAAGGGTTCCAATCCCGCAGATGCCTTTGCTCTGACAGTAAAAAGCACAAATTTTATTATAAACAGAATTATTCAGCCACATTACACATCATCAGTAAACGTCTTAGAAAGCAACCTGCTCAGTTCCATAGAGGGGTTACAAGTAGTCCTCAATTTACGAACACAGTCGAATCCAAAAGTTATGTAGTTAAGTGGCGGTGGCGGTTGATACCCCCAGGCTTATGGTCATGGGGGATTTCAACCTACCGTCCGTGGGCGAGGCGTCTGAGGTGGCTCGGGAGTTCATGGCTTCCATGACAGCTATGGACCTGACCCAGTTAATTCATGGCCCTACTCACACGGGGGGAAACACGCTGGATCTGGTTTTTGTCTCTGGACAGTGGTCGAGTGATCTCGAGATAGGGGATATAGTCACCGAGCCCTTGTCATGGTCTGATCACTCTCTCCTTCGTCTCGACCTTCGAACCGCTACACCCCGCTGCAGGGAGGCGGAGCCGGTAAGATGGTTCCGCCCCAGGCGCCTGATGGAACCTGATAGGTTCCAGATGGAGCTTGGGCCATTCCCTGAGGCTCTGGCACACGCCCCGACTGGAGACCTAGTGGCCACCTGGGATAGGGCGGCCGCTGGAGCTCTGGACCGGGTCGTGCCTTTGCGGCCTCTGACCCGGCGCCGATCTCATTTAGCTCCTTGGTTTACCGAGGAGCTGAGGGAGTTGAAGCGCCGGAAAAGACGCCTAGAGAGTAGTTGGAGGGCCAGCCGTTCTGAATCTGACCGGACACTGGTAAGATCTCATATTAGGAATTACCTAGTGGCGATAAAAGCAGCAAAATGTAGCTATTTTGCTGCTCTTATTGCGTCATCAGATAATCGCCCGGCCGCCCTGTTTAGGGTGACCCGCTCCCTGCTCCACCAGGAAGCGCGGGAGGACCCCTTGGAGGGTAGAGCCGAGGATTTTGTTCAATATCTGTATGACAAAATCACTCAGATTCGGGAAGATCTGGACTCCGACTGGGTAGTCTCAGGAGGAAGGACAGGGGCAGGTCTTGAGAATGTTATCTGGGATGAGTTTGATCCTGTGACCCCTGAGGATGTGGACAGGATTCTGGGTAGACTGAATGCGACCACTTGTTTATTGGACCCGTGTCCCTCCTGGTTAGTGCTGGCTTCTCGGGAGGTGACACGAGGCTGGTTCCAGGGGATTATAAATGCTTCGTTGGGTGAGGGTGTCTTTCCTGCCGCCTTGAAAGAGGCGGTGGTGAGGCCTCTCCTCAAGAAGCCATCCCTGGACCCGGCAATGTTGGTAAATTATCGTCCGGTCTCCAACCTTCGTTTTGTGGCGAAGGTTGTTGAGAGTGTGGTCACGAAACAGCTCCCCCAGCACCTGGATGAAACAACGTATCTGGATCCGTTCCAGTCGGGCTTCAGGCCCGGGTACAGCACGGAAACGGCATTGGTCGCGTTGGTTGATGATCTCTGGAGGGCTCGGGACAGGGGGTGCTCCTCTGTCCTGGTCCTGTTAGATCTCTCAGCGGCTTTTGATACCATCGACCATGGTATCATGCTGCACCGGTTGGAAGAGTTAGGGGTGGGAGGCACTGTGTTGCGGTGGTTCTCCTCCTTTCTCTCTGACCGGTCGCAGTCTGTGTTGACAGGGGGACAGAGGTCGACCCCGAGGCCCCTCATATGTGGGGTGCCGCAAGGGTCGGTCCTCTCGCCTCTCCTGTTCAACATTTATGTGAAGCCGCTGGGCGAGATCATCCGTGGTTTCGGGGTGGAGTACCATCAGTACGCTGACGACACCCAGCTGTACATCTCCACCCCGGATCACCCCAACGATGCCCTTGAAGTGATGTCCCGGTGCCTGGAGGCCGTACGGATCTGGATGGGGAGGAACAGGCTCAGGCTCAACCCATCCAAGACCGAGTGGCTGTGGTTTCCGACGTCCCGATATAGTCAGTTGACGCCATCTCTGACTATTGGGGGCGAATCACTGGCCCCCACGGAGAGGGCTCGCAACTTGGGCATCCTCCTGGATTCACGGCTGTCTTTAGAAGAGCACTTGACGGCCGTGACCGGGAGGATTTTCTATCAGGTTCGCCTGATTCGCCAGTTGCGTCCCTTTCTGGATCGGGACTCGTTACGCTCGGTCACTCATGCCCTCGTCACCTCCCACCTGGACTATTGTAATGCTCTCTACATGGGGCTCCCCTTGAGGAGCACCTGGAGGCTCCAACTGGCGCAGAGTGCGGCCGCGCGGGTGGTTATGGGAGCGACATGGCGCTCCCATGTGACACCTCTCCTGCATGAGCTGCACTGGCTCCCGGTGGTCTTCCGGGTGCGCTTCAAGGTTTTGGTTACCACCTTTAAAGCGCTCCATGGCTTAGGACCTGGTTATCTACGGGACCGCCTACTACCACCAATAGCCTCCCACCGGCCAGTACGCTCTCATAGAGAGGGACTCCTCCTGGTGCCGTCAGCCAAACAATGTCGGCTGGCGACCCCTAGGGGGAGAGCCTTCTCTGTGGGGGCACCTACCGTCTGGAATGAGCTCCCCCCAGAGATACAGAGGATCCCGGATCTGCGCACCTTCCGCCACGCTGTGAAGACTCTTTTATTCCATCAAGCAGGCTTGGCCTAATCTCCTCCCTCTTTTAATATATAAATTTTAAATCTGTTCTTAAATTATTGGGGTGTTTTAATTTGTCTGGGCCAAAATGATTTAATTTGATTTTAACTGGTTTTTTAAATTTTTGTATTTATGTATTTTATTGCTTGGCTGTTCACCGCCCTGAGTCCTTCGGGAGTAGGGCGGTATACAAATCAAATAAAACAATAAAACAAAACAAGTGAGAAATTTGTTCAGTGAGTTTTGCCCCATTTCATGACTTCTTTGCCACATTTCTTAAGTAAATCACTGCAGTTGTTAAATTAGTAACAGGGTTGTTAAATGAATCTGGTTTCCCCATTGACTTTGCTTGTCAGGAGGTCGCAGAAGGAGATCATGTGACTCTGGGACACTTCAACCGCTCACAACTGTGAGTCAGTTGTCTAGCATCCAAATGTAAATCACATGAACCATGGGGATGCTACAACAGTCATAAGTGTGAAAAATGGTCATAAGTCACATATTTAGTGCTGTTGTAACTTTGAATGGTCACTAAACAAACTGTTCTAAGTTGGGGACTACCTATATTTATAGGAACTTTCTTCTGCTATTCATGGAATTTCAAATTTGAAACAAAGAATGGTGGGGGGTCAGGAAAGGTCCAAAGGAAGCCTTCACATTTCTAAACATGTTCCTATTAATTCTCTTTTTTCCTGGATAAAGCTCATTTTTTAATTTTTAGTTTTGTCACAGATATTTTTCTAGTCCCCAGATCAGTCTGATAGCTCTTATGTCTTTCTACCTTTATAATACCTTTGCAAGGCATGGTGCACAAAATACTTAATAACAATCATTCAGAATACCATTTTTCAGTTTCGTCTGGCTCTGTCATGTTTTATGCAGGGTAAAACAGAAAACAGAATGTCTAGTGCATCTTAACTTATATTGATGCTAAACTGAACCCTGTTCCTGCAAAAGAGAGGGAGAGAAAGGCTTTATTGGCAGTGGTTGTAGGCAGTGGTGGGTTGCTCCCAGTTTGCACCGGTTCACAAGAATCGGTAGTAAAAATTTGTAGTAGTTCAGAGAACCGGTAATAACATTGGCTGGCCACGTCCCCGAACCGGTCTCTGGTCGGGTTGCCGCTCACTTACCCCGCCCACCTCATCAGAGACTTTTTTTTTTACTTTTAAAAGCATTTTTTCTACAACCTCTTCAGCCGAAAAAATGCTTTTAAAAGTTAAAAAAAAAAAAAGTTGGCCACGCCCACCCAGTCATATTACCACCACTAAGCCACACCCACAAAATAAGCCACTGCCACAGAACCGGTAGTAAAAAAATTTAGAACCCACCCCTGGTTGTAGGAGGGTGAACCAAGCACTGGCCTGTGAGTGCCTACATTAAACTGTGTGAAATTTATTTGTTGACCATTCTTCACTCATTCTCACTCATTTAAAAATGAAGTGTATTTCAACTGCCAGCTATCCTTTCAGTCTGACAGAATTTCTTTATAATATCACTTGGATGGTATCTTATCCCAAGGGATGAAATGTGCATTCTGTTATATTCCATAGCATAGAGTACCAGCAGAGTGAAAAGAGGCAGCAAAAGATATCCTGATGCCAGCAGTTATTTTTAGTATCAGGGCAACGGCTGGAGTTCCACCAACATTTTCTCATAAGGAAAGTTTGAGCCAAATCACAAGGAAGACGAGAAAACTAACTACACAGACAGACTAGATATACATTCAAATAGGCTATCAGAATATTACAAGTTTGATTGTGCTTTACCTTCTCTCCCTCTTATTCAACCGGGGGGGGCACGGGGGGGGGGCTAGCCTGCATGACTTCCTAACGTTATCTCCTTTCCCAGTGCTTAAGGCATGTTTCTGCTCATTTTGTATTCTAATGGCTTTGAAATCTCTAGGACTGGGGTGAGGAGCTGTGACCCTTTTATGACCTGTGGACTTCAACTTCCAGAATTCCTGAGCCAGTATGGCTAACTCAGGAATTCTGGGAGTTGAAGCCCACAAGTCATAAAGGGGCTATAGTTCTCCACCTCGGCTCTAGGGTAATCTACACCAAGGCTTTGAAACAGTCATGTGCAAGCAACCAGGTCCACATGTGTAGGGTTCAGGTTAACTATGTTATTGTATTCTACCTACAGGGTGTAGGAATAATACAGGTATAATACAGGAATCTATCCAGACTGCTTGGGAACTTCCTGGGAAGTTCTCGAGTTCTTGGGAACAAATAGATAAGGTCCCATGGAATTAGGGGCGGGGAGGAGAGAGTCAACCTTAGTCTCTTGAGGCTGTGCACTGACTCAAGGCTAATTTCCTGTTTCAGTCCTCTTCCTTGCCTGGTTGGCAGCTTCTCATCAGAAACTGGAATTGGTCTTTGCAACCCTTCAGCAGATTTGATCATGTCAGATGACCGTACCATGTTATCATCTGCCAACAGCATTGCACATAGTTGAGCTTATTATTATAGTTGATCACTTATGCAGCCAGATTTGGCATTTTTATCCATCTGTCAAGTTCTTCCCAAGTACTTATGATAGGCAGACATTATTTGATGGTGTTAAAGGTATCGTCACACAGGATGTAAGCCATTCAAAGTAAAGCTGTCTTTTGCAATTGACCGGTGGCGATAATGCTGACAGTGTTCAAGGGGTGTGCCAATGTTTTGTAATTTATTGTTATTCTAATATTCTAATATAATACAAAATTATTTTCCATGTTGTTTCCCATGGCAAAAATACAGTACTTCAACAGTTTGCCATAGCTTGGATTTGTTCCCCTTCTTCACTATAAAGTCTACTGCTTTGGGATTTCTTGAAAATCTTGAATTCTGGTAATATCTCGATGTGGTCCTAAGCTTTTTTCAAGTTCAGATATACAGAGAAATAGAGACAAATCTACTATGTGAAGGGATACTGAATATAAGAAATCTAACTTTGTAAACCATTAGTTTTTGACACATCAGTTCTTGGACCAGAATGAGTTGCTAAAGACAGTAGTGATGAAGGATCGAGATATTAAGTTCAGATTGGCATATATTGGGTTTGAATATCACATATTACAGCCACTGTGTAAGTAATTTTAGATAAGACATAATCTTTCAAATATGGACTATAACATATATATAGATAATAATCTCTACTTTAGACAGTTACAATGATTAATGAAGTATATAATACGACCTTACAAAATTTTAAATGTTAGAGTATGATTTTTTTTTAAAAATATGTACTGTTAACACAACAGGAAATTTGAACAACATTTGAAACTATGTTACAAATTTATTTTAGATGAAGCTACAGATATTGTATATTTTGGAAGATCTTCTAAGAGAAAAGACCCTAAAATGATTGGACGTTATGGCAATGGACTGAAATCGTAAGACTTACTTCTTTCTACATTTTATTATATCATTTTTATTCTGGTTGTCTTGAAGTACAGGAAGAAATACATAAAATGCCAAAGTCTTGCAGGTTAAATGCTAGAAAAATAAAAGTTTGCACCAAATCTAACAGTAAGTACTATCACTAATAATACCTTTATTCACAAACATATGCAAACTTGTGAAGCAATATATAAGCAATGCTCTTGTATTTGGAAAAATGTATTACTTAAAATAGGTAATAAATGTATTTATGGACATAAAAGAATGTTGCAGTCAGTGTTAAAGCAAAATAGATTTTATGTTATATTGCTGCAAAATACGATGATAACCTTGACAATATCAACAAAGTAAAACATAATTTTCATTGTACCATTAATGCTTACCTGGGGAGAAAAAGCTTTAATAGATATACTGTTTGTTTTTTTAAAAAAACAAAATCCAAGGCCAGTTTATCATAAGTACTGAGATAGAAGCTTGCCATGTGTGTGGATAGGATAGGCTTATATTTGTAACAAATGGCTACAATCTTAAATCACCATATTCACCCATATTCAACCTTCACCCATATTCAGATTCTGCCGTATGTGGGTAGATAGGTGATAAGATGGAGACTGAATGGCTAATTAAGCAGTTGTTAGAAAATGGAGAAATGCATAGAAAAGAGTAGGATACAATTCAAAGCTAAAATTTGAAGGATAATTCTGATATTCCACCCTGGATTCTGATGCAGCAAAAAAAATAAAACTGAGAGAAAAGGGAATGTGAAAAAAAGACAGTAAAGGAAACTAAATATTAAATTATATTAAATTCTTAACTAAATATCAAATTAAATATTAGGTTAAATTCTGGCAGTAGCATATAAGCATTTATGTTTTATATGAATCTCTAGTATTATCAGTTTTTTAAATCAGTAAAGTAAGGAAAAGAAGAAAACTATTCGGATTCATTAGCTGTTCAGATTCAATAATTCATATTTTGAAAATGACTTTTTTCCCCTATATTTTTACTACAGAGGATCAATGCGTATAGGGAATGACTTGATATTATTTACCAAAAAAGAGAATACAATGACGTGTCTTCTTTTCTCTCAGACATTCTGTGAAACAGAAGGTCTCAGTGAGGTATGCTTATTCACAACTACATTTTGAAGTATTTATTTCCCATTTTTATGTCCTGGTTCAGACCAAGGTGGTTCAAATATTGTTATGTAATTAAAACATGACCGTGTATAGCAATGGTTCTCAACCTGTGGGTCGCGACCCCTTTGGGGGTCGAACGACCCTTTCACAGGGGTTGCCTAAGACCATCGGAAAACACATATTTTCAATGGTTTTAGGAATAATTTTATGGCTGGGGGTCACCACAACATGAGGAACTGTATTAAAGGTCGCGGCATTAGGAAGGTTGAGAACCACTAGTGTATAGACTGAAATAACACTAACACTGAAGTGCAAAGAAACCCAAAGAAACATTATATATTGCATTTATATTTTTACCATTTCTTCCTACTTACATAAAAATGCACAGTGTCTATTCATGTTGCCTTTGTGTTACTTTTCCAGGTCATTTTTATATAAATGAAAAATATTTTAAAATCCCAATGAATCCTCCACAACAAAATATATGAATTAACTTATATCCAAAAGAGAGTCTCTATAACATGCAACCACTGTGTATGTTTCATTCATGGGCTTTGATTGTTGCAAGTAAGCTGATTCTTTTTTTCCAATCCCACATAATACTTAAAATAAGCTTATAAAAATTATTTATTGCATATGGGGAAATTTGGAATGTGGGTAGCACTCTCATGAATATTTACAGAAATGACTACCTGATTAGGGAATTCCCCATTCATAAATTGGGTGTAATTGTGGGGGAAGCTTGACTTAAAACTTGCAATTACCAGGAGATAAAATGGATTAAGTTATGTCCACTGGCCCACTTGGGATAGAATCTAGGCATCACCCACACTTATTTATATGTTATAAGAATACTTACAGGTTTATATATGTCTTAGGTCAGGGGTCTGCAACCTTAAATACTCAAAGAGCCATTTGGACCCGTTTCCCACAAAAAAGAAAACACCGAGAACCACAAAACTCTTCCTGTGCCTGACTATTTCTTGAGCGGCCACAAAACTAGCATATGTAGTTGAATTAAACCTCCTGTTTTCTTCCGAAACTTTTCTTTACTAATGATTTATCCATGGTTGGCCTACTGAGGGTTGAAAAGCTCAATAAATAGTGTGCCAGGCGGGTGTTGCACATTGGCAGTTGTGACGCATATTTTGAGTGACAGGGAGCCGCAGCAGAGGGGTGAAAGAGCCACATGTGGCACCAGGTGTTAAAATATAAAGATGATGCTGGTATTTTACCCTCAACATCCAGTTGTATTTATAAGCATTGTTGTGTGTATTTTCACCTATCACAAAGAGAGCAGAGAATCTGGCAATAAGATTTTCCAGACACATTTATGCCCCAAATATGCTGTTTTGGTAACTCCAGTCTTAGCTGCAAAAATAGATATATCAGAATAATTTAAATATAGCAGAACAATAATTCAAGAATCAGCCTCATCAGAGATCGTTGTATAAAACATGCTATTTGCATGCACCATTAGCCTTATATTGAAAATTTATAAAATATAAATACAGGCAGCACTGAACAGAAGTACAAATACTGTTCTATAAATCTGTATTCTATTCTTGTCATTTCCTATAATTGAGAAGTACTTTTGAATGAATAGATAGACATAGTAAAATACACTTCTAGATTCTGTTTCATTTTATTTTAGATATCTTTCTGCCCTGGCAAGTTTAAAATACAGACTTTATCACATGGAATCAGCAGTTGAATCTTAATTAAGGGAATACTTTGCTCCAGTCATTTTTCTGCCTTCAACATTTTAATTAAAATCTACCATTAAAAATCTGATTTTCAGATTACTTGAAATGGTAAGATTTTAGGAAAGGGACCTTACAGTGTCAGTTTTTCCTATCTTTAACCCTGCCATTTACTCTCACCTCAACATGTGTAACTTTTTTTAAAAAATACCTCTGTGCTGGGGAAGACAATGTCATTATCCTAGAATATCTATGTCTCATATCCTATCCAGAAGGAACAGTTCCTTAATATAAGAAAATTTGTATGAAAGTTTTAGAACAAATTGCCGTAATGATTATAAATGACGGCTACTGTCATAAGTCTTTGCCCCTTCATTTCTCATTAAACAGATGACAATAGAAGAGTGGATAATTACTAAATATTTGCTTCTCTGAAGATGGTGTGTCTCTTATTTCTGCCTGGACACTCTGCTGTGACAGTGATTGATGGGATGTTTTGAACATACATCTGATTCTAGGGCAGAAAATCATGTTCCCATTTAGAAATAATGTTTTGCCTGTGGACCTAATTTTAACCCATTGAAGAAATGTGAGAAAGAGAAGGCTGAGCACACAAATATAGGTCATGCTCTTAGTATTGAAAGTAGCCATCTTCGGCCCAGGTTGCAAACAGTTCCCAAAGCATATTTTTCATGCCCCTCTTGCTACTACTGTGTTTGGACAGTATAATTATTGCACATGGAACACATGGTTGATCAACATTTTAGGCATTACAGACAAAAACTGTACAGTAAGCCCCAAAAGATTTGAAGCAAACTTTCAAGAGAAAAAAAGGGAAATATCTATAGTATCCACATGTGTGCTTGGTTATTTGAAGTGAAGCTCTCTTTATTCCAGAGGTTAATGGTCTCAGTTAATGTTCATAACTGGGCCTAAACTTTTGATTACAGATTGTTGCAGTTATTACCATTTGGTCATTTCGACTTGGGTCACCACATGACCTGGCTTAATTTTTACAATTGTTTTGTGGATGGCTGTAAACCAAGTCACCATGGTTGTTAAGTGAACTGTGTGATCATTAAGCAAACCATGTGGTCATTAAGCAAATTCACCATATCCAGTAGGTGCTTTTTTTTGCCATTTTCTGCCAGAAAACATCCCGAAAGTCACAAATAGGGATCACTTGACTGTGGGACAATGCAGTTGGTTATAAATATAAGCCAGTTGCCAAACAACCAGAATGCAATCTCATGACTGGGGAAGAGGGAGTGGGTGGGTGGCAGTCTAACTTTGAGAACAGGTCATGAGTAATTTCTTTTGAGTCCTTCATAACTTTGAAGGAAAACCTATAGTAACATTTTAACATGTTGAAATCTTAACTCTTTTCTAGAAAAATAGATAAACCACACATTTATTTAAAAAAGTATTGACTCCAGTAGACCTAAAAGGGAATCTTAAAAGTTATCTCATCTTAAGAGTTTAAGAAATGTTTTTCGTTAACTGATTCATTAGAACTCAAACCTCCTGTTTCTATTCCTATTTTTTTGTTAACTTTACCATTGTTAATGTTTACCTACTTATTTACTTATTTATTTGTTTGACTGGTATGCCATCCATCTCATCTACAGGGGATTAATATACTGAATAGTTTTAGCCTCTAAATATAGTCATATAAATTTGCTAAACTGTTTAATTGGATAATTAAAAGTTAATTAAAAATGAAGTTCCAAGGTTACCCACACAGCAGTTCTTCTCTGAGAAAATAATGTTTTAATTGAACAAAAACTCTTTAAGGCATTTACGACAAGTTAAAGACTTTTTTAAAGTCAGAGAAATCATAAATGTGTCGTTACTAATAATAAGATCTCCAGATTTTTCTGGGGAAATACTTATACTTCCTATTATGGAACAATTATATGACCAATAGCCACAGAATTTTAATTGCTAAATAGAACCAAATATGAGGGGTATTTGATACTCTCTGAGCTTAGTTATTTTCTTGTAGATGTTTCATTACCCAAACTAGATAAGATCATTAGTGCTAAACCGAAAGCTGGGGTTTTCTTTCAGTTTATATTCTGTGGCTTGCCCTATTGGTGATTGTGGAAGTGGTCTTGGAGGTTGTTTGGTTTGGCTGTTTAATATTAGTTTGTTTGTCTTACATCCCAGTGTACACCACATAATACAGAAACCAGATTAAGAGAATCTCAGGGACCTCACCAAGAAAGGCCAAATTACCAAACAGGAACAGTGGCAGATGAGAAGCGGTGGACCCATCCTCCCACACTTCTATGGATGACCCAAAATATATAAGCCTAATATACCTTTCCACCCAATTGTATCATTGCTGGGGACCCCTATCTAAAGAATTAACAAAAAAGCTGGGCACTTCACAAGGGGAAGCAGACAGTCCATTAACTTCCCATTACAGTGCCTTCAAACAATCAGAGACGTGACTATAGATGAGGACGAAATCATGGTTTCATTTGATGTTACAGCCCTTTTCACTTCAGTAGATCCAGAATTAGTCAAAGAATCTATGATCACATTATTCCACAGCACACTTGACTAAACCATATATTCAAAGATTGAAACACCCAGGATTGTAGATTGTAGATATCATGAACTTCTGCCTAACCACATACTTCCAATTCGATGGAAGACCTATGGGACCATTGCTTTCAGTACGTATAGCGGAGATCATTATGCAAAGTCTGGAAGCCATAGCACTTCCACAAATACAACCAAAATACAGATCAGATATGTAGATGACACCATCGCCATAATAAAAAAGACTGTTTAGAGAATACCCTAAAACCCATCAACAACATTCAAAGGAATTCAGTTTATTAGAGAAATAAAACAACTCACTACCTTCCTGGACATCCTGATTAGCAGAGACCATGATGGCAAACTAGAAATACAAATGTAACAAAAACCACCCACACCAAACCGAGTGTTCCACTATCAAAACAATAACCCAACCTCCCACAAGAGAAGCTGTGTAAAAACTATTTGGATGACCACAACTCACTGCAGCAACCCTGAACAACAGAAAAGGAAACAGCATCTATACAACATCATCCAACAAAATGGATATCCACACAACTTTTTCAAAAAGTGTCTGATTGCTCAATTTCCAAAAGCCTGGTACTCTGACAATAAACAATATCTACATACTATGCAAAAAACAAGCCAAAAAGGGAACAAAAAGACCCAAGAAAACAATCCCCACCCAGCATCCAGATGAGCATAGATCAATTCCAAAATTAACATCAGACCAACTTTCAAGAAGTAAACAATGCCCCAAACAACCCAATGCCCAACCAAAGAACCTCCAAGACCATTCCCACCACCATTAACAGGGCAAGCCACTAGAACAAGGGTGTCAAGCTTGATTTAATTGAGGGCCACATCAGGGTTGTGTTTGATCTTGGGCCGAGGGGCCATATGGCCGGGGGGCGTGGCCAGCTCGATGTCACTCGTTGAGGCTCCATTTTTTACCATCATGGCCTCCTACAGCCCTCTGCTGGCAAAACGGAGTGCATGGCATCCCTGGGACTCCGTTTTTGCTGGCAGAGGGCTGCAGGAGGCCGTTGCAGCCAAAAACGGAACCCGGGCAGGCCTTGCGCAGCCTCCCTGAGCTCTGTTTTCACTGCAGATGCACTGCAGGCCAGTCCTTCACTGCTTACAGGGCGGCCCTGCGGATCTAAGCACCCTGCGAGCCAGAGCCAGACCCCTGGCCTTGAGTTTGCCACTCCTGCACTAGAATATAAAGTGAGCAAACTCCACTCCTTACTAACATTGATGATGTTACCTAGTTTGGATAATGACATGTCTGCAAGAAAACAACCAAAATCAGAGCACCAAGGACCCCTTATTTCAAACCTGAACTACAAATATTCTCCTTTATTAGAATCAACTATTTTCCAAGGTTTCAGTGTTTTCAAGTAATAACTCTCTATTTTTGCCCATAATTTTGGCTATTCTGATTTTCATATCCCTCCTCCAAATCCTAGCAATTAACATGGAAATCCAAATCATGTAGTTGAAAAACTGAAAAATTAAAGCACCCTTGTTGATATAGTAGTTTTAACTTGGAGAAAATCTGCAAGTTCTATAACTATCATTAGCTTGTAAATCTATATAAGATATGTAATTGGAATTAATATGGTTATCCTTTATTAATCATGATATAGTATTAAAAAAACTTACTATATTTAGTATCTTTGAACAGGGTCAATTACAGGTAGTTCTCGACTTATCACCACAATTGAACCCAAAATTTCTGTTGTTAAGTGAGAATTTGTTAAGTGAGTTTTGCCTCTTTTTACGATATTTCTTGCCACAGTTGTTAAATTAGTAATCTGGTTGTTAAGTGAATCTGGCTTCCCCATTGACTTTGCTTGTCATAAGGTTGCAAAAGGTGATCACATGACCCCGGGACACTGCAATGGTCATAAGTATGAAACAATTGCCAAGCATCTGATACTGGGGATGCTGCAAAGGTTATAACTGTGAAAAACAGTCATAAATCAATTTTTTCAGTGCCGTTGTAATTTGAACAGCAACGAAATGAACTGTTGTAAGTCTAGGACAACCTGTACTCTAATGTTCTTGGTTATAGGTCATTGTGCCAATCCTTTCATGGTCAAGTGACACAAGGACTCCAGTAATAGATGATCCTGAGAAATTTCCTACACAATTGTCCATAATTTGCAAATATTCTCCTTTTAATAATGAAGATGAATTGATGAAACAGTTTAATGCCATTTATGGAAAAACAGGTGAATTTACCATTTAAATATTAAATCCACATATGCCAATATTGCTCTGTGATCATTGCCTTAAGCAGTAGCATGAATACTGTGAACTGGACCAAGGCACGCAGCAGAAGAATTAATATGGGTCAATTGAGATTGTAGCAATTAGCAAAACAAAACAAAAAAACCCCCAATAAACTAAAGATAGAGGCACTATTGTTTCAACACTGAAACAGACAATGGCTGCAATTAGTAGATAGATATTTTTCCAGCAATTAGCAAGTGCAATAAAGAATTTTAAGTTGATCCTTAAGCATCTTCAGAACTTCACAGATACCTCTCTGGAACTCTTACCTGTAAATTATGCCTGCACCTCCTTAGAATGGAATATAGACTTTAAAATTGGAGAGAAGGCATTCTGCATATCCTGAGTCCATCAGTATCTTGAGAAATTGGAAACATTAGTCAGTCTGTATGTTCTTTACAGCAAACCAATTTTCAGTTGCTGTGTGCGTGTATGAAGGCCCTCATTTGTTGTTGACTAACACCAATGTAAAGAAAACTTCCAGCCTAGAGAATAATTAAAGGAAAACTAAAAATGGTCTTGCAGATTATGTAGATTTAATAATTGACTTGGAAGGCCATGTTTCGATTACCCATTTAAAGCAAATTCTAAATAAAATTACTTTTAAATAGAAATTAATGTGCCTTTCTTTTTTTTTTTTTCAATTTAAAAACAAACTTGATTGAATTTAAAAATATTAACAAACAAAAACAAAAAAAAGAATATACAAATTTTCTCTCTCTTAAAATTTACATTTTCAATCCATAATTACACTAGCAAACTAAGTACATATGATTATATAAAACACATATATACAAATTAATGTGCCTTTCTACTACAACTAAAACAGAAAATGTATTTTCTGAATAATGTATTTTATATTTAAAAGACCCTTGTGATGACTTCTTTTTTGTGTTTTCCCTATAAATGTGCACAAAGTGGTTTACTTCATAAATTTATATACATGCTTTTCAGTGAATAGTGTAAGATCTAGCTGAACAAATTTTACGAGAAAGATGTATAAATCCCCATTTTATAATGATAGCAGGAGGACTGTATAAAAAAATGATGCTGATATTGGTTTTACTGTCAGAAGCCACTTTGGACTCCAAGCATTCTGTTTCACATATTACCGGAATAACAGAATTCTGTTTTTCTGGTGATAACAAAATTAGTGTCTTCTATTGTATATTCTTAAAAATTGAGTTGCATCCAAAGAGAGGCACCTTAACATAGAGTACTCAAGTATCCATACATAGATAGTTTGGAAAAAAGATAAGCTATTGTAGTTATCCCTTATAGTGAATCTTCACTGACATTGCAAGATATTTTTTTTGGGGGGGGAACCAATACAACCTGTTATTTACATATTCATACCTAGGAACTCTGCTTGTGATATACAATCTGAAACTTGCATTGAATGGGGAGCCAGAACTTGATATTCTAACAGATGAGAAGGATATATTGACTGATAGGATCTCAGAGAAGTAAGTTATTATGAAAAAGAAAGTATGACTTAATATTGTGCAAGCTAATTTTTTTTGCAAGCAAACAAATGTGTTATGAAATCTGATATCTACAGATCA
Source organism: Pantherophis guttatus (assembly GCF_059756535.1). Classification (NCBI taxonomy): domain Eukaryota; kingdom Metazoa; phylum Chordata; class Lepidosauria; order Squamata; family Colubridae; genus Pantherophis; species Pantherophis guttatus. Next base: position 36,409,952 of record NC_142067.1, on the reverse strand, counting down.
CATATGTATTACGTATCTATTTGAAAGTTAGATTCCTAAATTCATTCTTTCCATAGAAATTTCTGCTCATCATAGTACTAGACATTTTTTGAAAATATATTCACTAAACACTTTTTATTATCTTGGAAAAATAAACATAATCTCAAATTATTGGCAGTGTTGCATCTTGCTGTTTAGCCAAGCATATGAAGAATATTTTTGTTCTTAGTTGCCTCCAGTATGTTCTTTCCAAAATCCAAAAAATGTTTTATATGCCTTTCTTGGGAAGGAATTGCACAGTTTTTCTGACTGCTTTGTATGTTTTCTTTTACATTGATAATACACTAAATTGTCTCTATCCAGTACAATTCTCTAATTGAAACTTATTTGACCTTAAATGTTTTCTACATTTCTACACCAGCTATCCAGAAGAAAAATCACTGAGAGCTTATACAGCTATATTGTATCTCAACCCACGAATGAGGATATTCATTCAAGCTGAGAAAGTCCAAACCAAGCATTTGCTTTTCTGTTTTTACAGGCCCAGGTGAGTCAGCTTTGCTTACAGTTATAAAGGCACACATTTAAATGTTCAAAGCAATGTGAAAGCATTAGATCATCACATTACAAAAAAGATGTTGAGACTCTTGAAAAAATGCAAAGAGAAGAGAAACTAAGATGATTAAAGGCCTGGAGACAAAAACGTATGAAGAACGGCTGTAGGAATTGGGTTGGCCAGTGTAGAAAAAAGAAGGACTCGGGGTAACATGATAGCAGTATTCCAGTATTTGAGGGGCTGCCACAAAGAAAAAGGGGTCAGTTTGTTTTCCAAAGCATCAGAAGGCAAGACAAGAAACAATGGATGGAAACTAATCAAGGAGACAAGCAACCTGGAATTAAGGAACAACTTCCTAACAGTGAGGACAATTAACCAATGGAACCGCTTGTAGGTGCTCCATCACTGGAGGTTTTTAAGAAGAGACTGTACAACCATCTATCTGAAATGGTAGAGGGTCCTCCAAGGTTCCTTCCAGTCTGTTCTGATTGATTGATTGATTGATTAACTTCTTTGGCCCCAGTGACGAACTGATTTTGATTTAGAATGATTCATAATCTAAGACAAACTAAAATCATTCTAACAGTAAATCAGCTGTGACCTAGAATTTGGAACACTTTAAATCAGATAATCCCTTTAGCAACAGAGATAGGCTTTAACACTTTAAATCAGATAATCACTTTAGCAACAGGGATAGGTTTTATTTGGTTTACTCTTATTGCTTTGAATTCTATTTTACTGAATGTGGTTTAGAAATGTTTCTGAAAGAATACTGCTAAATAATGCAAATTTCATATTTTGTTTTATTTTCTAATGAACCTCTAATATTATAATACTGTCACTTTCTTAGGTAGACCAGATAGGAAACATGAACAGATTAACTAATTTTATCTTACTTAAGGCTACATTAACAGAATCTTGAAAGTCTCAAAGTACATATCTCTGGCTCTTTACAAATCTGAGAAGTTATGGTGTCTCCTTTCTTAGTCTTTTTGTCTAACCATTAAGTAGCTATGACTCTTAGCTATCTATTCCCTAGGCAGCATTTCTTCACCTTCTGTCTCAAGGTCTTTCTCATTTAACTCAGTGATGGGCTGCTACCGGTTCGGGCAAATCGGTAGTTGCGACCTGCAGGTGGGTCACCTGCCGCGGTGCTATGCTGTCCTATTTAGCCACGTTTTTTAAGCCATGCTCATGTGTGCAAGGCGCATGTGTGAGCAAAGGGCACGCACTCACATTTTCAGTGCTGGGCAAACCGGTTGTTAATTCATGTGCCGCCCACCTCTGATTTAACCATCACAAATACATCATGGATTTTAGTAATTAATATCCTGGAACTGGTTATGGTGAGTGAGGCTAAAACCTGGTCCATTTCTGATTAATCTTGAGGCTGAAAACTATAAAGTGAAAGGAGAAGTATGTGCCATATAATATAATCGGCACCTTGAATGATATCACTAAGCATGCTGAGACACAAGGCAGCCTGGGTATCAGCAGTGTAATCTGGGAAAATCTTGGTGATTCCAGAACTGCATCTGTTGACCAGTTGAAACTTCACCTATATCAGATTACATGAGAATTTCCATATAATATTTTTGACAATAATACTGGTTTGCCATTGCTTGACTTCCAAATTCAGACACAATTGGTCAATAGCACTGTAAAAGCACTTTTGTATTATGTCTTGATAAGTAATAGTATAAATTTCTTTATTAGTTGTCAGTCTGGTCTTGTGTTTAACATTTCCTAAGATAGGTGATATAGGTAGTGATAATCACTAAAATTATAATATTTTCCATATCTTCTGGAGATTAATGTCTCAGAGCGATCATATATCCAGTACTACAAAAAGCTTGTGTGTGATCTGACTCAATGAAACATAATCGTACACATGTTTTTAAGATCATGATTTATTGATATTATGAATTTCAAGGATAGAGGATAAACTATCCACTGATCTCTCAGATCTGCCTGTTTGAAAAATAATCATTTAATCTTATGTGAGAACAACAAATTAAATATTTTAACTAATTCCATGGTAGCTGGCCAGGCTGACTTCTATGTTTTGCAGATATAATCATTTTAGAGAGAGAGAAAACTGAAACCCACTTCACAATATTTGTTGGTTTCAAATCCTGCTTCAGTTATGGACTATGAGGCTGGCTTTTGAAGGCCTCTAGAAATTCCTCAGAAATTTGGCATACTGTAGGAAACTTGTCTTCATTCTTCTCTAAACAATTATGTAATGTAAATGATAAATCTGTGGACAATTCTACAGATATCTTCATTTATGCATAAAGGGAATTTTATATTATCATGTATTTGGAGCCCTGATAGCGCAGTGGTTAGAGTGCAGTATTTCAGGCAAACTCTGCCCATAGCCTGGTTTTCGATCCTGATGGGCCTCAGATTGACTGAGTCTTCCATCCTTCCAGGTCGATAAAATGAGGACCCAGATTGTTGGAAGCAATAAAATGACATTGTAAACCGTCAAGAGACTGCTGTAAACCACTATGGGGCAGTATATAAGTCAAAGCGCTATTGCTATTGTGCATATATCCCATGCAATAAGTAAAATGTATAGAAATATTGGGAAAAGGAATAAACAAGACATGGTTCTCCAAATGCATAGAAAGCCATAAATACCTTCACCTGTATAATGCAAACAATCAAGGCTTAATTTACAGCATTGTTGTAAATAAGATACATGCTTTTGTGTGTGTGTGCTTTTGACTCCTGGCAATTGTCTGGTCCCTACAAGATTTTGGAAGTAGTTGGCATTCCTGCCTCCTAGGTCTGAAAGGGATTGGCTCAAAGTTATCCAGCTGGCTCTGTGCCTAAAGTAGGAGGAGCATTCACAGTCCTGGTTTCTACCCAGTGCCTTAACCATTACACCAGACCGGCCCTTGTATGCATACTAATTCTGTGAAATTCATGTTTTATGTTTTAATAGGATGTATCCATATATATCATCTTCATTCAAACAAATTGCCACTCGTGAATTACAGAAGGCACAAATGGAACTGAAGGCTGGTATGCAGTATCCAAGATAGATAGATAGATAGATAGATAGATAGATAGATAGATAGATAGATAGATAGATAGATAGATAGATAGATAGATAGATAGATAGATAGATATTTTGAATGTTTAAGTTGGGGGTTTTTTACAGCATTATTTTTTCCATAACAATAAAGAAAAATAGTTGATAGACATTTCCCATTGTGAGGAGAACCTTTGCAACTACTGGGATAAGCTTTTAGGCTTTTAAAAACTTAGGAACTTCTTTAATCCCTTAGTTGTTTGAAACTTGCCTATTTTTTTTTTACCCTCAGGGAAAAAATAGTATGGGCTAAAGAGAAATCACTGCATCTTTTGGGAAATCAGTAGCTAATATGTCTGAATAATAGAATACAAAAATGTTATTTTTAAAATATAAGTTGCAAATAAGAGAGAATTGCAAGTGAAAAGTAAATGTCACAAAATATGCAAAATGGAAAAGTTTCATTTGTTTTACTTTGGCTTCTCACCTCTACAAAACTAACTTTGAATTGAATCCAGGCATGTTCAGAGATAAATTCCAATGCAGGAAGATCTTTTGTGATACCCCTGTTCATTAAATTATCATAAATCAGGTGCCAACTAGAGTTTCAATAGTTTTGCTTTGTATGTCACATAGATTGAAGAAGCATTTCTCTCAAATAGTTTAACAAATTCTTTTGCTTATGCTTGTAGCTGAAAATGCTGTGGCAGATGTAAAAGGCAGACTAAAACAACTTTCCTTGTCTGAAGATAGTGAGGTATTGAACCAGGAATAACATTTATATTATATTTATCTGAAGTTTTCTTTTCAGAGATCATTATCCATTTTGGTATCCCCAGTATAAGGCTCACTGAAATGAATTGGAGTAATAAATATGGAATTGGAGAAGTGAGACGAACACTTCTCAGTATTACATTGGCTTGTAGATAGCTATATTCCAAAAAATATTTTCTATGGTTTTCAGTATACCTGTATGTATTGCTTCTTTAAATGCACATTTATACTATTTTGCGGAACCTGCAATTTTTGCAAGCAAGATTCTGATATGTCTTTGGATACATATATGTTATATATAAATGTATACAATTTTTATTTGAAAAACTATTGCAAACTTCATAGAAACTCCAAAAGCCAACATGGGTTTGTCAGAAACAGATCATGCCAGACTAATCTTATTGCATTCTTTGACAAAGTGGACCAGAGGAATGCTGTCAATATAATTTATTTGGACTTCAGTAAGGCATTTGATAAAGTAGACCATAACCTACTACTAAATAAAATAGAAAAATGTGGGTTAGATAGCATTACCACCAGATGGATTCGTAACTGGCTGACCAACTCAACGTGTGGCCTCAATGAAACTGCATCTGCATGGAGGGAAGTATGCACTGGGGTACCCCAAGGCTCTGTTGTAGGCCCAGTACTCTTCAACATCTTCATCAAAGATTTGGAAGAGGGGATACATGGGGAACTCATCAAATTTGCAAATGACACCAAGCTAGCAGGATTAGCCAACACTCTGGAAGATAGGCTTAAGATTCAGAAGGATCTTAACAGAATTGAACATTGGGTGCTATCTAACAAAATGAAATTCAATGGTGAAAAAAGTAAGGTTCTACATTTAGGCAAGAAAAACAAAATGCACAGGTACAGTATATCTGGTATCTCACTCAGTAGTAGTAACTGTGAGAGGGATCTTGGAGCCGTAGTGGACAACCATTAAATATGAGCCAGCAGTGTGCAGCAGCTACCAAAAAAGCCAACACAGTTCTAGGCATAAACAGGGATAGAATCAAGATCATGTGAAGTGTTAATACCACTTTATAATGCCTTGGTAAGGCCACAATTGGAATACTGCATCCAGTTTTGGTCATCACGATGTAAAAAAGATGTGAAGACTCTAGAAAGAGTGCAGAGAAGAGCAACAAAGATAATTAGGGGACTGGACGCTAAAACATGAAGAACGGTTGCAGGAACTGGATATGTCTAGTTTAATGAAAAGAAGAACCAAGGGTGACATGATAGCAGTGTTCCAATATCTCAGGGGCTGCCACAAAGAAGAGGCAGTCAAGCTATTCTCCAAAGCACCTGAGGGCAGCACAAGAAGCAATGGGTGAAAACCAGTGGTGGGTTGCTACCGGTTCTCTTTTGCGATCGCGCGCAAAATGTGTGCGCGATGTGAACCGGTGGTAAAACTGATTAGAACCCACCACTGGTGGAAACTAATTAATGAGAGAAGCAACCTAGAACTAAGGAGAAATTTCCTGACAGAACAATTAATCAGTGGAACAACTTGCCTCCAGAAGTTTTAAATATTCCAACACTGGAAGTTTTTAAGAAGATATTGGATAACCATTTGTCTGAAGTGGTGTGGGGTTTCCTGCCTAGGCAGGGGTTTGGACTAGAAGACCTCCAAGGTATCTTCCAACTCTGTTATTCTGTATTAACCCTTAAATTCATAGAACTGTGAATTTAAAGATTTTGAGTTTCAGTCAAAAAGGTATAATTAAATGATTCTATATATTTTTTTATTTTATATTTACCTTTTATTTACAAATATGCTGCTAATTCCCAAATGGTTTTGGGCAGCTGATCACATAAAAAAAAATATGGATAAACCTCTAACCTTCTATAAACTCAAAAAGGCCTAGATAAAGTAAAGTGGTGATAAGGATATTTTATATTTACTAGAGAAGGCTGTACCCTGAAATATAAAAGAGAATTTTACTATCAACATTAGGTGCCTGAGGTATACAAAAGTTATTCTTTTGAAGACATGAGGCATGGAGCAGACTATATGGGTCCAGGCAATTAAATCATGTAAGGAAGTTTACACTAAAGTAAATACTTTGATTTGCTTGGGAAATAATCAATTCAATGTAGTAATACTCTACATGTGAGATGTGACATCTCTTTGAGCAGTTTTATTCACCATGTGGTCTGCTATGTTTAGGTCAGGTGCAAGGGCTGTGCGCAAAGACCATGTTGCAGTAATCCAACTTTGGAGGAATTATATGTGTATCACTGGAGCAGATTTCTCTTTACAAGTAATACACAACTGGTTTCTCCATTATGCTTGTTACACAATCTGTGAAGCCAGCAGTTTGAATAGAAAGCGGGGAGGAGGGGCGAGGGGAGCATTATTTTTAAAACTATAACCATCTATCATTAATTAAAGGAATTGATATTCTTGATCAGTATTGTTGCAACTATATCAAAATATATTAGGAATTAGATTAGTTTTTAATCTATGCTCTACAATATCTAAGGCAATTTCTGTTTGCTTTAAAAACATAAGGTAACACAAATTCTAAGAGAAATACGGCCAAAATTTTAAAACACTGTGAAACATCAACATAAACTACATTCATCCTTGCTTCCTGATTGGGTTAGTTAAGATAGTTAGATAGGTTAGTTGCTGAAAAATAAAGGCTATTAACATTGTTAATTCCAGTTTATTGAAGTTTGCCTGCCATGACCTTTAAACAATAGGAAAATTTTTCACATCTTGTTAATTGCCTGTTTACTATTGCCAAGTTTTCACTGAGCTATCTTAGCTTTATTTTCATTTATTTTTAAACAATGTTAAGAAAGCAGTTTTCATTTTGGATTTCATCATGGTAATTGAAGCCTAATTATACCTCTCTAAATCATTATTTATATTCTTTGGGAATAATCCTGTCATTAATCCCTACTGTGCTGAATTTTTATGCTTAAAGACCTGTGACTTCTAATAATTCAAAGCTTCCAGCTAAATATATGTAGTGTCCACCATCTGCTAGGTTCTATACATAAATAATCTTACATACTCAAAGTCAAGAAAGTAAAATACTTGTGTTAATTAACAACTAAAATGTCCTATGAACCTTTCTGATGGCCAGTCTACTAGAAATATTATTTTAATATAATGGAAGTTCCATTGCTCTTTGGCAGTTTTACATGAGGAAATGCCAAATACAGTCCCTTTCATCTTCAATTAAAAGGATAAAGGGATTCTTTAGCTAGATTATTAGTGCTAACATCATACATCCATATGCAGCATGGGTTGATTTTGTATTTATATATTCGTAGCAATTACATACGTAACCTACTCAAGCAACTCTACGCTTTAAAATATTAGTTATAATGCCTTAAAACATTGCATCCTAGCATTTTCAAAACTTTTCTGTGGTCTTCCAAATTTAGTCTTCCAAAGCTCTGTGGAAAATAGAAAAAGATGAAGGGACAATTCTCAAAGGATAAGCTGTTCCTTGTGAGGCGGCTGCTTCTGAGAATGTAATTTTCAAAATTCCCTCTCTTCTTGTCTCTTTAGGGATAGGTACTGGCAACATCCTCTCCCAGCTAGATAGGGTAGGATAGGCAAATTCTAATAGAGGAAATGATTCTGAAGAACAAGCTCAGGTATGACCTTGGAGGACAACTCTGCTAGCCAAGATTTTTGTGGAGTAGATGCAGGTAGTATTCTCAACAGCTAAGCATCATTAGGCTTTGGAATTTAAAAGTGAGGGCTGTTTTTCCTCCTCTATTACTGAGGGAAATGAGACTGAGCCAGAGAGAGGGGAAAGATGGAAATACATGTTGCTACATTTGAACCTGTGCCACTCTGTGTCATGAAGGCAGTTAAGTGCTTTGAAGTGACTATGAGGTAAATTGGTGGCTGGAGGGACATTGTGTGATTATGCTGGGTCACTGAGTGGGCAATTGCTGTTTCCTGATCCAAGAGGGAGAATATTTTAACTGAAGGCTTCCCAGGGAGAAGATAAATGAAGAACCAGACAAAGAAATGCACTTTACCCCAAAACCAAGGTAGAAGAGAACAGAAAGATGCTGGAGCCCTCCAGGAAGCCAAAGATGGCCGTGGAAGAAGACCTGGAGGGAAGTATGTTCAGCAACAAGCTGTTGAGAATTGAAAAAGGATGGATCAAGGTTTAAAGCCCAAGACTTTGCAACCAGTTACTCAATGATTATTTAAAGTTACTACAGACTTGAAAAATATTATTTATGACCAGTCTTTGAAGTTTCAATTGCCTCACCTCCCTCTCCTCCCCACCCCACAGAGTCACATGATTGAAATTTGGGCACTTAGTAACCAGTTCACGCTTATGGCCGGTTACAGCATTCCACAGTCATGTGATTGCATTTGGTGACATTTTTGCCACTTTAGGCAAAAAAAGTACCCATTGGATAAGCTGGATTCTGATTTATGACCACCATATTCATTTAACAGTCACTTAGCAACTATCATAAAACAGTCATAAAATCAAGTCCGGTCACATTACAATCACAATGTTTTATGACCAAAATTCTGGGCTCATTTGTGATTGTAAGTCAAGGGCTACCCATTGTCAAAAGCTGGAAGAGGATGGGAGAAAAGGGGAGACAGAAAATTGGTAGGTAAACAGCATAGTAAGTAGTTGCTACCAAATACAGTAGCTTTAGAAGACAAATGGGGGGGGGAGTCCTTTGAGAGATAGGACAGATGAAGAAACTTTGGATAAATTGCTGTATCTGGATTTTTCCTAATTTCTGAATAGAAATTTCTCTACACTTGAAAAACAAAAGAAAACAGCTTCCATGGTCTCTCTAGCAATTGGGTTTTTTAAAAAGTCCTATGCATCCCCAGCCATAAAACTACCATCAGTCACTCTTATCCCAAAAAGGAGTGAAGTGCATGAGAATTCTTAAGTCCTAAAAAATTGCGATTTTTCTTCTTTGATTGTTATTGTGCATGCTTCCTCCAAAATAGAATAAGGTTCTAATATAATTTATAGGTTGCATCAGTGGTGAAATGCAAATTTTTTTGCTGCTGGTTCTGTGGGCGTGGCTTGGGGTGTCATGTGGCGGGTGTGGCCAACTTTTTTTTTTACTTTTTAAAGCATTTTTTACTACCTATTCGCCTAAAAAAATGCTTTAAAAAGTTTTTAAAAGGTTCTGACAATCACAGCTGTGCTGCATGATCCTCTGAATCCTTTTTTTTTTTTTTTTACTTTTTTAAACCATTTTTTACTACCAGTTCTGGTAAAAAAAGATGCTTTTAAAAAGTAAAAAAAAAAAAAAAAAAAGGTTCCTATGATCACAGTTGTGCTGCGCAATCATTGGAACCTCTTTTTTTTTTTTTTTTTTTTTGCTTTTTTAAAGCATTTTTTACTATCTATTAGCCCGAACTGGTAGTAAAAAAATGCTTTAAAAAGTTTTTTAAAAAGATTCCGACGATAGCGCAGCACAGCTGTGATCATAGGAACCTTTTTTTTTTTTTACTTTTTAAAGCATTTTTTTACTACCGGTTTGCCCAAACCGGTAGTTTTTATCACTACCAGTTTGCCCAAACCGGACCGGACCAGTAGCATTTCACCCTGGGGTTGCATTCTACAAATTCAAGGCAACATCTAAGAATGAAATTTGCCCAATTTGCTCCTTAATTTACAAGCTAAAGTAGAATGAAATGCTACCTATGTATCCTTTAGTTTAACCTAAAGCAGATAACCTTTTTGAAGCCGAGAAATTAAAGGGGAAACAGTGGTTTCTGGTAGAATTTGAGGGACTAGATATATCTACTTTTATGTTTTGGATTTTAGATTTAATATATACTCTAACCACAAAAGGCAGGAACTGTATCATCGATGTACAACTGATGGCTGTAGCTTTCCTATCCCTTCTTTATCCTCAAACACATTCATTCATAAACAATGAAATAACTTCTTTTTCCTTTCTGATATTTTGGGGGAAAAGTATTTGCAAGTTGTGTTACGAGAAGCTCTGGAGGAAGAAAAGACAGTAAGAGAAAAAAATGAAGAGAAAAAAAGGCAAGTTAAGACATACAATAATTTACTTTTTTGAAAAGGTATTGCAACTGAAGAAAATCAAAATAGTTTACCTTATATCACAAATAGTTGTAAAAATTAGTTCTAGAGCCAAACTAGTTAACATAGCTTTGTTGTATTTTCACAATTCTGCAGATATTGCAGTACATCTGAGACCAATAATTATTCAAATTAAGTGTTAAAAATAGCCTCAATTTCATTATTTCAGTTTTTGCAATTTACACAAATGGATAATGTCTCTTTGTAGCAACTGTTTGGAATCTTTTAGTTTACACAATTGTTTGATGGGAGCACAATCATTACATGTTCAACACCATCTAGATATGGGTCCTGCTGAGCTTCATAATTAATGACATATTTTTTGGTCTCTTCAGCATTTTTTCAGATTATTTTTATTATTTTTATAAATAACTCAAGGCATTGAACCTATGTAATACTCCTTCCCATTTTTCCTACAACAACAACAACAACTCTGAGATTAGTGGAGCAAAGTGACATTCGTGAGCAGCCGGCTTTCATGCCTAAAGCTGGACTAGAATCCTCAGTTTCTTAAATGTCATTACCCAGTGCTCGGTTTTTCTCCATTCCTACAGTTAACACATTGGTACAGTATTCCAGCATACATTGGTACAGAACTAGTATACCAGTTAATCCAAAAGGCTATGGCTTCACACCTCTTAATTCCAGTGCTTCCAATCCTGCTGAAGATAGCAAGAGACTCCTGGGCCAAGCTAGAATCTCTGCCATTGATGTTTCACTATATATATTGTATGTATGTATGTTATGTATATACAGTATATAGAAAGAGGGGGGCAGTGCAAGTGCATGGGTGTGTATTAAAAGAAGAGAAAGAGAGGATTCTCCCCACCCACCCCTCTTTATTTTGTTTCTCTTTAGAAATCTGAGAAGACCAAAAAGACTATTTATAATATTTGGAATAAACATTCAAAACAGAAGTCAAGATGGAATGCTTATCTATAGCAATAATCGCTTGATCAGAATGTTCGAGAAATTGGGATCACAGAAAAACGTAGGACCATTGTAAGTTTTCTTCTTTAAAATGTAAGAATCACTTTTCTGTATCGCTGAAAAATATTTTATTTATTTTTATTTGATTTAAATAAATCAAATACATTTATTTGATTTCATTGGATCGGTTATATGCAAAATTCTGATTATAAATAAAAATTATAAAGAATTATTTTTTAAAAAAAAACTGAGCACAGAATTTCTGAACTTTGTTATAAATAAAAGCATTTAGGACTAAAGTCACGACCCATTGTTTCATATTTAACACCCATTTTGATCTCCACAGTTTTAGTGCTGGAGCTGTGGGAATTATAGATGTACCATTAGACGTTATGGAACCCACACACAACAAGCAGGCTTTTGCCAACATTAAGGAATACAGGCACTTGCTGAAATCAATGGAAAACTATCTTATTCAATACTGGAAGGACATGGGGATAAGTAAGTAGTCACAGTTGAAGATGATTTGCACCACCATTCGGTAAAGGTAAAGGTTCCCTTCACACATATGTGCTAGTCGTTCCCTACTCTAGGGGGCAGTGCTTATCTCTGTTTCAAAGCCAAAGAGCCACTGCTGTCCGAAGACGTCTCCATGGTCATGTGACCTGCATGACTAAATGCCAAAGGCGCACAGAACGCTGTTATCTTCCCACCAAAGGTGGTTCCTATTTTTCTACTTGCATTTTTTATGTGCTTTCCAACTGCTAGGTTGGCAGAAGCTGGGACAAATAACATAAATAAAGAAATAAGTAAATAAAGGAAAGAGGTAAGCACCACCATAGCCTCATGTTATTTCTGTTAAGACACTTTGCCTCAGTGAGACACTTGAGGGCCTATATGAGACTCAAAGTCATGCACACCAGCCCTGATGCCATCTTCTTACTCCTTTTCCACATTTATCAAAGAACATTTTTACTTGTAATTCACTTGAAGGCAAGCAGGAGCCCTCATAGAATGGGGAAATTAATAAGGCAGAAAAGAGAAATCATTTCTGATTTTGCCCCCTCAGTGTGGGGAAATGGAGGGGAGGAAAGGCAGAAATAATATTTCTGTAATATTCAAGTAATATATAATGTCTCCTTGAATGTAGATATACAGAATACCAGTAATGTAATATAAAAAATTACTACATGGAATATCTATTTTGTTAGTATTATTAGTATTAGTATTATTCAGAACTTATATTACTCGGTTATGTGAAATAGGCAGGGGTAGAATTCAGGGGTGAAATCTAAAAATTTTCGCTACCGGTTCTGTGGGTGTGGCTTAATTAGTGGGCATGGCTTGGTGGTCAGGTGACTGGGTAGGCGTGGCTTGGTGGTCAGGTGGGCGTGGCCAAGTCAACGTCACTTCTTTGCCCTTTTTTAACCTACAAAACACAACACAACTGGCTCACCCACAACCTACAAAACACAACACAACACAACAGGCTCACCCACAATGTAAAAGCAGCTGTGCTAGACCCAAAATGGCCCCTGCAACAAGCAGGAACCGCACACAGCCACAAAAAGTCCAAAAAACCAACTTTCACACTTTACACACACAAAATTTCACATACAGCTTTGTGAGATTTTGTGTGTTTGTGTAGTTAGAATGAAACACTACAGAAACATGCAAAACCTCAGAAAGCTGCACAAATATTATTTTATTTTATTTTATTTTTATATAAAAGCAGCTAAATTTAAAACTTCCTAAACTTTAAATGGCTAGGTCTAAAAAAGGAACAACTAAAAAAAACCCCAATTAACTATTTTTTTTAAAGCTCCCAAAGGAGAAAAAAAACTTGCAGGCAGGCAGGCAGGCAGATAGAGCTGCTCACCGATGAGCTTGATTGCAGGCAGGGAGATTCAGTTGCTTGCTGATGCAGTGGATTGCAGGGATTACAGCAAGCGAAGCAAGGCAGGCGTGCGAAGGTAAGCAAGCTGGAGGCTCTGGGGGGGAGGGGGGAGGGATTTTTGCTACCGGTTCTCCGAACTGCCCGCCACCATTGCTACCTACTTGCCCGAGCCGGTCCGAACCGGGAACATTTCACCACTGGTAGAATTACCTTGTTTCTTCTGAAAGATCACTTATTTTGGCTCCTTTATAGCCAGCAGTCTGTGGCTCCACTATTTCTATCAGGCTGAACTGTTAATATCATAACTGGTTATGATAAAAATAGGAAACGCTTTTGGTGATTGCTAGATGGTATTGAGATAAGTGAGTCACAAATAAAGGATCTGGTGTCTATCCTATTGGATGATACTGACAGAGTCACCACCTGATCTGTCCCCGTCCACACACACACACAAACACAGCCAGCCGAGGATTAAGGAAACACTTTGGAACGCACCCAGTTTCTTTATCTCCGACTTGGCAGCGATAGACACACCGTCTGCCAAGTGCCTTTATTTTCACAGAAAAACAGACAGATAAAATACTCAGCTTCCAAATGTCCGACAACAATAATTATTTCTCTCCGCAGTTCCGAACGAGGCTTTAGTGACTATCCAAGGTTAGTTTTGTTTGTCACAAGGATCACTGACCACTACCCTCTATTATATAGTCTCTGGGGTGTGGTCCAGTGACTCAGTTCTAATCCCTAGCATGCCTCCTAAACTGCTGCAATCGTTTATCACGCCTTCGGAGGCGTGCGTCCAGGAATGATGTTTCTTCGTCACTCTGATCCGAGCCACCTGTCTCCCTGCTAATCTCCTCTCCCTCGGCCGGCACCTGAGACAATGCCAGAGGGGAGGGGCCTGGAGAGGGAGACCTGGCTGACTCCTCTTCCTCATGCTCGGAGCTTTCTTCCTCCGATGGGACAGGCTCAGAGGGCAGGGCCACAACACCACCTTGCCTGTTTTAACATTCCCCACCCCGTCCTCACCTAATGCACTGAGTCCTAACATATAGTAGATGTTTCCTATAATGCTAAGCAAGCAACATTGTTCCTTTCCTGGTGAGACATAACTCTGCCAGAATTTGAATCCCCGATCTCTCAGTAATTTACAAGATCAGCATAGGATGAATGGTACTGTGGGAGAAAGAACAGGTAAAAATTAGAATTTTTGAGAGAGAGTGAAATAGAGAAAGACAGAAATAGAGCAACAATTTGATGTAATGGTTAAAGGCACAAAGCTTCTATAAATTTAGACATAAAGCTGGCTAGCTGACTTTGGGCTAGTCATTTTCCTCATCCCTGGGAAAAAGCTCTGGAAAACCACTTCCAAAAATGCTGCTAAGATATGCTGTCCAGACTTATCTTGGCCATCACCAGGAATCAAAACTGACTTGAAGGCACAATCTTCTTCCCCCACCATTTTTTTATGACTTGTATTATAAATTCAGCTGGATAGATCCAGGTTTTTACTTAACAAGTTGTAGTGACAAGATTATTATTGTTGTGAAGACGCAATTATAGAAGACCTTTACTTATTTCATCTTAAGCCTCTACAGGAATACCTATGAAATTTATAAATAAAATGCAGGTAGATTGTGGTCGTTTTGTATGTTGTGTAAGAGACTTTAGAATTCGTGAGATCAAGCTGGAAATAGGGTAGGATAGGATAGGATAGGATAGGATAGGATAGGATAGGATAGGATAGAATAGAATAATAGAATAGAATAGAATAGAATAGAATAGAATAGAATAGAATAGAATAGAATAGAATAGAATAGAATAGAATAGAATAGAATTCTTTATTGGCCAAATGTGATTGGACACACAAGGAATTTGTCTTTGGTGTATATACTCTCAGTGTACATAAGGAGAATAAAATACATTCATCAAGAATAAAAAGATACACTTAATGATAGTCAAGGTTACTAATAAGCTATCAAATCATACTAGGAAACAAATAAAAACAATATAAATTGAAAGATATAAGCAACATGATTATAGTAATTAGTGGGAAGAGATAGATACTAGTAAGGAAAATAAGAATAATAATAATACAGTCTTAGTAAATTATTTGACAGTGTTGTGGGAATTAATTGTTAAGCAGAGTGATGGCATTCGGGAAAAAAATGTCCTTGTGTCTGGTTGTGTCTAATTTGTCTAGTTGTGTCTAATTTTTCAAGTATGCTTGGAAAATTAAGTTATGTTGATTCCCTTTAACTTTGTTAAACCAAACAATTTCAAGATGCTTTTTTTTTCAATCTAAATAATACTAAAGAAGAAAAACAAAAATTATGAACTTGAACTCTATATTTAAGTGCCAGGGTTGCCTTTACACTATTGTGTTCGGGAAAAATTGCTTTTTGACCTGTTCTTGTCCTTGTTCCGGACTATAACCCAGCAATCTTCATAGTTTTCCAAACCAAATTGATCTGATAGAGGTTATGATTGTTTTTTCACTGCAACGTATAATGTAATATTGAAACTATTTACTTTCTAAGGTCAAAAAGGAGAAAAGTTCTGGAATGATTTTGGATACCTAAGTGACAAATGGTATGAAAAACCTTCTGAGACAGTACAATATAAAAGAAGACGAGCAGCAGAAATTCCTTACATTGTGCAATGTGGTGAGTTTCTATAGCTAGGCAGTTTGAAAAGAGAAAAAAGGAGTAAAGATAGAATTCAGGGAATGTTTCTAAAAAGCCTCTCTTTCCCTTTCAAAGAAGAGAGTTCAAGCTCTCCTCTTCACAGGTGCTGCATACAGCTGTTTTTTTCACTTCCTTCTTCACTGAAAAGATCCTCTTGTAAATACTTCCTTTGTTTCATTTTTGCTGCCTTTAAAAGCAAACTATCAGGCAGCAGATGTAAAATATTTCCTTCATGTTTTACTATAAAGTTAGCAGCATATAACAAATGTCTTTGTTGGCCTCACAGTGGAATAAAAAGGATTATAGGAAAGTATACTATTTGTTGAGAACTGTTCAGATGAAAAAACCTTTTTTTTTCCCTTTTAATCTCTACATGTGGTATTCCTGGGGATGTTGAGATGGAAGAGAGATATACAAACAAACTGAATTTTTAAAAAACGTTTGATCTATTTTGAGAAAGGATCTTGTTCAGCCTTATTTTTTCAAAGTGCAGCTTAAGATTCCTTTAATATCTATTTTCCTACCTGTAGTCTATGTAATTCATGAGATTTATGTTTTGCTGTCCAACTTCTGACTTTTATTTGGGCAACCATGTGCCTATATTTTAGCAATCTAGATCTCTAGATCCCACCTTCTCTAGTGGGGAAAAAACATCTCTAGAGTACATGTACGTGGAGAAGGGAGGCACAAGCACAATTTTAATTGGCTGGGATTGTGAATTAGTTCAAGAAATTGTGTTTTGCATGTGGTGGGTACTATACAGATATGGCTACTATGTCACTAAACTTTAGTAAAGAAATCAGAAGTAGCATAACATGATCTAGATATCACAGAGATTTATGTGATTGCTACTGAGAATTACATGTATCCCTTTTCAATATCTTGGGTACAACTCCCAGAGTATTACAACAAAACTTCTAGATTATAATATGTAAGGTTGTAGAAGGGCAAAATCATTATACATAAACCTTGCTTCACAACCGTCCCATTTAGCAACTATTCAAAGTTACAAAGCACTGACAAAGTAATGATCCAGTAAGATATCCTAGAACTGTGATGGTGAACCTATGGCACGCGTGCCACAGCTGGCATGCGGAACCATATCGGTGGGCACGGATTGGAAGTTGAGAAACGAGCCGTTTCCAGCCTCCAGGGGGTGGGGAAGGCCGTTTTCGCCCTCCCCAGGCACCTAGAAAGCTTCTGGAGCCTGGGGAGAGCGAAAAACAGGCCTACCAGGCCATCATGTGCCAAAAGCGGGACAAGTGCAGGGGAGTCGCATGCACATGCACGGGGGCAGGGCACATTGAATTATAGGTGTGGGCACGTGCACGCATGACACTCCTCCCCCTGCGCGCGTGACCCCTTC
The DNA here is from genome assembly GCF_059756535.1 of Pantherophis guttatus. Lineage (NCBI taxonomy): Eukaryota > Metazoa > Chordata > Lepidosauria > Squamata > Colubridae > Pantherophis > Pantherophis guttatus. The sequence continues at coordinate 36,392,634 of NC_142067.1, read as the reverse complement.
TTTTGGCACACAACGGCAAAAAGGTTAGCCATCGCTAGAAGAATTGGAAGAAAAGACTTTGCTTCTGGAAGGTGGCAGAGATAGTAGGAGCCACAGAGGGATTGTCCTTGTAGGTTTTACAGCATTTCTAATGAATGTTTAGGTCTGGAATAAGGCTGGGTTTGGTTTGGACCTGGATTTGGATTTGGATGTTAGGGTTGTTCGGGCTCTGTTCTTACGTTCCAGGAAGAGCAGGCTATAGGATGGCCCATGTGTGTTAACCTGGCTGTGCTGATGTAATGTGCATACTACTCTAGACCTGCAGCCCTTCTATGTATTGTGTTTTCTTTGCAACTGGCATTTTTTCCAATGATTTTTGTTTGGTGGGATTTGCCAGTGGCTGTGTTGGAGAGACAGAGGAATGATCTTAATTGGCTGCCAGACTTAGCTAGTGACCAGTGGCAGTGGTGGATTCACTGTTTCTGAGCTGAGGGAACCCAATTGTACAACAATGATGGAATGTGATCCTGTCAACTGCTGTCAGTGAGAAAGTGATTGAGAACCTTGGATGAAATGGATTATCTGAATCTCTTTCAGTCAGCATTCATACTTGAATATGGGATGAAGCAACATTGGCATACTTAAAAATGATTGCTGAAGAGAGAAGAATGTAGGTTTTAAATCCATTGTTGCCCTACTTGACCTCTCTGCAGTTCTTTATACAATCAACCATGGTATCCTTCTGGATTAGCTCAAGGGATTGGGAGCGAGCACACAATATTGTGCTAGTTTGCTTCTTTTCTCTGAAGTCAATTCCAGTCAGTGGTAATTGGAGGAAAGAGTCCCACATTCAGTCCTTGCTATGTGGGGTGTCATAGTGTTATATGTTATCTCTGGTCCTATTTGACTTTTACAGTAGGCCATTGTGTGACCTCATCTATCACCATGGGATAAGGTATCATCAGTTTACTGATGATATCCAATTACATATTTGTTCCATTGACAAAATATGCTATGCCAGAGCTATCATTCCAGAGCCTGGAGGCTGTAAGGGTCTGGATCAGGAACAATGGGCTTCAGATAAACCCTGGCAAGACTGATTGTCTTTGGATTTGGGGACTTGCCAGTTCTAGCAATATGCCATCCTTGGTGATAGGTGGGATTGTGCAGCTCCAAATGGACATTATACACAACCTGGGTCCTCCTGGACTCTAGTCTACTTTTCAAAGAGCAAGTGGCAGTCGTGGTTACAACAGGATTTGCACAACTTCACATTGTGCACCAGTTGCATCCATTCCTAGATTGGACGGCTCTGCTCAAAATTATCTAGTCACATCCCAATTAGACTATTCTAATATTCTCTATATGGGGCTGTTTTGAAGAATTTCTAGAAACTTCAGATGATGCCAAATACAGTTGCATAAGTACTGTGTTTCTCCAAAAAGAAGGCCAGGTCTTATTTTCTTTTGACCCCCGAAAAAACAGCTAGGCCTTCTTTTTGGAGGGTTCTAATTATTGCCTCACCTCGCAGCAGTGGCACTGACAGCCTCGTCCAGCAGGAGCATGCTGCTGCCCCACTTCTTCTGCGGCCACTTGCTGCCACTCGCACGCATCACCCTGGCCTCCGTTTTGCCTTCAGATGCTTGCCGGAAGGCATCTGCAGCTGGTAACAGAGCTCTGGATCAATCCCACTGAAAACATCTGAAAGCAAAAGGGAGGCCGGGGCGATGCGTGCGAGTGGCAGCAAGTGGCTGCAGAAGAAGGGAAGGCAGGTGTCGGGGTGTGCGAGGCCTGGTAAGTAGGGCAGCTCCACCACCCCCCATCTCCAACCTAGCTTATTTTTTACCTGTGTGCCTCGCCCCACCCCCAGGGTGGGCAGGGTCTTAATTAGGGCTCATTTTGTGGGTGGGACTTAATTTGATCGCATGTGCTCAAAAACATGATAGGGCTTCTTTTCAAGGTGGGTCATCATTTTGGAGAAACATGGTAGTTATGTGTGCCTCTAACACATTATATAGTATCTCTCTTCAGGGTTACCAGTTTGTTTCTGGGCTCATTCCACAGACCTGGGGAAATATTGCCAGTTCCAATTGTGGTCTATAAACAAGCACTACTAAGTAAGGAAGTAATTAATTACATTAAATGTATTTAGTTAATCTACTTTTAGTCTACCTCTAATCTTTTTTTAATAAAATCTAAATTTAAATTGAATGCAGTTTTTATTCTGGTTGTCCTAACTTCTTTTGGTCTTTTCCCCACTGGCTTTTATTGGAGGGTAACTCATGGCATGTCATTCAAAGACTAAGTGAAATTCAGAGATCTGGGAAAACATGCTCTTTAAATATGTATTTCAGCTCTGAGTAGTATTGCATATTTGATAGTACTTAGTCAGCTTAGGTTTTGATTAATATTTGGATGGAAATCCCAGGCTGAAGCTAGATAAAAAAAAGACAATGGCAAACTGCTTCCGTATTGACTTCAGGGAAACTACACAGGGATGATTACCAGATGTTGATTTCAACTTGTAGGAAACTACTTTATGCACTCAAATGTTTCTAAGCTAATTTTAGATAACAATAATAATAATAGTATTATTCTGAAGGAAAAATCCATATCTTAAGTTACATTTTCTGATTTGTGATATAGGTATCAAGTTCCTAATAAAATAAATGATAGAGGTTTAATGTTCCACGTAAAATCAACTTTATAATTAATTTTGGATTAATTCTGTTAATTCATTAGATGTTTGCCTCAAATGGAGATTCTTGTCACTTAATACTGATATAGACAATGAAGTTCATCATGACATCTGGAACTGTGGAAGAAGTTCCAACTCTCTAGAAAATAAGTAAGTAGTGATATTACAGTAAATCTGCACTCTTTCACTACCAGAAAAGTTCCTTTCCTCTGCACTGTTCCATTAAGTATGCATGACCCTAATAAGACATCAGCCTTGTAATTATTTTTATATTCATACCAACTATATGTCTCTGAAGTTTGTTATATTTATAAATAGTTTATAATACTCAGCTATTTAAGTGTATAATAGGCAAGTTCAACAGCAGTATTTAACGAGCAAACCACTTAAAATATGTCCTCAAGTCATTTTGATAAAAAATATTACTATTATAAACTGACAATGGGAATTGTTGTGAAGAGCAAGTGTTCAGAGAAGCTTCTATTCTTTGTAATTAGCAAAATATTTACCTTTATTGAGTAAATTTTCTTGGTTGAATGTTTAAATACCACCAGAAAAGGTAGAACAAAATATTTGGAGCAATATTTATTCAAACAGTAATAACACAAGGGCATTTAGAAATAATGGAAAGACAACATTAAGATATTAATGTTGCACCATATTGTACATCGCTCATGGAACACTAGGTCAGAACAACAAAATATTAGTACAAAACATTTTACATGCAATACTGTACTGTACGCAATAAAGTACATATTTGACTTGTATTTTCATTTGTTTGTTACTATATATAAAGACATATAAAGAACTAAATACATGTGCCCATGTTCAATGATCGCGGGCTTAGTCTTTTGTTATGAATAGCATGGAACCATGTGCAAAGCTGTTCAGCTATCAGTGTCCAAGTCATTTGCAAAATCAGGAGGTCCAAGACAAAACATAAAGAGGAGACCATAATTATTTCTATAAATAATGTATTTTTCTTGAAATTTGATAGGTGCAGTATACCAGAGAATTTGCCCAGAATCCCTTTGGGCACATTTAACCCAACTCATTATTTGAATGACAAAGAAAAGCTACTAATTGATTCCATTCAGAGAAATAAAAGGAAAGTGGAAAAACTGGTGAGCTATTATATAAATTATCATAGAGATTAATATGTTTTGTTCCAAGAATTTATCTGGGTAGAATTAAGTAATAACATTTTTTATTAAATCATATAGAATCGGGTGAAATGCTCCCGGTTCGGTCCGGTTCGCCCGAACCAGTAGTAAAAAAGGCTACTGATTCGCTGAACCGGTAGTAAAAAATGTAAAAAAAAAAAAAGTTACGACAATCAGCTGAGCGACGTGTGATCATTGGAACTTTTTTAAAAAAAACTTTTTTACCATTTTTATACTACCTGTTCTCTGGAACTGTAGTTAAAAATGCTTTAAAAAGTAAAAAAAAAGAAAAAAAGTTCCGAAGATGGTGTGTTGCTCAGTTGATCGTCGGAACTTTTTTTTTTTAACTTTTTAGGCATTTTTTACTACCGGTTTTCCGGAACTGGTAGTAAAAATGCTTTTAAAAAGTTTTTTGAAAAGGCTCCGACGATCACAGTTGTGCTGCACAGTCGTCTGAGCCTTTTTTTTACTTTTAAAAGCATTTTTTTTGCAACCTATTTGGGATAGGTTGTAAAAAAATGCTTTTAAAAGTTAAAAAAAAGATTCCGAAGATCGCGCGCCACAGCTGATCACACACACACTCTCTTCTACTTACCCCATGCCTCCTTTTGGCATGTACTGCACGCGTGTGCATACACACCTCACATTTGGTGTGTAGTGGGACAGCGCCCGCGCATTGCACGTTTGGCATGTAGCATGCATGCACAGCCAGCAAACTGGTAGTAAGCCGGTTCAGATTTCCCCACTGTATAGAATCCTACATACACCTTGAATAATTAAATTTTTGTATTTTGGAAGGTAGATGATTTTGAATCCAAATGCATCAAATTTCTAGAAAGGATTATTTGCAGGATCATCTAAGAATTATCTGACCCAGGATCCCCAACCCCTGGACTGTAGCCAACTACCAGGCCTTAGCAGGTTCATAACTGGGCTGTGGAAGTGGCAGATAAGCGCATGTATATGCGTAGCTCCACTTGCGTGAGCAGTGGGTAAGCATGCATGCAGTCCCATTTGTGCTTGTCCACCACTCGCACGTAACCATTCCTTCTCCCCGCCACCCAGTCCAGAAAGTTGGAAAGATTGGGGGTCGCTGATCTAACCCACTTCACAGCCTGATGTTTATGGTCCAAAAATAAATCAGAAAAACTAAACTACACATTTTCTTCCTATCAGCCAGCATGACAAAATGTAAGTACATGTATGTATGTCTCTCAGAGGATAGAAATTTTCATGAAGTGAAAGGTATATGAAATAGATCAATTTTCATTAAAATGAAAGAAAGGAGGAGAGAGTTGGCAGAGAGTGTTGAGCTGCATACCTGTAATGTAGATGCTTTTGTAAATGTCTATTATTTTTGTAGCTTATATTAGAATGGGACAGAAGTTATGTGGACTGTTGTATAACTAAATTTAATAAATTTGGTAGAAATTAGTACAGTAGAAGGATTTGGTCATATAAATTCTGATTTTATTAAAAATACCTATAACTTTTTTTCAATACATTTCAAAATGTCTCAGAAAGAAGCAAATTATAGAATGAGGATTTGTGACAAATGTTTTCATCCTAGGAAGATGATATTTTGAATAAAGGGAAGGAACGGTGTCAGACAATAATGATGCCCCTCTCTAGATTAGATGAAACAGTATACTTACAGGAAGTTTAACCCATTTTTAAGATATTAAACAGATAAGATGACCATGCTAAATGCATAGAAAAGACAAAAAATTTCCTTGAACTGTAGTCCCCAATATTTGCCCCAAAGGGGCACATAGGAGATATTATGCTACCCTCAGGACATTGGTCCAACAGTCTTCGTGATTCCTACTCCAATTGATAAAGGGCTTTCTAAATATATATTAGGGCTAGATAACCTGCATTCCAAACTTCCAGATACTTTCTATAAAGCTTGAAAGGTACTTCAGTTGCAGTCACAAAATCACTAACATCCTGACTATAATATTATTCAAAATTCTGTTTCTATCTACATTGAGTTGAAGAATGGGAAAGTTTTTATCTAGGGATGTCATGGATGATTGTCTGATTGATATTCTGCCTTTGTATATAGTTAATGTTCAAGGTGGCAAATAATAGGACTTTTCCCCCTGAGTTTCCCATTCATATTAAAGTTGTTATTTGAAAGAATAAAAAGTAAAAAGAGATATCTTGCTTTGGTGTCATTTTTACAGCAACTTCGTTTGATTCAACCACATAAATTTTCTAAGCATACAGATGACAGCAAAACTCCTGCTAAGGATGTGAGTAATTTGGACTGCAATTCTATATATAACTTTCTTGGGAACATATGTCACTATGTTACTATCAATGGAAATCAGAGAGTTTCAGGACTGAGCCTAATGCATAGTTTAATCTTGTATGGAAGTACATCCCTATGCTTTTTAAAAATTTAACAGAGCAGCTGTAGCTGAGAATGAAAATCTAAACCTTATTTAGATTAAAGTCAGAAGTAAAAAAAGCAAAACAAAAATAAATATTAGTATATAAAAAATACGTAATTATTCACATTATAGTCCGTTTGATAAATCTATTTCAGTATTTATTAGTCAACTATTATATAGTTAATAAAAGTTGAAATAATTACAAAACATGCTATGGGAAAAAAATTAACTAGGGTGCAAAAATATTGTCAACTATCAACAACTAAGTTCAGATAACACTACGAATTCCACAGTTCAATCCTGAGCAACAAATATTCTATAGTCAACAAACTGATACCTTCATTTATATATGCAAATATACATGTGAAAGCGCAAGACTTACATATTTTCAGGTATGTTATAATGGTGAATTTTGTCTTCATAGGAAAACGTATTTCCTTAATTAAGTAAAACTGCATCAGCCACAAGTACATGAGAGGAATCATCTGTTAGAAAACATATTTTTTCATGACTACAAAGTTAAATTGAGATTTAGAAACCAAGAATAGACCCCATTTTGCAATCCTAGTTTGTAAATAAAGCAAAAAAATAGAACATCCATATTTTAATTTCTACTTAGACAAGCAATTATCCAATAGGAAAGAAATGATTACCGTATTTTTCGGATTATAAAACGCACCGGTGTATAAGACACACCAAGATTTCGAAGAGGTAAGCAAGGGAAAAAAAGTTTTTGCCCTCTCAGGCCCCCAGGAGCACTCTGCAGGCCTCCCAAACCCTCTGCACGCGCAGAGAGTTTGGGAGGCCTGCAGAGTGCTCCTGGGGGCTAAGGAGGGCAAAAACGTGATGCATGGGGGGTTTGGGAGGCCAAAAACAGGCCCGTTTTTCAGAAAAATGAGGGCATTTTTGCCTTCCCCAGCCCACAGGAACGCTCTGCAGGCCTCCCAAATCCTCTGCGTGCCCCATTTTTGCGAAAAATTGGTCCATTTTTTGCAAAAACAGGACGCTTTGGGACAGGGCTTTGGGAGGCGAAAAATGGCGGTATTCGGTGTATAAAACGCACCAACATTTCCACCCCCATTTAGGGGGGGAGTGCGTCTTATACTCCGAAAAATACAGTATGTTCATCCGATGCAAATATAACCAGTAGAAGCATAGAATTAGAAGGCTATTCAGTACATTTGAGTTGCCCAACCTTTCCTGCAGGGAGGGAGGGGACAGGGTCAGCACAAGCAGTGGGCCCACACATGCATTGCATGTGTTTGTCTGCTGCTCACACAAGTGGGGGACGCATGCATGTGCGTGCTCATCTGCCACTTCCTCAGCCTGGTTCCGTATGGCTCAAGGCCCGGTTGTGGGCCGGGGGTTTGGATCTCCTGCATTAAATAACCCAGCAAGATATGTAATTTTAGGGTCATTTTTCTCGCAAAAATATACCCAGGCTTAAAGGTGATATTGGATTGTTGTTGTTTTCTTCTTTTCAAAAAAAAAAAAATGGAAGAATGTCTGCCAGAAGACTTTTTGTAAAGATTCACCTCAAGCTTACAGGCACCCGGCTATAAAAAATGCAAGTAAAGGATATATGGCACAATCAAATTATCGAAAGCGAGCATTGGCAAGGCAAACAGCTTGCTCACAAAGGAGGCGTTCTTTTTATCAGGATGAAAAAAAGTCCACAGTGGTGGACAGAAAGGATCACAGTATGCCAAAGGTATAATATATTTCAGAATGCTGAAAAGAAAAGCCTGACAATAGTTAACATGCGCTTAATCATTTGTATTGTAATACAATGCAAGTTTTTGTTTTCATTATGGGATTCTGTTAAATAGATTGCATGTGTAAAATCAAATGATTTGAGAAAGAAACCTCTTTTTTTTAAACTGCATAGGTACTCCTCGACTTATACTCAGTCACTAAGGGAGCATTCAGTTACAACTTACCCCAAAAAGGAACTGATGACCCAGATTCTTCGGGAACATGGCGACATTTACGACCATTTGCACCATCAGACGGTCACGTGACCACATTTTATGATGGTTTACCTTACAAAAAAAACATGCTCATAGGGAACCAGTGGTTTGTTTAATGACCATAATGTTCTCTTATGGACTGCAGCATTTGCCTTACAGTCTTGGCATTGCTTAACAACTGTCACAAAAAAGACTACGGACATAAAACATACAACCAACCCATTTTATGACCGTAATGGGCAGGCTCCAATATGGTCCTATGTCGAGGACTACTTATATTCTTTTTTGTTCCATTTTTATTTCTATTTGATTCTTTTTTGCATGTTCTATTTTTTTCATTTTATTCCTTTATTTGTTCAATTTGTACTAACTTTTATCTTTTTTCATTGTAATTTTTAAATAAAATTACTATTTAAAAGGTTTCGGGGAAAATCAGACTTATCCACAGAGAAGAGCAGGACATAAGACACTTAATAGGAAGAAAGAATGTTAGAATGAAATCAAGTCTTGAGATGCTTGTCCAGATATATAGATACATACCAGTATATTTCTTTATACACTTACTTGCAAGTTAGCTACAAATTACATATATAATCATGCATCTCATGCTTTTTCAGTGCAATTAATTCACACTCTATATCCAGTCTGTGTTCGGATGGAACATAAACCTATCTGATCATATTTCAATAAACAGTATTTTAAAATAACTTTTTTTAAACTTCAGACTTTTTTAAACTTCAAAGGGAGGTGGCTTATGGGAAGTGAGAGATGGAGGAGAGGTACAGGCATTTCAGATGTTGCATATCTTTCCTTCCTCTAGGGATACAAAGACTGAGTTGAGTAGATCGTACTCTTTTTCTTCCTTTCTTCATTCCTCCCTCCTTTCTCTCTCCATATCTCCTTCCTTCTCCCCTTGCTTTCCATCCCACTCTCAGACTACCTTTACTGGATCTTATAGTGGATAGCCTGTTCATACTCTGTATTGTACAGTTGCAAACATGCATCTACCTTGTTTTGGTAATAGGTAGCCTGCTAATCCTAATCTGTGGGAAGTATTAGGTTGGGCCAGGTTAGATAACATCATATCTCCAAATAGTTTTTGTCCTACCATATTGTATTGTTTACAGTTTTAAATATGGGTAAACAACTATAATGTCCATAAGAAGCCTAATGCAAGGGATGGTGTTGGTAAATTCAAAGCTCATTTGAGAACATACTTTTGTTGTATTATCTTATTATTTGCATAATAAATCACAAATTTACTAATTTTAAATCAAGCAGGACAGTTCATTAACAGAACAAGAAGGTGGAAAAAAATGATTACAGTTTAGGGCATCTATGCCCTAAAAGATTAATATAGGAAGCTTTCTTAAATGTTGAGGTTGTTTATTTAGTGTTTATAATTGATTTAAATTAGTGAATAATTTGAGCAAGGCTGTTCTTATTTTATGAGTCTAATACTTAGACTTTCAGTTTTCATTAATTATTGTTAAATAATTCTCATACAGATGCCACCTTCAGTACATTTTGAAAAGTTATATTATGGAGAGCCTGAATTGAAAATTGAATCGGAGAACAAGCCAGAAATCATTTATGTAAGAGCCTGTTTGTTTTGCTTTGCTTTTCCTTGGTCTGACCCTATACAATTACATTTTAAATATGTTCCAAAGGGGACATGGTGGCTCAGTGGCTAAGACACTGAGCTTGTCGATTGAAAGGTCTGCAATGCAGCGGTTCAAATCCCTAATGCCGCATAATGGGGTGAACTCCCGTTACTTGTCGCAGCTTCTGCCAACTTAGCAGTTCAAAAGCATGTAAAAAATGCAAGTAGAAAAATAGGGACCACCTTTGGTGGGAAGGTAATAGCGTTCAATGCACCTTTGGTGTTTAGTCATGCCAGCCACATGACCATAGAGACATCTTCGGACAGTGCTGGCTCTTCGGCTTAGAAAGGGAGATGAGCACCACCCCCTAGAGTCCGGAACGACTAACACATATGTGCGAGGGGAACCTTTACCTTTATCTTATGTTCCAAAGGAGGAATGGGAGCTGTTTTCAAAAGCCAAGAGGGCATTTGAGAATTTAGGGAATCTACCTGAGATAACTTTACATTGATTCTGATAGCGAAATTAAGCTTGGCCGAACAAAAGTGGGAGGGAATCTTCTTGAGTGGAAGAGTATGTCATGTTCGTTTTCTGGGGGTTCCCCCCCCCCTAAATCTTGATATATGCTTTGAGTAGATCCAGGTTGAAACAAATCAATCACTATTTTTGTAACTTGCACCAAAATCTACATACTCTGCAATCACACTTATTGAATAATCAAATGAATAGATCTTCAGTCAGTCAAAGTTTAATATAAAACATAAGCTAAGGAATAATAGAAACATCACTATTATTATTAGTGTAAATTATGTCTGTAGAACCAAAAAACAATGTTAATTGTGGAGTTTTTTGTCTTCTCTTAGTTTGGTGTCAACTCTGAAGCAAACCTGGCTGAAGCCATCTTGTGCTGCCTCATAGTTGCCACAAACTCTGAGAGGGGGAGGGGAGGCGGGGAGGCTTGCTAATAGTCAAAACAAAAAGTTTTCTTGTGGGAACCAAGGTGCCACCTGTCATCCCAACAGGTGGCAGTTGAGGGAGGAGAAGAGTGACCAAGCACCGTGCCAGCTACTCCTATTGGACAATGTGACCTGTGACATCTGGAGAGGGAAATATTTGCTCTTTTAACTATGGAAAAACCACGGGAACTTTCATTAGCTGTGCCGATATGATGTTTCCAATAAGCATGTTCTTTGAGGAATCTACCTGCCTTGGAGTTCTGATTTTAGCTGCTGCATTACTCAGAACACAAACACTTGGTTGTTTGCTTGTAGATATTTAATTACCCATCTAGGTAACATCAACAATATGAGTGAGTGTGGGATTTTCTCCCTTTTTATAGGCAGTAATTACCCTGCCAGTTTTAGTGAGATATGGTTTTTGCCATGGTAGTCCTTTGATTAGAATAGTATTTTCTGCTTCATTGGATAACAAAATACCTTCATGCAAACAACCAAATTTAGAGAGCACCAGTTCTAACTATAATTCCAAACTATGTTACATACGAGTTATATAAATTATTTTCTGTTAAGAGTGTTATTTATCTAAACCTAAGACATTAAACTAAAATTATAACTTAAAGCTAAATTGAAATAATGTAACACCTATTTAGCTATATATATTTATTTAATGTTCAAAAGTTAGCGAGTTACATTATATTAAGAGATGAAATTAAGATTTGATCTTGGTTACATAGTAGAATTTATCACCATTTAGAAAAGTTGAATTTTTATTAGAAAGCAGAGTTTGTATGTAGAAAATATCAGAATGTCTTGGGCCATTTTATCAGATAAAGGGAAAAATAAAACAAATTTCAACATCTGTATAAAAACCGCAATATAGTAAAATGTAGGCAATAGATTCTGTGGTCCCTTATCACACATTCATAGTCAAGTAGCATATTTTTTTTCGTGTCTGCCTGAAGAGCATTGAACTGAGTGTAACTCAAACATTTAACCTGTGTTAAGGCCCATCTCAGCTTGGATAGTATAATGTGGTTTAAGTATCTCACCATGCTAAACATAGAAGATGTGCCTCCTATGAAAGTACATTTTATCAAGAAGCTATCACTTTCACATGGCACTAAAATTGTCTGCTTATGTCTGGAGGGTCAATCCTATAGGGAAAAAAATTAACTTCAGCAATACTCGAAGATTAGGCAGATTTTTTAACTCAGTCTAATTGATCCTGTTTCACAGCAGAGGATAACATTAGAGAGCCAGCGTGGTACTTGGAGGATATTTCTTAAGAATTTGGATTGCACAATTTCTAATTTTAACAATTATCATAAGGGCCAACCTATGCTCTATACAAGAACTGGGCATATACTTATGACAGCTCTAATAAAAAGGTATTTCTGTTATGTAAAAAGTTTCAGTTGCTGAGGCTGATCTTTGGGTCTACTGAGTTATATAATCCAGATGTGCATTTCTCCCAACTGAAGCCTGAAATTCAATTCCAAGGCATCTGAAAACTTTGACCTGTTGAATTTGTGCCCATTTTATTGTCACCTGTAATTTTTGGGGCACTTAACAAATAGCAGAGAATGTATTGTTACTTCATAATCTGTGCAGTGGGTGGTGAATGATTTTGCCTAGACCAGTCTGGGACAGAATGACTTCATCATCCACATAAAGCACCATTGGGATATGTCTGTGTGCTAGCTTTGGTGGGAAAAAAATCAGCAGTGTTCTGACAGACCACTGGAGTTATGTCAGACTTGAATAAAATGAAACCAGAATGCAGTGGAATTGTTGCAAAAAACTAAATAGCAGAGAGAACAGAAAAGCTAAGACTGGAATACACCACTCTGTGTTGTTGTGAAGAATTTGAACAGTTAAAAGGTCATTCCCTGGTGATTTTAGGGGTGATTGAGATGATTAATCAGGTGTTATATTATTGTGTATTTTTCCTTTAGTTTGTGTTCTATATTTTGTCGTCCTCTTTTACTTTTAAATAGTTACTAATTGCTTTATTCTATACTAGTATTTGGCCACAGTAAACTTTGACTCACTGACAAATAAATAAAGACTCAAACTGAGCTTGATTTTGGTAACTATGGACTACCCATATAGTTTTCTTGTATACAGAAATTGTATACTATTGTCTTCCTCTGGATATTGAATTTCCTCTTTCCTCACTAGAGAACTGACAACGTCCAACAAGGTCTCACTTCACTTCTGGGGAAGGAAACAAGAGATCAGTTGTAACTGGCTAGATGCTACCAATAGCTATAATGTTCTTGTTGTGATTGTTACTACTAAAAGATTTATTTAACATACTTGGAAGTAAACATTTCATTCACTTGTCTTTCTTTATTACATCCTTGCAACAAAGAAGTTTTCATTACAGATAATATAGCATAATGTTACTCAATTAGGTACATCCAACTTTCTAAAATTCTGCTTTGAAATGTTCTTTATTTTTATTACTTAATGACTCATCTGTCTTGATGTTTGGTTTATCAGAAATACTGTATATTCTGTCTTTAATGAAAAAAAGACAGTCCCTAAACAGTTACGGTGGTGTAATTAGCACATGCTCAAAAGAATTAACCATTGTCAGTTAATTATGTTACTGCACTTATGCTAACTAGTCTAACTGGGGGGAAAAAGAATATTAGCATTTGAAAGTACTATTTTAGAGTCACTTTGGAGATTGATGTTAAGTAGCGTTATGGAAAAGAAAACAACTGGCATCCAGAAAATAATGCAAAACAAACATTTTAGAATAACTTAAGAATCATTTGCATCATAAAATGCATAATAACCAGAGATTAAAATAAATGTTGTTTGCATTTCCAGAGTCCATTTGAAATGTAAATGTGATAGTAAATCTTTGTTGCTTTTCTACATATAGTACACCCAGGAAACCTTGAAGAAAGAATTACAATTCTTTATTGGCTAGCATCAAATTAGGAGGAGAATTCTTTTTTTTTTTTAATACTTCTTAGTAACTGATAGTCTACAAGGAAAAAAGTTTCTTGCATTGGGAGGGGGCACATTTTTGTAACATAGCAAATATCTCACCTCTTACCTGTTTGTATAAATGGAACAAACAGTTATTTCTAACCTGTAGTAGTTTCCAAGAGAGTAGATAAGGAAATATATAGTTATTCCTCCAATGCAAAAATTAAAGCGTGTGAATAATAAAAAGAAAAATCAAGGTGTGTGAATAATACATTTTAAGTTGAAGTTAATTATTTAGGACTTGAATGCTACTTCTTTATAACCAAAGTGTTTTACTGCAGATTATATCATCTGATAGTGAAACTGAAGATCTGCCAAAGGATGAATTGTTTGCAGGATGTGCTTTAATGAAAAAAGGTAATGTTGATGTTGAATTCTGAATTTCTTGCATGTGGATTAAAGCTAACAATCTTTACCTACAGATATTGTTTTACATTCCGAATGCACCGAAGGTGGGGGAGAGAGGTTATTGGATGAAAGATTGCAGAATTTGGGAATTTTCATTTTTTTTGTTTCATTGCTAATATCTGCTCTTTGAGTAAAAGGTAAAAAGAATTGAAGTACTAGGATACAGTATAATAAAAACACCAAAATGGCCATTAGAATGTGTTTACTGAATGAACTGCAGAGAACTCTTTATGCCTGTATTGTAGATGGCAACCAAAATTATAATAGGCATATTCTAATATGGTATGCATTGCATTTAAAATAGTATTGCTGTATGGTATTAAAGGGGGAAGGAAAAGTTTTTCCTTCTAATAACATTGACTGATCACGAATGAAAGACATCGCTAAAAGGTTTCTAGTAATCTCTGCCCTGCAGCAGTTAGACAACAACAGTTAGACACTATTCTCATAGTGTAATATTTAATGGAGGTGGGGGGTTTTGTTTTGCACATTCTGTAATTGTACTATGGAAAACCTCTTTCAAATTGTGAACTTTCACATGAGACTTTTCATGTTCTAAATAACTGGAAATCATAATGAGCTCGTGTTGGTCAAGCCATAACCAAGTTCAAATTCTTGTACCATTTATCGGCTAACATAACCAATTAACACATAACTATATTTTCCACTCATATTTTCAAAACTCCAGCTTCCAGAAAGTTCTCCAGTTTTCTTATCCTGCCCATGATTAATAACTTTTTTTATTATTGTCTTAAATGTTTAAACCACATGAAGAAAAACAGGAACAGTGTGAAGAAACAGCTGACAGTTTCCTTGGTCTACACAAGCATGGAAAATCTAAAAAAAGGCATATGCTATCCGCAAACTCAAAAAGGTGAGTGTACTGGAACACTTGGTAGACAAATTCTGGATTTCTGCTATTAGCACTATTTAATATTAGCATAGGATTCAGGAGAATCAATCAAGTCCAACTCAGCCACAGAACTGTGCTACATGGCTTTGACTGGTTACTCAGCCCAATCTACTGCACAGAGTAGAAAAAAATAGGACAATGTAATGCAACTGGAACATACTGGAATCCGGAAGAGAGCAGCTGGTCGGTGCGCATGCGCGTGGCAGCCAGCTGCCCTTTCAGGTTCTGTCACGCGCATGCTCACCAGACAGCTGGTCCAGCGTGCATGCGCACCAGCCAGCTGCTCTCTTCCAGGTTCCGTTGCGCACACGTACCAGCCAGCTGCTCTTCACAGAAAGACCATGTGGCCAGCGTGCGTGCACACGATGAAATCCGGAAGAGCAGCTGGCGATGGCGCGTGTGCCCACAGAGTGTGCTCTGTGTGCCACATCTGGCATGCGTACCATAGGTTCGTCATCACGGTGCTGGAGGAGAGGCAGGATATGAAATTAATGAATAAGTGAAATACATACTCTATATAACAGTGCAATATTTTTAATGACAAGGAAGACCAAAGTGAAGGTATTATTTTAATTGCATATAATAAACATGGTTAAAATAATAATTTGCTTAACATTGGTAAATACATAAAGTATCACATACATGCATATTAGAAAAGCATCAATCTAATTAATATTCTGCTAGATCAGAGGTAAACATGCTTTGAAATATAAGGACTCAAGCAGAATTTTCCATTAAGTTATTTCTGATTGTACAAAAAGTTATGATTACTTATTAATTAGAATTGTGATTAATTTTAAAAAATAGATATAGGGATATAATAAATTAGTACATGATTCATATTAAATTATTTTTAAAACTGTTGATGCTTTGTCTTGATGCATGTTAATTCTCAGTGCAGTTAAAGCCAGATTTCAATTTTATTTGTTGAAAGCATCACTAACCATGCATGTTCATAAAGCAATTTCTTTGGAAGTCATGCATGAATGCTATGACTACTCACACGTCCTCAAGAGTTTGCAGTATACATATGAGCATGTCTTCCTCCAGAAAAAAAGAAAAAGGGATGATAGAATAGAAAGGGTAAGCACTCCCACTTTTTCAGGAGACCTATGGCAACAACTTATTGTTATTCAGTTACTTCTTTATTACCCAGTAGATATCATTTTGCTAGTTTCCAAATAATTTCTTTGGATTCTTAGGAGTTCTGTCATTAATATTTATATACCTTGCCTTCTATTGCTTCTTCTTTTGTATTATTGTATCTGTTTTGGCCAAGCATCTGTATCTTCTCCAGTGAATCTTATTATATATATATATATATATATATATATATATATATAGATATAGATATAGATATAGATATAGATATAGATATAGATATAGATAGATATAGATATAGATATAGATATAGATATAGATATAGATATAGATATAGATATATAGATATATAGATATATATAGATATATATAGATATATATATAGATAAAATTAGTTACTTTGGACTAGTCACTTTCTCTCAGCCCAACTCACAGAGTTGTATAGTTGTGGGGGAAAATAGGAGGAAGATAGGGTAGGTATGTTTGCTGTCATGAGTTATTTATAAAAGGAATAAATATGAGATTAAAATATAAAATAAAATAATAAAAACTACTTCTCTACATATTTGCTTTGGGCTGACATTAGATATAATCTTGAGTTTTGGTTTGTTGGCTTTATTGAGAACCAGTTTTGCATTATGTTCTTTTACCTTTAATAAAAGATTCCTTAAGTCTTCCTCATTTCCAGGCAACAAAGTAATTTCAAATGAAGTCATTTTTTCTCCCAATAATTTTAATTCCAACTTTTATTTTATTTTATTTTATTTTGCCTCTCTCATGATCTTTTTGGTTGTTGTTGTTTTTATTTAAAAAGTCATAGAGTGTATGTGCTGGAGGCCATACCCCCCCCCCCAAAAAAATGGGTCAGGTCAAGAAAAGAAAAAGTGGATAAAACAGAGCAAAAACCCGGTTTTCCTTTTATTTTAAATTGAATTTTAATCACAGCATGTTATTGAATATAGTTAATATAATTATAGGCAATTTTAAAAAAAATATCTTCCACTCTTACAATTCTTCAGCCAGTTTTGAAAAGCTCCGAAGATCTTAGGTTGAGACCCCCCTGAACTTCTGTATTGCTTGCCTAAAAGTAATGAAAAATTTAATCCTTGATAAAAGAGGCACAATAAAATATAGATATTTCTTTGTTTTTTTTAGTAATAGTTAGTACCTAAAAGATTGAAAACTTCTATTATGCCCCACTTGATTTTACAGAGAGCTAAATTTTTGTGATTAACCTGGCATCCTATAGACAAGAAGTATTGTGCATTGAAAATGTAAACAGATTGAGAAAATGATCTGGATTTGTAAATTGCAGTTGCAAAGCTCACTGAGAAATCTTTGAACAGGCAATACAATACCAATCCAAGTGACCTAACAATCTTCACAGAGTCCTCAGAAATGTAAATAATATTGCAGGGATTGTTCTAAAACCTAGTGTTCTACTGAGATAAATATAGCAACTTAAACCCAATCAGATTATTTGTTAATTTGGCTTAGTGTTCATTGAATAACAGGAGCTGTCTAGAGTATTAAATAGAGATGGTTTAAAAGTGCACAATCTGATCCTTTTAATTAGAATTTAATGTTGGGTTTTTAATGTTCTTATCTGCTTACATTGGGTGTAATGCAACATTTGTAATGTAATATTTGTAATGATGTCTATGGTGTTTCTATTCAGTAGGTCCACAGAAGCTACAAAAGAAGACAAAGATCAAGTCTTTATTGTGGAAGAGAAATCAGTTGAAATTTCACACCTAAGTGAAAATTCCCAGAGCATCACTAAAGCCAAGATGATTCAGACATTAACATCTCGTATCAAGTGAGTGGTCATAAAGACTCTAAGTTTATAAAATATATAAAGGAATGTAAATTTACTTTAGTCAGTGTGTGTCATTGTAAACAGTGCAAAGTCATATTTTGGGCTGAATTTCACACCAGTTGAAATGGCCACTTAAAAGTATAGTTGCATTCTGTGGAATCAGTATTGAAGAATACTTTATATAAAATTCTCTAGTGACTTATTTCAGTAAGAGCGACAATTAAAATTGGGGTAGAGGGAGGTATTGTACCTTTGTATTTTACTGAATAGGCAATCAAAAGAATTATGTTTTCAGACAGACATGATAATTTGAACAGCGCATTTTTGAAAAAGCACAATTGTACTTTTTTGTTAAACTCTGTTGCATTACCCACTCTATTTTGGACCTATCATGCAAACAAGGAATCACTGCATTACAATACAGCCAGTCACAATGCAATATTAAGAGCTTATTCATTTTCCTCTAGAAGAAAAATCCTCCTGAGCTGCTAATTGCTCCCAGAGGTGCTAATTACCACACAGAACTCCTTTGGGATAGGAATAGAAACTCAGAAATTCATTTTTTCTTACACCTTTAAGTAAGAAAACAAATTGGTTAAATGGATTTTTAAAAGCAATTCATTTTTGCTTTAATATATTAATTCGTGGAAGTGTAGTTTTAAGGATTGGAATGTAAAAATGGCAATAATTTCAGTTGAATACAGGAATACCTAAACTCTGCAGTAAAATATATAGTGGATGTTTATCATCCAGGTTTCAATAAAGAACCCTGTGGCTCTTTAAGGCTAACAGATTTGTATGATATCACCATTTGTGAATGTTTTTATTTTATCAGTTGCATAAAATAGACTCTCATAAGTTAGAATAAATGGTACTAAGTCTGGATTCTGAGTCCCTCAGAATACCATTCTTACCACTAGAAAGAAGAAAGCATGTATGTACATATTTTCCCTTTAAAAAGAGAAGGCTTTCTCCTTCATGGAGTTTCTAGAACCATGTAATGACTGGCATGTATGGCTGCTTATTTTGCTGCAATGCTTTGTTTTCTTTTCAGAGAAATATTGCTCTATTTTTTACCTGAATGTGATAAATCAAGAGAACATATTGCATCCATGTGCCCGGAAGATGTTTTATCTATGTTCAAGGTGAGTGAACATTTAAGTTACATTAAAATAAATGGGTCAACACGTATGTGCCAATATCATATAGTTACTGGTAGTCTCACTCAACGCCATTTATTCATTCAAAGTTATAATGGTGCTGAATGAAGGGATTTATGACCTTGAAGTTCTATTGCAGCACCACTGTAGACATCAGAACAAAATTCAGGCATTGATAAACACTTTTTGCCATCCACCTACTTGCTGCCACTGGCTGCCCTTGCCACTACTGTATCAGCCGGGGCCTTCATTCACACTGCCTTTTGCATTGGTGCAGCCAGTGATGAGCTGACCAGGGCCTCCACATGTTGGCTAGGGCCTCCGTTTGTGAAAGGAGGACCTGGCTGTATAAAAAAGAAGACCCTAGCTGTGCTGGCACAAAAGAAGACTCCCATCTAGAAGGACATGTTCACCGCATGAAAGGAGAAGGACCTGGCCAACATGCAGAGGCCTTGGCCGGTGTGCAAAAGGAGGCCAAAAGGACAGAGATGTGGAAATAGATAGATGAGGAGAGTTGAAGTAGAGACGGTCCCTTACATTTTTACAAGAATGGTTTGGATCTGGGTGTGCTCTTACCTGGTGACAACACGAGATTCACTCAATGGCAGCAACTGGGATTGCCGGAACTTTGGCTTAATGACCCACACATCATGGGGTTGCAGTGGAAACTGGGATTGCCAGTATTGTCTTCACTAAGTCATGTGGTCATATGATGCCACACTTTATAACAACATTGCTTACTGATAACAATTCTGGTCCCAATTGCCATTGTAACGCAAGGACTATCTGTATTAAGATATCCCACCAAGTTTGGAACCAACTCCTCAGTGGGTAAGCAGCGTGCTATCTTTTCATCCAAGTCCTTAATAGAAATATTGAAGAACATGTCACTAAGTATTGGACTCCATTTGATACTCTGTCTAATTTGATGAGGTACAAGTGAAGAACTCGCTAGCATGACCCATAATTTTTGTAACTTCAGTTAGGTTTTTATGTAGACTTTTTCTAGCCTTCATTTTTTTCTCATTGGAATTATTTGTAATTATGCTTTTAATTTCTCCTTTTGTAGTCATTTACATCTATCAAGTTTATTTTCTTATTAGTTGCTTTTGTTAGCTTTACACGGTCATTTCCACCAGTATTCCTGCTACTTTCACTTCTTCAGTTAAGTCTTCCATTCTAATGAGCATCATGTAAAAGATGGGGTCTTATTTGGACCTTCCTCAACTTTCCAAAGGAGAAAGTTGTCAGTGAGGGAAACACCAGTATACTTCAGTTTTGAATATAGTTATACATAGTTCAGTGCTGAAATGAATAAGACTGTTCTGGACAGTGCAAACTGAAGGTTCAGAGACCTGATACAGACTGGATTGTAGCTATAACTTCCCATTTTTCTTTGAAGATTTATAATTTGTTATTGGAAGACACATCATATGTACCTTTACTTTCACTAGGCAGCTAAAAGTAGACATCAGCAACAGTTTTATTTGTCCTCGTTTTTATCTTGATGATGTTTACAACACTGCTTTGTTCATTCATTCTGAGTTTTTTTTAACATAGTAAGTACTTTTAGAATATATAATTCAAGACCTCCCCTTCTATTGCTTCTACTTCTTTCAAGCAAATGTCCTTCAGCAGCTGTATTTCAGCAGCTGATACTGCACCAAGTTTCTATTATACCTAGAAAATCATATTCGCTTTCTTATCTTAAGAGTTCAAACCAAAATTTCTGCTACCTGTTCTCTGAACTACTCAAAATTTCCACTACCAGTTCTCCAGCACCTGTCAGAACCTGGTGAATAGCACCCCTGGTTCAAACTCATCTTGTTCTGTATTCCGAGAGTTAATGCATAGCCAACAAATGCCCCGAACCTTATGCTCCAATTTTCTTTCTTATTTTTAATTCAATGTTTAAATAGTCACTATTTCCAATTCCACTTTTTTCTCTAGCACTTAAGCCTTTATCTAAAGTTCTTAATTCAGGGTTTTCATCTCCAATCCATGCATATTAAATTTAAAGCACTTCTAACCATAATCAAAGTCATTATGCTTTCCCCAAATACATTTTTGCCTTTTCTTCCTTTTTTTCTGAGGGAATTAAATCTATCTCCTGCTAGCACTTACCAGGAAACTCAGACATTTATCTCAGAAACAGACTCTTCGATTGGTATCATGTGTATAGCTAATCATTCATTTAAAGTCCTCCTAACCCTAACCAAATTGACTTATGCTTCAAACTTGCTTGTTTCAGTTTCAAATTCACTATCACAACTCCTTTATTGAGATATTCACTGTCCTGTTTTGCTTCTATTTTTCTTCTGAAAACTCGGAGCCTAAGAGAAACTGAAAATTGTTTCTGAATTCTAGTACTGCAGAAGATCATCTGTATCTCTTGCTTCCAATTGTTACCGTTATCCTCTGGGCTTCCTGATTTACTTGGCTCCTTTTTTTAACTATGAGTTTATGTTCTAATACCTTCTTTGTCTGAACCAATCATTCTCTCATTAGGTTGGTTACATACACTCAAAGCATAGCCCATCACTACTCCATCCTTTCACATATTCTTCAAGGACTGCTACAAAGTTTGTAGATTCTGCAAATATATGCCAGATTCTTCGGCAAGAGAACAAACCTGCTACAGGTATTGCATGTCACAACTGCAGATTTCTTTATCTTCATTTTTGTTTCTAAAGGCACATCAGGAAGGCTTCTAGTTCTTTCCTTCTTAGGCCCTCCAATATAGACTCTTACCTTAGAAGGAAAATTAGTTACGGATTCCTCCTTAGACTGCCTTGCAAATTTCCACTGGCAAACATCTGGCAGCTTAGTGAGCATAAACAGTTGCATATAGAATTTATTTTCCATAATTTGTTTGTTTCTTCAAAATTGGGGATGAAATTGAGCAATTAACCATGCTAAACTGTTTTGTTTGTAAAAATGTATATGCCACAAATTCACTATACTTGGCATGGGTTACAATATAAAACTATTAAAAAGTATAAAGACCTAAAAAGTAATTTAAAAAGGATAATTAATGTTATTGTAATTTTCAATTTTTTTCTAAGTCTCTTTGTGTATTTACTACATTGAAATCAGTAAA
Organism: Pantherophis guttatus; assembly: GCF_059756535.1. Taxonomy (NCBI): domain Eukaryota; kingdom Metazoa; phylum Chordata; class Lepidosauria; order Squamata; family Colubridae; genus Pantherophis; species Pantherophis guttatus. The sequence continues at coordinate 36,370,355 of NC_142067.1, read as the reverse complement.
TAAAGGCAAATCTTAGTTGCATGGCCCTTGAAAATCCATGTTGCTTGCTTTTAACAGAAATAACAATCTCTCTTTTTGATACAATAACCAAATGTTGATTTTATATTTTAAAAAATGCAGACAAGGCCTCTTAACTAAATTCAGATTCTCATACTAACTTTTATTTTATATTACTGTAATAGCCAATGCAATATTATTCCCCAGCTGTATTTCTGCTTATCTTAAGGAACCCACCATACCTAGGATCTTCTTGACAATGCAAATTGCAGGGTTGGTGATATGATCTCAGATTGGAACTGTGATATGTGTAACCTTAGTATTTGAAGCCCACTTTTATTTCATTTGTTACTTTTATTATTTCCATTCCATGTTTGTCCAAGACATTTTTAGATTCTCCTTTTGTTTGTATATGTTTTGGTGACTTTGAGGTAGTTTTGATTCCTGGTAACTACATATTGCAATTTTCTACATGCAATTTTCTTGAAAATATTTTTAGAAGTGATTTACCATTATATCTTTCTAGGGATGCCAAAAGTTAATCATCTGGCTTTTGTGGATATTGCAAGATAAGAACGTGGGTTTCCCAGCTCCTAGTCTAATACCTTAATCACTAGACCAAACGTTCTATATTAGGGTCTAATATGAATTTGATTCTTTCTGAAATATTTCTACTTCTGAAAGGCAAAACTATACGATTAAAGTCACTGTAGTTTGATTCTTTGTATGATTAAGCTATGTGATAACAATTTCTTATACTTATTTTTCTTTTTGTTCATTTTTTGTAAAAATAGTTAAAAAGACATTGGGATCACAGTAAGACTGTCGTTTTATCCATTGATCAGGTAAAATATAAAATATGACAAATATTTTCTGAACTGATTTTCATCATTGCTAATAGATATATTCTTGAAAAAAATAATAGTGAAATGCAATTCATAAGATTGTGTTGCTTCATAGTATGCTTAATACAAAAAGAATGTTCCTCATTACATATGTAAGACATTCAGCTGCTAGCATTGTTACAAATTCTGTTGGAATCTGTAGTTCCCTCGAATGGCCAGTTGCATAGTTGAAATATGTTTATGGTTGCTTTGGGGGCGATTGCAGTGTCTTGGATGTTATGCTATGGAGAACTCCTTCCATAGAGAAGTTGAGCAATTGTTTAAAAGGAGAAGGATAGTTTCCTTAATGCAGGAGTGTCAAATTTGCGTTGTCACGGCGTCATCACATGACATATCGGGACTTGTTTTCCCCTTTGCTAAACCGGGCGTGGCCAGCGTGTGACGCATCCGGCTCATGTAGATGGAAGAATGTTGCACAGTAGAATGTAAAATTTTGCTTAAAATTTGTAGTAAATTGCAAACATTTAAGCATATATTTCAGTATTTCTCACAGTATGAAAGACAACTTTCCAAAAAACTCCAGCGTCAAGAAGAACACTGCTTTCAAAAAGTCTATGCCATTGAAAAACAAATTCATCTACGCAAAGAACAAGTAAAAGCAACCCAAAAAAAGCTTGAACATCTTCGGAGAAATATAGCCATATTGCTATCAAGAATGAATCCCGTAAGTGCTATTATTCAATTGCAATATTATATGCAATTAAACTAAATTCTATTTCTGCAAAAGTTTTATTTCAGTATTATCATTCTATGTCACAGAAAATATGGTTTGTTTCAGTATTTCCAACAGGACTGCAATCCAAATGAGGCTTATAGGAACCCAAGGAAATATTTTTTTAAAGGTTTATGGACTATTTATGTTTTAGAATTATAAGCAATAGAAAATATTAAAGATGCCATTTATTTGGCAAATGCTGTTTCCACTGAAATATTAAGTAAGAAGGAATGTCTTTTCCCTGATCAGCAGCATACTTTAATTTAACCAATGAGATAAACATTAAAACTTAAATGATTAACCAAATTATTGGCAGATACTTCTGATGTCCATCTTTATGTATTAGTTGATACATAGAGTGATTTTTAAAACACTAGACAAGCTGATCCTTAAAATTCTTACTTACCGTGTTTCCCTGAAAATAAGACTCTGTCTTATATTTTTTTGAACCCTGAATAAGTGTTTGGCCTTATTGCCATGTGCTCAAAATCCCGATTAGGCTTAGTACCAGGGGATGTCTTATTTTGGGGGAAACAGGTTATTTTTATATAACAGTGTAACAAAATAAAATGGAATCCTAGATTATTCAATTCTTTTAATTTGAATATTACTGTTGATTCTATTAGAATTTTTAATACAAGTGATTCAGTCTTAGATAACTTTGCTCTAAAGCTGCACCATTATTTCACAGAAATAACAGACATTATACAATAAATTGTTTTAATATATTATTTTAAAAGATAAAATAATAAGATAAGGTATAAAATTATATAATTTCCAATATAAATTATATGCAACAGATCTATATATACAGGTCTTAATATATAGATCTCCAAATATACTCCAAAACACTAAAAAGCCACTCAGAAAAGGAAATAATGATTTGCAAAACAGGAGGGAGACTGAGGATGAAAATATTTTCCCTGGCTGTTATTTTTCTGATGGAGATTAGCCTTATTTAGGCTTTAAGGCTGAATAAAATATGCAATCCGTTATAACAATGAATGTGCTGTCCCACTCTGTAAGTTCTGGCTACATAGTTGGAACAACGGATGAAGCTATCCCCTAAGCCCTATTAATAATGAAAATTCAGATCCAAATAAATGTTCATATCTAGCATTACAAGATTAGGATAGAACACAGAAGTATCAGAGGTTGGGGATAGGGCAAGCATACATTATGCATAACCAAATGTCTGAACAAAAATTATTTTTTCCAGTGACTTTTTGTTTTTAAATTTTCCATTCTAAGAAAATCATTGCATACCACAGTTGCCTGTGATACACTGTTTTAGTCAAAGGGGCTATTTAGCTTAATTCTCTCTGGAGCTGTTACTATAACAGCAATGCATGTTTGCCGTCTGTTGTTTCAGAATCTTGTTATAAATAATCTGGAACATGTCGATACCATCCTGGAAGAATGTTTAAACCAAGAAATCACTCATCCATTGGTTCCTATAACTACTAACTTCCGACATAAGTGAATCTACGTTGTTGGATAAAGAAAATGGGAGAGTATGTAACGCTTTATAATGTATAATAAGATGCAGATATATATGCAGATAACAAAAGGTTAATAATCTACAGTTATTCTGCAGAAGTCTTCCATGTTAATAGTGATAACAATTAAAGTTCTAAGTTGCCTTTTATGTTATATTTTGAAATTATTGGAACCAGTCCATGAAGACCGTTTACTTTAAAGTATATGGGTGAAGTTTAGCAAGAAAATATTTGCTAAATGATTTGTATTCTATAGTCTATACTCTTTTGAATATTCTGTTGGAATTATTGTAAAAATTATTAAAATAATTTTGTTTACTTTTATTGTTTTGAAATAACTTCATGAACATTATATAACTTTTTTGCATGAAAATTGAAGTTTGTTATGACAAGTTATTAAAATTTACTACACCTCATAAATAAAGCTAATTTAAAGCTTGATTGACTGAAGTCATTGACATGTACTTATTAAGGGAAATATTTAATCCAAGGCAATTATTGAAAAGCATATCTAGACTGTAATGAATATCATATCTTAAAATTATTTTAAAGCAAACAAATCTTTAGCATAAGACCTATTGAATGCTTTATCCAATCACTCTACTTTTATACCAGCTTTATCACAATCGTGTTTTGGAATTGCAAAGTATATATCATTTTTGGTGAAGAAAATGATATAGCATATATATTATACTGACACAAAGATGACAAAGTGCTCAGGGTTACCAGAAGAGAGATAGCTAATCAGAGCTTTAAATGGCACAAAGATTTCCAATCTCCTGCTATTGCTCTATTCACCCCTGCTGTTTCTTCCTTGAGTTGATAGAGCTCAATAGAGTTTAAGTATACCTTGCAGGATATTTCTCTTCCTTCCAATCATTTCAAGTATCCAATCTATAGTTTCTTCCTGCTTTCTTTCTAGAAGCCTGAAATAATCACCTGTAACTGACTTTTTTTATTCTGTTTCAATTGTTCCATCTATTATGGCATATTTTTCTCTTTGCCATAATCCTACTCTCTGAAATCACCAATTAGTTTCTCTATGTGGCTTTTAGACCTCAAATATCCAGGTTGGTTTATGAGCCTTAACTATTGGTCAGCTGCAATGAAAACATTTCTATGTAAATTTATGGCTCATAAATTAGACAATCCAATGATAATGAATCATTAGCTTATGAATTAATGGTTTAGCATGAGACTGAAGAATTTTTGTTGTGAAAATTCAGTTCAAAATTAATCAACTTAATGTGATAAAACTAATAACATAATGTTTAAAGATTAGAAATCCTGCTGTTTTTCTTATTATTTTTTGACAAATTAAAAAAATACCTTCAAGAAGTTAATGTTTTAATATCTTGAAAACAACAGGATACTGCTAAATACATTGATCTAAATTATAACTGCATCTGAAACTAGTACAAGTAACATCACAAAGCCTTATAATATCAAACTGTCAGGCTTGAAAAACTAGAGCCACGTGTTAAGTTTCAATTAAACTGATTTATTCCGCATGTGCTCTGTGCTTTGCAGAAGAAACTAGTCAACTAATGATTAGCGCTATTTTAGCATTAGATATGGGTTAACGGAATTCAAGAGGAATTGAACTTAGTCTGCTTGTGGCATCATAGAGTCGAGGTGGTGCAGTGGTTAGGGTGCAGTACTGCAGCTACTTCAGCTGACTGCTAGATCAGCAGATCAAATCTCACCTGCTCAAGGTTGACTCAGCCTTCCATCCTTCCAAGGTGGGTAAAATGAGGACCCAGATTGTTAGGGGGCAATATGCTATTTAGTATACTGTCTTTGGTGTAAACCGCCCAGAGTCCTCGGAGAGTGGGCGGCATAGAAATATGACTAATAAAATAAAATAAATAAAAATAAATCATATAGATTCTAGGCTGATTCCTATCTTGCCTAGGCCCCCCTGGCTTCTTCTACAACATGAACCAGGGGTGAAATCCAGCAGGTTCTGACAGGTTCTGGAGAACTGGTAGCAGAACTTTTGAGCAGTTCGGAGAACCGGTAGCGGAAATTTTGAGCAGTCCGGAGAACCGGCAGCGGAAATTTTGAGTAGTTCAAAAGTGGGAATGGAGATTTTGCAGGAACATTTCCCTGGAGTGGAGTGGGAATGGAGATTTTGCAGTATCCTTCCCCTGCCAAGCCCACAAGCCACACCCACCAAGCCACGCCCACAGAACTGGTAGTAAAAAAAATTGGATTTCACCACTGACATGAACCATTTAAAAATGATTTAAATAGGATATTAAGGAAGAAAGCACTGCCCAAAGACACAGTCATGGGCAGACATTCAATATGGAGGTTAATTAGTTAATAAAACAAAAGAGAGTTGAAGACAGAACGGGATGAACATGCTGTGGGACTAAAAGTTTGGCAGATTTGGATGAACAATTTAAGGAAACACAAAGTCTGCGATATGGCTATAAGTAATACTTCAGATAGGCAAGTCTCAAAAGACTATCTCCGAACTAAAAATTGACTTGACAGGTTTGTGGAATCACAGCTGGAAAAATAACTTAAAGGAGTCAGAGAAAACTGGGAAAACTAATCTGACTACATGTCTCATCTCTAAAATTAATGACCCAAGCAATGATTTGAACTTAACAAATAATGGTATTGAACCTGCTTATTGGTTTTACTCTTCTAGGAGCACACAGAAACCTAGAGACATTTTGCTTAATTTGTAAACAGAGATCTAAAAAGATAAAATTATAAGAAAATCACATGAGCTGGATGAGAATAAATGAGATAATTAATATTCTTTTTCTAAGATAATCAGTATAGCTACATTGCAGCAAAAAAAAAGGAATTTAAACCACTGACAGAAATTTGATGTAAGTGGGGATTCCCTTTTAAGTTAATGATTTTTATGCCATAAGGACAAAATTTTATTCAGGTTTGACAGAGATTTATTTTTATTTATGTATTTATTAAATTTATATGCACAACTTGTGGCAGAGTTTTCTAACAAGGGAAAGAGCAAACAAATTAGGATTTATCCTTGGAACTGTGGAAAGCAGATTTAATCACAAGCTGCAGATTAGATAAGCATGCTGCACTGAACTGTGGAATAAAAGAAATTATATTAACTGTATCATCCTGTTTGAATTTGGAGGCCTAGAAGAAGGGGGGAAAGAAGGGAGTTAAATACGAGTGAATAAAATTTAAAAATAACATAGGTAAAAATATGGCTAAGGAGCTATTGTAATTAAATCTGAGAGTTTATTGGCTAGTGACAGGGAGAAAGAAGCCCACTAGGTCTTACAAATCCTTAGACTGAAGATGATCCATTAAGGATCCTCTGTAAAAAGTGGAATTGGTGGGGAGGGAGGTTGGGAATAGAGGCATGATATAGGACAGCGGATGGCATGGAGAGAGGAACAACGGTGGAAAGAGATTTTCTAAGGAAACAGGGAAACGGTATTAATCAGTAGTGGAATTCAAATCCCATCGTTACCGGTTCGCTTGTGGGGGCGCGCACACGCAATGCTTCTGTGCATGTACAGAGATGTCTGGATGGGTGGGTGGAACCTCCCACCGCTACTGTTACCTGTTCGCCCAATCCGGGGCAAACCAGTAGCAACCCACCACTGGTATTAATGCAGGGAAGGGGGGAATATTAATGCTATATACTGGCTTTCCATAGAATCAGGCTGTGATCAATAAGATTTTAATAACTTTTTTAGTTGCAGGATGAAAACTGCTAGGGAAAGTAGAGATATTCTAAAAATGTAGGTAATGTTAGAGCAATATAAAATTATTTCTTTAAATATCAGAAGTCTGGAGATTATCAAAATAAAAAGGATGGTTACTTGTGTTAAATCCAGTGGTGGGATTCAAATTTTTTAACAACCGGTTCTGTGGGTGTAACTTATTTTGGGGCGTGGCTTGGTGGTCATGTGACTGGGTGGGTGTGGCTATGTGGATAGGGACTACTCAGAGGGCTGAAAAAAGTCATTTCTGACCAGTCCTCGCACTTATGACCACCCTCACATTTATGCCGGTTGCAGCATTCTTAACAACATATCACTCATTTCACAACTACTTCTCTTCACCACAGTTACAAGATAGGGCGCAAAATGTAAAATGTGAGGACAGTTGTAAGTGTGAGGACCGGTCAAAAGTGCGAGGACCGGTCAAAATTAACTTTTTCAGCCCTCTGAGCAGTCCCTATGCACATTTTTTCAGCCCTATAGAGCAGTGGTCCCCAACCTTTTTATCGCCGCGGCCCGCTGAGCGCGCGCAAGGGTGGGGGCACAGCCCAGGAGCTTTTGCGCACGGCCCATTGCGCACGGCCCAGGAGCCTTTGCGCTGCAGCGTTCATGTCCCCCGGCCGCTGCGCGGCCCGGTGCCAGGTACTTCACGGCCCGGCACCGGTCCGCGGACCGGGGGTTGGGGACCACTGCTATAGAGGACTGAAGCCCTCTATAGAGGGCTATAGAAAAAGGTCCTCACACTTTTGATTGATCTTCGCACTTATGACCGGTCATCATTTATGCCCGTTGCAGCATTCTTAACAACCGTGTTACTCATTTCACAACTGCGGTGCTTCATGTGACTGGGTGGGTGTGGCCAGGTGTCATGTGACATTGCTTATTTGCCCTAATGACAGTTTGCTGCAACGGTTGTAAGTGTGAAAAACAGTCATAAGTCACTTTTTTCAGTGCCATTGTAACTTGTAAGTCAAGGATTACCTGTACAAAAATACAAAAAGCTTCTTTGCTTGCAAAAAGCTGCCCTAAATACCAACCATTACATTAGAAATACTTGCAAAGTGGAGTTACAAATCAGGGAGGGTGCCAGAGCACCTTGAGGAATTAAAATGGTTAAAATGCAATGATAACTATCAGCAGCCAAGTGAAACCATTTAGCAGAGAGGTCATTTAAGCTCTCCAGAATGAAGCCAAGGAGCAAACAGAGTATCTGTTGCTTGTTAAACCAATTACCAGAACAAATAGACACAGGAACTAGTCAGATTTCCGAAGTTGCTTCTTTTCAGGAACAGAGATTAACTTTTTTCCTTCTAAACAAAGCTGAATAGGGAAAATTATCTCATCACTAAACACAGGATTAAACATCACCAAGCACAGAATTAAACTTCACCAAAAACCAGTTTTAGACCAAAAGTCAGAAAAGGTATGTAAACTCATGTTTGAATGTCAATCTTTCTAGCTAGCCAGCTGAATGTCACTCATGTTGGTTCCTTGTCATTAAAAGCTTCTGCTTCGTTATTCAATTATTTCTTCAAAGTGCTGATCATTGCATCCTAGCTGGAAGAACTCCAACAGGGGAGCATTTCCTCCCAACAGCGATGTAAAAAGCTTAAAACAACCCTTCCCCTTTAAGAAAGTAAAAAAAAACAACAACAACTCCGAGAAGCTCTGGAACCGGAATCAGCAGTAAGTCTAGGCGTACTGCCAAGAATGTAATAAGGGTTAACTGAGTGGCAGTTTCTGTAAGCAGGGCAATAAAAATTAGGTTAGGAAACAACACCAGAAAGCTGTAATTCCTTACAGGATTAACCCTGTAAAGGGGGGGGAACCTCAATATTGATGTATTAAAATCTCAGATTGGAATGCATAAAGGATTTCAAAATTTATTTCAATTCCTGAATTTTTACTTTTATACAATGCATTGCACCAAGAATACCAGAATCTGGAAATAGTCTAAGATAATTTTGATCCTTAAATTGAATAAAGACTCCCAGGATTTGGCATTTTATAAGCACTTATTGTTTCTCAATACAGATTATAAACTACACTAATTTTTTAGCTAACCAATTAAAAGTTATTACTAGTAAAATTAACCATATAAATCAATCTGGTTTTATTTCACACTGTAATAAATTTACTCAAAACAGAAAACTATTATACAAATTACTAAAATTAATAAGTCTTCATTAAGCATATGTTTTTAGATATATTAAAAGCCTTTGATTCTCTTAAAGTATAGTTTTTAAAACAAGTATTAATTAAATTTAAATTTAGCTCTAGGATCTATAAGATAATTGAAGATATTTATAGACTTAATTAACTGTTATGATTCAAATCCATTATAATTTCAAGCAGTACTAAGCAGTTTCTTATCACTTATTATTCAGCTTAACTATAGAAGCAGTGGCAATAGGTCTTAAATCCAATAATCAGATCAATGGTATAAAATAAGAGATAAAGCATATCTTTTAAATCTATTTATAGACTATATATACTAACTATCAAATGCTTCTTAGTCAGATAGTTATATTACAGAATTAGAGGAATTTGCAGAAGTGTCAGGAGTAGTTAATTTTCATGAATCACATTTAAAGTTTTCCCAATATATCCCAAAATATTCAAATGGAATATGGAGTTTTAGGAATCCCAATAGCATATACATCTTTCAAATACTTAGGTATTACTATAAACAAAATATTAAAATGTTTAGAAATAATTATGTACCAACTTAAAAGAAACTGCACAATGAAAAAGTGGAATCAGAGGCAGGAACCACAATTTTACTAAACTTAATGGACTTTATGGTTTATCTCAATAACAGTAGCAATTATTTATAATATATATATCAAACTTTCATATGTATAATACTTGTCTCTTTATTTACACTGCAATACATCTCCTTGGTACTTGGTATATGTTTCTTTTTTTTTCTTTTCTCTCTCTCTATATCTTTATATTATGTAAATGTAATTATCTGATTTTGTTTGGCTAAAACTAGTAACAAAAATATTTTTAAAAAAAATCTGTAGTCCTCAGAAAGATAAAAGGCAGGCAGGGAAAGCTCATTCAGACTTCTAAGATTCTGTTACTATAACCTTATAATAAATGTAGCACTGATGTATGGCTTTGGTTTCATAGTCTGGTCTACCTTGAATAATTAACAGGTGAGAAGTATTGCTGGAGTTAATGTGTTATTGTGTAGTATAATCCCTTGATTACATATGATTAAGACTTGAAAAAGGTTATATGATTTCAGATCATATCATCTGAAAACTACATTTTCATATATGATACACTAGAACTGGGTTGCAGTTCTTCAGATGGATTTTCTCCTACATACATTTAAGTTAAAATGCTATCCATACCTTTCGGGAGTTACATAAAGGTATGCTGATACAACTGTACATTGGCCCTATTGCTAATCCCTATCTTGCCACAGTAATGAAAGTAATAAATGATATGTATCAGATCTTTGAGGCAAGGTCAAAAAACAGACACAGCAGGGTTTCTAAGAATGATGTTTATTGTTGCAAGATTGTAAACTAACAATCTTACTCCATCTTCTACCAAAACAAAAAAATTAAAGTGAGGATATTTTGAGTTTCTTTCTGATGCTGTCCTCTTTCTCAGGATTCAGTAATATTTTCTGAAACTTCCCTTTAATAGCTTGCTTGCTCATTCCTTTCCCATTCTTTCACAGCGGCGCCCTTATATATTATGGTCCAAGTTAAAGGATATGAGAATTCCTTTGACTTTGCTTTCTCTCCCATGAAATATTACCTGCCAATGGGTGGAAATGGTGGTACGTGTCATGTTTGTTTGTTTAATTTAGAGGCCAGGTAACTCCATAAGACTCTGTATGACTCACAGCATTAAAAACAAAAACAAAATCAGTAGCACAATATAGCACAGACCATGCCTGTCCTCATTTAATAGCAAGCAGGTGCTCAGGAAAACATAGTTGAAACAAGGAAGATCTCTCCTAACGTGCTGTTTTCTCTCTGGGTCCATGACCTGTCAGTTGCATTAGTTCTGCACATGGTGCTAGCTCTCTTTGACATCCCAGCTGATGGGTAGAAGATGCCGACTCAGGATGGGCTTCAGTAGAAGGGATGGTCATTAATGTGACTCAACATTAGCCTAGACAAGTCCAACCAGGAGCTGCAAGGGGCAAAACTTTTAAACCACAGAAGGAATAGAACAGGAACATGTTTTTTTGCAGAGCCCAGATGTTTGCAGAAAAACAGTACTTCTAACCTGCTAGGGTTTAATTTTAACTTGTTTGGCCTCCTGCAGTCCTCACAATTTCCATACCAGATCAAAATCTGCATAGCATTTCAAGCCTATACTTGACTGAATTTATCCATCACATCTTGTGGGGTAGGGACACAATGGATGAATTAACTCAAAGTTAAAAGTCATCAGTGGCTTGGATGTAGAGATTGACAAAAATGAAATCACTTTTCAAAGAAATAGGATTTAAATATATATAAAAATAAGAACCAGAAGTCATCCTATACAAATTTCTCATGAAATCAGGAAAGTATATCTGTGATGTTTAGGAATGTGGCAGCTAATGTGTACAAGAGTTAAGATTGGGCTTAGAATTTGTAAATATTGTGTGTCATTTAGTCATATGGTTTAGAATTTGAACTTTTTATTCGCTTAAATTAGCTTGATTTTAATAAGCTTTTTGTATGAGCATTTATTGTTCTTCAATAGAAGATAGAGTGGCACAGCAGATACGTTTCATATAACAATACTTTTACTTATTTATCATCAGCCTTGGTGGCGCAGTGGACTAAGTGCTGTTAAAGTAGCACTTAGTTGCCAGCTGCCTACAATTACTGCAAGTTCAAATCTCACCAGGCTCAAGGTTGACTCAGCCTTCCATCCTTCGAGGTAAGTAAAATGAGGACCCAGATTGTGGGGGCAATAAGCTGACTTTGTATAAAAAAGAACACCGCTTGGGGGGGGCCGAAAACCCTACTAAGCAGGTATATACAAAAGTATGAAGGCTATTGTTTAATGCATTGTAAGCCACCCTGAGTCTCCGGAGAAGGGTGGCATATAAATCGAACTAATAAATAAATAAATCAGGGCAGCAAATGAAACTTTGTCTCTAATCTACCCTAATCCTCAGACAATGGACTCTGTCCCTCTGACTTTTATTGAAGGGTTGTTGTTGTTGTTGCTAAATTAAAAGATGCAGAAAAATAAAAAAGAATACAGAAAGGGGAAATGATATAAAAATATACACGAGAGAAGAAAAAATAAATTAAGACGTTTAGATATTAATAGAGAAAAAAATCAAGATCACGTGAACTTGCCTCCAGAAGTTGTGAATTTCCAACACTAGAAGTTTTTAAGAAGAGATTGAACTGAAATGATAAAGAGATTTGTCTGAAATTATATACAATTTCCTGCCTGAGCAGGGGGTTGGACTAGAAGACTTCCAAGGTTCCTGCCAATTCCGTTATGTAATTCCAAAAATAAGAAGAAAAAAGAAATATTTAAAGAAATCATTTTCAGCAAATATTGTTAATATTTCTGCCCTATACATAACCACCTTCCTATATAGAACTCTTTTTAATTAGTAAATAAAAAAAACTAATGGGCAGATTTTATTTTCTGGACATACAAAATATAATATTGAATAATCATAATACCTATTTCTGCATGAATTATTTTTAAGAGCAACATCTTTCTTCTTCATTTAGGAGTGTTAATACTATAAAAGAACTACCTATATTAACTGGTAGAGCTGAAGGTAATCCCACTTCTATTTTTAGCTAAACTAAATCTATAGTGATCTTAAGATGCTTACAGTTGTTACATGTGTTGGAATTCCTTCTACTCCAGTTAAACTTGAGCCACTGCAGTGAAGGAAAGTATTCGCGGAAACAAATTTAAGAAATAAGGATAGATTAATTGCCTCCAAATGGGTGCCAATGAATCATTGGAGGAAATTGTTGCTATGGAAAATTACCAGTGGTATGCAAAATTCATGAAAGAATGTCCATCTGGACAACTCACCATGTATGAATGCAAGAAGATCCTTGGCCTTGAAAATGCAACTACGCAGGCAAATAATTATGTTGAGAAAGTATTCAATATTTTTGATACAAATAAGGTAAGAGTTATTTCTATAGTGCATAGTTTTAGGTAATAGTGTGCTGTTTTTCATTTATTGTATACAGAACATTTTAGCATCTTAAATCTAACATTTGTTTTAAAATTCCTTCCAAATTGATTCTGCAAGATATAAAAGCAGCTAGAAGAATATATGCCTGTTTAACAGGATTTTAATTGATCAGTGATTAAAATATAGCTCTGATAGTTATCTTGATATCTCATACTTTTGTGTTCTTTATACATTGGTATCTGTGAGATGCACAGAATTAAGATGTATATAGCAGAGATTGCCGTCTTTAATATGGTTGCCAGCTCTGTGCCTTCAATTTTCGAGGCCGTATGGAACTATTAACTATTAAAATCAATATGCATCAATATTATTAATCTTCGTCACATTCTTTGAAATTTTGGAACCACCATACATATCATATCATACTTCTATAGTAGGTCCTTTCGTCATTTTTGTAAAAGTGCATGCCCAGTTCTTGTTATATTTCATTACTAGAATTTTATTTATCTTTTTCTAGTTCTATCAAATTACTACTGTACAATATTCTTTCTGAAATAAAATAAGAGTTGTGTATAGTATTCCAAATGTACTTGCATCATATTTACTCACTTCTTTGTATTTGTTTTCTCTCCTAATGATACACACTTTAAAAAACAAATTTGTTTATTTACAATTTATTTGTGAGTTTCTTTCATCATACTTAATGTATTCATAAAACTTTTTTTTAATTGTCTTCCTGAAAAAAAAGAACTAGTCATATTAAGTTTGTAGGAATTAGTGATTGGCTTGTATTTTGGGGGATTACTGACTTAATGTCAGCCTTTTGGCTAAAGTCAAGTGTAATCTTAACTCAAGCAAATTACAAAACAGTAATGTCAACCATTATTCTTTGAAGATACAATCAGTCAAATAACTTTTAAGAATATAAGCTAGACTTGTGAGCAGTGTTTTCACAGGCTCCAGCAACTATACTGCTTTCATTGAAACTTATAGTATACTTGATTTACTTACTAAATTATTTTCCTTTGGAAATGTGACAATAGAATATTAGAAGCTTAAAGAAAAGCAGAACTTCAGCAGAAAAATTAATATCACTAATCCTTTATTAAGTCAAAATAATGTGACTCATATGAACCACTGTTAGCTCTCACTTTTTCTTAGCACTGAAACAGTTGCAGAAATCCTGGAAAGGCACAGAGTTATAAAACTGGAAAAAACAGTTTATACTGTTTACTCTTCAACTGTATGGTTGGGTCTTCTTTTCTTGATATGAGGGTTCTACTCATCTAACCATATACCCAAGCTATATCATCTCCTGGGATGTGATAAAAAAACAGAAGCAAAATCAGTATATATTTAGGACTACTTCTTATGCAGCACGTGATTTCAAATTTAGTTCTTTTATTTATTTTATTCATTTATTTTTATTAATTTTTTATGCAACCCATCTCCCTATAAGGCAACTCTGCCTTTAAATCACTGTCATTTTTAAAAATATTTCCAAGGATTGTCTACCCACTCACTGGCTGGCACCAATGAGAAGTACTGTATTTTTCAGAGTATAAGACACACTTCCCCCCCCCCCAAAAAAAGAGGGTGGAAATGTTGGTGCGTCTTATACACTGAATAAGCCATTTTTTGCCTCCCAAAGCCCCGCCCCGCTCATCCCATTTTTGCAAAAAAATGGGCCTATTTTTCACAAAAACAGTGCGCAGAGGGTTTGGGAGGCCTGCAGAGTGCTTCTGGGGGCTGGGGAGGGCAAAAACGCCCCCATTTTTGTGAAAAACGTGCCCGTTTTTCACCCACTTTTTGCAAAAACAAGGGTGTTTTTGCCCTCCCCCAGCTCCCAGGAGCACTTTGCAGGCCTCCCAAACCCTCTGCATGCCCTGTTTTTTGCAAAAACGGGCCTGTTTTTGCAAAAAACAGGATGCACAGAGGGTTTGGGAGGCCTGCAGAGTGCTCCTGGGGGCAAGGGAAGGCAAAACCCTTTTTTTCTTACTTACCTCTTTGAAATCTTGGTGCGTCTTATACACCCGTGTATCTTACAGTCCAAAAAATACGGTAGGTTGTCTAACCCCTGAACTCACATGACTTTATTGCTTATTCATATGCATATTCACAAAAGATGCATACACACACACACAACACACGTTTTTATTGTAACTGTTCTGCCCCAGCTATGGACCCCAAAGAACACAGCACACACAGACTCTATACAAAGCTTATTTACTCAAAATAACTTAGTCTTTATCGTTCAAAGGCTGTTAATGAACTGTCTTAACAGCCTACCAGAATTCTAAGATAAGGTAATCACAGTCTTACTAGAGTTGGCAGAAAGCCCAGAAGCAGTTTTGCAGACACGGAGGAGAGTGAACTAAAGTTATTCTCTACAGCTTGTTGCAAGCGGCGTTCCTTCTTAAATAGGCTAAGGGAGTGGCCAATTAGCCCCAAGTCTTACTGTTGAGGAGAACTCCTCCTGAGGAGCCACTCCTGCTTTTTGGCAGCTCTGCGCACCCGTGGATTGAGAAGAAGCTCTTCCTCTTCAGCCTCTTCACTTAAAGGAGCTTCTGGAGGTTCTGAAGGCCCTGGCTGAATCCCTGCCTCTGGCACCACATCTTCTCCAGCCTCCTCACTGTCCGACTCGAGCGCCAGCTGCACAGGCTGCTGGCGCAGCACCACACCAGTCTCCTCGTTGTCGGAATCGGCTACAATCTGCACAGGCCGCTGACAGGCCACAACAGTAACATTCTTTAAGCTACAATCTCTTGCAAGTAGTGGGCTCCAATGCCAGAACTGGCGGTTCTAGAATTCTAGGTGTAATTCTGACAAACTGACAGTACAAGTCTGGGAGTTACAGTCCTAGCTCCTAGTGTTCCATTACCACCCAGGTAACGCTATTATAAGACAGTAGCCTCAGTTTTATTTGGCATACACTAGCCTATTACATTGCACTGTTACATTTGAGCAGGAGACTACCATGTTTCCCCGAAAATAAGACCCTGTCTTATATTTTTTGAACCCTGAAATAAGCGCTTGGCCTTATTGCCATGCGCTCAAAAGCCCGATTGGGCTTATTATCAGGGGATGTCTTATTTTGGGGAAAACAGGGTAACATTGAATTTAATGTGAAAATTTCTCAGACTCTTCCTGCAGCTTACATAGACAATGAACTACACTTGATATTTGTCTTAAGATAAATTGATTAATTTTCATTACCATTCACTTGGCTAGGACATTAGTGATTTCTAATTTCGGCTTTTTTGGATGAAGTATGTTTTAAGCTGATTATAATTTCTAATACATAAAGTGAAAAAGGTTCATGCATACAATTATTAACAATAAAAATTAATTGTGTTATTGAAGACCTGATTGCACTTGCTACTTATGAGTGGATTGCTTTTAGAAATGGACTAGAAATAGAAAATGAAATATGGGCCTCATATTGCAGAGTATAAATTGAAAAAAGATAGTTGTATAAATGTGTTAGAAACACTGTATATATTTACTAGATTAATATTTGCATTAGATGAGTATATATAGACTATAACTGTTTATTGTTAGGTTATACCATACTATATTTTTCTTTGTTGTAGTTTTTTAAACTATTTAATTAAAGCACTATTTATGTGTTCTTTGACATTGACATAATGATATTTGTCATTATTTTTGTTTTCATCTTTATTTCTATTTTTGATATTAATTAAAAAGCAATAATAAATAAATATTTAATAGTCCACATCTATAGGTACTATGTTTCCCCGAAATGACAAGTTCTTATTTTTTTTTACCCCCTCGAAATAAGGGCTTGGCTTCATTATCGGGGGGGGTCTTATTATTTTGGTAGTGCAGGAGGCGGTGAGAGTGGGACTGGATGTCCCGTCGCTGCTGTCGCCTCCCCTCCCTGTTCTTTGCGCCGGCCGAACAGCCCAACCCATCC
Source organism: Pantherophis guttatus (assembly GCF_059756535.1). Taxonomy (NCBI): domain Eukaryota; kingdom Metazoa; phylum Chordata; class Lepidosauria; order Squamata; family Colubridae; genus Pantherophis; species Pantherophis guttatus. The sequence goes on along the minus strand of NC_142067.1, from coordinate 36,353,429 downwards.
CACCCCACCTTAATGGCAACAGCTGCTTCCCTTCTCCGCTGTCTCTTTATCGAGAGGAGTGGCAGATGGGGCGGGGGAGAAGCAAGACACCTGGAGTGATACATGGCTCCCCTTGCCGTCTCTTCTCCCCTCCTTGCCAGGCATGACAGGGCTCCTGTCCCTCGCTTAGCTACCCGCCCCCTTTAGGGATGTAATTTGGGGGTGGCAGGTAGGGGGGTGAGAAGCAGAATGTGTGCCTTACCTTTCCTGCTCTGTCACGTTCCTCACCGTTGTGTCCAGGGAAACATCCTGTAAAAGAAAACCTACTCACGAGTTCAATCAAACTTCTTGAACTTGCGAAGTTTTCTTTTACAGCATGTTTCCCTGGACACAATGGCGAGGAAAGCGATGGAACTTGAAAGGTAAGACCTGTGTCCCGCTTCTCACCTGCCCTACCTGCCACTCCCAAATTGCATCCCTAAAGGAGGCGGGTGGCCAAGCAAGGGGCAGGAGACCTGCCATGCCCTGCAAGGGGTGGGAAGAAGAGACGGCAAGGGGAGCCACATCTCTCTCCATGCGCCTTGCTTCTTCCCTACCCCACCTGCCACCCCTCTCGATAAAGAGATGGCGGAGAAGTGAAGCAGCCAGGCTGCTGTTGCCATTGGGGTGGGGTGGGGTGGGATGTGTTGGGTCGCTAGACCGGCGTGAAGAACAGGGAGGGGAGGGCATCTCCTCCCTTTTCCCCCTCCGGCCTTGCCTCAACTCATTTTGGTTGTGCAGCAAGCAACCAGGGAAAATGGTGGGACTGGCTGCACATGCGGGTAAGTAGTTGGTGGGGGGCTTATTTTGTGGGTGTGGCTTATATTATTGCATGTGCTGAAAAACCCGATTGGGCTTATTATCCGGATATGTTTTTGGGGAAACACAGTACTACCCACTAAACAACCATAATTGGGGTTGGCAATAATGTCGCTAAATGATATGATTGTTATGCAAGACAATACTTGTCCATGACTTGCAATTTCACTACTAGCTTCTCTATTTACTCTACTTGTTGAAATCCGACTGTCGTGTTCGCAAATGATGATCACATCACTGAGGGACACTAAGACCCTAAGGTTAGACCGCGCCTAAGGTTTTAGTGCAATTTTGAATAGTCACTAAATAGAGCAGTTGTTAAGTGAAGACTATTTCTATTAAAAAGTGCCATCTGTTGAGGCTTCTGTTCCATTGAAGGTGTGCTTGTATGAAAACGCAGAGTACTCATGAAACCTGTGAACAAATAAAGTCAAACATTCACAAAATTAAGTTTAAGTAATAATCTATTTATTACGGAATTTTAATAATAAAACTCTGGGCTCAAAGTCCCAGGGAGTCCTGCAAAAGCTCACCACCTCTGAATGAAGTTTTGAGAATCTAACAGAGAGGCTGAGGGAGGCAAATGTGTATAATGTTATCATGGAAATGTCATATATTTTGTGTCAGACATTGAGACAAATATATAAATGCGACATTTGTACCAGCACACTCAAATCATCATTTTAGTGTCAGTGCAGTTTGCTGAAGATGCTGCTGATTGTCAATCTGTTTCGGAAAGGTAGCTTTAAGAGCTGTGCATTCAACATTCCAATTGACTTCATGCATGCTGTAATGGGAAAATGATCCTTTCCTGCACCAGAAAGAAATCTTTGGGTGAGGTGGGAAATAGTAAACAAGCAGTCTAAGGATTTGATTCTGAGTTTATACTTTACCACAGAGATAGGCAATTTGTGGCTCTGGCTTGCATATAGCAGAAAAGCTAGCCATGCATACAGTCACTCTCTGTCAGCCTAACCCAGGGGTGTCAAACTGGCGGCCTACAGGCTGGATGCGTCATATGTAGACCACACTCAGCCCAGCTCCGTGAAAGGAAAAAATGTCACAAAAGTCATGTGCTGGCAACGTGACGCCCCAAGTTTGACACCCGTGGCCTAACCCATTCACAGGATTGTTGTTGTGAAAAAAATAGGAGGAAGGAGTATTATATATGTTCATTGCTTGAAGTCACGTATAAAAATAATAAAGTTGGAATAAAAATTAGCTATCTATCATCTGTCTGTCTGTCTGTCTGTCTATCTATCTATCTATCTATCTATCTATCTATCTATCTATCTATCCATTTAATATCATAATTGTGCTCACTTTTCTGCCATATCTGTACTCAAGGCAACCACCAGAGTTTAGCAAGAATTGAGTTAATTTGCACATATTTAATACATCTATTGTTCTCAATTTACAAATTGCAAAATGATACTCTTTGCAGTTACTAATATTCAGCAATAGTAACGCTGGACCAGCTTTGACTGCACTTGTTCTTCTAATCTACAAATAGAATATTTACAATTTTTCAGAAGTTGCTGGATCTCAGCTCCCAGCAGCTCTATGTAGCAGGTCAATGGTATTAATGAATTCAACTATTCTGCACTATTATTCTTATAATCTCTTAGAGTTCAAAGAAGTTCACAAAAATGGTAGAAATCCTCTTTCAGAAAAATGATTTGATAAAGGAAATCAACACAAAATGTTTAATTGTAAATATTTAAATTCCATGAGGGGAGGCACAAATTGTATCCTTTCTCATGCCTGTCAGAATAGTTTATGTGCTTATGTACTATTAAAACATGATAGTTTTATTCTGATGAAACTATACATCTTATCCACTTTTTGAGTATTCTCCTTTTTTGTCTCATACACAGAACTTGCATGAATGCAGCTGTTTTTGCAGCCATACTTACATACTTCTTTGCAAATTGTTGATAAATTTGATTTGGACTTATCATTATTCAGAGTTGAACAATTTCAACTGTGACACAATGGTGTTTCTATGGAATCAATCATTTCTTTTTTATATCCAAGATGTCATCCAATTAATAAGTATTAGATAAAAGCTATTTTTGCTGTACATTTTATTGTTAAGGATTTAATCCTGAAAGTGTATTTGCCCACTAAATCCAATGGGATTGCTTATTATGATTTAAACAAATATTTTTCCAAAAGTACCGGAGACACCATTGAAGAAAAGAGACACCACGAATTATATCTGAAAAAGAAAATGACCACATTGCGCTACATACCTGACATTCTAAAATAAAAGTAGAAGGATACTCCAGATGAAAGAGGATACAAATCAAAGAAACAAACACTTATGTGGCAGTTTGTAAATTAGCATTGCCCAAGGCAATTTGGATCAGCAAACAGTAGACTTTAAAAGACCTGAAACAAAAGATCCCAGTACAATTAATCCTGGACTGTTGCTTGACCAATTCTAGGTCACTAGAGTAGGTGAGTACAAAATAAAACACTTGCTTCCACAGAAGTAAGTGCTTTAAAATTCATTGTAATGTATTTTTTTGAGAAGGTATGCATAGAGCTGCTTTTTCAACATTTTGATAAATCTAGTTTCAACAATAGGAAAAAAGAATTTTGGTAGAATTATTTCCTGCAAACATTTGAGCAACTGAAATTCCCACTATTACTATCACATCCCTTTTTGAGAAGTGTCATCTGACGCAGAAAAGTCTTACCTGTATATTACATGCTTGCTGCAGGAGCATATAATAAACTCCTACAACAGTATTATTTTTGTTTCACTTTTATCCCAATATTGTTTCAACTAGATATATGCAAATATATTTTTCCTTGCCTATAATGCAGCCCCCCCACTCCTCCTCCTGTTGGATCTGCTCCTTTTGCACAAGTATGGGTAGTCCTCAATTTACAACAGTTCATTTAGTGACCGTTCAGTTACAACTGAAAAAAGTGACTTATGAGCGTTTTTCACTTGCAGCCTCCCCATGGTCATGTGATCAAAATTCAGATGCTTGGCAACTGACTCATATTTATGATGGTTGCAGTGTGCAGGGTTCATGTGATCTCCTTTTGTGACCTTCGAACAAACAAAGTCAAGGGGGAAGCCACATACATTTAACAACCATGTTACTAACTTAGGAACTGCAGTGATTCATTTATCAACTGTGAAGTCATAAAATGGGGCAAAACTCATTTAACAAATGTTTCATTTGGCAACAATTTTGGGCTCAATTGTGGTCATAAGTCGAAGACTATCTGTAATAGTTTTCCAGTGTCGTGTGCCAATCATGAATATCATCCCATAACATTTCAGCAATAATAATCACATATTTCTATTTCTGAGTTAGGATCTCTACTTTTATAGAGATCCTGTTTATTTTTCATGCTGTCTGTTGGATTAGAAATATCTCAGATTTTGAGCAGAACCATCCATTGGCCTCTTTGTTGTACTTGCCTGTTAAACTCTGATTTTCCACCAGGGCCTCATGCTTTCTTCTTTTGTTTCTGAGATTTATGACCCGGTGCTTGGCTGTATATTCAAGCCTTAGTTTTTGCAACTTACCTATTGTTGCCCTACTCTGCATCTTTCTCAACGTATTGCAGTGAAGTTTTGATTAGCCATCGTGGCACAGTTTTATATATCTTTATATGTGAGTACATTTTAATGGAACAGCTTAGAATCTTTTTTTAGAATAAGCACATATAGGATCAAATGCTTGAAAAGAAAATAAATCAAAAGTACTGAATCAATTGTGATGGATAGTAGCTACAAAGTCGTCTTCAAACTCTTCCCAATCCCTGCCTAATGCATAACTCAAACATGGCTGTTTCTGCTGCCAAAAAACTCTTGTAATCCTGACAGAAAGAAAATAATGAACATTCCTCACCTAAAATAAGTTCATCAAGGACAGGGGTGTCAAACTCAAGGCCAGTGGGCCACATCCGGCCTGCGGGGTGCTTAGATCTGGCCCCCAGGACTGGCCCGGAAACTGCAAACGACCGCCCCGTGGTGCCTCTGTCAGCAAAAATGGGGCGCAGGAGGTTCTCAAGAAATGTTTCCCCGTTTGCATTTGAGCTTGCAAGGGACAGGAAAAGAGAAAGGGAAAGACAATGAAAAAGATGGGAAGATGGGAAGAGAGCAAAGAAAGAAAAATAAGGAAAGGGAAGAAGAAAGGAAAATAAAGAGTGAAGGAAAAAGAAAAGGAGGGAGGGAGGGAGGGAGGAAGAAAGGAAGATTATAATGAGGGAGGGTCACGTGTCATGCCCATGGCCACGCCCACCCCATCACGCCCCTCTCGACCCTCTGAGGTCAAACACAACCCTCATGCGGCCCTCAATGAAATTGAGTTTGACACCCTGATCTAGGAAATAGTTCAGAGATCAGAGTTATCCATCCTCTTAACAATGGAATTCTCAGCAGCTTTGCTTTGTCAATACATTTTACTTTGTTTAAACACCAATCCCACTTGCTCAAAATGTGCCCATAAATCAGCGCCTTCACATGTCCCGCCTTCAACCCAACAATTTCTATTGTTCGGGGTTCCTCTTTCTTGCAGAGCAGGCACCCATAGTCACTGAATAAAGATTGGTCATTTTCCCTCTGCTCTTTTTTTTTGTGAAAATTCCATGGCATCCTGATATGACTAGCCTTTTCAAGAAAAGAGATGAACAACTTACACGTTGCTATTTTTCACATGGAGCAAACAACTGCTATCAACCTCACGCTCTGCTAGCATGCCTTAGATTACTGACAATGTGCTTTTTGTAAAATTGCCTTAGCAGAAATTTGAGGTGCAGTAGAACGAGGCAGTGAGGCTGTTCTTCTCAGTGGCCAGAAATAGTTCTTGATGTGGAACTGCCGTTTCCATAATGAACAGTTCTGGTTTGCTGTAACAGCAGTGACATTTCCGAAGTTTACCACTTCTACTTTTTAAAATCTGGTGGGCAGTCTGAAGTGGTGATACAGAGAGGAAGTCTCCATACCACATTATTATTATTCTCATGATCTATAGTTTATACAGTGAGTTGTTTTCTGTTTCTGGCCTTTTACTGATCTTTTTCCTTATTTCTGAAAGGGACAGACTCTTCTATAGCAAGAAAGTTACAGGATGAGGAAGTCATCAAAATAACCTTAAATTATTTTTGCAGCCAGTTATCCTCTTATTAATATTATTGTCAAAATAAATGCAATTTCATATACTTTGCAAATGCACTCAACTCCCCTTTTGTTTCTTTTAAAGGATGGATTTATTGATTATTTGGAGCTTTTAGCTGCTATAAATCTGGTGATACGAGGGAAAATTGACCAAAAATTGAAATGGTATTTTAAGCTTTATGATATTGACGGGAGTGGAACAATTGATAAAAAAGAAGTAATAAGCATGTTAATGGTGAGTAAATGCACAAATTAGCAAGTAAAGTCATTCTATGGGAGTTTAATACTGTGAATATAATGGTGTTTTGACTATTGTAATAAATGTATGGCCAAATTGTCACTTATGATTTCTTTGCTGTCCCAGATAAAGGCAATATATATCTACACTAAGCTTTTCCCACTTCCGTTAGAGGAGACTAAACTATCCAAAGCTACTATCGGCTGTTGGTATTTTGGAGGAGTAATTTAGCTCAAGAGCACTCAAAGAAGCTGCTTTAACTAAGATAGTGCTGCTGAGTGATCACAACTAAACATTTTAGCACATTTAGAGAGATGAACCACAGTGATGGAAAGGACTGAACTGTAGGTGGGGCAAGAGTTTCATTGTTCATGGAAGAAACTGAGTAACAGCTGTTTTACATATTTAAAGAAACTGGGGGAAATGCAACTTTTATGTGTTCATTCTTATACCAGGTACCCAGTATTTCCATTACTATTATTCTTTGTGCTTTAAACAGATATGAAAGAGCAAGGCAGAGAATTCTTAATCATATATTTGCAAACAGAATAACTGTTCACCCATAAAAAGTAATATAGGGATCATAATTCCTAAGCCTTTTTACAGAAGAAAAAGCCTTCCTACCAGTATATATCAAAGAGTTGACTCTGTAAAGCACTGTGAAACAGTATATAATTCTAAGTGCTATTGCTATATATAAGACACAACGCCTGTCCAATCTAGGCTGTCTTAGATCTCTCCTAAAAAAATTGTTATATCACTTAGGGCCGTGATGGCGAACCTATAGCACGCGTGCCACAGGTGGCACACAGAGCCATATCGTTGGGCACACGAGCTCAGCTCTGGCACACATGCACGCATCAGCCAGCTGATTTTCGGGCCTTCTGGGCCCACTGGAAGTCAGCAAACAGGCCATTTCCAGCCTCTGGAGGGCCTCCAGGGAGGGTGGGGAAGGCCATTTTTGCCCTCCCCAGGCTCCTAGAAAAGCTCTGGAGCCTGGGGAGGGTGAAAAATGGGCCTACTGGGCCTGCCATACCATCACATGCCAAAAGCAAGGGAAGCGCGGGGGAGTCACACACACATGCGCGGGGGCAGGGTGCATAGAATTATGGGTGTGGGCACCTATACGCGCAATCCCTCCCGCGCTCCCCCCACTTTTGGCACACAATGGCAAAAAGATTAGCCATCATTGACTTAGGGCAACACCTAATCTAATTTCTTTTCTAGAATATTCAATTTAAGACTTATATTAGAACAAAACCCCCACAATATGAGAGTTCCTGGGACGAATTATGTGTGATCTCTCAGTTCATTAATATGCAGATAGTTTCTTGTTCGAATAATCATAAACAATGAGTGAACATTTAAGAAGGAAAAACCAAGATTTAGTGAACCACCTGATGTTTGTATGACTGTCTATAATAGCAGGACAGGAAAACTACTTACAATTACTTAATTTAGTTTTTTATATCCTAAACTCTCCCCTGTGGTTAATTTTTTTATTCATGCAGTACATTTATTATCATAAATGGGAACAAAGAAACAGCAGCATTACATCATATCTGGTATTTTTTAGCCATCTATCATTCAATTATTTGTTTATTAAAGAATGTAATTATAGACCAGAGACAAAAAAATATCCAGCATAAAGGCCATCACAGCAAGAACTAAGGCTACCTAGATTATGTTAGGATATGGTGTAAGCCTAACAGGTTGTCCAGGCAAATATATGGGCAATATATGTGTTCTATGACTTTAACATGAATATGTATTATGTGACTTTAAGAAGTACTGCTGAGTCATTGTAATGCTGAGTCATTGTATCCTGATTGGATATGCTATGTTGTAGCTTAACTTTTAAGAAGGGAGCTGAAATGTAGATTAAACAGATTATGTTCAAGTTAAATTATTTCTGGGCATCATTTTTATTATATCTAATTTGGCCCTTTAGAAAAGTCAAGCATTCAGATTTCTGCAGTGGAGTGCTCATAATTTAGGCTTCTATGTGTTTATGTATGTTTTGATTTGGATTCCTGCTTCGACTTAAATGGTCCCTTTCCAACTTTATGCTTCTACTTTTCTTCTTACTGTATTTATTAATGTTTTTATAGTGTGCCCCAACAGGAAGACTCTATATAGCAGATTACAACAATAAAATAAAATGTAAAAATATAAAACAGTGTAGACCAATATATGAATTGTAAAAAGAGAGATGGAGCTGAGCAAACGTAAACATGATAAGAGTTTCAAAGACTTCTGTATACAGTATCTGCCTACCTCTGAAGTTGGGTTAGCTCTTAGAAGGTACTTTCAAGATTCAGTGCTGGGATGCAATATCTATAACCATGGAAGACTTCATAGCAGTGGTGGGTTGCCCCCGGTTCACACCAGTTTTATAGAACCAGTAGTAAAACTGGTGGGCGGCTCTGCCCACCGAACCCGACATCATCAAAACACTTCTGTGCTTGTGTGCTCGCTTTGCTCGCGCACGCGGCCCACTACAAACCGGTAGTAAAGATAAGTAGAACCCACCCCTGCTTCATAGGTATTGGACAGTATTCTGAACTGGTCCATTAAGCTTACTAATAATCAGTGTAAAGATTGCAGAAGAGATGTTACCCTGCCAGTATACTTTTGACCTGCCAGGTATAGCTTCTGGGTCATCTCCACAGGCTCCTCCACATATAGTATTTTAGTAAAACTATGGTGTTTCTACATGGATAAATACTAAGACATTGTCACCATCTTCATTTCTTCATCTGCAATGAAAAATTGAAAGCAGTAGGAATGGTACTAATAGTTTTTTTAAAATATTGAAACACTGTGATATGCATTTCAACATAAACTTGAAATGTTAATAAGTCTCTAAAATTTTAAACTCTTTTAAATAATGTGAGTAGTTTTCAGTGTTGATTTAACTGGAATGCTTTTCAAGTTTGCCTCAAATGGATGGTATACAAAAGCTACCTCTTACATTTGTAATATAACATGATTGTTCTTATATTATTATTTATTTAGGCTATTCAAACCCTCAGTAACAACCAAGAGATGAGTCCTGAAGAATTGACAAACCTGATTTTTCAGAAGATAGATGTAAACAATGATGGTAAGAATAAATAAATCTTGAAATCTTTATTTTCATTGTTTTGCAATTTTGTAAAAGCATTCTGTTGATAAAGCTATAAAGAGTTAGCCACATATACATACTTCAGAAATATTATAACTGGTTGAAATCGATCTAATTAGATGATTACTCTATGACAGACATTGTACAAAGCAAAAATTGATTTTTTTTTAATTCAAAGAGTCATTCAGACTGTATGGCTTAATCTCACTGTGTGTTTGCAGCAAGATGAAATTGAAGACAGCAAAGAAAGGAATGGAGGAAAGTATGGTTCATTCATTTCAGTCTTTATTTTTTAATTCTTTGTTCAGCAAATTTTATTAAATTGCTTTATAGAGATTCTAACAAGTTAATTGTATTTTAATTAATTGCCTTGCAAAACTTTTTTTTTTTTGCATTTAATCCAAGGTATCCTATCAGAAGTGATTATTGGCAGCTAGTTATATATATATAGTGTTTTTTAGAAGCAAAGGGCTGAATCTTGCCATGAGAATCAAAGTGAGAAACTTGAATGTTTGAAATGTTGCAAGCTGTATTTTTATCCAGATGGAACAGGATAATTTTACCAAGCATTCTTCAGTTGCATTGTTACTTAAGATATTCTTGCTTTGGTTGTATGTTAGAGAAATCTGATTTTTATTTCAGTTAAATTCTATTGTAATTATAAATCTCAGTTTATTGTCAGTTCAGCATCATATTCATTAACCCCCTAAGCAGCAACAATCAATTCCAAAAAGAAAAGTTTAAGAAAAAGTTTCATATATGCAGAGACTGAGTCTCTGAGAGCTTTTTCCTTCCAATATAAAACTGATCAGAACGGAATAAATATGCAGAGCTAAAGGAAGATGAGAGACTCATTCTTTTGACACATTAAAATAAAACTAATAACTGAAATTCAAATTAGATAAGTCCACAAAGACAAATATATTTTTCTTCTGCATTTTTATTGTTTCAGTAAAAGCAGCTTGAGGAAGCAAGGAGTTTGAACTATCTGAATATTTCCTTAGAGTTTAAGAGTTTCTTTTCCCAGTTTTCATTATCCCCATCCCCCACCCTGAAGCATAGTCATATACTGTAGCTGTGCATATCTAAGCAGTATCTCTCCAGCCTTCCTCAATCTAGGCCAGTGATGACTAACCTTTTTGCTGTCGTGTGCCAAAAGTGGGGGGAGCGTGGGAGGGTCAGGCACGCACGTGCCCACACCTATAATTCAATGCACCCCACCCCCACATGCGTGTATGACACCCCCCCACGCTTCCCCCACTTTTGGCAGTGATGGCATGGTGGACCCGGTAGGCCCGTTTTTCACCCTCCCCAGGCTCCAGAAACTTTCTTCGAGCCTGGGGAGGGCGAAAATAGCCTCCCCCCCCCACGAGGCCCTCCAGAGGCTAAAACAGCCTGTTTTCTGACTTCCGGTGGGTGCCACCTGTGGTACGCGTGCCATAGGTTCGCCATCACGGTTCTAGGCTCTCCATACTGATGACCTTTAATTATTAGAATGTCATTTAACAGATCTGGAGTGGAAGGCAACAGATTGAAGAGATCTGCTCTATTTATCTAACAAACTAGTTCTTATGTAGATCTATTCTACAGATGGAACTGCAGGATTCAGAAATGCATCAAATGCAATTTCAAATGAATGGAATATTTGGTTCCACACAAATTAGAGCATATTATTGGGGAACTATATTAGTTTTACCAAGTACAGGTAGTCCTCAAGTTATGTCAGTTCACTTAGGGAAGGTTCAACATGCTCCCTGCCAATTCCTGCCGCCATCCTGCCCTGCCGGTCTCTACAGACACTGGGACTGCTTTGGTTAGCCCACATTCCACATGTCCCTCCGTACCTGCACCAACCAGTCACTTACCTTGGGAAGGTCTCCAGAGTTCAAGTCAATTGCTGGAGTTCTGAACCCACCTGGATCTTGCTAATTGCATCAACATGGAGATGGATAAAGAAGTGGAGAGCTTGGCGCACTGGCTCCCTGTACCCTTCGCTTAATGGACACACTCCAGAGATCAGACTGCTCCCACCCCAAGAGGGTCTCCTTTTTTGGGGAGACCCCTACAGCCCACAGACGTCTCCGTGCTGCCAGATCTCCACCAGAGGGGATCCATCACAGCTGGTACACCAATCTCTCAATTTCTTTATCTAGCTCTGCGGTGGCACAATTGGCAAAATCTGGGCGAGTTTGGCACTCCAACAAGTGGTGGGGCAGGGTCACGTCCACTTGTGAGAGAGGCTGGGGCTCAGTGGGGAAGGGGAGGGGCCCACCCAAGTCTTCTCTGCCTGGCTGGACAAGGGCCTGGCACCCAAGGCAAGTGCAGGCTGCACCAACCTATGCCTCTGCGAGAGCTGTTAGGGAACTGTTGCAGAAAATATGCAGTGGATACACATAGCACCATTCAGGCTACAACAAAACAAAGCCTACAGACATGATAGATTTCATGTTCTTACACACTCTTCTGTCCTCTTCTGTCCTCCGTGCAAAAACACTTTTCCAAAGAAGACAGAGGTGTGTGTAAGAATGTGAGATCTAAGGAAAACAGCTTTGTAACAACAACTTGAGCTCTGGAGATCTTCCCAAAGTGAGTGATTGGTGATTGGTGGGGAGAAGGCCCAAGCTGTGGGGACTCCAAAGGGTGGGAAGAAAAGCGTGGGATATCTCAATGGGTGGGGAGAAGCCTTTGGTAGCTGGAGACAATGGTCTTGTCCCTGACTAGGTCTCCCATGACCTTCCCCACTCTTGAGGTACTTCATGTGCTCTTAATGACCCACACATTTGATTAACAAATGCATTGGTGAAAGGAGGGACGGGGCTCATTCATTTAACGCAATTCAGCTAACGTTATGATCATAATGGGCAGGATCCATTACATTCGTAACTCGAGATTATCTGTAATAAATATAGTAGTGGTTATGATAGTGTTTTCCCTAATTCAAGACAGAAAACGTCTAGAAAACTTTGACTCTAAAGAAGTGCATATTGTTTTTATAATAGGGGAACTGACCTTAGAAGAACTCATGAATGGAGTGGAAAAGGATGAACATTTCCGGGAAATTATTTCAAAGAGCTTTGAGCTCTCCAGTGTACTGAAAATTTTACAAAGTGAGAGAAGACACAGCGTCTGACACATATTATAAATGGCACTTGTGACAAAAAGAACAATTCAAGGAATAGAATATCAAATACCAAGACTGACTGTTACATTTCCCATCTACTATTCAAAGCATAAGACGGTCTAGACAGATGATTACTTCAGAAGCATTCTTCATTTATTGTCCCTTCCTTTTCTTTCTCACAACGTACAATAGCTTTGTCTACATATATAACAAAAATCTTTTTAGTGCAGAATGAAATAAACACAGCACATAACACTTGGTATTGGGACAATATATTCAAATAAGTAGATCAATACAATTGGAATTGGGAAGATATCTCTCTAGAAGATAGAGAATAGATAAATTACTTAAATATTATTCATTTAACTTGAAATTTGGAACATGGTGATAAAGTATTATATAGGACTGGCCTATTTAGATCAGTTTAGGGTGAAATATGTTTTTGCAGTAACTTAATATCTATACCGATCCATTTAAAAATAGGAGTAATTCTTCTAATTAACACCTCAGTTAGTTTAACCGGCTAAATAGAAATAACTATTTGGAAAAGCAGTTAGTTACTTTGATGTTATGGGAATTATTTCAAAAGTAAATTAACATGTTGTAATGGTTTAGTTTTTAAAGGGTTTTTTAAGGGTTACAGTTAAAAAAAATAAATCGCTTTTTTAAAAAAAAACTTTAATTCATCATGAAATCAGACAAATTTGATGAAATAATTAAGAAGATGCATTTCAAAACTTTGTCTTCAGCTATCAAAGATTTATTCAAATATATTACATGAAACATATAGCAACAAAAGAATTTAAAATTACCACTTCTGAAATTCTAGAGCAAAGGCCAATGTTCTTTCCTGCTTGCGTATCTTTTTCTTTTTCTTGCTTTTGAAGAAGCATCATTTTCAGCCATTCCAAAATTACATATTTGCACATCAAGTAAAACTTTCCTTTTTCTGGCTATTGGCTTATGGCAACATCCTTTACAGTAATGGTGCAGGAATACATACAGCCACGCATGCACTCTTATCACTCTTAAAGTTTTCTGAATATGAAAAAAAGACGAAATCTTCAGACACTAGAACAATTTGTAATTCCTATGTTCAGATTTGCCACCTAAGTAATTCCCCTAACTTTATAAACTAATCATGCTAAAAATTCTCTCCTTTTCCCTCTCAGCCGAGGAAGAGGGAAAAAACTGGGCACAATTCTTTATTCCGTCTGACATATTATTGATAGTTTCCCAAATCCGGAAATGAGAAAGTCCAAAATAAATGTTCATCGCACTAAGCTATTGAAAGTAGCTTAACGATACCCAAAAGGCTTGTTTCTCTCTCTCTCCTAAAACATAAATATTTTTCGTTCCTACCCAGAAATTTAAATTTCTGTTCTTGAACTAGGCTATGGTTACTAGCCCTCAACCTCCTTAGCACATGTTTATTTATATGAATGCTACATTTTAAAAATCTCTTGGTTTTTTTGCTATCACAGGAAGCTTTAAAAATTATATCATTTGGATTTTTTTTCTGCATTCATTACAAATACACTCTGTACATTTTATTAAAGTGAACCTCTTTTTGAAATCTCATTTCCCTGAACTTTCTCATAATTATTCTTTGTATTGTGTTGTTTTCTATTGTATTGTTTTTATTATTTGTTAATAAATAAATATAGAAAAAAACCCCTCTCTGTTTCTAACTAAATTAAATAGATCAAGTTCTTCTCAGATTATTAGCTGTTTAAAGTTTTATGTAACTGATCATTGTAATTGCCATCAGTAGTCAGCCAACATTCACTAAACTACAGCCTCCATGATAGAGTAATGCCAGAAAGGGAGAGACTACACATTTCTCTGGAATAAACTTTAGCACATTTTGCCAACTCTCCTCTTCCAGATTTCTTTTTTAGGCAAAAGGCAGAAATCTGGGGAGATGAAACAAGAACTTTCTGTGCCTGAGCTGGGAAAACAAGAAAAATGTTCAGATAAATGGCTGGAATTCTTGAAGAAGCAGAAACAAAGAATCATAAATTCCTCGGGTTTTAGGGTATTACTAGGGAATAGGCTAACTAGTCTAGTTAGATGTTGTATTGTACATTTTCTCTGTGTTAGAAGCCCTATGTTCTTGCATTCCTATTACTTTGCAAAAGTAGGGAATTCTGATTTTATATCATTTACATATATTTACATTATTAACATTACATAAAGGATCTTTATATATAGTTCATGTGCCCTCTACTGGGAATTAAACTTATGAAATGCTGGTTTTCAACAGTATCTGTTGAAGTGATAAAATCTAAATGATCTGTACAATCCATGACTTGTTAAGGATCTCACATAACAAGTTCTACATGCCTTCTGCACATGACTTCTGCAGAATAGGATTTTCTATTTTTATACAGTACATAATATCTAGTACTATTGATATGCACTGTATATAGTTATCTAAACTATGCAGAAATAGGAGTTCAGTTCCCAAAAAGTTTCAGCCCATAAAATAACATCTAACTAGACTCATGGGAGAAATCCCATGTGGTGTCTCCTGCTTGTCAATGTAACTGAAAATACTAATAAGATATACACAGAATATGTCCTATCCAGTATGGTGTAGAAGGCTAGAAATTGGGAGACTGTGAGTTCTAGTTCT
Source organism: Pantherophis guttatus (assembly GCF_059756535.1). Classification (NCBI taxonomy): domain Eukaryota; kingdom Metazoa; phylum Chordata; class Lepidosauria; order Squamata; family Colubridae; genus Pantherophis; species Pantherophis guttatus. The sequence continues at coordinate 36,338,322 of NC_142067.1, read as the reverse complement.
GCCTTAGGCATAAAGTCAACTGGATGGCCTTGGGCCAGTCACTTTCTCTCAGCCTAGGAAGGAGACAATGTTAAAGCATTTCTGAGAAACCTTGCCAAGAAAACCACAGGGACTTATCCAGGAAGTCTCCAAGAAGCAGATGTGGTTGAACAGAAGAAAAAAAAATAGCCAGGATTATACACCATGTACACAATTATTAGGCAAGTGAGTTTTTTGACCATATCATCCTTTGTATCAGTGGTGGGTTGCCGCCATTTCAAACCGATTCGCAAGAACTGGTAGTATAACCGGCGGGAGGTCCTCCCACTACCCCGGATGTCATCATCGGCAATCTGCACATGCGCAGAGCTTCTGCGCATGTGCAGAAGCAAGGCGCATGCACAAGCGAAGCAAGGGCGCGCTATCCCATTGTGAACCAATAGTAAAGGTAAGTAGAACCCACCCCTGCTTTGTATGCATATTTTCCACCTCCAAACTGTATAAACTTAAATGCTTAGTGGATAGTGAACAGATCATGTGATGTGTAATGAGGGAGAGTGTGGCCTAAGAAAATCAACACTCTATATCAGGTCTGCAACCTTAAACACTCAGAGCCATTTGGACCCATTTCCCACAGAAAAGAAAACACAGAGTCACAAAACCTGGGTGGGTGTGGCCAACTCAACCTCACTCACTCCCACCCAGTCATATGTGTCAGTGCTTTTGGTGGAGTTTTTTCCTTCTATTTCTAGTTCTACCCTTCTAAGGGTAGCAGGGACGTTTTCAAGGGGACCCGGGAGGGGGGGGAGGGAGCTGTAGAGATGGACTGGGGGGGTCCATATAGCCACACTGCGGGGTGGTGGGTTAGATGGGCGCAGCAGAGGAGAGGAGAAGGGTAATCTGACCGGGGCTCCAGGGGGCGAAACGAAGGGCAGTTCCATCAAAGTGGTAAGTGGGAGGGGCAGGTATGACGGGTGCAGGGGGCCATATCAGGTTCTGGGGGTGGGCACGCGCTGTCTCCGAGCGATTGCACACTCCGGCCCCCATAGCGTGGCTCGTGTCCTGGATTGCACAGAGTCTCAGGCCCTGGGTCCTTGACTGATGTTATGTAATGCCAGTTCGGTAATTAATAAAGCCGCCCTCATTTGTGATCTTATTGTGGAGGGGGGTGAAGACCTGGCTGGGATTACGGATACCTGGTTGGGCCAGGAGGGGGTGTCCCCCTCGTTGAAATGTGCCCTCCAGGTTTCCGTGCATTTCATCAGCTGAGGGCTCAGGGGAGGGGTGGGGGAGTAGTGGCAATTATTAGAGAAAGTCTTTGTCCGAGGGAGGCCACTGTTCCTCAGATAGCCGGATGTGAGTCCCTTTTTGTGAAGTGGGGTCGTGGGGTGCAGATGGGTTTGCTGACTACATACCTGGCTCCCTGCCACGTGGCGGCGACCCTGCCTGAGCTACTCGACGTGATTGCTGGGGTGGCGGTTGATACCCCCAGACTTGTTATGGGGGATTTCAACCTGCCATCCATCGGTGAGACATCAGAGGTGGCTCGGGAGTTCATGGCTTCCATGACGGCCATGGACATGACCCAGTTAGTGCAAGGCCCCACTCACAGAGGGGGACACACTCTGGACTTGATTTTCATCTCTGGTCAGTGGCTGAATGATCTTGGTAGAGGGGACCTAGACATTAAACCCTTGTCATGGACAGATCATTCGCTCCTTCACTTAAGACTTTCAAGCCGCTTTCCCCTGCCGCAGGGAGATGGAACCGACTAGATGGTTCCGTCCCAGGTGCCTGATGGATCCCGAAAGGTTCCAGATGGGGCTTGAGCCATTTCCGGAGATTCTGGCACACGACTCGACTGAAGACCTGGTGGCCGCCTGGGATAGTGTGGCCGCAGGGGCTTTGGACCGTGTCGTGCCTTTGCAGCCTCTGACCCGATGCTGATCTCAATTGGCTCCTTGGTTCTCCGAGGAGCTGAGAGAGATGAAGCATCAGAAAAGACGCCTAGAGAGTGTTTGGAGGGCTAGTCAATCCGAATCTGACCGGACACAGGTGAGATCTTATATCAAGACCTACCTAGTGGCGATAAAAGCGGCAAAATCTAACTATTTTTCCGCTCTTATCGCATCTGCAGAGAACCGCCCACCCTGTTCAGGGTGACCTACTCCCTCCTTCGGGTGGAAGTGCGGGAAGATCCCTTGCAGGGTCGAGCTGAGGATTTTGTGCAATTCCTGCATGATAAAGTCGCTCAGATTCGGGAAGGCTTGGACTCCAACTGGGTGAGTCCGGGGAGGGAGGTGGAGATGAGTCTGGAGAATTCTATCTGGGAAGAGTTTGACCCTGTGGCTCCCGAGGACATGGACAGGATTCTGGGTAGGCTTAGTGCTGCCACATGTTTATTGGACCCGTGTCCCTCCTGGTTGGTACTGGCCTCCTGGGAGGTTACACAAGGCTGGCTCCAGGGGATTATAAATGCTTCTTTGAGTGAGGGTGCCTTTTCCGCCGTCTTGAAAGAGGCGGTGGTGAGGCCCCTCCTCAAGAAGCCATCCCTGGACCCGGCTCTATTAGCAAATTACCGTCCGGTTTCCAACCTTCGTTTTGTGGTGAAGGTTGTCGAGAGTGTGGTGGCACGACATCTACCCCAGTACCTGGAGGAAGCTGTCTATCTGGACCCGTACCAGTCGGGCTTCAGGCAGGGGTACAGCACAGAATCGGCATTGGTCGCGTTCGTGGATGATCTCTGGAGAGCTCGGGACAGGGGTTGCTCCTCTGTCCTGGTCCTATTAGATCTCTCAGCGGCTTTTGATACTATGGTATCCTGCTGCAGCGGTTGAGGGGGTTAGGAATTGGAGGCACCGTGTTACAGTGGTTCTCCTCCTACTTCTCTGACCGCTCGCAGTTTGTGTTGGCAGGGGGGCAGAGGTCGACCTCAAGGCGCCTCGCTTGGGGAGTGCTGCAGGGGTCGGTCCTCTCGCCCCTTCTGTTCAACATTTATGTGAAGCCCTGGGTGAGATCATCCGTGGTTTTGGGGTGAGAGTCCACCAGTACGCTGATGACACCTAGCTGTACATCTCCATCCCAAACCATCCCAATGATGCCCTTGATGTGATGTCCCACTGCCTGGAGGCCGTGCGGGTCTGGATGGGGAAAAATAGGCTCAAGCTCAACCCTTCCAAGACTGAGTGGCTGTGGCTCCCGGCGTCCCAGTATAGTCAGCTGGTGCCATCGCTGACTATTGGGGGTGAATCTCTGCCCCCCACAGAGAGGGCTCGCAATCTGGGTGTCCTCCTGGACTCACGGCTGTCTTTAGAAGAGCATATAACGGCCGTAGCCAGGGGGGCTTTTTATCAGGTTCGCCTGATCTGCCAGTTGCATCCCTTTCTGGACTGGGACGCCTGGGTCACTCACGCCCTTGTCACCTCCCGTCTGGACTATTGTAACGCTCTCTACATGGGGCTCCCCTTGAAGAGCACTCGGAGGCTCCAACTGGTCCAGAATGCGGCCGCGCGGGTGGTTATGGGCGCACCTCGTTACACCCATGTAACACCTCTCGTGTGCGAGCTGCACTGGCTCCCAATGATCTTCCGAGTGCAATTCAAGGTGTTGGTTACCACCTTTAAAGCGCTCCATGGCATAGGACCAGGATATCTACGGGACCGCCTTCTGCCACCAACAGCCTCCCACCGACCAGTTCGCTCCCAGAGAGGGACTAATCAGGGTGCCGTCAGCCAAGTTATGTCGGCTGGCGACACCCAGGAGGAGAGCCTTCTCTGTGGGAGCTCCTGCACTCTGGAATGAATTGCCCCCGGATATTTGTAACTTTTCTGACCTCCGGTTTTTCGCTGTGCCCTCAAGACCCTACTGTTCCAACAGGCGGGGCTGTCAAATTGATTTTAAATTGGGTTTTAATTTTGGGTTTTATAATTCAGCCAAAACTATTTAATGATTTTAATTAATTTTAACTAGATATTGTATATTTGTATTTTAATTCTGGCTGTACACCGCCTTGAGTCCTTCGGGAGAATGGGCGGTATATAAATAAAATTAGTTATTATTGTTATTTATTTATTTATTTTATTGAATTTCTATACCGCCCTACTCCCGAAGGACTCAGGGCGGTGAACAGCCATGAAATAAAACACATACATATACAAAATTTAAAATCGAATAAAATAAATTAAATAAATTTGGCTGAATTGATACCCATATTTTAAAATACAGTAAAAATTTAAAATTTACACTTAAAAGGGAGAAGATTTAGGCAAGGCCGGCTTGATAAAATAAGAGTCTTCAACTCGCGGCGGAAGGTGCGCAGATCCGGAATCCTCCGTATCTCTGGGGGGAGCTCATTCCAGATCGTCGGTGCCCCCACAGAGAAGGCTCTCCCCCTAGGGGCCGACAGCCGACATTGTTTGGCCGACAGCACCTGGAGGAGCCCCTCTCTGTGGGAGCGTACTGGTCGGTGGGAGGGTATTGATGGTAGTAGGCAGTCCCGTAAGTAACCAGGTCCTAAGCCATGGAGCGCTTTAAAGGTGGTAACCAGAACCTTGAAGCGCACCTGGAAGACCACCGGGAGCCAGTGCAGCTCGCGCAGGAGAGGTGTTACATGGGAGCTCCACGCTGCTGCCATAACCACCCGCGCGGCCGCACTCTGCGCCAGTTGGAGCCTCCGGGTGCACCTCAAGGGGAGCCCCATGTAGAGAGCGTTACAATAGTCCAGACGAGGTGACGAGGGCATGAGTGACTGTTGTTGTTGTTGTTGTTATTATTATTATTATGCATGCTTCACCTAGATACTTTTAAAATGAAGATTCTCCCTAGTTGGAAGTTCTTACAGTTTCTCATTTCTTTTTACCCGAAAACCAGAATCAAATCCCAAAGTAGCTGCTTCTGTTGGAGCAGAGGCAGAAGGAACTTAATCTTTAAAACGCCATGTTGCTTTAGTTTATTTACCCCAAAGTACAGCTAAATTTAAATTGCAGGGCTCTGCAGCTGCCTGTTATGGTATAGGGTCTCCAGCTTGAGCACGGGGTTGGACTAGATGACCTACAAGATCCCTTCCAACTCTCTTATTCTTCTTATCCCAAAGGTGCTTTTTCAGGAAGCAGTAACTAACCAGAAGGTCCAGTTGCCTCCTGAAAAAGCACCTTTGGGACAACCATGACCTGAATGACTGAGAATCTCCATAGACAGTTATTATTCTCAACACACTAATCGCATTATTTCTAATGCTTCTCATATAACGCACGCGGACCTAAGAAAAATCACAACCCACTTCCGGCAAATATATAGATATATATATGCAGTCTTTCGGCATCACTTTAAACTCGTCAAAATTAAACCGTCTTAGAACCAACAGAATTCCCGAGTAAGAAAAAAAAACCAGGGCGGTTTCAAGCGTTCTTTTTTCATTTCCGTCTCCGCCCACGAGAGAAGATGGAAGGCAAAAACGAACGTCCGAACGTTCAAATAGAAAGATTCTAAGCGAGACTGACTTTCTATCCTTCTGATTGGGCGGCCTGCAGAAAGCGACGCGAGCGGCCGCCTATCGGAGTCAAGAATCGGAAAACTCTTTGCGGGGGTTGGAATGGCGCTATATTTGAATTGGAAGTGGGCGGGTTTTTCTGTTTCTGTTTCAAAGTCCCAGCCTTGGTGCATCGGCAGCAACCGATCCCCACTCCTAATGGTGGTGGTGGGTCCTGCACATTTAGGGGCAATTGACATGGATAGAGTGAGGCACTGAGGAGAGGGGGAGGGGGGGGAAGTATCTTTATTATATCCCCTAGAAGTAGAAGAAGCAACAACAACAAGCACCATGGATTGGCGTTTCCGGGATAGCCGCTACCGCTTCGCTTCTGCCATGAGCAGCATTATGAACAAGGTAAGCACAATGAGGATTGAGCGTGGCTTTGATGTAGAGGATCGGAACTTGCGTGGGAAGGTTGGCGGTGTCCTGTTAGGGTCCAAGGGCTTGACGATGGCTACCCTGCGGGTCTTTTTTCTAAACCGATTTCATAATGACAAGTAACAGTGATGTCTTCCCTCCCTTCGATTAGTAGTAGTGGTGGTGGCGGCGGAAGCGGTTGTACTTTAACATTGCTACATATCGTTCTTTCTGCCTGCATGAGAATGGAGGAATGGAAGAGCGTTTAGAAGTCTGTCTAGGTATTTGAAGCCAATGGGCCAAAACTGAGCAGAAGTAGATATGCTTTTACTGCGGTTTGTGGAAAATACAGCCGTACGCATTTAGTGCCTTGGTATAATTGCTTCATCAAATTCAGGAATATAGAATATTGTTTAGCCGCAAAACATAATATTGGGTTTGTATTGTTAGAGTGCACATAATGCAAACTAAGGGGACGGTTTTTGGAATACAGAAAAAAAAGGGAGTTGATTCCTAGATGGTGACAGAAACGGTGATGATATGAATTTCTGCATTCTGAGTTTGAAAGTCTTCATGTGATCCACATCACATAAATATAAGTAACAAATCAGGTGTAGTTTTTCTCTGGTAAATCCTAATCCTATTGGGCTATGCTGTTTTGAAAAATGTCTTATTTTATCTAACAGATCTACTTAATAGTTACAATAGTTAGAAAACATGCAAAACTGATGTGATATTTTCTTAATTTAGTACAACTTTGCCTTTGAAGATGATGCAGTTGTCTCTATCAAATCATTGATTTATCAGACACAGGATGGTAAGATTATTTTTACCTTATTACTAATATTTTATACAGAAATACATTGAATCTTATTTAAGAATAAAATGAAAAATGAGCAAAGTTTATTGTATTTATTAGTGATCAGTTTTGTAATCCAACAAGACATATCCATCTGTCTGTCTCTGTATGTGTATACATGAGAATGTATATACACGCACACATACATCTTGAAATTACTAAGAATAGAGCTGCTTCTATTACATAAAAATATCTAGGTAAGAAATTGTCCTCCTGTACATGTACATACAGGACAGTCAGAAAATCAAATACATTAACATGAATAGAAAATCAAAATATAATCGTACATTATGAAGTGTTTATATTGCATAATCTACACAAACATACAATAGATTGCTACACTAAACTGGACAAAGGTGGTGCAATCATCCTAATAATTTAGTGGTAATGGGTTGGGAGATGGAGGCACAATGGCCATTTGTTCCAATGCTTCCTCACTAAGCATATACCGAAGGTGTTCAAGAAACAGGTTAGATCTCTGGGCACTTTGTTACACACAGCCTCATTATTTAATTTTTTTGCCTATTCTGTTCCAACACACCTGAAAGGACTGGGAGAGGTCATCTGTCATCTTGTTTGAAGTATCAGAATGTTGATGATACTCAGGTATACATCTCCACCTCAGGCCCATTGGAAAATGTGGATGTCTGGACAGTATCAATATCTGAAGAGTATCAGAATTTGGGGGAAAACAGTCATACTTAACCCAAACATGAGAAAATGGCTGTTGATTACCATATTTAGTTCTTGAAGGGGTTGTGCTTTCTGGAATGCATAGATTCTCATCTGGGAGTCCTCCTGGTCTTGGGGTTCTTGCTTGAAGAGCAGGTGAATACTGTACCCAGGAGGGCTTCTGCATAGCTCGGACTGATACACCAGCTATTGTTTTTAGTAGAACAGGATGAACACACATATATGTGCTTAACATATCTCATATTATAGAACATGATTGAAACCTGGTCCAAAATGCAGTGGTATGTCACCTGGGTCCAGCTTAGGCAATCAAGCTAAATTTCATAAATACTTTTTTATGGAATTGGATGGGCTTTTTAGTTTTTTTGTTTGAAATACTTAAATAAATGACAGCTAGAGTTAAATATACATGGAGAAGTAATCTAGGGTCATGGCTAATGTTGGATCAAGTGCAGATGGTAATAGAAAATGTTCATAACTTTGCTACTTTAAATCTGAACTTAACCCAGAAACCTGGGATCCAATATCATACTTCTCGATGACAAGTTTATCTGCAAGGAATCTAAATTTCAATTAATAAATTGAAGTTGTTCTTAACCTATCTTGGTCTCAGTTCCAATGCAAACTTACAGCAGGGGAGGGGAGAAGAGAAAGAAGGGAAAGAGTATAGAGAAGACAAACAAAGAAAATTAGGGGGCTGAAGGTTAAAACATGAATAACACTTGCAGGAATAGGGTATGTTTAGTTAAAAGAAAAAAGGACTAGGGAAGATATGATAGAAGTGTTCCAGTTTTTGAGTGGCTGTCATAAAGACGGATATTTCCAAAGCACCAGCAGGAAAAACAAGGACTAATGGATGGAAACTAATCAAGGAGACAAGCAATGTAGTTTCCATTTTTGGACATAGCATACAAAAAGTGAATAGAGATGGAAAATATGTTCTGCTAATTGATCCTATTATTATAAAGCTCTTTCTCCTTGCTACCATAATAAAAACTAATTTTCAATTTTCTGTCATAGTCTGGAGTAGTCATTCCTTATTTGGAGGAAGTGTAGCCCCTAGCCCAGATGAGGTCTCTAATTTATTACTTTGTCCTAACTGAAATTTATATAAGATTATAATCATAATCAGAAATATATATTCTAACTAATTTATTTATTCTTTTGCAATTTATAGGACCAAGAGTTTGGGGAGAGGAGTCAAATGATGAAATTTTAGATGTATCTAATGAGGTATTAAAATTTATGCTTAACCTTGTTATTACTAATTCTTAACCTTGTTATTACTAATATGAAATTTATTTTCTAACGTTTGAGCATTAGCAGATGACTAAAACTAATATAGATTAATTAAGGTATGTTTATAGCAGTGGAATTATACTGATAATTTTCCAAACATATTGTCTTAATGTTAGTTTACTATGAGTTACAATCAAGACTAAATATTTATTCATCAATAGACAGATCGCTGAATGCCTTCTAAGTCTGGAGTCCTCCTGTTCATTGTGTGTTTTTATTGGTAGAGTTTCTTAGTTCAGAAAGATACGTTCTACAAGATATCCAAAGCCAGTAGGTTGAACTATTTGTAAAATTTCAGAGAATCAGGTCTTCTTGTTATGGTATTTTAATAATAGAATCCTAAAACTTGTTTGAACTTTAATTGACAGAGGAAGAAAGAAAAAAAAATTCCTACAAATACCAGTTTGCTGTCAAAGTCAAATTGGAATCTATAGTTCAAACAGAATTTCCAGTTTTGTTTTGGACACAAACTTTTTTATTCTAATTGTAATGTTCCCAGTTTAAATATGTAATTCCAACAAATGGATGTTTCAGAAGCAATAGAAGGTAAGCTTGAGATCTACCTGCAATTTAATTATACTTTCTATGAATTTCTTTTTAAGATATTCATTATTACTGCAAGCAGGTTATAGCAACAGAAATATCTTTACTATAGTAATTCTGAAGTTTGTTTAAATTATATGAAAGTAGTAGTTTCAAGATTGTAGATAAACATTTGCCTAGATTCTCTTCCTTCCTTCTCTGGACCCGTAGATGCTGGTAACATAATTTGTTATTGAACAACAAAATTTTCAAGCAAATAATTGTCCTTTTATTACTGTTATAAAAGAATTCATTAACTGAAGTCTTTGTTTAAAACCACAGAACAGTATAGAAGGCCAAGAAAACATAGGTAAGAAAAAGTTTTGAAATTTCATAATATCTCTGTTTTACAGTGTGAAAGAATTTAGCCTTTAACTGTAATACATAAAAGAAAAGTTCAAGATTTGGATAATAATTGGTTAGCAAATACAGAAAAAAAATGTGATGAAAAGAAAGAAAACAAAGAAATAGAACAATGAATTTGAACAACTACGTGAGAAAATAATTATTTTATGCTTATGATACTTATGCTCAATATGTATAAATTAAGAATAGTTATGTATAGATTTAATAGTAGTTACTTTGAAAGTTAACCATGCAAATTCTATCATAAGATATTAATATTTGCTTTTAATAGTCTTGAGAATTCTTAAGAGTTGGTTAATGATAAAAAATGATAAATTGCATAAGAGCTTGAGACTTTTTTTAAAAATAGACTTCATTGCCATGTGATCCTCTTGAACCAGGATTCTTGGTTTATTTAATTGCCCCTAAGAATTTACAGAACCATTTAAACTATGATGTAATCTAGAATTCCTTATCCAAAGATAAAGTACCAGTAAATTAAGTACTGTAATAAAATAATTACCATCGTTCTATATACAGTATAGCAAAACTGCACTCTGTGTTGTCAATTCTGGGATTTCATTCAGTTACAAAGATAATAATAAAAAGATAAATCAAAAGATTGGTAGCTTTTGGTTATATTGGTAAGTAAAAGTCAATGCTTTTGAATTGAACTCAAACACTAAATCGCGTTAAATGGACAGTTTATTTATTTAGTCTTTTTAAAATAGTTGTATATGCTGCCCAATCTTGATTCTTTGCCCAGATGTAATAATATAATGCAGTAATATCATTAAATTTCCCATTTAAATCATACAATCATACCGTTATACAAAACGTTTGTACAAGACGCTTGGGTGAACTGAATATTTTGAACTTATCTCTAAATATAAGAAAGATGTTCATCAATAAAGTGTCTGGTTTGTATGCATGAATTGGCTTTATATGCCATTGAACATGAAATTTTATTTTCAGATGTGCATATCTAATTAAAATTTGTCTTTCTAATTAAGTGCAAATGCAGGATTCTGATTTTGAAGAAGACTCTACAGATGATCAGGTATAATATGCCAGTAACTTAGGAACAGTAATATGAAACTTTTCTTCAGCTGCAAGTATATGCATCTTTTCATTCTCCAGTTCTACTCTTATGCACCATATTGTTTTTTTTAAAAAAAGTTTAAACACTTATTTGTTGCTTTCCACTTCTCCCCCGCCCCACCTCCTTTTCTTCACACTGATAATTTTATTTTTATTGTGATTTTGATAGCCAATATAATACACTAAGGGGATGCGGTGGCTCAGTGGCTAAGACGTTGAGTTTGTCGATCGAAAGGTCAGCAGTTCAGCAGTTCGAATCCCTAGTGCCGCGTAACGGGGTGAGCTCCTGTTACTTGTCCCAGCTTCTGCCAACCTAGCAGTTCAAAAGCACGTAAAAAATGCAAGTAGAAAAATAGGGACCACCTTTGGTGGGAAGGTAACACTGCTCCATGTGCCTTTGGCGTTTAGTCATGCCGGCCACATGACCACAGAGATATCTTCAGACAGCCCTGGCTCTAGCTTTGAAACAGAGATGAGCATCGCCCCCTAGAGTCGGTAATGACTAGCACATATGCGCTTTACCTTTATAATACACTAGGTTACAGGATTATTTTATATTTTAACTATACCGATTATTGGACAAACCTATTTCTTTTTATTGTGAATAAAGAATAATATAATATATAAAATATATAGGAGAATAATGCTTATCACTGTTTTATTGAAATATTACAACATAGCTTATGGGAAGCCACTTTGGAAAATTTGTCATCTCATTGTTATATGTATTCCATATTTTTAATTCTTAACTGTTACCACATTGGCTCTTACTCCCAAGTACCCTTAAAACATGATATTTCTGATAAATTGCAAAATAAAATAGCACAAATAACATTGCCTATCATTACTGATAGGCAAAACAAATAAACCATAGAAGCATTTAATTTGTAAGTTAGTATCTTATTGAAGGATCTGCCCAATGCTATTATGGTATATTTCTTCAGTATATTTATATTTAAGGCCTGAAAAACTAGATCATTTTGTCTATGTTTTTCATTGTGGCATTGTCCTATATAAAAATAGAAATTAAATCTCAGCCACTCAGATTTGCCTGAACCACAAGATGGGTGGTAAATAAATTTGATAAATAAATATTAAGTCAGCATATTATAGTTTTGTTTGATTTCTCCTCTTCCCCCATCCCATCATATAATTGGCAGCAAAATTACAAATGCATATTGATTGATGGCAGCCGATACAGTAGTTGTTTTATATGTCTGGAAAATATAAAAAGAAATTGGAACCATTTTGGGGCAAAAAAATGCTCCAAAGTTTGTAAGGTAGTGCATAATAGAACACTGTAAGTGTGTGCATTTGTGTGAATGCATACACATTCTGAGAAACTATTTTTTTGTCATAAATAAATAAATAATTTTATTTCTATACCGCCCTTCAGACATCAGTTAAAAATAATTAAAATTATTAAATAATTTCGGCTCAGATTTAAAAGCCCCAAAATTTAAAACACCCAATTTAAAATCATTACATTTATAGCCCGGCCTGGCGGAACAGCAGGGTCTTGAGGGCACAGCGAAATACACGAAGGTCAGAGATCTTACGCATTTCCGGGGGTTTTGTACTAACTTCTTTGTCAATAGTAAAATTGATTTTGTACACAAATTGAAGTTAATGCAATGTTTGTAATTTTGGGTTTTGAAAAAGACATTTGAGGAAGGTCACTTCACCAGCTTACATGAAGAGAGTCAACTCAGTCCAGGTAAGCACAAACCATGTAACCCTGAAAATTACTTTCAGTTTATCTACACATATCTATGCATTTTAAAATGCATTTAACTGATACTTGATCTGCAAAGACAATTCCTATATGTCCCACTGTATTTGTATTTAACAATGCCAGTGAATCATAAACCTCATCCTGTGAATTAATGAATTACAGAATTTTAGTCCAAAATGTAATTTTTATTTTTGTTTCAAGCAACATTTTTGGTATCTTTTTGTACAAATGAATATTCAGGTTGTAATATCTGGATTGAAATGTATTTAATCTATAATTAAGACTCATACGACATGCATGTGGAATTATAGCTCCTTTTACCCTTTTAAATCATTAACATGTGTTGCTAATTATTATCCATTCTTCAAATAACTCAGATGATTGTATTTGTGTCATTTTTTAAAACCTTGATTTGGAAGCTTTCTGCATGATATTCACTCATGGCCTCCCACATACATTTCTCGAAGAACGACAGTACAACCAGGCAATTTAAATGAAATCTGTCTTATTCTAGTCATTCAATAACTTGTCAATGAAATGCTTTTAAAGGCCATGGTAATCACAATGCTGGCTATACATTTTTTGGCAGCAATATAATGTTTCTTTTTTTAATAGCTACCAAAAGAAGAGTAAATTTTTCTTTTATTTTCCCAAAGAAAAATGTGTGTATGTGTGTGTTTTTTAAGTGAAAAAATCCTATATGAAAAATTAAAATTTGGTATTAGTTATGCTGACTAAACTATATTTTTTAAAAATTTTTGAATTGCAGATAGCAAAGGGAAGGCTGAGTTGACGTCTATTAAATCTCAGTTGGCCAATATACATATCAAGGTAATAGCATAGACAAAAATAAAATTTTGCTCACAATATTAGGGTATTTGTTTTAGGTATCTTAATACATTGACATATAGGTAATCCTCATTTAGAAATGACAATTGGGAATGGCAACTTGATCATGAAGTGTAGCAATTGCTAAATGAATGCAATTTGCTTATAATCCTACTTCAGTTTTTCTCTGCTGTACAAACCTTCAGAGGTCATAAAAGCGAAAATTAGTTGTAAATTACTTTTTATTGCATTGTAACTGAACAGTCACTAAACAAGGCGTTCACTAAAGAAGTATCATGACAAGGGATATGATATAATCTGAACTACAACTTCCCTAACTTGCAAAAAAAAAAAAAACCCTGTCAAAATCTTTCCATATAGTCAGCAAATATTTATGGCATTTTATCTACACAGACAATTGTGCCTTCTATTCTAACTGGTGTGCACATTTGGAATTGTGGATTTTTCTCATGGAAGCTGCTTCAAAATCACCATGGAGAAGTGGGGAGAGCTTTCCATTAACAAAATTACTACTATTAAAAAATAGAATCACAAATCAACGATTTTTTTAGAGTACAACCCATTCTGTCCCTTTACTATGAGATACTACTTAATGACTCTACCCCGAATTAAGGGATTACAGAGTCATTCAAAAGGAGTTACTTCTTGCCTTCCTGCTTTATGCAAACAGATATGATACTAAACATTAATTTCTGACTACTCATTCTCCAAGAAAGCTTATGTGGACCAGTTCAAATTAAGATTGTGCTGAAAACTATTTTGATTTGCAGCATGACAATTTTCTTTTTATTAAAGTATTTTGTATAAGCAGTAAGATAAAATAGGATGCTTGATGAGTATCGGGGACAGGGCAGAGCAGCTGGGTATGTTATTGCCCACAGACAACATACTGAACATATAATCCTAAATATAGTGATGTAACATATTATATAACACAAAAAATGTATGACAAAAAGTATATATGCATTACATTTTAATAGCTTTGTGGTTCCTTTTTAGAGGTTATTCTTACTGGGTAATTTTTCCAATAAGTTTGTTTACACATGAATGAGGGCATGTAAAATGTTTCACCTTTCAATTTCCAAATAGAGAAGTTCAAAAGTTGTGACATTCCTTGGGAATTGTAAAAATAGTTTGGTTACTTTGATATAATTTAGATGTGCTTGGTAACTAATTACATAAATAGTATAGTTTTTTAACATTTTGTTTGTTTCCGTGCATGACATGTAATCTTAATCATTATCTGACAGTACCCTGTTCTTTGGTAGTATACTGCCATAGGAAAAAAATAATGTATGAAATAATGGTTAATAATCCTCAACTGAAACATTTATCTAGATCAGAGGTCTTCAAACTTGGCAGCTTTAAGATTTGTGGACTTCAATTCCAAGAATTCTCCAGCCAGCATAGCATAGCATAGCTGGCTGGAGAATTCTGGGAGTTGAAGTCCGCAAATTTTAAAGCTGCCAAGTTTGAAGACCTCTGATCTAGTTTTCTGCCATTCAACTTGGTATAACGTTAATGAATCCTGTTAAATCCAGATGAAAATTGGTTATTAACTCATTAGTAAATTCAGAAGAAATAGTCCATATCCAACTATCTTGTTCATATAAATCGCAGGATTTCATTTTGCTCTATGTCCTATTTTTTATTGAAAGGAGAACATCCCATTTGAATGCACTTCTGGAATACCTGCGAAGAATAAATGCAAAGTAGAAATGGATGTTCTATTGAAAGATTATGCCAATTCTGTTCCAGCAATGTTTACGGTAGTGCAGCTTTTAATTCAGTCTACTGAAATTTCTTCACCATTATAACTGTATAGTTCATATTTTTCTTTCCTTGGTCTGATTTATGTCCATAGAATTTCAACATATTATAAAACCTTCATATATTTTCTTTACAGTAAGAGCCGAGGTGGCACAGTGGTTAGAATGCAGTATTGCAGGCTAACTCACTGCTCACTGCCAAGAATTCGATTCTGACCAGCTCAAGGTTGACTCAACCTTCCGAGATTGGTAAAATGAGGACCCAGATTGTTGGGGGCAATATGGGAAACTGCTTAGAGAGGGCTGTAAAGCATTATGCAGCAGTATATAAATGTAAGTGCTATTACTATTAAAGGGACACAATCTGAACAATCATTCCTATCAGATTTATTTATTGTTTATTTATTGGTTCAATTTATATGCCGCTCTTTTCCGGAGATTCAGGGCAGCTTACAATGCGTTAAGCAATAGCCTTCATACTTTTGAATATACCTGCTTAGTAGGGCTTTCGCCTCCCTCCCCCCAAAGCGGTGTTCTTTTTTATACAAAGTCAGCTTATTGCCTCCACAAATGGGTCCTCATTTTACCTACCTCGAAAGGATGGAAGGCTGAGTCAACCTTGAGCCTGGTGAGATTTGAACTTGCAGTAATTGCAGGCAGCTGGTGTTATTTAACCGTGCTTTAGTCAGCTGCGACACCAAGGCTCTGTATGATATGTAGATTAGGACTTTTAAAATTAATTGTAATTGTTTAAAATATAGTACTCATATTCCTGTTTCCGTAAGAAATTAAATTAACTGGAATACTTAAAGCAATACAAAAATATTCCTACTTAATCCAATCCACCGGAATTCTTTTACCATAGTGAACAACCAGATGCAACTTCACAAAAAGGACATAGGTATAATAGCATCTTCCTATTGCCTCTGAGGAAATAACTTTACGACTCTTTTCTGGTTCATTTATTTTACAATTCCATGTTCATATATTTTTTAAATATAGTATGTAAATACTATTCCATGTGTTATCACACTATACAATTGTTTACCTAATGATTCTCGGTTGGTTTAATGTTTTTATTAACTACATTCTTTATGTACCTTGGTTTAGGTTACAAAACCAAGAAGTATTTGTCAGTCGTCTCCTTTGCGGCAAAGAAGGAAATTGGAAAATAAATCCTTAATCGGTGAGCTTTGCAACAGCTTCAAGATGCTTTACAGTACTGAAAATAAGAAAATTTCTCTTTTTCCTTTTTTAAATTTCTTAGAAAATTGTCATTATTTTTAGGATTTTTTTTTTTTTTTTTTTTTTTATTGAAGGACAATATCAGATGTCTCAAAAGATTTTCATGTTCTTGGTGTTCAAAGCTTATGCTTTCTAATTGATTAGCCAAGAATTGTATTAATTTGGCTCATTAATAAAATTCTTGGAATGATGCTTGTTAGATATGCTATCCAGGTAAGATTATTTTTAAAGCACTGACTGATTTCGTGTTATATGACAATTCTAGAACATTTATTTAGAAAAGAAAACTCAAATGTAGTTGCGTGATTTGGATCCAATAAGGAATGCAGGAGTCTATTTATTTTGTGCCCTATTTTTTAAAAATCTTTGTAAATACAAATTCCTGCTACAGAAACTGCCATACACCCTCTTTTCCCCTCTCTTATTTCAGTTTTCTTCAGCTCATCTCTCTCTACCATCTGAATAGAAGGAAATGAGCAGTCAGGCAAGAGCTGAAATAAAGTTGGTCTAGCTGCCTTGCTTTGTACTTTATACCGTATTTTTCAGAGTATAAGACACACCTTTTTCCTGCAAAAAAGAGAGTGAAAATCTGGGTGCATCTTATACTCCGAATATAGCCCCTCCCAGCTTCTCAAAAGGAGGTTTCAGAGGCTGAAAAAAGCATTAGAAACGAAGCTTCAGAAAAGAAGCCCCCAAACAGAGCTTCAGAGGCTTTTTTTCTGAAGCTCTGTTTTGGAGGCTTTCAGAGGCAGAAAAAAAAAGCAAGGCACAGAGCTCACAACCAAGGAATCTGTTGCTAAAATTCACCTCTGGGAACAGCTGATTGGGGGTATTCCGGGAGACCAATCCACCTCCAATCAGCTTTTTTCTTATTTTCCTCTCCAAAAACTAAGGTGTGTCTTATACTCCGGTGCATCTTATATTCCAAAAAATACAATAATTCTTTCCCGTGTTGAGTTAATGTTTTAGTCCATCTAGTTTAATCTTTCTTTACTGGAAGTAGTGAAGACATCCAGGGTCTCAGCTAGAAATCTTTCCTTATAATTCTTATAATGAGAGTGCCATTAAACTTGGAATCTTCTGCAGTGGAATCTACATGTATTAATTTAATACTACTAGAGAGATTGGCACTTAAATGAATTATATAATTGGATTGGGAAACTGAGAGGGCACACGTGCTCCTGCATGCATTTACCCAGTATCCATATCCTGCCTTTTTTACATAGCTGGGTCACAATCCCACAAATATTATTCTGTAATATTTATTCTGTATTAGACTTTGAATAACTGGCCTTTAGAATTTACTTTAAGACATAACATTATTGTTAGCTGCAGACAATTGTTATAGCGATAGCCTTCAAGATAATTTAAAATGATTGTGCTAGGAGGTGCCTATTAATAAATCTGTAATTGACAAACACTCAAAAATTTCTGAGGACAGATAAATAGGGTTAAGTGTTTTCAAACAATTAAATACTACTTTATCTCACAGGAATATTTTCGAGTCCTCCATCATAAAGTAATCTGCTCTATTCTCCCTGTAGAATGATACGATTATATTTCACAGTTTGACAGCCTGTGCCATATTTGAGTCTAGTTTAGATATATAAGTCTACATTTTCATATCTCTGTTTGACTATGTAATTTATTAAATAGCTTTGGAGATGTCATAGTTTAAGTGAATTTACTTCTGAGATTAAGAATAATGTTTAACATATCGTTGCTTTCTGAATATCATTAGATAGTTACATAATTAATGCACTTATCTAAAGCAAAAAGATTCAGTAAAAACAGTCTGATTTAAGATCCATGAATTTATGAAGCATTCTTATGTTTCAACATCATTCAAGACAGTTTATATCTGTGTTTTCATTAAGCATGTATTAGCCTATGGTACTGTTAAATGTTCAAAGTGCTATCCACTTTGTGGATACAGCCATATAGTATCTACTGGCTATAATGGATGCTATATGGGCTGTAAGCAGGGTTTGGGGTACAACTGAAATCACT